>NC_092874.1:158917243-159548243 GCF_028372415.1 Notamacropus eugenii
TGGGAGTTAATTTATAGTTTGTTCAGTTTATTTTTCTAAGATTAGTTTATTTATATACTCTATTTCTTGCTTATTCTATATACCACACACATACATATATGTATATATAATATATATTACATATATATTATATATACATATATACATTTAAAATGCATCCATTCCACCTAAATAATCAACTTTTTAGCATTGATAAACTCTGATAATTTCTTTTATTTTATATTTATTTATTGTGAATAGTCTTTTTAATTTTTGACACTGGTAACTTGATTGTCATTCTTTTTCAAAAAATCAGAATAGCTAGCAATTTCTATTTTTAAAAGGTTTTTTTATAGGTCTTATTCTGAAAATCATTTTCATGTTAGTTTTTATGTTTAATTTGGGGGGATTTTTTATTTGTTGTTTTTTTTTAACAGTATGACCAGTTCAGTTGATTGGTCCTTTCTTCCTTCTACTAATAAAAGTATATAGTGATATGAATTTTTACCCTAAGGACTGCTTTTGCTGCATTCCAAAAGTTTTGGTATATTGTCTCACTGCTGTCATTTTATTTGATAAAATTATGCATTGTTTCTATTATTTATTTTTAGACTCATCAATTCTTTGAGAATAAATTAATCTGCATGTATAATTTGAAAATCTATCCCATCCATTAATAGGCACATATGACCAGCTTAAGTCACATGGAAGCCTGAGTAATATCAATCATCACATGGAACAGGAAGAGGTAGAGCATGGAACAAGAAGAGGCAGAGCTAGAACAGAGATGAGAGGAAATTGGTCAGAGCAGTCAGAAATGAGGGAGAGAGAGGAGGCACACTGCTAGACTCATGAGTGTTTTTTGTTTGTGGAATGGCCCTAGCATGGGGAAGGCTTAGGGATGATGTTGTTCTCTGCATTGTGATTGTGTATGGATTTTTTTGTTACATGATGGATTTGGCTTTCTGGTGTCTGAATAAATGTTTTGGTTCTGTCCTCCCAGTGGAGAGTCTATTGCATTTCATGATGCAGAATTGTGCTGGGATATTCATGGTCGACCATAGGCACTATGAATATCATGTTGGTGCTACAGGCTAGTAAGGTATTTCTCCTTTTTTTATTAGCTTATGTGATTTTTTTTTGTTCTAGTACACCATAATGTTTTTTGTAAAGGTACCATGAGCAACTGAGAAACACGCACATAGGAACACACACACACACACACACACACACACACACACACACACATTTTTTTCATATTTCCATTCTGTAATTGCTAGAGTTCTAGGATACCTAACTTTTCTAAAATTGGATTCAGGTCCTTGTTTATCTTTTTATTAGATTTGTTCAAGTCCAAGAGCAATATATTGAAGTCCCTAAATATGCTCTCAATTTCTCCCTGTAATTCAATTAATCTTTCCTTTACATCCATAGCAGCTATGTACTTTGGTCCATATATCTTAAGCAACAATATTATTTCACTGTCTATGATGACTTTGAACTCAAAGTAAACTCCCTCTTTTTCGCTTTTCATTGCCTTCATTGAGAACATTATTATTATCCCTGCTTTTAAAAAAAATACCTAGATCATAATAAATTCTGATGGAGTTTAATAAATTTTAATTATGTACAAGTTTTTTTTCTAGTGTATTTCATATAAATAAACTTTTTTTTTTAAATTTGAGTTTCTAATCCATTCTTCTATTACCCTTCATTTTATGGGTGAGTTCATCTCATTCATATTCATAGTTATGACTATGAATCATAATACTTCTCTGCATCATATCTTCTTGTATAGTCAGTCCTGATTAGTGTGAATAATGAATCCTATGAAGTAGTCACATGTATTAAAATTCACACTATTCAAAGTTATAATTATGTAAAATACAGTAGATTGTTCCAGCTCATTGGATATATGCAACACCAATTCAAATAATGTGACCACTTTAGGGAATTCATTACTCATAGTAATTGGAATGCAGCTGTACATTTCCCCTTGTTTGCTCTCCATTCGAAAGGAAGAGGATGGTGAAAACAAGGGACTTTTCTTAGCACTAGTGATGTGTAATTGAAGGGACTTTTTCCCCCACAAGACTTCTCCTTCTGTCTTATTTTTGCCCAGAACCAGATCATTGGCATTACCTTTATTTTTCTCTTCTTATGACCTGTCCTCTGAAGCTGAAGATTATTTTGCTTGAAACTATTTCCCCTCTGATTCTCCCATTCCTTTTTAAGTCTCATTTTCCCAGTCTTCATTTATACCTATTTCTCTGTTAAGTGTAATGCTTTCTCCAAATTATTTTGTGTAAATTGTATGCATTGATCCAGTTCAGATAAGAATGGGATTCATGTCATATCCCCTCTGTAAAATTCTTCCTTCATTTGTGTATACTTTTCTCGCACGATCCAATTTTGAAGTACATCAAATTGGACTACATTCTTCCTCATTTTTCCTAAATGTATCCTTTTTTCAATTCTTTTTGGAATTAGGGAATATGTGTTCAAATTATGATTGTCACTTCTCTCTTTTAAGATCATAAAACAAATCAACAAAAACCCATCCCTAGTTCTTCTGTTTTTCTTATTGAATTCCTTCTATACCTCTTGAACACATTAGGATCTTGAAGGGACACATGCTTCTTCTCCCCCTATGAGGATATATCTACTTCATATCATTTAGCTTCATCATATCGATCAAGTGCATTTACATGGCTACATTTCTCTTGACTCTACATTTGTAATTCAAAGCTTCTACTCATCTCTGTTCTTTCCATTCATCATTCCTTTGACAGCAACAAGATCAAATCAGTCAATACTTAAATTAACTCTGACTTCATCAGAAAGACAAATACTAAAGTTGAAGATTAAATATTTTGGCCATGTAATGAGAAGACAGGACTCACTGGAAGAGATTCTGATGCTGGAAAAGATTAAAAGTAAGAGAAGAAGGAAGTGGCAGGTGATAAGATAGATGGTGTCATGGAAGCAATGAACATGAACTTGGACAGACTTGGACAATAGATGGGCTTGGTGTGCTATGATCCATGGGGTTATGAAGAGTTAGACATGATAAAACAACATATTTTTAAAGGTTCATTGTTCCTCTGTAGGATGTACCTTAAATTTTGTCATTTTTATTTGCAAGTCTTTCTTTTTTGACCTTTTACAATACTACATTCTAAGATTTTTCTCTAATTATAGTAGTAATTACCACATTTTGTGGAATACTGACTATGAATGCTTTGCTTTTGAATTTTCTTCTGGTTTCTTACAATGTTTTTCTTTGACATAAAAGCTTTGGATTATGGCAACAGTACTCCTGGCAATTTTCATTTGGAAGGGTTCTTTCAGGAGGTAATCAGTGGGTTCTTTTTTCTTCTTTTCTTTTGGTTCAAGTAAAAATATTGTTCAATTATAATTTCTTGAAATGGTGTATTTTTTAAAAAATTTTTGATGATTTTTAAAGCATATCTCCTTGACCAGTTCTCCAAGTCAGTTGTTTTTGAAAGTAGATATCTTACATTTTCATCCATCATTTTCAATTTTTTTTCTGATATTTATTACTCTTTCTTAGAGTCACTGATTTCTCTTTGGTCAATTCTAAGTCTCTGGGAACCCAATATTTGGGCAAGATTTACCACATTCTTTACTATGCCAGTTTTCTTCTTTCTTTTCTTTCCTCTAGAGTTTTTATTTCATTTTTAAATCTCTTTCTTAATTTCTTCTAGGTATTCATACAGACCTTTTTAGATTTCCTTTTACACTATTTTAATTTTCATGGAATTCAATTCTTGGGGAAAGTTTTCTACCTCCTATCCTAAGCCACTTATTAGCCTTATAGTTTACTAATCCTGTGGTCTTTCATTTATATTTCCCTTCTTTCCTATTGCTTCATTTCTTCTTGATATTTTTGTAATTCTTATGGTCAAGTCACTTTTTCCCTCTTAAGTTCTTGCAGTTGTGAGCTGGCTCATTTCTTCCAGGTTTACCTCCAGTCAGTTCTCTGTCCAGAGTATTTCTTTATAGCATTTGCTTTTTTCTGTTTACTCATATGCTTCTTGTCAGGTTTTTGATTTGAGTTTTTATACCAAAATCAGTTTCCATCCCTCTTAGATTTTTGGATGGAGTATTCAGTCCCTACTTGTCCCTAAACTCAATTTCAAGGTCTCATGCCATTGACTTCCCTTCTGTAAATATGTCTACATTCATATCATGGTGGGGCTTTAGTACCCCTGCTCAGTGTTTGGTACTTAGCAGTCTCCATTTAGGGATATGCATTAGATTTCCATGCTCCATTGTGGCCTCTTTGTTATAGGTGATATAGGCAAGGTTCTGCCTTACCACTTAAGGGCTTCCTAGTTTGTTTGCTGCTATAGCCTTTTGTAGTAAAGGTCTTGTGGTTTCTGTCCTAATTCCTCTTCCATATGATAACCCTTCTTTCTAGGGGTTTCTATGGGTTTCCGTCCCACCAGGGTATCCCTTGTCCCTGTGTTGTTATGGATTTCAGAATTCTTTACCTGGGCTCATTTGGACTTTCCAAAATCTTCCAGTGCTTAGTGCTTTTGCCTATCTTTTATAAAGTTCTAGCCTAGCTGAAGTAACATATGATGTTGCTCTTCAGATTTCTTGATCATTATTCCATCTGATTTGGTGCTTTTTCCCCATCATTATTGGAACATATTTGAGAGAGCTGAGCTACTCTACTAACTTTCATACCACCACCTTAGCCCAAAGTTCCTTCCACTATTTGTTGTGTTCTAAGGGAAAAAAAAAATCATTGAACTCAACAAGACAAATGTTTAGGAAATTCTATGTACAAGATACTAGGGTTGGTGCTAGATCTATAAAGGCAATAACTAAATCTTTGCCATCAAAGAGTTTATATTCTACTGGTGTGATCCCACATGCATATCAGTAAATAAATATAAAGTATATAGAAAAGAGTAGATAAAATTACTAGACAAAATAAATTAAGTAGAACTGCTACAAATTTATAAGAACAAGTGTCATTCTCTAACGGATAATTGGTCAAGGAATATAAACAGGCAGTTTTCAAGAGAATAAGCACAATTTATAATACCTGCTTTCAAAGTATTCAAAATCATTAATAATGGGAGAAATGCAAGTTAAAACAATTATTAGGTAACATCTTGCACTCAGAAATTGGCAAATATGATAAAAGATGACAAAATTCAATGTTGTTGAGAATTCAGGAGAACAGCCATACACTTCACTGTACTTGAAATTGCTTTGACTATTTTGTAAAGCAATAGTGGTATGTATAATAAATACTACCAAAAATGTATAGCCTTTGACTCAGATATCATGTTTTTGTTTTCTAATCTGAGCAGGGTAGTAATGGGATAAAAGGAGTCTTCTGCACAAAAAAATATATACATTTCTGGTGGCTGTTGGTAATAGCCAAAATATCAAAAACAAACTATGTACCCTACCGTTGAGGAATGAATAAGCTCTACCACATGCATATAGACTCACATCATTGAAAGAGATCTCATAGTCCATGTAATCTCTCACATAGAAAACTAGAATTACTAAAACATTCCAAAAGTCAGGCATGAAGCTCATGTTTAAAGGCTGCTACTGAGGGGAATCTAACTATACCCAAAGCAGCCAATTCTACTTTGGAGTATTTCTAATTATTAGGAAGTGTTTCCTTAGAGCAAGTTTGGTTCTTTGTAGCTTCTACTTGCTGCCTTTTGGCATACAAGTAGAACAAGCCTAATTACTCTTCCATATGACAACCCTCCAAATACTACAAGAGGGTTCACATATCTTGGGGAGAGAGGAGCTAAGTATTCTTTTTATCCAGGCTAAACATTCAGTCCCTTCAATGAATCATATGGCATAAACGCACTGCCTTTAATGTTTATCTTGCTGTAAGGAATGAGAAATATAAGAAATACATAAAGACAAAAGTTATGAAATGAAAAGAGTAAAATACAATCATAACCAAAAGAACAATATACATAATGAGTTCAGGTATTTCAAAGGAATCCGTGCCAAACAGTTGTAAAACAAGGAGTAAATGCAATGCACCACAGTGATAAAACCTTATTAAAGCACACATTTTTTTAAAAAATTCAATGCAAACAACAGAAAGGCAAAAGTGTATATGTGGTTATTTGGTTCTTTTTCAGTCAAAACATTTAAAAGTATTGCTCTTAATTGTGCATGGAGACTAGATTTGTGTGTGTTCTTGTTTCTTTTGCTTATGTTATCATTAATATTGCTGGGGGGAACTAAGCAAATATTTTAAAAATCATTTTAAAAAAGGAATATAAGGATTCTGAAAGATAGACCTAAAGAAGCAGTGCATGTAGGTGACCAACACATTCACTCTTCCGCCCATTTTCATCCAACCTGCCTAATAGCAGCCTTTATTTCTTCCCTTTTCATAGTCAGTTTCATTCTGAAAAGGGGGACTTTACCAACACTCTCTCTAAAGGGGAAGTACAAATAAAGTAGTTGTCTTTGTTATTTGTAGATGCTGAATATTTAACGGAAATAGTTTAAAAGCATATAATAAACTTACCAGGGTCCAAACCAAACACAGTCTGTTGAGTTTTAAAATAATAGGTGATGTTGCTATCTTCATCTCGATCTGTAGCTTTAGCTCTTGCTATAATATCTCCAACAGATTTCTTCTCAGTCACATTAATGGAATTGAAAGGAAATGATCTAAACCAAAGAAAATCATTTGCTAGTGAATGAAAAATGTTGAGGATGCAAGTTCAGGCACACACATTTGCCAAGTTATAGAGGTCTGCAAAACCTCATTGAGATTTGTGATGATACCACCCTCTTTTTTCTGGTATTTAAACTTCTTCAAAAACTATTCAACTGCTTGAGAAAATCCATCTGTGTTACAAGGTTACATTATTTTTTGTAGGTGCATTAACTCTTCCAAACCATTTAGTCTCTGGCTATGTTAACATGACATCAAATAGCTAGATGAAAATGCAAAATGCCAGTGAAATATTCAAGTAGTTTGTCTGAATAGGAGATATGTTTGTATACACACACACACACACACACACACACACACACACACTTAAAAAACACAGAGGTTTGCACGTCTTAAAGCAGTATATAAATATGTTCTTAACATTATTACAAAACAAACTTTTATTTTTTGGAACATTCAACAATTCAATCTGTTTTCAACAATTCAGTTTTCATCTGGATTTCTGGCATCATATTAGACATATCCAAATGAACAATTTATGAGAGTAAACTGTTAGTGCAATTTTTCCCTCTTAAAATGCCCTGTCTGTCCTCTCCATCTATGCAAACCTTTCTCATTCTTCGATGCTCTGATCGAGATCAGTTTCTTCAAGGCAACCTCGTTGACTACTACCACCCACAATGATTACTCTAGAAACTTATAACTTTTATTGTAGGTATCACTAATTCACCACACTGCTACAGCTCATGTATTGTTGACTTGCATAAAATTTGGAGACGCAAAGTAATTTAATGAACAGAGGATTAACCTCAGAGTCAAGAAGACCTTAGATCTAGTCCTGTTTCTAAAACATAACAGTTATGCGACCATTGTGGTCATTTAACTTTTTATTGCCTTGGGCAATTCACACAAGATTCAACAAAACTACAGCTTGTTTAGCCCTTCAAATATTTTATGGCTGAGAGCTAAGAATGATTTTTAATTTAAAAATTAAAAAAAAGTTACCAGATCTATGTTCGAAGACCAAGTTATTAATAAACTGTCATTATGCAATGGTGAAGGGAATATCACATAGGAAGTCTAATGATAGCACAAACCTAGAAATCATATAAACATACCATAGACACACAAACATGTAATTTAACTCATTTTTATTTAACTTTTCATGTGGGTAGACCTGCTATTCTTGAGTAGAGAATACCTTATAGTTATACTGTGTTATTTTTTTATTTCCCGAGGTACTCAGCACAATTTAAGTATCCAAAAATATTTATTGAATTAATACAGACATATATTCTGAAAAGTTCACAGAATCATAGATTCAGAACTAGAAGGATCTTTGGACATTAATGAGATCAGCACCTTCTTTTAACAAATGAGAAAACTGAGGAACAGAGAGGATAGGTGGAACCTGAATGCAGGTCTTCCTGATTCTAGGCCCAGAACTCTCTCCACTATACTCTGATCCCTCTGTCATTTCTGAAACCACCCTAAAGGTATACTAGTTCAGAACTCCACAGCCAAAGTGAAGTACTGTGTTGTTATAATAACTGCTTAATTGATCCAATCTTTTCTTTCTTCTGGAATTTAGGAGTATGGTCTGGGTTACCTGAGGCAAATTACTTAAACTTTCTAAATTTTCCTTTTATTATCCTCAATCCAAAAAATCTTCCATTTGCTTTCAACTCCTTTTAAGAAGCAATAATTATATGTCTACTATGTTCCTTTTGGTGCAAAAAATATAGACAAAAACGAAAGCAGTTGCTTCCCTCAAGAATTTTGCATTCCATTGGACAATGGAGATGTGACCTGGATGACCACCAATAAGAAATTTCTTCTTTCCATGAATATATTTATATCACAATAACATATTATAATAACTATTTTAGTAATCTGTTAATAATGTTGAAATATGATCATTAATTCAATCTTATATAAATTAATAAAATAGATAAATTAAAAGGAAGTTGATGTTCTTACTCAAATTGGGGCTTCTCATCATTTACGTTTCTGATAGTGATGGTTAGTGTTCCTTGGCAGAACAGACCTGTCGTGTCTGTTGCCCTTAGTGAAAGCTGGAATACCTGTTTTTAAAAAAAATGAAAACTCTTTAGGAAAAACTGGTAACGTATGAATTTGTTAAGGCTTTTTCATCTCTCAGGAATCAGTTGGGTCACAATTTCTTCAGCTGCCTTTTCAGTCAGCTCTGCCCTTTTGCACTTTTGGACAGTTGAAAGAAATACAACCATTCTCTTCTAAATGTAGTTAACTCAGTTAGTTATAAATTTCAGACTCACCTAATTTGATACACCATTAAATTTCACTCAAAGATCTGTATGCTTTGGCAGTATGCCCTGAAAAGAGATGAAACTGGACAAGAAGGGGAATGAATTCCAGATTCAGTCATAAACTCAAACTAGTCTGTGTTCAAACGATTGGCAAAGCAGAATGGTTGATGTCAACTGCCACAAAAAGGCCAGGTTTATGAGGAGACAGAACAGGTGGTCACCTATGTGATATGATTTGAGAAGTTCTAAGAAGTTCCTCTCTCCCTTAATAATATCTTCACCATTAGCCTATTGCAATCCTCAAAATTCTAAGGATTGTAGGATCATTTCCTTGCATTAGAAAGGATTCCTTCCAATGTGTTCTTTTCTGAAGTGCAAATTCAGAAAAAGTAGCATACTGAGAAAGTCTCACCTTAAGGTAAATTAGTGTATGAGTTATTTTTTTTCCCTTGAAAAGTAAACCAAAATCATTATTTTCTTTTCACAAAATAAAACATGGATTCTTTTCCTTTCACTGCCAAAATCTCTAATTCCTAGATTGAAAAATCTAAATCAGTTACTTCCATTTTTTTGTCCATTCATTCTCTTACTCTAGTGTACTCTAGCTTCTGAACACTAAAGAAATTGCTTTCTTAAATATTACCAATGATCTTATTGGCCAGATTCAAAATTCTCTGCAACAAAACATTAAAGACCACTAATGAATTGATCTTCTCTGAATATTCTTATTCAATTACTGAGCTCATCTGTTATGAGAGCTATACATAGCACTACTGTGCAGATAACTCTCAAATATCTAACTTCAACACTGTTCTTTCAGCAGTACTCAAGTCCCATATTTTCAATTGCTTATAGTAAGACTTTTTAAGTTTAGATGTCTTGCCATCATCCCAAAATTAACATGAATGAACTAAATCCAGTATGTGTCTACAAAAGCAGTTCTCTGCCTTTTCCTCTAAATGAGGAAATGTTTCATCCCTTGAGACATAGGAAGAATTGGAGAAAGACTACCAGATAAATGCAGTTTTAAACAATCTATATCACCTGTAGCAATATGAACTAATACCCCAGTTTCTTGTCATTTACAACAGAAGCATAGTCTAGAGACCTCTCTACCTAGAGATATGTACTATTTAAGGAACACAAATGAGACTTATCTGCTTTGTGCTAATAGTGAATGGGATGGTACAGAAACTCAAAAAACAGGCTGTTAGTGGGAGTAGGGAGGCAGAAGGCAATCAAAGTCAATGAAAAGGAAAATACCAGTTTTGCAACCACTTCCACAAACATCCAGGCAGCAAAGGATCAGGGCTCTTACTCTACAATAATCCCTTTTGGTTGAAAAATTCTGAAAATTGTAATAATTAATATCACTATCTTGGAAGATGGCTCGATACAATCACCCGCATCAGACTCCTAGTTTGTTCCTATAGGCTAAAGGACAGCAACTGAGGAAAACAAGTTCTAGTTGTGCTCCCTGTGTGCTCCTTGTTCCTCTTCTACCACATGTTTTATTGTCCTTACATTCTCTTACTTAATTTTTTTTAAATAATAGTATGATCCTGACAACTAACTAAATCTTGTCTGAGGACTTGCTTAATTAATAGAATGATTCATCATCACTAATACAGCTACTAAGTTATGAAATTTTTGGCACTGGCAATTCAAAAATCAAAGGGAAAAACATAATGGCCCTCAATATTATGATTCCCCAGTGATCATGATAGAGTAATGGAAAGAGGGGCAGAATGTCATAAGAAGTATACAGTCTTGGGACAATCTATAAACTTTAACTTTTCATAGTCTAAATATGAACTTTTCTGAACATGAATCAATGCATTGACATGTTGTTGAGAGAACTTAGTCATATCAATATTGATATTCTTTATGATTATAATAAATGCGAGTAAAAGACAATATAGGTGGCAATGGAAGGGAAGTATGGACCATGGATTCCTCTTTGGAGATGGAAATGTGATCTGCAGATTGGGCTAAAACTTTCCATCAAAGGACGTATCATTTCATGAGACCCTTGGCTATTTCATCTTACAGTAAGTGATAATGATCATAAGCCCCACCCAAAATCAATCAAACAAGGAAATAAACAAATAAGAGCAAAAGTCATTGCAGTCTCTTCACCAAGATTGACTGCAAAGGATGAACAGGTAGAACAATTTGACAAAGAACTTGAAATCTTCCAAACTGATATTAATGGAATGATAGGCCCAGGGGAAGACAGTTATAAAAAATGTTGAAAATCATAGGTAAAATTTAAGAAACAAAGAGGGAAAACCATCTTGTAAACATAATGGAACTACATATTTGCATCAAGAATTTTTTTGTGGAAGAAAATGACAAGCAGCATATCTTATCACAATGAATATAACTGATTATTTTTTGTAAAGAAAAAAGACAATAATTACTGATATGGGAATGACATCAGAATCAGCTGTCTCTGTGCAAGCAAATCATCTATTATTTAGAACAAAGAATTTAAATCCAAATCTAATTTAAAAAGGTAAAGGTGAAATGAAGATACTATATAAAAGTATAATAGCATTAACCTGAGATACTCAACATGAGTCATCAATATGATAAAATGAGAAACGAAAAGAATAAATAAATGAAAAAACATTTATTGATCATTGACAATGTGGTTGAGATTTAATAATATGGTTCGTTACCTTTTGTCTTCAAAAAAGTCCATAAACAAATTAACCATCAAACATTTGATTTCCTTGCCAACTACAGAGAGACAAAAGCCAAGGGCAATTTCAAAGACAAATTCATTGATAAAACACTATGATGGAATTTGGTAGATTACAAGTCATATCACCTCATAAAACAGAAAATTAATGGAAGCAAAACCAAGTTTAAAGAACCCATCTAAACTACATCATCCCATAAGGAGTCATAGATGAGACTGAGAAGAAGACAAAAAGTAGATGTAAAATGAAACAGACTTGTCACTATTTCTATCACAATCTGTTTTGATTTTTGACAGTATAACCACCACTCTTGGACTCTAGCTTCTTAGTCCCTGGTGTACTATGATATGTTTAAGTCAAAATGAATGGCACTTGAGAAAATGAAATTAGGAAGAGTAGCTGGACCAAAGCTTCTAAACCCTAAGGAAATCCTTGCTAAATGTGAAACAATTTTAAAAAACATTGAGTGATTATTTTGTATGATATCTTAGGCAGCTGATATTAATTCTCTCAAAAGGTTAAAAGAAGTACCCCATGATCCATCAGTAGTTCTTCATTCAAATATACATGCATATTTTGGAATTAGTCTTTTCTCCAAAACTCAGCTCAGATGCCACCTTCTTCCTGAAACTTTTCCTGTTCTTCATGCTGCTATTGGCCTCTCTCCTAAAATATCTTTCTTTGAATACATTCTTCATATACTTGTACAAGAAGAGTATACTGTGTTCCCTGATACAATGGAAGCTTATCGAGGGCAAAATTATTTCATTTTTTTTTATAAACCCAATATTTAACACAATGTCTGACACATGCTATTGTCAGCTATTATGAAATACTTAAATGTATCTAGGTGGTACATTGGATGTAGTGCTGGGCCTAGTATCAGGAAGAGCTGGGTTCAGGTTCACTTCAGACATGTATTAGCTGTGAGACCCTTGACAAATCACTGAAACTCTGTTTCGGTTTTCTTAACAGCAAAGTGGAGATAATAATATTACCTACGTCTCAGCATTGTTTTAAGGATTAAATAAGGTTATATGTGAAAACCACTTAGCACAGTGCCTGAAACAAAGAAGGTACTTAATAAATGCTTTTTCCTTTTTCCTTCTCCTATTTGATGATTAACTGACAAACTTGATGAAAATGTAAGAAGGGATCCGTGAGCCTTCTGCAGATACCAGGCTGGATCACTGTGAAAGATGAAGAGATTTTAAGGTCTTACTGTATTTATTATTGACTGATTCCTAAAAAAGCCATCCAGCTACCCTCTTTTCCTTCAGTCCATGTCCTTTCCCATGAACATCCTGCATACTACTGCCAATTATAGTCTTAGGCCATCATATAGTGGAATGTGAATCAGAAGACCTGAGTGTTAATCCTGCTCTACCACTAATCAGTTTATATATCTTTGAGAAGTTTACAAGACTTTTCTAGGCCCCTGCTTCCTCATCTTATACAATGAAAGGCTTGAAATTGGACTATTAAAATTTAAAATTCTCTGACTCCAAATTCTCTGACTTTAAAATTCTCTGACTCTGAACTTCTGACTCCAAAGCCAGCACACTTTTCACTCTATGTTACTACTCCCCTCAATAAAACTTAGATATTGAGTAGATGAATAATTATATTAGTGATCTCTGCATATTATCTTATTTTTTAAATAAATGTTTCTTCTTTGAAGTTCACTTTTTTTTTAAAAAAGGAAGGGAACAGATAAAAATAATTTTTAAAGATTCATGTCAACAGAATATTTTTGTTAAAAGAAAAAGAAACTGAACAATATTATTTTAGAATTACATGATATCCTGCATCAAAGTCCAGGGATTCTTCAGATCTCAGGCTAACAATACCAGTTACAGGATCCACACCAAAGCATTTTGCTCCATTCTTGGGTCCAGAAGATTGAGTTTCAATTGAATACTATAAAAGAAAAAGGGTAATAAGTGTGTTACTCACCATTAAAGGAATGGAGAAGCAATGAATCATATATTGCTCTTGTGACTGAGGATTATTTAGATGATCTTATCAGTTTCAAACTGATTAATTTCAGTCTTTGGTTAGTTTGATTAGTTAGTTAATAGAGCTACAGGTTTGCATTACTTTGTGAGGCATAATCTGTAGTAGAATTGCAAAGCTTTTCTTTGAATAATTAAATGCTTTCAAGTGTTTAGAAATTGACATAATGTCTGGAACAAGTTTCTATTACTTTTGTCTAAGACTCTGTCCAAAAACATTTTGAATTTGTATAAAAGACATTTCAGAGTGGGAGCAAATTTTGGATTTAAGTCTAGTTTCCTACTGATTTGTGAATCCCCTTTACAACATCCTAGATAAATGACCATTCAGCTTCTGAATGAACACTTACAATGTCAGTTTACTTAACAACCTTAGAAAACAAACCATTCCATTTTTGGATCACTTAAATTGTTGGGAAGTTCTCCCTTACAGTGAGGTGAAATCCTAATTCTACCCTGTGAAGCCACACAGGATAAATTTAATCCCTCTTCCACACAACAGTGCTACACTCTAATGCCAAAAGAGATAAGATTGGGTACAAAAATTTGGCCTGTTTTCAAACAGTATAAGTTTAAGTGTCAACATAGTTTAAGTTTCAAAAATTAAAATAGTACATGACAATGAGAGTGGGAATATAATTAAATTTTAAAATGTATGGGTTTTCATAAACACATGACATAAGAGGATAGCACAAGCTGGGCCACATTCAAAGTCAAAAAGACCTAGTTTTAAGTCTTGTCTTTGGGACATGTTTAAGTTACACCTAACAAGCCAATTAATATCTCTGGTCCCCAGGCAAGTCTCTAAAATTAAAGGTTGCATTGAAAATGATGAAAACCTGCACTGGTAGGAGACGTTTTCTCACCAGGAGAAGCGTGCCCCCCCCCCAAAAAAAAATCCCTGATCAGGATCTCCTCCATAAACTTTATTCCCACACCAACCTATAGACTTATCTAAATCATATATCTCTTCACCCTTCTTTCTTTCACTGCTTAGCTCCCACTTCCTAAAATGCCAAATTGTCAATCAATTCATGCTATTCTATTAAATGTTCAATGCAAAAGGAAGGTATGCTGAATCTATAGCCTGACAACCTCCATTCAAATTCCTTTTCTGAGGTTGACTTAGGGAAATCATCTAACCTCCTGGAGCCTCAATTTTCTCTATGGTAAATGAGGGGATGAACTAGGTGGCCTCTAACTTCCCTTACAATTTTTTGTCAATGATCCTAAGAGTAAGTATTTTATTGGTTTTTCAAAACACAGGTGTTGGACTGGTATGAGAATCAATTTAGATGGTATATGCAAAACACTGCAAATCTTGAAGCAAATATATTTATTGTTACCTTAAAGTTATTTTTGCTATCAAATAATTTAATTTTATTTAATCCCTCACTTTTATTTATTTAACAAAAATGATGTCCTTCAATATGGGAGCTAATTTCCAGGGTTTTATCCATCTGCAAGAAATTAAAGATTGAGTTAAAAAAATATATGCTGATAAATCTGAAAACAGTATGAAATAATGGATAGAAAGATGGCCCCATAATCAGAATGACCGAAGTTCATGTCCCACTTCTCACACGTAATATCTATGTGACCCTGGGAAAGTCATTTAGTGTCTCAGTGATCCAAGCAACTCTCTATAACTATTAATTTGCAGAGAAGATGCCAAGAAGCTTGTATGTTTCCTTATCCAGGAGTTCACTGGACCAATTAAGTAACATATCCAATTCTTATCCTATCCTGGCAAAACTATTTTCAGACAGCTCTTAAATATTAGAAACCTTAATAAAGTTTATGTATGACCAAATACTTTTAATATTTCTTTTCAAGTCAGAAAATGGGTCCTCACTTAGATATGTTTAATGGAAACTACAAGGATTATGTTAAGAATCTGTCACCCAGATAGAATAAATGACTTACTTTAAGTCACACAGCCAATTAGTGACACAGCCAGTATTAGAACTCAGGTTTCACAACTCTGAAAGCAGTCTATTTATATATCTTTAAAATGCCCAGTGAATATGCCTTTACTTCACACTATGGAAATTATAAAAATATCAGTATCTTACTATTTCTTCAGGTGCTGAAAATGAATAGATGTTAGAAAGTATATAATATTTTCCAATCTGATATACCTTAAGACCACATTTGGTAGTACTCTGTCCCAAGTCTTTAGAAGATTTTACAATAATGAATTATAAGATACTCAAGGACAAAACTGTAAGATATTTGGCAAATAGGAAATGGAGTCATCACTGATAATATACTTATGGTCATAATAAAAAAACAATAAATTAATAATAATAAAATAAATGAGACAATTAAAGCTTTAGAAATGGAATGGGAAAGGCAAGGTCCCTACCTTGCCTCAGTATTAAATTGTATTTTTTCATAATTGGAAAGACAATTATGCCACTTCCTTTAAAACATCAAGAAAATGTTATCCCTAATATTGTTTCTTTCTAAGTTAGCATGGAAAGTAGAAAAAGAATCATACTCTGCTCTCCTTTTACAATCTCAGCAGATTCATAAGTCACATACTTTATTGGCTTATCACTTTCATGATCTAAATCTTTTCAAATTGAATGTTGCTGACCAGAAATGCAGACTAAAGACTTCATACTTAAAAAATAGCTGGAACTTTGCAATTCATCTTTTAAAATACCGTTGAGGTAAAGTACTATATATGAGCTGCATAACCTAGTTCTCACAACATGATTCTTATATACAGTACCTTTAATCTACCATTATCTGCAGAGTCTTCATCTGTGGCCATCACTCTGTAGATAGACTGAAATAATGGGTAAGTCTCATCAATTGCTATAGTAGCTGTAAAGCAAAAATAAATAGCTTTTACTAAATTTTTCATTTTCTATACTTGGTAGCATTGTATGAAAAAATACTTTTTTAGTTCAATTTTGAGTTCACTTTACTTTTAAACATGTTTTAAAAACTTAAACAGATTTTTAAAGATATCTTAGATATTCAATTTAGTTGAATACATTTACATTTTTAGATTATCTTTAAAAATTTCTAGAAAAGGTATAAAAATAATATTTCATAAGTACTACTATTCTCCCATTCTCCCAGTCTCACAACCTAGATGTCATCATTTATCTCACTTCCTACCCAATCTGTTGCCAAGGTCTGTGGATTTCCCTGTTGCAAAATCTGTCTGAAATGCCTCCTCTGCCCTGATAGCATCACTATTCTGCAATAGCATATTGAGTACATCCATTCAATAAACTCTAGTGACTCTCTGTCCAGTATCAAATATAAAATTTTCTGCCATTCAAGTCCCTTTATAACCTGATTGCTCTCTCCCTTCAGTCTTCATACTGTATCCTTTCACTCTTCACCCCGCCATGTTTTTCAGTCTTGGTCTATCCCCTTATCTTGACCTAGTTTTCCTGGCTTCCTTCAAATCCCAGCTAAAATTTAACTTCAATAGGAATCCTTCCTCAATCTCTCTTAACCTCTAGTGCCTTCTCTCTGTATATTAGCTCTATTTACCTCATATAAAATTCATTTGCACATGATGGTTTTCATTTTGTCTCCTCCAGCAGCTTATGATTTTTTTGAGGACAGGGACTGAAATGTGTTTTAAAAATTAACCTATAATAATAACAAAATTAAATGTAAACCTGAGACAGTTAGAGAGATAAATCAGATCTCACTTTTATTTACCTGAAATTCACAGATATTTAGACTTGAATCCAAAGAATTCAAGGATTTTTTGAATGGTTGAAAGTTCAGGTGGTAAATAATTTAAAAGAGAGGAACTCTGAGCAACACAATGACTAATCACAATTATAGGGAATTAAAATGAAACATCCTATCACCTCCTGATAAAGTTGTGATAGGCTCAGAGTTTCTGTTTTTGTTTTTGTTTGTTTTTTGGATCTGGTCAATATGGTAATTTGTTTTCCTTGATTATATGTTTACCACAGGTTTTTTTCTTTTAGTCTGTGTGTTTGTTTTCTGTTTTCTTCATTGGGAAAGAGGAGAAAAGGGTAGGAGGAAGAGAATATACATCTGAAAATAAATTAAAGTTTAATTTAAAAATATGAGAGGGAGGGGAGTATAAAAAGGATTAGGGTATAGGAAGGAAAGGGAAAGGTTATAGGGAACCTCCACCCTATGACCATGCATTGCAGGAAATCATCCAATCGACAAACATTTTTAAATGCCTGCTGTGCGCTTGGCTTTGTGTAGGAATGGAAGACACAAAGACACAAGTGAAATCATTCCTTCGTCAAAGAGTTGACATTCTGTTACGGGGGAGGATGTGTATGTAAATATGTATATTAAAAAATACAAGATTAATTGGGGGGAGGCGGAGGGCACTAGCAGCTGGGAGAATCCGTAAAGCCTTCTTTAGAGGAGAAGCCATGTGGAGAATCACAGCTATTGAAGAGAAGGGCCATTCACTGAAATCTCTTCCTCCTAGTCCATTAAGGCTTTGTCCTCCACACTCTTCTTTAGATATAAACCTTCCTACATAGCAACTTTTACTCCCGCGGCTGCAACTATTGGTGCTATACAAAGTATGCCAAATCTACATCTCAAGCCCTGACCACTGACTTTGTTTTCCAGGGCTATATCTCTGTGCATGGGATGATGCTCCCTAGTTGTCCAAACACCACCACAAACAATACACCCAAAGCTAAGCTAATATTCTTGCTTTGTAAAACCTGCCCCTCCTTTTACCTTCATTACTACCAGCAATGGCACTGCCACACATCTAGTCATACTTAATACTCCTGATTTCCTCAACAAATCAGATTTTTCTACAAAAATCTCTTCTACCTACACACTCCCCTTTACATACATATGTTATCTGCTTTCATAGGATCATAGACTTAGATTTGAAAGGGACCTTAAAGGTCATCTCATCAAATCCCCTTAGTTTATAGGAAAGGAAACAAAGGTTTCCTTTGGAAAGATTTCCTTGGGGTTGGCCTCCCCAAGGTCAATTCATCTGATGCTAAATCCACTGTCACAGGACTCCATTGTCTCTCTGTGTTCCCTCAGCCACCACCATCAGAGGCCTTCATGACCTCCTGCCTGGATCATAGCATCAGCATTTTCTTCCTTCTCCAGCTTATCCTTCACATGACCATCTGATATAGTTTCCTTATCACAGATATGAACATGTCACAGCTCTGTTCAAAATGATTCCCTTTTGTCTACCAAGTAAAGTTCAAATACCATTGCCTGATGTTCGCGTCTCTCCACAGTCTAGCACAAAGTTACTGTGGTAAGAACGGCACCTGTTTTATGTTGACCGGACTGGTTTCCCTTTAAGGAGGCCATACACAGGACTGGATTTTGGGACTTGAAATATTAGTTTGGCTTCCTTGACTTCAAAGTTTTAAAAAGCACAGCTTGTGGGGTGTTGGTGTCCAAGGTTTGAGTGGAAATCCTGTCATCCTGCAGGAATCTTTCCTACCTAGCATTACCAAGAGGAATTTAGATGTGGAAATGGGTAGCATTTTGTTTGAACTTAATAAAGAGCAGCATCCTTTTAAATCCTATTATGAATGTAAAAAAATCCTTGCATAGGCATGATAGAGGGGCCCTGACCAGCTCTTCTCATTTCAGTTATTCTCACTGCTTTTCTGTCAGTCAAAAGAACTCTTAATCTGCAGATGAGCTAGACTTCTCAGGTAATCATAAGGTATAATCTGTCCCTCAGTTGTATTCTTCCTCCTGATCTCAAGGTATAAGATAGGAGAAGACTCTGTGACTGGCAGGGTAAAATCACTTCACTAGGAGTATGAGGAAGAGTACACACCTTTCCCCTGAGCCTTTGGTAGTCAGAAGAAACAACTTGATTTGAAACTGTCTGTACTGTAATTAAATCGAGTCACTGCCAGTCAACAGCTTTTCCCTCTTTCTTCAAGGATAGTTCTTGCAGGCAGTAATTGGAGAAACTAATACCATAGGAAAAAAGCTAAAGTTTCAGAAATCATTTTGAAATACTTTATACTGCTATTTGTACGCATAAGGTCCTTTAAAAAGGCTGAAATTTCAAAACTTTTCAGATAACCTCCAGATCAATTATATATATGCATATGTGTATATTAGTCTTAAGCCTTACAAAAATAGAGATAGACAGATATATGTGTACGTGTGTATGTAATTTGAGCCTCAAAATACCCTGCGAAATAGGTTCTATTATTATTCCCATTTTCAGATGAGGTTTAGAGAGATTATGTAACTTGCTCAAAGACTCACAGCTATTAAGTGCCAGCAATCTATTCACATTCCCAAGCTTGAAACTAATTACTATTCTATAGAAAAATGAGAAACCAAATTAAAGTAATTCAACAAAAACTATCCTTGTCTCCTACTATTGATAGAAATATGGTCTCAAGTGAGAAAGAAAAAAAAAAGAAAAAGTAAACTCAGCATAAAAAAAAAACGTTTTTAAAACAAATGCAATAAGGAGCATCCCATAGGGCATTGCTCAGATTTGGCCTCCCTGGTTTTGCTCCACTACGTGGGAACTTTGGGGCTTGCTCCTGGCCGTGGGTGACACCACGCTACGGGGTCTGAAATGATGATTAAGTCCCCTTCCTGACTTCAAAGCAAGAAAAGACTCGGCTCAATAGATGCTTCCAATGGACCATTTTACATTCAGCTTTGTCTTCACTTTTGGCTAGAAATGACATCATGGTTCCTTAATAGGCTCTTACAGATGGAGTAGGGGGAGATGGCTTTTCCCACTCTTTCACCTTGATTGTTCTGCAGTTATGAGCACATGGCATCTCAGCATATGTCCTGTCTAGGCAGGTCTGAGCCTGGGTTTGCCACAGGTTTTTTTGTTTGGTTGGGTTTTTTTTATACTTTCCTAATCTTAGGCAGATGAGTATCCCTTCTTTCTCCACCTTCTCTCCCAATAAAAAAGGATCTGTCCAAGTCTGGCCCATTTTAGCAAAATATGCTTGCCAGGAGTTGTTTGGGAATTGCAAAGCTGAGGTAATAGAAAATGCCAGTCCTAAAAACTACTTTATATTCTAATGAGTTTTAAGTTTCAGCATCCCAAGACAATATTACAGTAATTATAAATTAACTTACTGAATCTTATTTTAAATTGTTTTTTCAATATGCATTATGAGTCTTGAATTTTCATTAACATTTATTTTTGTGTAGGAAATACCTTTCCCAAACTTTAATTAGGTTCTATTGAATACCTTCAGGGAAACGCTGGTTATCAGCCTAAACCTAAGTGTTTAGAAGTTTGCCCTTGGGGCAGTGGAGCTGGGCGTTAATGAGAAGAAAAGTTTGAGAAAAGGTGACTTAGTTCACGTCGCACTAGAAGCCAAGATCCCTCAGGGCTCAGCCTGATCAGTCTGCAAGTCTGGATCCCAAGCAGGGGTTCACTTAGTCCAGGAGGGAGACCAAGTAGGGCTTCTTTGATATTACACAAATAAACAAAATTTAGCAACATTGAACTCAACACGTATTTTACCACATGAACATAAACTCTCATTTGTTTACTGAGAAAATAGCTTTGATTCTGATATTCTTGGGGGGGTAGGGAAACACACACATAACCTTATGGATTGAAATAGGAAGGCTACTGAATTTAATTATAGAAAATATTTACCATTTATCCCAACATTCCAAATGAAAGGTATAAGGAATCTTTTCCCCTAAGTTTCTACCTGTTCTGAAAAGGGGTATTGTAAAGACCATGTTCACAATGTTTCATTTAGCATCTACAGATATAAATTGATTTTTGAGATTAATGGGATTTTCCTATTTCAACTTCACACTTCCTCCTATTCTCTATATTCTGTGCCCACCTTTTATTCTGCAGAAGGATTCCTACTGTCCTTTTCTGTGCCTCTTCTCTAACTTGAGGGATATGGACTGGAAATTCTAATTATACACATGCATTTTAAGCTCATAGACTGCAAATTTCTCACTACTCTTCAAAATTTTTGACTTATTGATCAAATGTCTCTAAATACAACCTGAATACATGATCTCTGAGATTCTCTACTCCAGAAAGCTGATGAATAAAAATTATTTCTTTACCTGTTCCTGAAGAAAACTGAGGGTCAGCAGAACAGTCTGGTGGTTCAGGTAAATCAATAATATTGATTGTCAAAACATGCCTCATAAGTCCTCCTGTATCAACTATGAACAGGAACCTTCTTGGATCCATTTCAAAATTAAAAATTTTGGTACTTGTGATCACACCAGAATCTAAGAAATGTAGAAATAGACTTTTTATATATTCAATACGTAGAGAATCTTGTATTTTTAGACCTGAAAGGGACCATAAATAGCAAATAATTCAACTCTATCATTTTAAAGATGGGTAAATTTAGGTCCAAAGAGGCAACATGATTTGTCCAGAAACACAGAGCTAGCTAGTGATATTTTACAGCAGAAAACAAACGAAATAAAAGGAGATGCATGAACCTATAAAGTTATCAATGAAAGCATTAATTTAAAATACTCTATTGGATCATATTATCTTTCAGAATATTCCCTCCAAAACTCGCTCCAACAGGTTGGGGTGACACCCGGTAAGTTACTTAACCCTGTTTGCTTCAGTTTCCTCATCTGTCAAATGAGCTAGAAAAGGAAATGGCAAACCACTCCAGGATCTTTCCAAGAAAAAATCAAGTGGGTCACAAAGAATTAGACAAAACTGAGAAGCAACAACGATCCATGGCTGCCCAAACTGATAATCCAAAATTTAAAGGGAAAAAATATTTAATTCTTTTTCTAAAGAACATAATTCTTTAATAAACATTTGTCATTTAATTCCTATTTAAAATTTGGCTCTAAAGACATTTTGGGAATCTTTTATCTTTCTTTAAAGAAAAAAACAGCCAACATAATTTCCTACTTCATTCTATGTCACATAATTGACCAAAGTATGCTACCCTAGAAGATTATTTCGCCTCACCCCTGTCCCCTTCTCCTGCTGAAACTTTGGAATATTTCTCATAATTCCTTTTCAACAAAGCTAAAAATATGGTATAGCATTTTTGCAACTATTGTACAAATGAACTGTGATAAGAAAATTTAAATACCAGAGAAGTCCTTGTAAAAATATATATATATAATATGTACATACACACATATATACACACATACATATATATAGATATATGTATATTTATATATAACACACATATATATATACACACAGGAGGTAGACAGACCAAGTATGCTCTAAATAATAAAATATTTAAAATTAATACCTGAATTAATTTTAAATTCATCTGTTTTATTCAAAAAACGATAAGCATTTGGTTTTCCAACCACATCTTTATCATAAGCCCGGCTTAGTTGTGTACCAGGAGGCGTATTTTCAGGCAAATTCACAGGGTTAATTAAAATCTGGATTTCTGTTGTAACCTTGGAAAACACTGAACAAAAGAAGAAATTGTCAAAAATATTGTAAAACATCATTTCTATTTTTTGCCTCAAAGAAAACTGGATTTTTAAAATTAAAACCGAATAATAAAACTTAGTTTTACCTTAAAACAGTGTAAAGGTTGATTATTCTATTGTCTTCAGCATTAAAGTAGGTTTTTAATAGTATTTTACTATTAGAATAGGTATCATCAGAGCAGACCTGATAATAGACGTTAGGTTCAATAGCCCAACTTAACAATGCCTTTAAAAACAAATGGAGTCAGTGAACTTGGTAATAGAAGATAACGGGGCTCATTTTTATACATGATAAATGCAAGGTGATAAAGAATTTGAATGCCAGCATAGGATACAATTTTAATTTTTTAAGAGTAAAATTAGTACTTTGTAATTATTACATGTAATTAATAATTTGTTTACTTGGAAATTCCTTTCAGCTGCAAGTCTAGAATGCTTTGCATAAAATCACACAATATCAATCATTTTATATTTGAATTCACTAAATTATTTTCTTTAGATTTTTTAATTACCACTTATAGGCACTCTAGCATCATCATCATCAATGATTTTTTTCTTACAACATTCCATGTATATGCTTAAGAATAGAAGTAGCCATGCTTGAATGTGATTTCTAGGACTACTCAATTTACTGGATAGGACAAAGCATCCAGAGAATAACCCAACATATGATTAGATACTAAGGAACTGAACCATGACGTTAGCCTATATTTATAGTCATTTAGTAAATTTTTAATTCCTATTAACTTTTCAAAAGTAGATAGTGATTGAAATCTATGAAATATTGTTCAGTGAAAGGATTCTTAGGTATTATAAAAAACAGCTTGTTAACACTTCTGCGAATTAAATACTGATTACTAATCTTTTGTTTCTAAAACATTATAATTCTTAAAATATATTAAGGAATTCATTCACGTCTATTAGAAAATGACAAAATATTCTAACACATTAATATGACTACATGAAAAAATAAATCCAGTTTTCTTTTAAAATGCAAATCCATCCTTTTTTCTTTAACAGTTTCATTAACAAATTATTAATTGTAAATTATAATTTTCCAAAAGATATACCTAGACCTACCTGAGCATATTAAAAGAGTCCTAAAGATGTTCATAGTCAGACTTTCTTCAGCTACTGCTCACAAGGGCAATCAATGTTTCTCTAACAGATTTTTCGACTTTATTTGTACTTATTTAATCTGTATTCAAATTAAGCCAACAAGTCAACATGTTTTTACACAATAGTAAATCTAGTTACTTTTTCTCCCCAAAGAACTATACACACAGGTCATATTTCTGTTGCTAGGTTGTTGTTTTTTCCATCAGTAGGTGGAGAAGATGGTTTTCAACAATGCCAAGAGTATAATATAGCTTCAGCTTAATGAGTGAGGATTTTAGAGTTGAGTTTTAGAATAGAACTTTGGCAAATAACTTTGGGTGGGGAGGAATAGGAGAGGGAGAAAAAGATGCTTTTCTTTTAAGTAGTGCCAAGTTGTTGTTGTTTTTTTTTTAACTCATAGGTTTATAGCCTCATATTTAGAGCTAGAATCATTGAATACAACTCCCTAATTTTTAGATGAGAAAACTGAGGCCCAAAGAGGTTAAATAATTTAACCGAATTCACATAGTAAGTAGCTGAATTTTGAATCTAGATTTTCTGACTCCAAATCCCATGTCTTTTCAAATGTTAAAAAAGATGCATTTTTAAATGAAATAGAGTATGATTTTTAAAGATATGAACACATTTCAAGATATGTAACAATAATTGTGAGTTCTGACTGTGAGGAAGGATATGTTCTGTTTCACAAGGCATTTGACCACTGAGCAAGGAAAAGCAATGCATTCAGTCAACTTGTAAGAGGGCTGATTATGTGAGTGTCTGTCTGTCTGTCTGTCTGTCTGTCTCTCCAAAACAACAGACATTTCTCAGACTCATCCCTGTCTGCAGAACCAGCTACAATAGCTGAATGCACATGGTGGACGTACTTGACTAGGTCACCCTGAGGCTGCATCTCAAGTTCCTATCTTCCTCTTCTACTTTGCATTTCTTTCCCTAAATAAAGGTGACTAAACATTAGAGACCTGAAACATTGAGGTTTCCAGTCTTAGTGGTTACTGGCAGCTCCACTATTGTTGGACAATAAAATGACAATTGCCAGGAAGATGAGTTGGCCCCTATTCCTATCCATCTTATGCCTGGCTGGCCAGAAGTATGGACCTTGAGTGAGTTGTTCCTTGAAGAAAGCAGACTGAGGTGAAAGTGAAATCTTTCAGCAGGACCACAGTCTCCTGGGCGTCTTTACTTACCCAGAAAGTATAATGTAGAGGATGGGCATCTATGAGTCCTCTGAGTATCTCATGTGTTTTCTTTAAGTTTATGGACTCCTTTGAATGCTCTGTTTTGGGTTACTGTTTCATGTTTTAAAATTGTCAGTGGAGAGCTTGTGAATCTTTATTGCTTTAAGTATTTCTTTTGCTGTAGGAGAAAAATGTAACTGTTTTGTGGATGTTATCTACTATTTTGTATATTTGGTAACTTTTCTAAAAGGCACTCATTTCATTTTGAGGAGACCCTAGACATGAACCAAATTTAAGTTTTGTTTAAGAAATTTTTCCAGGAGTTCCCCCTCCAGGTGTGGAGGGTTTATAAAGAGCCAGAAATGTGGAAGAGAAGCCTGCTGTGATCTGGGGAACTGGGGGTGGGGGTCAGACTCTGTCAGAATAAAATCTCATCTAAATGAGTTCTGAATAGAAGTCCCTTGTGGGTGAGACGAGTGCCCTGAGCTGATGATTTTGCACATGCTCTAGGAATATGTTCCAAAATTAATTTATTTGCTCATTCAACACAAATTTATTAAACAATGCTACATATTAAGTGTTAGAGGAAGAACTATGGAAAACACAAAGATGAATAAAGCCTAATCTCTAGCCTAAGAAATTTATAGTTTAGTAATAGAAAGAAGACATAAACTTAAACCCGAATATAAGGATGTATCGTGAGTGTCATAACACAAGCACAAAGTGAGATGGGATTTAAGACCAGGAACATACCACTACAGGCTGAAATGTCTTTAATGATGTGGCATCCCAACTGGGTTTTGCAGGATTCTGATATGGGAAGGGAAGTGACTCCTCAGAAGAGAATGGGCATAGCATTTCAAGCAGAAGCTGAAGCATTCATAATGAAAACACAAGGTGTGCTTGAGGAATGACAATAATTATTAGTTTTACAAATATTAGAGTGTGCATTGGGCAATAGTAGAAAGTCCGAAAAGGTGTGTTGGGGCAAGATTGTGGACCTTAAGTAACAGAATGAGGAATCTGGACATTATTTAGGAAATTATAGACCACTGATGTTAAATAGGAGAGTATTATAGTCAAAGTTCCATTTGGGGAGAATTACTCTTATGGGTAACTGGGATGGATCAGAGTGAGGAGAGAATTGAGGAAGGAAATATATAGTTTTACTCAGCTCTCCATATTCAGTACCTGACTGGGGCTTTATTCCAGGGCCAGACTCCATGGATCTCTTCCTGGCTTCTTGTGTTGGCCTCTACTCCTGCCCACAACTACACCCTCACACTGAG
The DNA here is from genome assembly GCF_028372415.1 of Notamacropus eugenii. Lineage (NCBI taxonomy): Eukaryota > Metazoa > Chordata > Mammalia > Diprotodontia > Macropodidae > Notamacropus > Notamacropus eugenii. Next base: position 158,943,955 of record NC_092874.1, read on the forward strand.
TTACAAAACACTGGACCTTCAGGGTCCTCTATGGTATGTGGTAACAGGGACCTTGGAGTCTCTGGGCCTGAGCTGTCCATATTTGAAGGCTGCCATACTGTTCTGGTCCTTATCCCTTCCTGGGAATTTTGTACCTCCCTAAAGTTTTTTTGAAGGCTTTTAGCTCTTGCAGTCTCCAGGAACAGAACCCTACAAATCACACTTGTGTCTGGTCTTGCTTGGATGCTGTTTTGTTTGTTTGGCCTAGCACCTGCTTTTCCTAGAAGCAGGGCTGCTACTGGGATGTGAGGGTTCCAGCCATTTTATTTATTTATTTTTTGCAAAGTGCTAGGGGGTTGCTGTCTATAGAAACAATTTCATTTTAAAGGTATTATCAATTTCATGGCCCTGTGGGAGTTATACAGAGTCATTTACATAGATATGGAATAACGGTGGAGATGAGGGTACTTCGCAATTTGCTTGCTGACCAGTGAAGCACGTCCCTAGTGTCCAGTTGGGGTGGGAGGGGCGTCAGGTTACCCCGAGGGGCGCAGGTCAGTTTCAGCAGGAGCCCATGAGGCAGGATTGCTTGTGGCTTTTTCTCTGGTCTAACTCAGCCCGGGGTTGGTGTCCGCAGGTATTCCATTCTCTTAGGGGCTCAGGTAGGATACAGGCCTCGGTTGCTCCTGGTGGGGACTGCTAACAAAGGCTGCATTCCACAAGCTCCCCCCAAAACCCTCTATCCCCACAGCAATCACAGAGGGAGTGGAAGGGTACAGTTGCAGGGCCCGGACCCCCACGACTTCCCTTCAGGGTCCCTCAAAGGTCACAGTGGAAGCCAGTGAGGACCCTGGAGGTGACTAGTATGGCCATGCCCCCGGACCCAAGGCAGATGCTCCAGGGCAGTAAGCATATATAGGAATTCTTCCCTCGCAGCAACCCCTTGGGCACCAGGGGCACCAGACTAAGGTCTAGGGAGCAGCCAACTCTAAAATGAGAGTTGGTGGGGATGTCCTCAGATTGGAAGGAGCGGTTGAGGCTCTGAGAAGCAGCTACTGAAGCTGTCTTCCAAAGCCAGGAGTACCTGACCCCTGCCAGCGCTCAAGGGTGGCACTGTCTGGCTATTGGCAAGTGGCTGACTGGCCTTTGGTAGATTTCTGGGGTGGAAGAGGTGAGGTCCCTTATTGTAGTTTATTTTTGAGTTTCTTCTATTTCAAATTTCAGGCTTTTGCAGGAATATTGTGAGGGAACTGGATAGATTGTCTCCATTCAGGTAACGGTCTTCATCAGAAGTCCTTGTCTGGAAGACTATTGAGAAGGCTGTTATGATAAAGGTAAGAAACTATAAGGGCCTAAAGTGGTGGCAATGAAAAACAAACAAGCAAACAATTTTTTTTGTGGGGAAGGACATATCTCTAAATGTAAAGTTTGGGGTTTTGCAATGAACAAATTCATATGGATATATAGTAAGAAAATCTGTATCGTATATCTTAGTTGTTGAAACATAATAAAAACAAGTCTAGATCATAAATTTATCACAGAATATTTCATTAAACTTGATTTCTGTCTATTTGGTTTGCAACGCAATTAGTTTCAGGCAATTATAAAAGCTCTTTAAGCAGAGGTAACTATCTGAAATATGTGAACTATTGGTACCATCTATCTATCTATCTATCTATCTATCTATCTATCTATCTATCTATCTATCTGTCTATCTATCCATCCGTCTGTCTATATGGCTTATTATAATACCCACACTACTAAATTCAATTAAACAAATTTATTAAATACTGACTATATGCCAACGAAGAAGCAATGATCAGGTGAGAAACTTTCCCTACCCATACACACCTCTAAGGATACAGGCCATCAAATGGCATCTTTCTCTACTATGGGCTGAAAACTTTCTATTATTTAAATAAATATGGCCCCCATAGTACAATTCAGTACTACTGTAACATAAATTGAAATGAAAAATTTGAAATGAAGGATTAAAGGGAGGCATGTAGTTAAAGGAGGTCATTGACCCCACATACACCAAATTTATTGTAGAAACACTTTTGACTGAGAAAAAAAAATAAAAGACAAAAAAAAATAAAGAGCATAGATATTAATTAGAGGATGTCAGCAAACTATACTGCATTTATATAATGGAATATTATTGTACTGCAAAAAAAGTTAATATGAGAAATTCAGTGAAATTTACTTGAGACTTGTTCAAATTGATTTGTAGCAAAGAAAGTAGAACCAGTAGGATAATATACACAATGAATGACATCCATAGGACAGATGATATAATACTTCTTTATCTTTTCATTATCATTCTGGGTACAGAATGTTGTCAAATGTCATGGCCTAGGTAGCATGTCTCTATTTCTTATAATTTCAATATAATTTTTTTTTAAAAGAGAGGGTTAATCAAATGAGTTGTTGAATATAAGTTCCTCTACTTAAAATTAACAATGGACTGGATGTTTTGAGGTCTAGGTTTTATTCCAAGTAGGCTATAAGTTTTGAGTGTGGTTTGATCAGATGGTCATTAATACACACTATTTGGCACAAATTAAACACCATCGATAAACCTCTATAAAATCAGATATTTATCATGTAAATAACAGTAAAAGCAATGGGAAAGCCACTGTAGCAAATTACTCATGGCCCTATAGATAATTCCATGCAAGCAAACCTTATTGTCCAAATAGTGTACAGATCTAATCTCTACTCATTTGACTTAAATGCTAAAGTTGCCTCCAGTTTTCAGTTTTCTTAGGATGCTTCATGATAGAAATGGTAACAGACTAAAGATAAACAAAGCATCTTGAATAAAGGATGAAAAGAGAATTCAGTACTTAAAAATATCATGAACTTGAAATTGACCTGTGACAGCATTCTAAAATAAATTATTAAATAGCTTGTGAATCCTTAGAAAAGAAAGGGTGGTTATTAGGAATAACCATGGATTGATTAAAAGTAAATTATTTCAGATTAGTCTAATTACCTTTGGCAAAAGGGATATTATGTTAGTAGCTCAGGAGAATGCTAGAACCATAGTGTATCTTGACTTTAGGGAGGCTCCATAATGCTCTACATTCATAATCTCATTCAATCTTCAAAAGACTGTTTTGAGAAAGACATTACAGTTAATATTCTTTCCATTTTGCTTGTATGAAAAGTAAATAATGATGAGGTCAAATGACTTACCCATGGTCACACGTAAGAGTGTCATATTCAAGATGAGAATCCAAGTTACTTAGACTTCAGCTCCGGGATTCTTTCCACTATACCAAATTGCTGTCAAAAATTTCACATATTTTGTGCAAAAAATAAAGAAATTCAGACTTGCTGGTGATACAACCAATGGATTCAAAGACTAGTTAGATGACCATAATTAAAAAGTTCTGATTGATATGCTTATTAATAACTTGACTGAAGACAGAGATAGTATGTTTATCAAATCAGAAAAAACAACAGAGAAATGGAGGAAAACTGTTTAATTGGGATAAATGTCATTATTCAAAATGATTTTGAAAGTCTAGAATGATGGTTGGATCTAACAAGGAGAATTTAATAGATATGACTATTAGCCCCCATTACTACACTGGGTCATTTGCTGGCAAGATTGATATAGTACCTTGTGGTACACCAGAACTTCAGCTGGAAAGTAATCCAAACTATTTGTGTAAAAGGTGAAGGGGAAAACTTTTACAAAGTAAAGAGTTTGAGGATTTGATAGTGGCTACTCTTGATGTGGCATTTCTGGAACTGCCATACAGACTTGGTATCCTCAAGCTTCAAGCCAACCTCTTGTATGGAAGTAAAAGTGGGGTTGAGGAGGCATGGCAGTGGAATGAGAGAGGAGGAAGGCAAGTCTATTATCCAATTAAATCAATATCTAAATAACATTAAACTTTTTTGTAAAAAATTGGGCTGATAATGAATGGCAGTTCAACCAACCAGTATGATTGTTAGAAAGAAGATGAAGGAGTAAGTGCTATGCCTCCTAATATATAATGCCCTGTAACAATTGGGGGGGGGGGCATTAATAAATTCCTACCTATGGCTCTGAATAAACATAAAGTCTTACACTTTAATTTTAAAAATCAAATTATACAATCAGGAAAACCTAACTAGACAGAAAGATTTAGGGGATTTAGCTCACTACAACACTTAACGTGTTGCTAATGTTATACTGTTGCCAAAAAAGAGATTCAACATGACCTTGCTTGTTATTAGTAGAGTTCTATTTCTAGAAAGAGAGAGGTAGTATTCTCAGTACCCACATCTGGAGTATTTTGTTTAGTTTCAGGGTGCCACATTGCAAGAGGCATGTTGGCAAACTAGAGTATATCCAGAGACAGGTTAAGCAGAATTGGCAAGATGACTGTGTGCCAAGCCTAAGGAAGATCCTTTGAAGAAACTAGGTAGTATTAATCAAGTGAAGCAGCATACATTTATTAAGCTTGTGCTTTGTAACCATTGTGTTGCTAAGGACTGGGGACATAAACACACGCACACACGCACACACACATACAAAAGGCAAAGGCACAAAAATGATACTTGTGGAGCTTACGTACTGATATGGGAGACATCTTATAAATAATAGTTGTCTTCAAATATCATACGGCTGCCATGTGAAAAAGATTTTAGCCTTATTTATTGTATAGTTTTCTTTCCAAAGCAAAAAGATCAGTGGCCACAGCATAAGTTACTAGAAAGTACATTTCAATGGAATTTAAGGAAGAACATGCTAACAATTAAATCTTTGAAACTTGGTCATTTAGAGAAGGAGTGTTGTATGGCTGCTGGAGGGATTCAGGAAGGGTCTGGGTGACCATCATGGATGTTACAGATAGCATCCATGCATTATAGGGGTGGATGCTGGTCTAGATGGACTTAGAAGCCCCTTGAAAATCTAATAGTCCACAGTACTTCACATAAAATTCTAGAGGCTGACTTTTTGAGTTGGCAGAGTGGATGTTTGCTCCTGTGCTGTGCTTTTACACATAACAGAAAGGCTTTCTTCGACAAGCATGTCTTTTGCTGTTATTCTGCTTGAAACTACCATTGGAGATGTTTTCATACAAATCTTTTTTTCCAGACTTCCAGAGGTTACTAGCAAAATGCAAATTATTTTGTAGTAAGGAACAGCACTGTGGATACTATGAGGTAGTGTGGTACAATAGAAATAACATTCCAATTACTACTCGTTTCAGTCTGGGAAAATTAATTAACATCTTTGTGTTAAATCCTCTCATTTCTCAAATGAGAACATTGAACTAGGTGACCTCTAAGGTCTCTTCTATCTCCAGATCTATAATCCTATGATACCAGATTCTTTCTGCGCTCAAAATACTGTTAGAATGGAATACAAATTATTTATTTTATTTAAGTGGGACATACATCTAATAATGTCCCAGAAAGAGCCCCACATTTCTCTGAATAGGGCGTAAAATTCTCCGGATAAAGGTTAGTTCTTTGACAAGGTATGTCCTGGGTATTTGCTCCCTCATTGACACAACACTGAAGTTCATGACTGTTGGGGATGGAAGCTCAATTCCATGTGGACAGTCTCGGGTGGGTAAAGGTGGGAACTTCTAAATCTTAGAGTTCTCATGAGGCCCCCCAGAAAACAGCAGGGAATCGAGGAGTGAGACCGAGCTATCTCGTGTATTTCCGCCTCTTCCCGTGAGAAACGTGATGGGAGGAGCATCCCAGCCCTCGAGACTGTCCCGGATCTGGGCACACCTATTGTTATCTAACAGGCATGGTATTCAGGTGCAAACTACACGGCCGGAGAGCTTAATTAGGGTCAGGAAAGCCTGAAGGCGCTCTTAGCGCGGAGGGGCCCTGACAGGACAGAAGGCTCCGTTTTTCCTCTCTTCGCTCTCCCCTCCCCCTCTCTCCCCACTTACACTTCTACTTCCAATCTCTTACCGTAAGATCTTGCCTCCTTGGGAGATTTCTCTCTCCCTCCTAAGGAAGAGCTCCCCCTGCACATGTAACCAGGACCCTGAATAAAGCCTAACCCTTGTTCAACTCCGGAAAGTCTCTTCTCTCATACGTTTATCCGGTTTGGCCAACCGAAGACCTGGGACAGGTAAGGTAAGACTCGGGTAGCCCTCAGGCCTCTAGGCCTGGCACATGACTAGTTCATACATATTGTACTTGGACTTTAATAACATGGGGCTGGCCACACATGTACTCTAAAGGGCTTGAGAACTAGAGACAATCAGACACGAGATAGGGGAAACCTACACGGAAAAATAGACTGGATTCCCTAGACACAGGTTTAAAAAACCATCCAGGTAACTAACTACACAACTCCATGGATGAAAGTGGATGGACTCAATGGGGGATGATGCAGGGGTACATGTAACTGAGGGAGCGATAACTGAGACTCATGAATCATTAAGCCAAAATGAGAAAAAGCAAACCTGGACCAAGTAAGCCCCGTAGTGGTATTGCTAGGCATGTAGAGATCTAGGGTCAGTGACATAAGGCAGAGCTGTAAGTCTGGAAATTTGCTTAGGTCCTTGGAAAGGCGAGGCTCACCAGAGGGGAGAGTTTCTTGACTCTTTAACAAGGCCAAGTTATTTCCTCTTATGAGTGTTAGGGAGTTGAACTAGCTTATGGGATAGTTCTTTGGTGGGTAGGGGTATGTTTTAGAAAAAGAAAAAATCTAGCCTTTCCTATAACTGATGTTTTGTATACCTGAGTGTTTGCATGTTGGGGGCTGAGGATGAGAGGCATTTCCCATGATTTGGGGTTTTGTTTGTTTGTTTTAGAGCTGAAGGTCCCTGAGGAAAGGATGTAGACCAAAGAGAAATTTACTGAGAGGGTTTCTATAGTTTGACTAGGTTTGCTGGAGCCCAAAATTTCAGCAGTGGGTATAGCATACATTAGGTAGCGATGATAGTTTTCAATTTGAATAATACTGTGGCATGTAAGAAGAATGAAGTAATCCAGTTAGTTAGGACATTCAGTTAAATGAGCCTCTTTATTCACTCTTTCCTACCTATTTAACATTCTCTCTCTCTCTCTCTCTCTCTCTCTCTCTCTCTCTCTCTCTCTCTCTCTCTCTCTCTCCCTCTCCTCTCTTCTCTCTTCTCTCTTCTCTCTCTCTCATTCTAAAATGAGCAACCCCAAGTACTGTAAGTATCAAAGTAAGCTTTGAAGAAGCAGGCTGAAAGATAGGAGGGAGAAAAGGAGCCAGATAGGGTATTCCTTTTGTCTCAGTAAAGGAAAATAGAGACAAAGTTGGGGGAGGAAAAAGGAAAGGGGTTGTTCTATTACTCACACCATGAGTCATTCTGGTTGCTTGACTGAAAATACACAGATCTTTCGTGAGTAACTGAAAATCTTTTGAACTGATGCCTTAAGTAGCCCTTGGAGGAAATAGAACAATTCTAAATCTGTTTCAGCATTTATTACACAGCCACATAACTGAGGAGAATTCAGTGACGTAGTGAACCTCATCCAAATCAGAAACTCTTCTTAAAGGTTTTGGTATTAGTATAGAAACTGTCACTTATTTATAAGCTTCTTCTGGACTATCCATTTTATTCTATTGGGACTAACATTCTGCATTTAGTTTGCACTTTTCAAATTGAAAATTCCCAGAACATTTCAGAAAGTATGAACTTAAAATCTTAAGACTGATCAACCTCTGGAAGAAAAATAATGCAACCAATAGGCAATCATCACTTAGTCATCTTTTGAAAAGTGTATGCATAGGTTGTGGTTAGGGAAAAGAGAAAGAAAGGAATACTTAATGGGGGAAGGGAGGATTTGTTCCTTCTGATCATTTGTAAAAATTTATATTTGAAATCCCTGTTGTCACATAAAGTATGAAGTCTCTCAGTACTTTATTATTTTAAAGTTCTTTCAGGAGGAATGTGTGTGAATTGGCACTCAGCAAATGAAGTACAAAATAATTCTTCTCTTATGAGGATATACCTACATTACATAAATAGTACATACAAATTCTGTAAAAAAGTAATGACTTGCACTAATTGGTTCATGTGGATCAGGCTGATATTTTAGATTTTTAAATTTTTTCAGTTATTTTGGCATCATTTTATATACAAGTTTGGCTATACTCTAATTCTTATGAATAAGATTTCAGTCAAAATTATAGTTCATGATCACATGATAATTTATAGTTTACAAAGTATTTGCATGACATTGGGGACTGCTACCTTATTATCCTCAGTTTACACATTTGTCCAGATTCACAATATCTAGTGATCATCAGAATTAGAACCTAAAATCCAAGTCTGTTGATCCTAAGCACCAGTCTTCTTTGTCTTGTACTAGGATGTGTCAACATATTAGGACACACCCTGTTTTCTAGAGCTAAGGCCCAGTAAGCATAGCAAGCACCAAGCCCTGAGCTTGGCATAACAACAATCCTTTGCACTCACCCCCTGGCAAAATCACATAATTATCGTATTGCTTTGACCCCACACCAAGTGTTCTCTGAGCTCAGACAAGCACTGGACAAACGTGGACAAGTACCCACACTATGCTTGTGATGTCCTGCTATGAATCAAACTTGTCTCATCCTTGCTGGGCTACAGCTCACTGAGAAACCATTGGTGTAAGTATTGAGATTTAGCCACACTAGAGTATTTCCCCCTACTAGGGGCAGGGTCCCACCACGTGTCTGATCTACATCTTTGCCTACAAGCCATTTCCTCACTTTGAAACTAAACTTCTGTTTGATTCCTGACTCTCTTGTCTCTAGCCTGTTCTGTTTGCCTCAGACCATCCAGAGGTTAGAGCTGGTTCGGTCCTGTTGACTTATGTTTGAACCTTTTCATTAAGGACCCTTTGGACAATCTGGTGGAGTCTGTGGACCCCTTCTCTGGATAATGTTTTTAAATTCATAAAACAAATTACATATGATTATAGAGGAAATCAATTATGTTAAAAACACAGTTATCAAAATATTAAAAAAGAATTCACAGAGTGCTGGCCCTGGAGTCAGGAGAATCTGAGTTCAAATCCAGCCTCAGATACTTGACCCTTACTAGCTGTGTAGCTCTGAGCAAGTCACTTAACCCTGACTGCCTCTCTTCCCCCTACTAAAAAATAAAAAATAAATAAAATATTCACAGACTCCAGATTAAGGACTCCTATAAAATTCAGACTTCTATATGAATCCTTTCTTTGTCTCCCTTAAAGTTTATGTCTTCCCTCTACTGATAATCTCCACTTTATCCTTTATATATCTTGTTTTTACGTAGTTGTTTACATGTGTATCCCTCATTAAACTGGGAGTTCTTTGAGATCAGGGACCATTTTTTGCCTTTGAAAGTGGTTACCACAGTGCCACGCACATGTATTGGGCTCCCCATAAATACTTATTGACCGTCAATCAACTCTTAAAGATAGTTATGTGATACAACTATAAATCCTTGGAAATGTATCTAAGAATCATTATATAGCTAAAACACGATAAAGTCACATGATCCTTACCAATAGAACATAGCCTGCAAATCTCCACTGTGCTCCTTGCTGCAAGTGGCTGTGTCTGCACCTCCTCCCTACCTTTGGGAAAAGAAGCAGCCTGGGGTGATCGGCATAACTTGACCCAGCTGTCCTGGAGGAAGAAGGGAGGCAAAAAAACAAATGTAGAGAGACTTGGTGTGTCCCCTCCAGACGTCACAGTTCAATGGAAGGTGCTGATATCTTAGCAGAAGAGACATCACCTTCAGGCTGGGGGGAGGAGGGATACACCATCAGCCATCAAGGGATGGAAAACAGACTCATTTGAGTCTCCAGGCATTTAGGGACTATTTACTAATGGAGCTAGGCAGGCTTGCTAACCACAGGAAGCCTTTACTAGCAAGTAGCAGCTATTTCAATTCCCTCTTCACAGTCTTTGTATTGTCTAGCTGAGAACTCCAAAGGAATGTCCGTTATTTCCCCTTTCTATATGGGAGTACATAGGTTCAGAAAATACATTTACGTTCCAGTTCTGCTATTAAGAAACCACTGCCTAGGCTCAAACAAATGTATATTTTCCTCCCTAAAACAGGGTGTTGTCCTTATAGTGACATAGGTTTTAGCTGCATCTATACTAGCAACCATGTGCCACATAAAATAGATGTTCCAGCATCCGTTTATTTGGCAATGACCTTAAAATACAACCAGATGTTTTAATGGAGAGCAGACCTTTTACCAGCAAGTGTTTCCAATTGAAATACATTTGTTTTGACTGTATGTTGTTGCAGATGGAAAACATCCATTTTCTTTTTTTTTTACAGTGGGAATGGATGACAAATGTTGGCTAAACTCTGGTCAGAAGGATTACCAGTGTAGACATAGCTTCAGTGAGAGCTGTAATTCTACAAGAAATATTTTTAATAATGTTTTGGTAGGGGGTTACATTAATGCTTTAAAGCAGTTGTTTATTGCAAGAAATATTTGTCATTATAATGTGCACCATAACTATTCCAAATTTGTCCAAAACTTTTTATCCTAAACAGCTATATGATATTTGGTTGTAGGAAGCTACCTTTCTTTAATAATTATACCAGATGGAATAATTTAGAGCAACAAGATCATTTCTGAGTGTGCCATCTATATCTCTCATATTCTTATGGTTCAGAACATTTTTATATCCTTATCAAAATTTGCTTTATTAAAGAAAATGTTTGCAAAACTGCATATCTGCCCTCTTCCATGTAGCAAAATGAGTAATTCATAAATAGAAAAATTCTATATGGCATTATAAAGGAAAGTTAAGTATTGTTTTTCTAAGTACAAAATAGCATGTATATGCGAGACAACAGAAGCTTTTGTCAAGGAGCCACATTTTTGTCAGGCTTCTGAAATTAAAAATAAAATGGAGAGTCTGTTTAACTCATGACATGAAATCTGATGATTTTCTTTATAACCAATCATGGGTAATATTTTTTAGTTAAGCTAAACTCCACAGGTTGTGTAGAGTGTTTTAAAATAACAGGTGCCATGATATAAATATTGATTCTTTACTATATCCTAATTATTTTAAGTGAAAACAAAATTTAATTATTTTCTACTAGTCAGTCAACAAGTATTTATTAAATCCCCACATTGTGTCAGATGTTGTTAGGCACTGGTGATAAAGACAAAACCAAAACAGCCCATAACCCAAGGAGCTACTCTCCTGGGGGAATCGGGGAATTCTGTTGGGGGGAAAATAGCATGTGTGTATTTGTGTGTGTGCGTGCGTATATACTTATATATACGTATCCACATTTATGCATACATATGCATTTGTATACACATATATACAAATATGGGTTGTATTTGCATACATACACAAATATATACAAATACAAACTACATTTTATGTAAATATGTATACATATGTGTATTATATATGTAAATAAAATAGGTATACATAGTAATTGGATGGGGGCAAGAGCATGTGAGGGTATCAGTAAAGATGTCATTTGGAGGTAGTCCTTGAACTGAGCTTTGATGTGAGCTAGAGATTCTGCTGAAAAAGACAGAGGTGAAAAGAAAGAACTTTCCAGGTGTGGTGGTGTGGCTTGTTCAAAGGTACAGATATGAGAAATGGAATATATACAAAGGCCATCCACTGATCCAGTTTGGCTAGAAAGCATAATCACCCTGAAAACGTAAGCTGGAGTCAGTTTTTCAAAGGTTCAGATGTCAAATAGGAATTGATATTTTTATCCTAGAAATAAGAAAGCCAAGGTGTTAGTTTGTGATTTTTTTAATGAGGTATTTAGATCTGTACTTTACATATTGGTAAAGAATATCATTTCACCACCTTCCCCTTAAAAGAATGATCTCAATAAAATGATGAAATATTTGAGTGGAATGAATGAATGAGTGAATGAATGAAATACAAAAGAGAAGACAGCTCTAACCCTCAAGAAATATGAGGAAGATAATAGATGGAATAAATGGTGTCCAGGGAAGCCTATTTTTGTTTGGAAAATTATAAGTGTGATGAGAAGAGGCATAGGAAGGCAGATAGACATCAATTTCTTGGAATAATGACAGAGTTGATTATATTTCCAGAACAAGACAGGGGAAGGAGGAAAAAATGGTAACAGCTAGCTAGAACAGAGCTAAAGAATAAAGTGAAGGACAAATGGAACCTCAGCTAGATGTGTGGATTATGGACAGCATCAATAAAGTCATGGTTCAGGACAGGAATTCCAGGGATGAAGGAATTGTCTCATAAGGTTTGATTCTGCTTCTGGTTGTGGCATAAGTAGCATTTTATGTATATGTGAACTATAACTGATTGGATTTTAAAAAACAAGCTTATTTTTAATGGACAAAATAAGTTTCTACATTAAATGATAAAATGTAAAAACTTGTCGCATCTCTTTTTTTTATTATTGTTTCTCTTTTAAACATTTTCACTTAAGGAGTCATACTTTGTGATGAATTTACCATTTTATCTCATTCAATGCCACTTTGCAGATTAGTCCTATATCCTTCTCAATCTGTTGTTGTTCCTTGAATTATTTTTCCCCACCAGTGTTTTCCATTCTATTTTCAGTATTTACTAACCAAGGAAACTTACTTCATCTACTGTCTCTATGATTACTTTCATAGTATGAACTCTCCTCAAGAATGGTTAATAACAATAAATATTATCACTGTCTTTATAAGTTATTGATCTCCTGAGAAGGATGCTCAAAAGCTAGGAGAAATCTGGGTTGCAATAAAGAGCCTGAAATTCCACTTTGAACCAGGGTCATGGGATATTGGATTTGCCTCAACATCCTCTCTAACCCCCAAAGAGGCTCTACAATTTTGCCAGATCATAGAATGGGAAAACTCCCTAAAAATATGAAACTGTAATATATTTTTAAATTGATGCTTTAGAATTAAAAGGGAAAGAAGTATAGCCTAAGTAGCCAGTTAAACTGATGAAGTGAAATTAACATTTTAACAATTATCTGGTGAAATTGAGTAATGGGAAGAACTACATTTGTGGGCCAAATAGGCACTGTTTCCTTAAAATAACAGCTGGCTCTTTTATTCCCAAAGTACCATTGTGATCAACTCAAATCTTCACTTCACACGTCCATGTAGTCAGTGGACCTTTACAATAATGTAGACATAAGGTCAAACCACTGAATGGAAGAAGGAAGAGTTATTTATGCTTCTCCTATCTCATGAAACTACACAATCTAGAAGGTATCCCATATGTGTTACTACCTGATAGGTAGCATTTCTTTTTGAAAGAAAATTCATGCTCTTTTGCAAAAGAGATGTCAAAAAAATTAGCTCTGTGGTATTAATAACAATGTATAAATAAAACTTCAAAGGACGTTATTTTGATATAAAGAGGATACTGATGATGCAGTGTTAGTAAGTGGTATTCTTTGGCATCACAAATGACAACGATTCTTTTGCTCATATCTAATGAAAATGCCTATATTTTATATCAAAGCATCATTTTGTATGACTTCAAAAATATCTTCATCTGTTTTGAATTAATGTTTTTTTAAAAAATTCCTTGTCTGAATTTCAGTCAGTCGTTTTTTCAACCATGTGTTCAACTCTGTGTCTGACCCTTGTTGGGCTTTTCTTGGCAATGATATTGGAGTGGTTTGCCATTTGCTCCTCTAGCGCATTTAACAAATGAGGTAAACAGTGTTAAATGACTTGTCCAGGTTGATACATCTGGTAAGTGTCTGAAGCTAGATTTGAACCCAGGTCTTCCTGACTTCAGGTCTAGCACTATATCCACTGAGCCACCTACCTGCCCTATAAAGTATATTAATTCCTAACATTTTATTTAATTGCCTGTGAAAACTATGAGGTGTAAAGCTATTCGGTGGTTGTTAATATTTATGGCAACGTTGTCCATTTTTTTTATTGTTCGGTCTTTTTTCAGTTGTGTCCAGTTCTTTGTGACCCCATTTGGAGTTTTATTCAGAAAGATAATGGAGTGGTTTGCCCTTTCCTTCTCCAGCTCATTTTACAGGTGAGGAAACTGAGGCAAGCAGAGTTAAGTGACTTTCCCAGGGTCAAATAGCTCGTAAGTGCCTGAGGCTAGATTTGAATTAAAGATGAGTCTTCCTGGCTCTCTATTCACAATGCCACTAGCCACTTGTTACAAATAACTTTATGCCTGCTTTTGAAAGATTGTATAGATAGTGATAACTATTTAAAAGAACAATAATCAACAGAATAATGACTCATTACATTTAATTAACCAATTCTGAGAGAGAAATTAAATTTCTACAATGTTGATAAAACTTGTAATTAGTGCTTTAAATTATTTTCTGAGCATCACTATGATTAAAATTAACTTTTAAAATGTTACCCCTCTACTAAGGGAATAACTTCAATGTGCATCTATGTTGGATGCGTATGCAATCTTACAGAAAATGGTCCCCAGAAGAATACAATTGAACTCATATTTCAGTCAAATATTGGATGACATTGAAACCTTTTTTTAACTCAATACATTGAAGTCTTTAGGAATATAGTTCATTTACATTAAACAATGTGCCAAAGTCAGTACAATTGATAGTGATTGACTATATAAGTGGCAATCATGCAAATGAACATTTTCTATGGGGAATTCTTAAATTTATGCTCTCTATGTTTCACAACATTTTGAAGGCTAAAAAATGTGATGAATTTGGAGATTTTAGGCTTACTTTTCCAATTCTTATTCAGTCTAACTTGAATATATATGTATGTTTATACATGTATACATACATATATATGCACAATCTTTTAGTTAGAAGTTTATGAAAATAAATTAATTTCATTAATTTCCTAAAACCAGAAAATGTTTATTAGTTAAAATTCACTTGTAGGAAATGTGTTAGCTTCAATGGTGTATATATGATATGTTTTAGTACAAAATCTTGAAAGACACAGATATTGAAAATCAGTGTCTTATGCTATGTAAAAATGAAAATAACTAAATTTTATATATTTTGTGGCATAAATTTCTTTTCCCTCTTTATATTTAGGAAACCATTGTTGGACTACATAGTGTAATGAAGAGAGAAATGATTAATGCAATAAACAAAGGCTTCCTTTCATGTGACCACATGAACCTACTGGAAATTGTTAGGCTCTCCATCTGGTGCATGGTGACTAATACTAAACAATCAGATTAAAAAGCCTTAATCCAGTAAATTCTTGTAATCATAACAAAATTAAACCTTCAAATATAATGTACATCCCAGTCAATGAATGGTATAGCATGAGACCATACTACCGTGAATCTTTGCAAACAAACTAGGGAAGCTTTGAAGTAATTCAACCAAGTCTATGGAAAGTGAAAGGTCTCATGTCACTTAGAAAAAGGAATCACATGAGACTATTGTGTAACCAGATGATAATAGCAACAAGGATAATAACTTTTACATAATTTAAATTACTTTGCAGGGATATGGACCAGACCTGTGATTTCATTGATACATATAACTCCCAGGTGAAGCTACCAAGGAAAGTGAGCACCTTCAGGGCAGCTTCTAGTCTTAGAGTGTTGTCTGGAACCTTGAGAGGTTATATGACTTGCCCAGGGTCACAGAGCAAATGTGAGCCAGAGGTAAATAAATATTGCCCAATACAATTATAAAAAACTGATTCTTCCTCTCCCCCAAAGCAAGTAGATAAATGAATACCTAAAAAGAATTGTAAATATATTAGGGTAAAAGAATAAAAATAGTAACTTGAAGATATTTAATAGATTATAGCTACACAACTATATTTCTTATTCCTATATATGTTCATTCAAAATGATATATATAAAATATATGATGATATAAACATATCATCTTTACACAAAAGACTATAGTTTCTGATTTTTTAAAATACATTTTGTTGACATCTTTTTTTTTAAATCACCAAAATTTCTCTAGTATCTTTCTCTTTTCTTTCCCAGAAACTACCACATTTCATAAATAATATCTAGCATCTGATTTTTTAATTGAAGTTGTATTTTTAATATTTTAGATATTTTTAATTAATTTTAAGTGTACCAGATTTTTCTTTTGGTCTATGATACTTGGATTTTAAAAAGATTAAAGTTACATCTAAAGTTACGGCTATCTATGTACATGCAACGAGCTATAATTTCCCTTAAAAAAAGTATCCTATTACTCCTTTATTACAGAAAGAACTAAGATACTTCAACCTCTGAAAGAAAATGATCTGCCTTGTAACTCTAAATTTTAATATATGAAGTTTCACAAAAATGCTGGTATACAAGGTAAGGAAAGTCACCATTTTTTATTCCTGAAGAGTGCTTAAAAATGTTTTTCTTTCCTTTAATATGATCTCTATAGTATTAAATGTCAGACTGATAACATTTTTTCTCATTAAATATTGTCTTGAGTAGAAAGAATTTCATTATCTGGAATATTGGGGGACTATAGTTGTTCCATTTACTAGTTAATTTACTCCTTAGCTAGATAATTAACTCTTTGCTCAGGGTTAATTCATAGTATTTCTTATGGCCTTCTAACACTTCCCAGTCTTCTGCCTTCTGAGATCTAGGTCACAATTCAATGATTTATGTTTGTAAATCAATACTCTGATTTAGAAAAATCACTAGGTATGCAAAATTCTAATATTGTCTTCTTCTATCTCACCCCTACCCATGTGACCTTGGGCTAAAGTGGGACACATTTGGAAAACAAGAAGAGAGGAATGTATCATTTAGAGGAAGATCCTCCCTCTCTCTAAAATTCTATGTTCCTATATCTCAGAATCATAGCACATTAACTACAAGACAATGCAAATGCTCGCTTCTGACTGGTACTAGTCAGCACATTACAGGATTTCAGTTGAGTGATACATTTGGATAGTGAGACCCTTCAAGGAGGACAGGTTTCTGAGTGTGAGTAAAAGAGACTGGAAGTAGAAAAGGATAATATGGAGTATTCTTACTATCCCAATGAGACCAGTGAATTTAGTGGGGTGGCAATTAATTGAGGTCATTGTAGCTATTATCTGTTGATAATCATTACATTCTCCTTTCCCCAATGAACTCGGTGCATCTTTCAGACATTTGTTGTACCCTCAAATAACCTAACTGCCTAGTTCTTCAGTCTGTTCGGTTCCCATGACTTACTCCTCCATGCCACGTCATGTAGCTTTATATGTGTTCATCCTTTGTTGCCGAAGAAGACCATGCCATCAGAGAAATGATGACATGACTTGCACTTGACTTTGTTTTGAGTGAGGGAGGGCTGTGCAGGTCACCAGCCTCACTTCTCCTCCAGACCCATCTGAATCCAGTGACCAGATATTCATCAAGATGACTGGAGATGACCGAGGATGAGGCAATTGGGGTTAAGTGACTTGCTCAAGGTCATACAGCTAGAGAGTGTCAAGTGTCTGAGGTGAGATTTGAACTCAGGTCCTCCTGACTCTGGCCCTGGTACTCTATCCACTGTACCACCTAGCTGGTGGTAGATGCCATATCAGCTACATACAAAGATGGCATATCTTTAATCTTTCCATAACCCACAGTTTTCCACTTCCATGTCAACTTGAAATTTTTGATCTGTTATTAATATTTTACCTCTCATAATGATAAGCCTATCCTTTCTAATGATAAATCATGAAATATATCCTTTCTAATCATAAATCATGAAACTTATAATTTCTAATGATAAAGCATAACATTTATCATTTTAATATATAAATGCAATTAGGTCCTTACTTTTTAGCAAGACAATTACACTCCCTAATGAATTCACTCTCTCTCTACAGCAGAGGTTCCCAAACTTATTTGGCCTACTGCCTCCTTTTCAAAAAGAAAATTACTCAGTGCCCCCCTGGAAGTCTACTTTCTTTATGCCTTTCACAGTTTTTTGAAATGTACATAATTTTTAAAAATATAAGAATTTTAAAAAATAATGCATCTTAAATTTAATAATTTACTGTAAATCTGTGGTTTTCTCCCTGCATTGAAATTTTGATGATGCAATATTGCATCATGTGACCATATAATATGTATCATATTGCAATCAAATCATTACATGCACATATCCGTGCTGATACATGCTGGACTTCCTGACACTGCCTGCCAACCCTTTTTTTTTAAGACCTCTTGGCAAACTTAAGCACTGATTGGTTATAACTTGCATTTTGTGTGCTTGCTACACAACAGGTGAAAGATGTACAAATGGTTTTTCAAAAATTTTTTCTTTCCTAATTCTTCCACCACATCCTTAATTTTATTCAATGCCCCCTCCCCCCTGCCATGGCACTCAAAGCTACCACCACCCTCTGGATCATTCCAGTGCTCCCCAGGGAGTGGTATCTCCCACTTTGGAAACCTCTGCTTGAATCACAACAATTATTCTAAACTGAATTTCTCCTAAAGCCTCCCATAACACCACCTTCCCTCACCCTTTCTGTTGTGAACTTCCCTTCAGACTTTCAAAAAAAATTGAGGCCATTTACCCTAATTAATTCCCATATACCCCAGATACCCTCAAAAGCTATTCTCAACCTTCTCTTCCCTCCTAAAGGTCTCCACAGTTTCTCCTCTCTCTCAGTCATGTGAGGAACCTGTGTCTTATTTTATTGAAAAAAATCTAGACCACACTACAGAAATTCATTCTTCTCTTTATCTCCAAACCTCCTTGTCTCATCATCCACTCCCTCTTGCTTTCTTTCAATCTCTTACAAAATGTGGCACTTCTTCATGCTAAGACCAATGCTTTGAAATGTGCTCTTGATCCCATAGTCTCCAGATTTCACAGAGACCACCACATAGCTGCTTGGTAAGATGTCCTCGAGCTTGTGCTCTCTTGAGATCACTTCTGAGAATTCAATGCTACCTCATTTCTATGATGAAACCTTAGAATAGGCTCCAGTGGAGGAGTAATAATAAGTTACATGAATACAGTGCTCGTGATTTACAGTAATCTTTCCTTATGACAATCCTTTGATAAGGTACAGTAGTACAATATTGTTTTCTTATTTTACTGATAAGGAAATTGGAGCTTGGAGGGTAAAATGCTGTGAATGTATTTTTATACCTCTCCCTTTTTCTTCTTTTTTCTGAATAAATCCCATTGTCTCAAACTACTAGAATTTACTTGGTTGTAGTTTTTCTCAGTTTGGTTCCAATATAAATGTGTACTGCAAACCTAAAAGCAGAAATGCATCAAATCCTTGATGGGGCTGTGAACACACTCAGGTCATTTTCAGTATGCTATATGCAAATGATATGCATGACCAACAGTAACTGATTGGTACTGATGTGCCACCATGAGTCCCAGCTATATGAAAGATGATGAGTGATTGAACTAGGAAAGAGCTGCTTCCTACGAAAGTTATATAAGCTATAGAAAAGCTTGACCTTGATAGAGGCAAGGCCAAGATGGCAGAGTAAAGGCAAGGACTCATCTGAGCTCTCCTCCAAACTTCTCCAAATACCTTTAAAAAATGACTCTAAACCAATTCTAGAATAGCAAAACCCACAAAAAGACAGAGTGAAACAAATTTCCAATTCAAGACAACTTGGAAGGTCAGCAGGAAAGATCTATTGCACCAGGGCATGAGCAAATGAGGCGCAAGCCTTGGGAGTTGTTGAATTAGCAACAAAAGCACCACAAGCACAGCCCACAGATGATAAAGGGATCAAACAGTCAGAAGGCAATTACAGGGGTCTTTTTGCTATCACTCAGCAAGACTTTGTTGCTTTGCCCACAGTCAGATCCATGATGCAGTCCTGGGTGGCAATCCTAGGGTGAGGAGGAGCACAGGCACAGCAGAGCTTGCAGCCACAGTGGAGGGGGGACCATCCTCACAGTTCCAGAGCAGAAAAGAGTGCTTGTGATTGTTCACAGACCAGAGCAGAGACCAGGAGAGTAGTAAACACTTCTCCTTATATCATACCACCTTGGAAGAACTGAAAACTTACAGATCCCTAGAAGTATCTCTGAAAACAGATGCACAGAAGTCTTGAAGCTTGGAACAGTATACCCTCCACCCTGGAAGCAGCGCCTTACTTTAAGAAACAGTTAAAAGTCAACTAATAGACTGGGAAAATGAGCAAACAACAGAAAAAAAAAAAGATGGAAAATTACTATGGTGACAAGGAAGAACAAAGAGGAAGACAGTAAAGTCAAAGCTCCTACATCCAAAGCCTCCAAGAAAGTTGGTCTCAGGCCATGAAAGAGCTCAAAAAGCATTTTTGAAGATCAAATAAAAGAAGTAGAGGAAAAACTGGGAAGAAAGGCTTGACCTCCCTCTCTTTTCAGGTCTTGCCTGGTTTGAGATGCATCTCTTCCATCATCTTCCCACCTTTGGAGGAGACAGGGACATTACTCTCCCTTGTCTACAGTAACCATGGCCACCAGAAGCTGGAGCAATCAACGTATGCTTGCTAGGCAAGCCTTAGAAGGAATCCTAGGTCCTTGCATGCTCCTTCTCCTTTGTGTTTCTGTTCCTGAGCACAAGTTACTGAATAGAGATCTTGAAAGATTAATGTTTTATAGCCTTCACAGCTATCTTAAGAATTTGACTAATTGGGATGGCAGTTCCTAAACCGTTGCTGATTTTTCAGGCAGAAGTGTTTACTGTTCTTATATTGGCTTATGATATGACCACTGCTGAGAGGGATAGTGTGGCTGAAAGGAATAAAAAATGTGGTTAGTCAAGAGATCTGAACTTGTAAGTTGTACAAACAATGCATATCAGAGGTGAACAAGATATTTCCATT
Source organism: Notamacropus eugenii (assembly GCF_028372415.1). Classification (NCBI taxonomy): domain Eukaryota; kingdom Metazoa; phylum Chordata; class Mammalia; order Diprotodontia; family Macropodidae; genus Notamacropus; species Notamacropus eugenii. The sequence goes on from NC_092874.1 coordinate 158,964,626, forward strand.
CAGCTGTCATATAAAATGCCTTTACCTTTTAGGGCAATATAGTATTGTTTCATGTTTCAGTTCATGCACATTTATGGTCTTTTGTGTTTTAAGGTGTATGTGTGTGTGTGTGTGTGCATGCGTGCATGTGTGTGTGTGTGTGTGTGTGACAGAGGAAATAAATAACTATCCTATCCTGACATCTGCTTTGGCTGTTGAGTGCCTTTTAGTTTTGACATCAGATTAATCTCTTTTGGAGAGACTCTAGATTTAAACCATGGCTAAGTTTTATTTAAAAGATTTTCTCTGAAACACTTATCTTTAAAATAATATCCCATCTTTGTTTAGTTAGAGAAAATGTGGTGTTTTTAACATGCAGAACATTTCTTTCATACTTTCCTTTTATTTCCTTTCACATTGATGTGAACATTTATCCTCACTTTACCTGAGATCTTTTCTTGCTTGCCGAAGAGACTATATTAACCAACACTCTCTTGCTGTTAACATGTTATACAGCAATTGAATAGTCCCAAGAATGAATTTCCTCAATGATACCTTTGCATCATTGCCTTATGCCTTGTTTGTAGGTCATGGTCTAAAGTTCTCAAGGAGATTGTAATTATCTTGTAGGTGATGCATAGACTGGTCCAAAATGCCAGGATACTATACCAATGTCTGGCTTATCCTATTTTCATTGGAAGAAAAAACAGGGGTTGGAAAGCTATGTCTAAGAATGACTTATTGCAGGAAACTCAGCAGCCATAGCTTATAACGTTAGTGCAGTTATCACTTTGCTGCTGCTGCAAGAACTTGGACAAGCAGAATTTGGTTGAATCCAGAACAAGTGGGTGGAGTACTTCATTAATAATATCTTTTGTCCCAACAGAGCAGTCTGTAGCCCAAAGTATTTGATTCTCATTGTTCTAAGTAGAGATTTCTTTGGCCAAGACATTGTCTACTTCCACTTAACAAGTTTTCAGCAAATGTATCCTTTGGATGAAATAATTCCCTCTAGAGCTAAGTGACTCTTTACTTGAGTCTCCTGATTTGGACATATTTATAGGAGTAAGTTAACACATTTCAATTTGAAGTTTATAAGAGCTAGAAGAGTTTTAAAGAAATAGAGGATAATAATTTTTAAAAACTAGACTCGAGAGTTTCATAGATTTCTTTTCTTTTTTTGTGTGTTTTTGTACTCCAACCTTTTTTCTCCCTAGGTTCTACACTAGTGAACATGGGACATTAAATATATTGTCAGATTTTGAAGATCAATATTGCTTAATTTTGTTAGTATTTTTCCTCAGGAAATTATTTATTATATGATATGGCTCTTTGGAAGGGGAGAGAAAGTGATACAGGAAGGAATTTAGGCAATATAAAAAGAAAATATATCAATAAAAACCATTAAAAGGGCTACAAAACTGTGCATTCCTTTGGAATACCACTTACTATGTCTATGGGAAAGATATCAAAGGAAAAGTGAAAGCACACACACACACACACACACACACACACACACACACATTTATAGCCATTCTTTTTATAGTGCCAAAGACCTGGAAACTGAAGATACCCATCAATTGGAGAATGACTGTACAAGTTGTGGCATATGCTTTTGATGAAAGACTATTGTGCTGTAAGAAATTACGAGAAGGGTTTCAGAAAAACCTGGGAAGATCTATATTAATTGATGCAGAGTGAATCGAAGAGATAATTGTACACAACAGCAACAATATTGTTCATGATGATCAATTGTGATCAGTAACAATGATCTGAGTCAGTTCTAAAAGTCCCATGAAGCAAAATACTATCCATTGCCAGAGAGAATTGATGAACTCTGAGTACAAATTGAAAAATAGGTTTCTTTATTTTTCTTACTTGTTTTGCAACATAGATAATATGTAAATATGTTTTGTATGATTTCACATGGTTATTTATATATTGCTTACCTTCTTAATGAGTAGGAAAGGGGGCTAAAGAGAGGGAAAAAATTTTAAACTCATTTTTTAAAAATAAATAAATAGTATATTTTAAAGGAAATGGCTCCAGCGTCCAGAACGAAAGAGGTCATGGTGTTGTGGTGTGATTGGACATCTGGAGTACTATGTTCAGGAATATGTCACACCTGAAGAAGATCTGATGAGCATTCAGTGGAAGATGACCTCAGGAAGGCAGAGGGCCTCAAAATCAGACCTCATGAAAATGTTTGTCTGAGATGTTTAGTCTGAAAACATGATAAGTTTTCGAAGTATTTCAAAAGCTGTCATGTGACAAGAGTGTTAGTTAGATATGAACACAAAGGGCCAAATTAGAAACAATGTGTGGAACTTGTAAAGAAGCAGATTTCAGCTTGCTATAAGGAAAACTTATTAACATTAGAGCTACCCAGAAGTGAAATGGAACTTCCTGGAGGGAGGGGGAGAATGAATTCCTCTCCTCTCCTAGGAATCTTCAAGTAAATGAAATTTAGATGACCACTTAACTAGCCTGTTATAAAGATTATTTTTGGTCATATGTACATTGGACTAGATAAATACAGATACTTCTCACTTTATGTAAATTTACATTATGCAAATTGACTTTAAAGAATTCTGAAAGAAATCTATATTCCAAAAAGAAATGTTAACTTTACGGTTCAGTACAGTGCCTTCACTCTGTCTCCCTGCTCTTGTGCCTTGGCTAGATATTCCATAGTCTCCCAGCCCGTACCAAAACACTCCTAAAAATAAAAACTAAAGAAACAAACGTAAAATAAATAACTAAAATAAAAGAATGAAAACCCTACCTCCAATTAATAGCTGAAATGAATGCACAGAGAGACTATCACTCTCTAGGAGATCAGGACTCGGCTTGAGTCCTCCAAAACTGAGCGAGACCTTTGCCACTCTGCCAATTGCCTGTGTGTCCTGCCCGGGTGTTTGTTTTGTCTCAGTCTGCCCTTGGGTACCAAAGGTCTGCTTTCCCACCCCTCAGTCCCTACACGTTCTCCCATGATTGGGTCTCCACAGGACTGGGCCTGCCTCAGTCCTCACAGATTCCTTCTGTTCTCCCTTCTCTGTCCCTGGCCCCAAGTGTCCTTGAACCATGGGCCAACCTCTTCCTTTTATGATTGCCTCCTTCCTGCCTCCCTCCTTCCCTATATCTGCAGCAAATTCATATCACATAAAAATCCCTTTAGGTAAAGGTCTACAGAACAGTTCACTTACGTAAAGTGAGAACTGTCTGTACTGAGTTCTCTTCCAACTCTAAGATTCTATAATTCTATAATGAATAGGGTCATTTTAACAAACTTTAAGAGGAGCGTTATCCCTCTGGAGAGTTTATTCACTCCAGACCAAATGTTTCTTGTTTCTTCATAGTTGCCAGCTAGATTTCCATGCCGGCTTTTGCAACACTGCATTTTTTTTTAACCCAAATACATTTTGACAAGTCCTTCAATAGTTTAAACTATTCAAAACATACCCATTTTTTTAAAAGTTCATCCAGTTTAGAACCTCAATTATTCATTGTCTTATTTACAAAGTTTTTTTTTTAAAAGAAATGCATATTAACTGAAAAACTATCTTAGCCTATGTGACATCAAGACTTTTATCACAGAAGAGAGAAAGCACATTCAGTTATCCTTTGAACTCTGCAAAAGAAAAGCACTGTGTAAATCCAAGGTGGTATTTTTTTATCCTTAAATGAAAACAGACTTGAGAAACCTTAGTTATATTGCTGGCTTTCAGTACACAAGGCCCATGTTTATTTTCAACTTGGAAAACATGTTCTTCTTCAGGGAACTTTCTTGCACATACTCATCTTTGAAAAAGACTGTTTGAAAAAGTACTTCATTTCCCAGCATTATATATTGATGATTCAACACATAATTTTCTTTGGGGAGAAAAATTAACTATTTTCTTCTTATAACTTTGGCAAAAATATTTAAGTAGGTGAAAAAATTATTTCTTATTGGATAACTAGCTTAATCAAAATGTTCTACTTTTTTTCTCCCTTAATATCATGATGTGTTGAAAAGAAAATGTTGTCCTTTTGGATACCACATTACAATAAGACTGAAATGTTTTAAGTGTGAAAGCATTAATGTTCGGAGTTTGATTTGGCATGAATTCATATTTCCTTGGCAAGCCATCAGCTTCAAAGAAATACATGTCTATTAGCTGTTCCTGGTGGTTTCAAACCTTCTTTTGCGGGAGAATAAGAGTGGGATGATACACTTAAAAAATACCTCTGTGGGGCACAGGCAGGTAAAAATGGAGACAGACAGGAAAAGACTGTCTACATAAGGGATTCTTAAAAGCTGTCCCAGGGGAAGAAAAATTTAGTTTTCTTCAGTTACTCATTCTAAATAAAGGGCCCAAATTAATTCTGCAGATCTAATTTGCAAAGGTTCATATCTTACATCATTTTGGATTTGGTACTATGGTTTTATGTACATTTTGTCTGCATAGGAGTACAACCTTGCCATTTTCCCCCTTTCATTGAAACTATTGCTTCCTATGAGGCTCTGTACAATACATTAATTTTGAGGAAAACTGAGACCTCCCAGTAAGAGAAACCAAATCTTTTAAAATATGTTTTAAATTGGAAGCGCTTTTTAAAAAACATTGTTATTGTATTCCAGTGATTTCTACCTGATAACCAACACACACACACACACACACACACACACACACACACACACACACACACACACATCTGTAGCTTTCAGCCAAGAAGAGGGGAACATGTTTCATTATTAGCCCTCTAAAGTCAGGGTTGCTTATATTGACTAATATCTGATGACTTTCAGTGTTGTCCTCCTGTACATTATTGGGGTTACTACATAAATTGCTCTTCGGTTTCAGTTCATATTACATGAGTCTATCCTTATGTAAGTCTCTACATACATAAGTCTATGTATGTCTATGCAAATGGAAAACCAAATGCTTAAAGAAATTCTTCTATTCTTTTAATAGAATATACATTTTTTAAAAAGGTCTTTAAAAGTAGATATCCATCAGTTGTGAATGGCTAAACAAACTTTAATTTGTGAATGTAATAGGATATTATTGTCTTATAAGAAATGATGAATGTGACAAAAACAAAAAAAACAAGGAAAGATCTGCATGATTGATGCAGAGTGAAGTAAGCAGAGCCAGAAAAACTATTTACAAAATGACTGCAGCTATGCAAATGGAAAGAATAATCACCAAAAGAAGTGAATGTCACAAAATTATTTTTTTTGAAAAAGCATAACTCAGAAAGAGTGATAAGAAGATACTCCCACACCACCTCATGGCTAAGCAGGGAGGTCTACAAGTGTTTTACGTTGCATACATTTTCAGAACTTTTTTTATGAATTAGGTTAAGTGATATAGCGACTAAAGTGCCATGCCTTGAGTCAGAAAGATCAGAGTTCAAATCCTGCTTCAGATAATAACTGGCAAGTCTTAACTTCTGTTTGTCTCTATTTCCTCATCTGTAAAATAATACTTGCACGTACTTCCCAGGGTTCTTGGGAGGAAAAGATGAGATAATTGCAAAGTGTTTAGCACAGAGCCAGGAACGTAGTAAGCACTATATAAATGTTAGCTTTTATTAGCTATTATGAATGAATAAGTTATGCTGATTTTCCCAATTTTTTGTCCTTAAAAGGGACTTTGTTATGTGGGATGGCTCTCTGGGAGATGGAGAGATACTGGGGAAAATTATGGTAATGTAAAAAAATACATAAGTAAAAATATTTTTAAAAGATATTCAGATTTGTCTCTGCCTTTGTTGTACTAAATATGGATCCATAGAATCAAGAATATAGATAGTTTTGACAATATCTCTGTGTATCTATGGTTAAGAATGTGACAAATATTTGGAATTCCAAGTGGATACTGAACATTTTCAGTGTCTATCCCTATACCATATTTCACAATTCTAACAAATATTGCAAAATGGATCCAAAAAAGCAGAATGGGGAACTTACATCCAATAATGCTAGAAATTGACCTCAAGAACTGGGGAGAGAGGACAGGCTAGAATTTGTGGTCCTCACTGGGGAAACAAGCAAATATCACAGCATGCTTTATTCACTAGGCCATTAACAAACATCCTCATGCACTCTCCAAGACTGGAACCAGAGTGGCAGTTTGGCTGTTCCAAAATAAATATTTCCCCCTTTGTCTGTCAGTATCTTCTACTATAATGTTTCTTCACAATTCCAATTAACAGTTGAAACATTAGCTAAAGTTCACAGGATCAATTTGGCTTCAAAAACTCTACATCTTTGAGAAAATGCAAATAAAACTTTTACTGACCAAGATTTTACATGGTTTCAAAATGCTTTTTGCTCAGTGTATAGAAATAAAAATGGTGAAGGTACCTGGGGTTGACTACTGAAGATAACAATCCAATACCTTTTTATTTTTAACGGATGTTGTCTACACATTGTATCATCTAACGTTCATTGTTCCAAAAAATATTTATTGAACACTTAACAGATTCGAGGTACTTTGGTAGGTAATGGAAAGATAAAGAAAAATTAATGATCCTTGTCCTTAGGAAGCTTATAATCTAGTGCAGGATACAAAGAAAATATACAAACACAAATAAGACACACACATAAATAATAATAATATAGAATCTCTTTGCCTTTTCACTGATTATCCTCCATTACTAGGTCACAGAACATCAAAAACCTTACAAATGATCATCCAGGCTCTGCTTAAAGACCAGCATCACTCAAGATCCTTTTCAAGAAGAACAAAGAACAAAGGCCAACGTGGAGGGGGGGCCCTCCCCTTGAATGCAGTGTATTCAACCCTCACTTTTACCTCTAAGGTCCACTAATATCTTTAAAGACTCAGTTCAAACACTCCCTTCTACATGAAGCCTTTTATGATCTCCTTAACTGATAATGCCTTTTCTCTCTTTTCTTTCTTTTGTATAAGCCCCTCAATAAGATCTTGAGAGCAGGACTATTCCTCTTTTGTGTTTGTATTCTTAGTATCTATCAAGTGCTTACAATAAGATTGCTAATTGATCAAATAAAAATAAGTCCAAGAAAGAAAAAAACTGAAATTTTAAGAAACAAAATATCATTTCCAACTAGAAGCATCAGATAAGACTTCATGAAAGGTGATATTTTATTTGAATTTTGAAGGTGGGTAAAACTGAACAGAAAGATATGGAGTGGAAGTCATCCTGATACATGAAAGGATGGGCAAAGTCACGGAGAAAGAAAATGAAGTTTCTCTACCAGGCAAGGAAATCATGTTGGCTCTTGAATGTAGTTTAATAGGATCTTTGGGTGTCTTTTCTGCGTTAGCTGTTTTGTGTTGGTTAAACTTCTACAAAAAGTAGTACAAATCAGAATCTCTATATTTTCCTTTATCCACCAATCGTTTTTGGCATCAGTAGATTATGATATCTCATTGAAGTTCTCATCATTACACATATCAAGTCAAGTCAACAAGCGATTACTAACCTCTTACTCTCTGTCAGGTACTGAACTAAACACTGGAGATACAAAGAAAGGCAAAACACCCACATGGTATCATTTTCTCACATTTGTCTTCTAAAATAATGGTGATTTTTTGCTTTATCTCTGATTAATCAATGCCTTTGCAAACAGAAATACCTGACTTAGAAACAAATCCCACTTTGGCAACCTGTCATTTTCTGTGCGCTTATCATGAGAACTATAAGGCCAGATGCCCAATTGTGCCATGAGTTTTTGCTTTTTTGGTGTTTCTTTTGGACACAGGATAAAAGAAATTCTGCCAACTCTTTTTCTTCCTCTACAAAACATTTCTAAAACAAGCTGCCTCTACTCTTGGCCATCATACTTGTCTTCCCCGTTGTTGCTGTTCAGTCATTTTTCAGTTGTGTCTAACTCTTTGTGATCCCATTTGAGATTTTCTTGGCAGATACTGGAATGATTTGCCATTTTCTTCTCCAGCTCCTTTAACAGATGAAGAAACTGAGGAAAACAGGGTTAAATGACTTGCCACAACTGAGTAAGTGTCTCAGACCAGGTTTGAACTGAAGAAGATGAGTCTTCCTGATTCTAGGACTGGCACTCCAACTATCGTACCATGTAGCTGCCCTCCACAGAGGAACTTTGAAATGTGTTCCGGGAACAACTACTCTACTAGATGTACTTTCATTTTAGGTTGCCCAGATCCAGCCCATGATTTCCAAACCAAGCCACCATGGTAATACCACACCCCCTTTTCAACTTTCTTTTTTGTGTCTTTTCTTCTATTGGTATTCTCTGCTTTTTAGAACAGTGTATAGCACATTCTTTCTCTAAATATCATTCATTTAGATGAAAGTCCTTATGTTACAGTTTCCTTTTATTGAGAATTTCAGTATTTATATAGCATACTTACTTTAATAATGTATCAGTTTGCTGAACACTGGGAAGGGATTTCACATTTAAAGTACCAAATTTTTGCAAGTACTAATAGTTAAGTTAAAATTTACAGATAATATAAAAACTGCAAGAACTTTAGCAAAGAATCCTAAGCCCCCTCTCAGGTTATTCTGCCACATTCTTGTAGAAGCAGATGGGTGCTACACCACACTGATAGCCATTTAAGGTTTTACTAGTTTCATACGTTTTCATTACCAAAAAGTCTTTGTTACCTAATGGTAATTTTTTTTTTTTTTTTAGTGGTGAACTTTCTCTGCATTTAGTTGAGCTAGTCCACAAATGGTAGACATAGTCTCCAAGACCATCCTCTAAGTTTCTCCATTTTGGGTGAATATTCCAAAGACTGTATAATACTACTCTGTTGACAAAATCTTCCAGAATTTAGGGTCATCTCGCCATCCCAATGAGATGTGGCCTTGGGAGATTTTCAGGCATTTGGAGGATTATGAGGGAAGAGGGAAAATCTTTCACTGATCATTGAGGGAAAAAAACCTTTAAACAATTATATAATTCAATTCATTGATCTCTTAGGACTTTCTTACACAATCCCTTCTTTCAATTCTTTCAAAGATTTTAGCTCTCAAATTTTTTGTCATTAATTTTCTTGATAATTCAATAACTGAATATGTATTTTGGATTTATTGGATTCTTCACTTCCTTCCTGTTGTTGTCTTCTTGACCACCAATCATCATACAACTTTCAAGAAAAAAAATCGATCTATAATCAATAAAAATTTCTTAATTGCCTACTCTGGACTAGCCATTTCCTAGTCACGATGGGATGTAAAGAAAGAAATTAAACCATTAATGTCTAATTAGGAGACTACTTAAATAGACAATGGAAAAGGGAAAATTAATTCATTATACTATTTATTAGCTCTGGTAAATTGCTTTGTGTTGGAAGGAGGAAACATTTTAAGCAATTGCTTCAAATATTTCTATTTATTTTTAGGACTAAAAGAAAGGGAGGATGCATGGTATATTCCAATTGAAAGGGGGTTTAGAGCTACCAGACTTTGGTGTGAATCCCTGGTCTCTGATTTACTAGCCAAGGCAAGTGAGTGCATTTTTCCTATGTGTCAGGCACATATCAAGAAACAAGTCAATTAAACTCTCTGAGCCTTAAAATCCTGAAAAACTCATTTCTAAAAGTGGGCATAATAAAATTTATGTTCTCTTTCTGTGAAGAAAATATTTTGAAAACCTTAAAACACTATGGAAATTTGACATGTGAATTTAAAAGGCAGTCACTTTACATATGTCCCTAATTAACTCTCCCATCAATCACAATGTCTATTATAAACCTTTTCATATCTTAATCTTTCCATGTCACTCCTTGAAGATGTCACCTTACACTTTGCCAAAAAATAATTTCAGGTCAGTTTCCATTAACTCCCTTTTCTCTTTGTTTCATGCCACTCACTTGTCTTCACCAGCTATCTTATCCTTTGCCCTGTCTCATATGAAAAGATGGTACTTAGACTTTCCAAGGCAGACTTTTCCACATGCATGCTTAATACAGTTCCATCCTATATTCTCAGCAGATTTTCCCTTCTATCATCCTCAGTAATCTTGAAGATCACTAGTCTTCAGTGTCTTCCTATCTACCATCTGGCTCCCTACTACTTATAAATACTCCATGTCTCTCTCATCTCTAAAAATCCTTAACCTGATCCAGCCATCCCTGCTAGTTTTCTTCCTTTATCTTCCTTTCCTTTAGTGGCTAAACTCCTTGAGAAAGCCTTCTATGTCCTCTGCTTTTATCCTCTTTTAAATTCTCTACAGTCTAGTTTCCAACCTTATCTTTCAATTGAAACTACTCTCTGGAGAAGTTGTTATTAATTTCTTAACTGCCAAATTTTTAATGACCTTTTTGCCCAGTTATTATCCTTCTTGGCCTCTCCTCAGCCTTTAACACTACTGAAAATTCTTTTCTCCTTGATCGTTTCTTCTCTATTTTGTTTTCATTTTTTTCAGCTTGTTGTTTGCTTTTCCTCTTATCTCTCTGATGACTCCACTGTCTCTTTTGCTGAATCCTTTTCCAGGTAGCACCCAGTAATTTTGGTTGCCCCTCAAAGCTCTGTTCTGGTCCCTCTTCTTTGACTATATTATTTCACTTGATAATCTCCTCAATTCTCATAAGTTCATGCCCATGATTTTCAGATGTTTATCCAGTTCTAACCTCTCTCATGATCTGCAGTCTACCTTTTGGACTTCTCATACTACATGTCCTGTAGGCATCTCAAACTCAACATATCAAAACAGAGCTCTTTATATTGCCCCAAAAACCTTCTCCTCTTCCTAACTATTCTCTTACTGTCAAGGACACCACTTTCTTTCTAGTCTCCTAGCCTCACAACCTCAGTCATCCTCAAGTCCTTCCTCACACTCACCTCAAATATCCAATGTGTTGCCAGTGCTTTGTCATTCGTACCTCCACATCTCTCCCATCCATCTACTTTCCTCTTCTGATGCAGCTGGCATCCTGGCACAGGTCTTCATCAATGTGTGCCTGAACAATTTCAGAGACAACTGGTGGATTTCTCTGCCTCAACTCTCCTTTCTTGCCAGTCTACTCTCTATTCACCTGCCAAAGTATTTTCCTAAAATGCAGTCACTTTCCAACTCAATAAGGTTCAGTGGTTCCTTATATCAACTATAAATTCCTCTGGCCTTTTAAAGCCCTTTCTAAGCTGGCTCCTTTCTACCTTTCCATTCTTGTACTTTACCACTTTACATATTCTTCTAATGCCACTGGCTTACTTGCTGTTCCTTATCTATGACACCCTATCACCCAACTCCATGTGTTTTCACTGACTGTCTTTTAATAGGAATGATCTCCTTCCTTACCTCTTGCTCCTGCATTCCTTCATAATTCAGCTCAGATCCCGCTTTTTGCAAGAAGTTCTTAGCATGGGGCCTAATAGGTACTTAATAAATGTGCTTAATAATAATAGGTACTTAATACATGCTTGTTGACTGGCTAGCTGAAGTGAAATTAATTCTTTATAGGTCAGTGCATGTATATTACTACAACAATAACATATTTTTCATTTGTACCACCAGTTTTACTTTGGCCTCCTATTTCTAGAAATTCCAAAAACAACACAATTTTCTCTGAATTAAATTAGTAATAATGGCAGAACTGAATTGGAAGGAAGAAGGCATAATGGAACCAGTGAAGATCTTAGGGCTAAGGGTTCTTATTCTTCTGCTACCTTAACTCTTGCTGTATGATCCTGAGCAAATCACAACCCCTCTGGCCTTCAGTTTCCTCATTTGCCAAATGAGGGAGCCTGATTGAATGATCTCCAAGTTTTCTTTTAGCAGTAAAATTCTCCCTTTTATATCTCATTGTGTTCTATAATTTGGGTTCCAATCCTTGCAAGTCATCAAATATTCCTAGCCTTAGTTTTCCAATCTGAAAAAAAAGGAATTTGAAGTAGATTTTCTTTAAGGTACCTTTAATTCTCAATTTCTTTTTAAAAAAATACCATACAATTTTTAAGGATATTTTTCTGGGATTCCCTGATCAATTTCAATAGTTCTCCTTGTTAACTTTATAACATTATAAGGTAAAGGCTATTTTTTTTTTTTTTTTTTTTTTGCTGTCTGAGGGAAATTCCCCATGGGGAACATTGGGTTGTTTTATTTTGTTTTTAATCTTTGTTTTCTCTAATTTTTCAATTTCTTTTTAGTTCCCTTTGAATTTTTTTCCAGTCTTTTAGGGCTTTGGATGGATCATTAGAATCTCCAACATAGAAATAAACCAACAGAAAGTTCAGCGCAGGCAGGGTGGGGAAACCATACTTGCCTGTTGAATTTTGATAACTAACATGTATTAGTGAATATATATCAGTGAATATAATCTCCAGGCCAGTTTGCTTTGGTGAAATAGGGAGTGAAAGAGGGATTGATGAGGGGAGTCCCTGCCCAGTTTAATGAGTTTTACCATAGTTTAGTGAGATTACAGATCAAGAACCCTCTTTTGGAGACAGCTAAGGGGCACCTCCCTGTTAGGAGTATGAGAAACTCATTGATACCTTATAGAGAAACTTCTTGATGATTCTTAAATGGGATTGAGTAATGCTTCCTCATGTTAGAGGAGATAACTCACTCCATAGTCTCTAGCCTTCATACTTTGACAGACCAGTTCACTCAAACGCACTTTCATTTTGCCTTACTTTGCTCAGAAGACACAAGTGAATGCAGCAAAACTGACTTGGTTTGGGGGCACAGCAATAGGAAAGTGGGTAGCTACATTTTTCTCCCCAACTCAAGAATTTTGAGATAGAAGTGACAGCTTCTGAATATAGATCAGAGAGTAGTGATGTCATCAGCTAGGTCATTAGTAAAGTTCTTGTAAAAATATGGAAAAAACAGACAAACATATAGCATGAGAGTTAACTTTCCCAACCTTGAGGAGTTGTTTCATTGGCATCTCAAATCTGAGAATTCAACCTTGTTCAAGGATCAGATTTCTTGAGAGAGAAGAGGATTTTATGAAGAATTTACTCTACAAAAGCAGTGAATTGCTCAGATGTTCCTGAGCTATGTCTTCTTGGGAGGGCAAGCCTGATGAATTATCTGGATTGTATAATGGCCTCAAAATACATTGACATTCCAGAGGAAATATAATCCACTGGCAGATATTCTGAGTCTAGAGGAATTGCTTCAGATACTTTGGAATTTCAAAAGCTTCCTCTGAAAGCATCTTCCAAGTTCAGTTCTAATGCATTATAACCCATTGAGCTATGTGAGTGTATTATGCATTTCCTCTATGTCTTTATGGCTCTGTAGAATTTTTTCCACCCTCTGGGCTTTGAAATAAAGATTCTCCTATACTCAATCCCCATTTTGTTATATTTTGTGCTTGCAGAAGAACAGAAGACTCTTTAGGGACACATTTGGGGAAGCAGAGAAAATGAACTATACCATAAATATTGGAAGTTTGTCTTGTGTGATTTTGGGCAAGTCTCTTTAACTTTCTCATCCTCACTTTCCTCATCTTTAAAATGAGGATAATAATAGCATCTGTCTCATAGGATTGAGGTAACAACATGAGATAGCATGAAAAACACTCTGCAAATCTTTAAGTGCAATATAAGTGGTTTGTTAGTATCAAAGGAGCTTGCATTATCTGGGGAGTAAAAAAAAATGCATTTTTTAAAGATAAAAAGAAAATAGGAAGAGATTTCCATTGAGGAGACCATTGGCAACTAAGAAGATCATTTTAGGGCTCATGTAGAAGATGGCATTTGAAAGTGAAACTTCAACGAAGCTTGGAAATCTACGAAGCAGTAGAGGGAGAACATTCTAATGTGGGGAAAAGTATATGTAAAGGAGACAATATCATGTGAGAGAATGGCAAGCAAGCTTGGCTTAAATTTAAACTGTTTGAAGGTTGATAATATGAACAAGCCTGGAGGGGGAGACTCAAGCTGGATTTAGAAGGGCTTTAAAAGCAAGAGAACTTTGTCCTTGAGCCCAGAGGCAAGATGGAGTCATTGGAGCGTTATGAGAATAATAGAGGAAATGACACGACCTAGACAATGAAGGAAGGGAAGAATTTCAGCAGGCAAGGATGTGGGAAGAGATTGTTCCAGACATAAGCTACACACAAAAAGCAAGGACAAAATGAGATCAGGGAATGGCAAATAGCCCAGTATGACTGGAACACAGAATGTACAAAAATGTAGTAGCTTGCAATGTGGCCAAAAAGGTAGATTGCGTTTTCAGATTGTGGAGGGCTCTGAATACTAAGACAAGTAATTTAGATTTCATTCAGCAGGCAGCATGGGGGCTAGTATGTAGCAGCAGTTTGTAGCACTGACTGGAGGTGGGAGAGACTAGAGGCAGAGGACCATTTAACAAGCTTTTATAATAGTTCATCAGAGAAAATGTGAGGCTCTAACATAGGATGGCACTAAGGGTGAAAAAAGATATATAAAATGTAGATCAAATAGAAAGGTCTTGGCAACAGATTGGATGTGGGGAGAAAGAGAAACGTAAAAGGCAAAGAAGACACCAGGGTTTTTAAGTCTACTTGACTGATAGTGATGCCATCAGCAGATTTAAAGAAATTGGGAAGGGCAAGTTTGGGGAGAGAATATGTTTTCAGTTTGGAACATGTTCACTTTGAGGTGATAGCATTATTATCTTTTATGTAGTTTAAGACTTTTTTATGTAGTTTAGGCCAAAATTTCTTAAAAGAAAGACTTTGAACTGAAAGGAAACAATCACCAGATTAACATCAACAGAGACCTTGCCAATGACAGTCAATTTTTCCAAAAGGAAATAGAATGAGTAAGAAATGGTCAGAAGTAGAACTTACTTAATTATTGAAGAGTTTATATTTGAATGTTTCATTGGATAATGCATCTGGGTTTTTTTAATGACACATAATGACTTTTTGTTTCTCCTAATGTGAACAGAGAATATAAAATGTTCAGTTCCAGATTGACTTTTTATTAGCACGTAAAATTCGGTAGTAAGAGTACACAGAATAAAATCATGATGGGAAAACAAACAAAAAAAACCATTAAAGTAGATGAGATGCCTCAAAAAATCCTATGTACTTTTGATTGTTCATGGAAATGACTAAAGTCTGTACAAATGTAAGATTTATCTCTTAACCATTTTTGCCTGGGCAAAAATACATTGAAAATGTAGGTCAACTGTTTCCTAATGCTTAAAAAAGAAAACAACCTAGCATCATTTTTAAGTGTGTAATGCTAGATATATATGTATCTGTAACATATATGTGTACATGTATAACATCAGAAAGTGTAATGAAGTGAATTTTCTTGAAACAGAACTTTCATGCAAGCTGTATAGTCAACTCTTAGTGTGTAGAGGGAAAAAAAGAAGTTATAAAACACAAGAATTATTTTTACCCCTTCCCCAGCAGACCTTACTTTATTTTAAGATTTCTGTTTTTATATTTCTGATAATTGTTTTAAATAATAGTATATTAATCTAATTCTGTCTCATTTGGTTCCCAGAGGTAGTAACTTTCACATTATTTTGTAAAAATGAATTAACATTAAAAAGAATGGCTGATTTTAAGCTACTGGTTATCTCCATATTACAAAAATATTTATTTGATTTTTTAATGTGGTCCAGTGATTTCTGCAATGTAGAGAACTCGCAGCTTGAAAATTCCTGCCTCCATCCAGATCTGCAGACAGGTTCAATGATTTGCTTGTGGTCATACAACTAATGTCAGAGACAGGGTTTGAATATGGATTTTCCTGATGCTAAGATCAGTCCTGTCTCTATCATGCTTCCTCCAAGAAAAATAATTATTTAGGATAATTAAATTAAATGGCATTGTGACATAGTTAATAGAGGACTGGCCTCTAAGAGGGAAGACCTAGGTTCAAATCCAGTTTCACAGTTCAAGTCTAGTCTCCTACATATATGGACAATATGTAGAGGCAAGTCTAGTTTGCCACATGTGTAGGCAAGTCACTTAACTTCTCAGTCCTCTAGGCAAACTCTTCTAGACCACAAGTTGCAAAAGAGATACTGAATGGCATTGGTGGAGGGGATTTACTTACCAGCAGTTCTCTATACCAGATCTTACCAAAAAGCAAACAAACATGTTTGTTATAACTGACTATACATTCAAAAAAAAAGTAGAATCCATCTATAGGAGATGAAATACATTTTAAAAAAATCTTTTGTGTGATTTGGCAAGTAATTTGCTTCGAGGGATTCAATTTTTGTGTGCAGACAAAACAAACTGCAAGTCGAGTGCATTTCATGGACACAACTACTTCCAACAGAAGATTTCATATTTCTGGATATTTGTCATTGTACTTTGGAGTTCAAGGTTATTTCTTACCCCACCTCATCTTGCCTCATTTTGGGTCTGGCCAAATGTTTCATAGCAGATCTTAGCTATGAGTGATTGCACATGATTCACTTATCAACAGCAACATAATGAGACCAATTGTTTATTTATTAGACGTTGGAGAGCTTGGTCGCCCTCATTTACAAACAGATGGGTGGAAAATATTGAAATCAAAAACAAAACAAAATTGCACATGAAGGAACTTTGAGACAGAATAAAGAAATGAGAAGGAAAATCCATGATTAAACAACACAGAACAATTAGCATTAATTTATTTAAGACTGTGCCATGATTGGACACCTATCCTATCAAGCCGTTTTCCAGATGACTTTAAAACATTCTAAATGTCAGTATAATTGTTTCTGTGAGTCCCCAAAAACCTTATTTCTTTACCAGAATATTCTAGGAACAATTACAAGGAGAACAGCAGTACTAAGAAGAGAAAAACATATAATAGAGTAAGAGTTCTTAACCTTTGTGTGTGTCATGAACTTTGGCAGTCTAGTGAAGCCTGTGTATCCTTTTTACCATAATGTTTTTGCCTACATTTATAGTTGAAGGAAATGCTAAGTTGCAGTTAGATACCTGTAAAAAAAACACATGTGGTCTTTTTGCCCTCCAAGTTAACAAATTCTCAGAAATTTATCAATAAGGGTTTATGGTCGGCAGGTTTAGAACCCCTAATATAAAGGGAAAAGTTCTCATTCTAGAATGTTTGAGTCAACAGAGTTCAAATAATGACATTGGAAACCATCATTCCAGAAAGTCACAGAGCTATTTAGTGTCTGATGTTATATTTGAACTCAAGTCTTCTGACTCCAGATCTGTGATGGCAATCAAATTAGGATCTTTTGCTGTTTTTGTTTTAGGAAAAGTGCCTCTGATTGAATAATGTGATTACAACAGATCTTTTCTTACCCCTTGATGGACCTGCTCATTGTGGGAAGCTTGACTGGGGAGTTGTTTTGTAGAAGGGTCCCAAGTACCTTTTGTTTTTTCTATTGAGGCACTGGGCCAGAGGGTTATGCCCTGTGGCTCTAAAAAGTTTATAAATACTCTGAGTTGAGGTTTTAATTTGGGGCTTAGTTTTTGTAAGAAGATTTGAGTGCCAGAAGAGGACTCTGGGAAGCTGCTAAAGGAGCCCTCAGCTTTCAGAGCTCAGATGTAGGTGCTTCCCTGTCTGGTGACTATAATCAGACAGTTGGAGCTGTCTCGAATTCAGGCAGAGGAAGTCATGTCTGTTAAGCTTTGATTTCTCTGTATTTTCTTTGGAGTTCAGTGTTCTGACTCCCCTGAACTAGGTGAATGATATATGTGCATGGTTAAAGGAATGATACAAGCTCTTGATTAAAGTGATTGTTAACCTCTCAAAAGTTGCCTTTCCTTTTATGCATGCAGATCTAAGAACCTGTGAGAGTAGGCCCCGCTGGGAATGCTGGTGTGCTTACTGATACAAGATACAACACGATCTGTAAACAGAAGGATTGATAATTTGTCTGGGTATATTCTATAACCTATTATTATGCTGAATTATTAATGAATTAAATTAAATTTAGCTGAATCTTTAGGAAACCATAAGGAGAGAGACTGCCAAAAAAAGAGGGAGTTGCTTATGCTTATTTTCTTTGCTTATGCTTATTCCCTAGATTTATTTTTATGCTATTATTTTTAGAGCTAGAATTTCCAGGACTATATCAAATAATAGTAATGATAAAGTACACCCTCCCTTTACCTGTCATCTTATTAGAAGCTCTATTAGTAGTTCTCTGTTACAGAAGATAAACTAGATGATTATTTAGTTGGGGGATTCAAACAAAAATTATTAATGTTTCAGTGTCAACTTGAAGGGAAGTTTCTAGTGGCATGCCCTGGGGATCTATGCTTTGCATTTTGCTGTTGAACATTTGTCAATGACACAGCTAAAGGCATGTAAAAAATACTTACAAAATTAGCAGATGGTATGAAGTATGGAGGGCTAACAAACACAGTGATTTCCAGGATAAGGACATTAAATGATCTTACTAGGCTAGATCATTAGGCCAAATCTAATAAGATGACATTTGATGGAGATAAAGGTAAATTCTTTTTGTAAGAAGTTGATAAGGGAGGAATTTCCAGGTAGGAGCATATTTGAAATAATGAAGTTTCAACAGAGCATAAGCTCAAATTGTTGTTCAGTCACTTACCAGTTGTATCTGACTCATTGCGAACCAATTTGGGATTGTCAACAAAGACAAAGATACTGTAATGGTTTGCCATTTCCTTCTCCAGCTCTTTTTACAGATGAGGAAACTGAGGCAAAAGGTTCTATGACTTGCCCAAGGTCGCACAGCTAGGCTGGATTTGAACTCAGGTCTTCCTGATTTCAGGCCCAGTGCTCTATCCACTGTACCACCTCTCTGCCCTAAACTCAAATTAAACAATTTGTTTTAGCAGCTAAAAAAGGTTAATTCAGACTTAAACTAACAAAAATTATTGTGGCCAGGTATCGTGAGGCAATACTTCGGCTATATTCTGCATTAATCAAACTACATCAAGAATATTTCATTTCATTCTTAGTATCACATTTTAGGAAGGAAATTGATAGGCTTGTATGGTGTCCAAAGGAAATTGTCTAGGATGGTAAAGGGCCTTAACATCATGCCATAATGGACTGGTTAAAGGAACTAGAGATTTGTTAGTCTGGAGAGGATAAAACCTGGGAAAGACATGGTACTTGTCTTTAAGTTTTTGAAGAGTTATTTGTAGAAAACTAATTAAATTTGTCCTACTTGTCTCCAGACAACAGATCTTGGAGTAATGAGCAAAAGGTGGAGAGAAGCACATTTAGGTATAAGGTAAAGAAAGACATCCTAAGTATTAGAACTATCTGAAAGTAGAATAAGCTGCCTCCAGAGGTGATGGGCTTAAAATGATCTGCTAGTGGTAGATATTGTAGAGAAGATTCTTGTTCGGTATTGTTTAAACCCAATCTCCTCTGAGGTCCCTTCCTAAATCTTTTGTGATTCTATGAGCCATAACATTCTCTACTATTCCCCAGCTTAAAATACTCTCTCCCTCTTTCTCTCTCTCTTTCTCTTCCCCTCCCCTTAAAACTTTTTTTCATAAGTTGTGAGTTCCAAATTCTTACCTTCCCCCTATTCCTGATCCCCTTCTTGAGAAAATAAACAGTTTGATATCAATTGTACATGTACAGCCATGCAAAACATACTTCATTTTAGCCATGTTTCAAAAGAAAACAAAGACCAAAAAAACAAACAAGAAAATTGAAGAAAGATTTTTTAAAAGTAAGCTTTGATCTACATTCAGACTCCGTCAGTTCTTTCTCTGTAAGTGGATAGCATTTTTTCATCATAAGTCCTTCAGAACTGTCTTGGATAATTGTATTGCTTAGAAAAGCTAAGTCATTCACAGTTGATCATCATACAGTATTGCTGTTATTGGGTACAATGTTCTCCTGGTTTCCTCCTGTCATTCATTTAACTTGTCCTTTAAGAATTTTGATGCCTTACCATTTGGTGCCTGTATGTTTAGTATTGATATGACTTTACTGTCTGTGGTAGCTTTTAGCAAAATTTCATTTCCTTGCTTATATTTTTAAATTAGATCTATTTTTCTTTGTTTTTTGTCTGAGTTCATGATTTCTACCCCTGATTTAAAAAAACATTGACTGAAGCAAAATAGATTCTGTTCTATCCCCTTACCTTTGCTCTGCGTGTCTCTTTGCTTCAAGGGTATTTTCTGTAAACAACATGTTGTTGGATTCTGATTTTTAATTTGCTTTGCAATCTGCTTCCAATTTATGAGTGCATTTGGCCCATTCACATTCACAGTTATAATTATTAATTATGTTTCCTCCCATCCCATTTTCTCCATTTATCTCTTTCTCTGTCTCTCTCTCTCTCACTCCCTCTCTCTCTCAGTCCCCTACCCCACTCTCCCATCCATCCTCTAAAGTCTATTTTGCTTCTGAGCACTGCCTCCATTTCACTCCAGTCTTCTGTCAGCCAGCCCCCACCCTCTTTTATCTTCATCTCCTTCTGCTTCCTTGTACACCAGGATAAATTGCTATGCCTGAGTGTGTATATTATTCCCTCTTTCTAATGAAAAGTTCAAACCTTACCTGCCACCCTTTCCATCTTCCCTCTCACTGTAAATGTTCTTCCTCTCATTCCCTTTATGTGAGATAATTTACACCATTTTATCTCTCCCTTCCCCATGCCTCCTTGTACCTTCTCCCCAGTGCAGCTCACCAGTTATTTTTTTTTTAAATCACAGTTAACTCACACCTGTACCCTCTGTTTTTGTATACTTCTAACCTCCCTAATAATGCTAAAGTTCTTTGAATTTACAAGTATTATCTTCCCATGTAGGAATGTAAACAGTTTAACCTTATCAAGTCCTTTACGATTTCTCTTTCCTGTTACCTTTTTATGCTTCTCCTGAGTCTTGTATTTGAAAATTATTATTGTATTGAAAGTTAGGTTATTCTTTATTGTAATCCTAGCTTGTTTGCCTTATGTTATATCACAATCCAAGACCTCTGGACTCTTAATGTAAAAGGTGCTAAATCTTGTTTTATCCTAACTATGCTTCCATTATATTTAAATGATTTTTTTCAACCTTCTTACAGTATTTTTTCTTGACCTGAGATCTCTGGAATTTTGCTATAATGTTCCTGAGAATTTTCATTTGGGGATCTGATTCAGAAGTGATTGGCAGATTCTTTAACTTTCTATTTTACTTTTGGTTCTAGGATATCAAAGAAGTTTTCCATGTAAATTTCTTGACAGATAATGTTTAGGCTCCTTTCATGATTATTGCTTTCAGGCAGCCCCAAAACTTTTCTCTCTCCTTGATCTATTTTTCAGGTCAGTTGTTTTTCAGTGAGATATTTCACATTTTTTTCTATTTTTTTAGTCTTTTGATTTTGTTTTGTTTTTTCTTGATGTCTTATGGAATCATTAACTTACCCTTGCCCAGTTGTAATTTCCTGCAGAGGCACAGCCAAGATAGCGGAGTAAAGGCAGGCACTCAGCTGAACTTTCCCCGAAAGTCTTCCAAATACTTTTTTGAAAATGACTCTAAACAAATTTTAGAGTGGCAAAACCCACAAAAAGATGGAGTAAAACCAGTTTCCAGCCTGAGACAACTTGGAAATTTGGCAGAAAAGTTCTATCACATCAGGGTGAGAGGGAAGCACAGTCCAGCACAGGTTGCACCAGTGCAGACTGTGCACCAGCAAACTCACAGCAGGCCTCAGGAAGACTGAGTCAATGGCAGCAGTGGCAGTTTTCATATCTATTAGCCTACAGACACCAAAGACAACTTAGAAGGTCAGCAGGAAAAGTCTGTTGTACCTCAGTGCAGGCCACACCAGCACAACCCAGACCACAGCAAACCAGGAGCAGACCTTGGGAATGACTGAATAAGTAGTGGCAGTGGCAGTGACTGTTTCGGGAACTCTCAGCCCACAGATGATAAAGGAATCAAAAAATTGGTCAGAAGGAGATTACAGGAGTCTCTGTGCTATCGCTGAGGCAAAACTCTCTTATTTTGTCCATACTTGGATCTGGGTCACAGTCCAGGGCAAGGGGGAATACTAGCATAGCAGAGCTTGTAGCCACAGTGCAGGGGGTACTGTCCTCACAGTTCTAGGGCAGAAAAGAGTGCTTGTGGTCACTCATAGACCAGGGCACAGTCCAGAAAAGTAGTAAACACTCCTTATATCATACTACCTTGGAAGAACTGAAAACTTACAGGTCCCTGGAAGTATATCTGAAAATAGCTACACAAAACCCCTGAAACGTGGGGCAGTGTAAGCAAAGCCCTAGTTTAACAAAAAGTTAAGAGTCAAGTAATAGGTGGGAAAATGAGCAAATGATGGAAAAAAAAACCGATTATAGAAAGTTGCTGTGGTGACAAGGAAAATCAGAAAAAGACCACAAAGCCAACGATCTTACATCCAAAGCACCCAAGAAAAATATGAATTGGTCATGGCCATGAAAGACCTCAGAAAGGATTTTGAAAATCAGGTAAGAGAAGTAGAAGAAAAATTGGGAAGGGAAGTGACAAAGATGCAAGAAAATAATAATTAAAAAAATCTAGTCAACAGCTTGGAAAGGAGACACAGAAAAATACTGAAGAAAATACCACCTTAAACAGCAGACTAAGCTAAATGGTAAAACACATCCAAAAATCCAATGAAACAAATGCCTTAAAAAGCAGAATTGGCCTAATGGAAAAAGAGGTCCAAACACTCGCCAAAGGAAATAATTCCTTAAAAATTATACTGGAGCAAATGGTAGCTAGTGACTTTATGAGAAATCAAGAAATTATAAAACAGAATCAAAGAATGAAAAAAATAGAAGACAGTGTGAAATATCTCATTAGAAAAACAACTGACCTAGAAAATAGATCCAGGAGAGATCATTTTAAAATGATTAGGTTACCTGAAAGCCATGATCAAAAAGAAAGCCTAGACATCATCTTTCAAGAAATTATCAAAGAAAAATGCCTTGATATTCTAGAACCAGAGGGTTAAATAGGAATTGAAAGAATCCACCAATCCTTTCCTGAAAGAGATCCCAAGATGAAAATTCCCAGAAATATTTTAAGCAATTTCCCGAGTTCCCAGGTCAAGGAAAAAATATTACAAGCAACCAGAAAGAAACAATTAAAGTATTGTAAAAACACAATGAGGATAACACAAGATTTAGCAGCTTCTACATTAAAGGATCAAAGTCCTTGGAATAGGATATTCCAGAGGGCAGTGGACCTAGGATTACAACCAAGAATCACCTACCCAGAAAAACTGAGTATAATCCTTCAGGGGAAAAAAGGTGAATATTTAATGAAATAGAGGATGTTCAAGCATTCTTGATGAAAAGACCGAAGGTGAATAGAAAATTTGACTTTTTCAATAAAAGACTCAAGAGAACCATAAAAAGGTAAACAGAAAAGAGAAATCATAAGGAACTTAAGGTTAAACTGTATACATTCCTACATGGGAAGATGATATTTGTAACTCATAAGACCTTTCTCATTATTAAGGATAGTTAGAAGGAATACATAGAGGCAGAGGACACAGGTGGGAGATGAATATGAAGGGATGATATCTAAAAAATCAAACTGAGTGAGAGAGGAATATACTGGGAGAAAGAGAAAGGGAGAGGTAGAATGGGGCAAATGATCTCACATAAAAGAGGGAAGAAAAAGCATTTTACAATGGAGGGGAAGAAAGGGGAGATAAGAGAGATTGAGTGAACCTTATTCTCCTCAGAATTGGCTCAAAGAGGGAGTAACATACACAATCATTTGGGTATGGAAATCTATCTTACCCTCCAGGAAAGTGGGAGAGGAAGGGGATAAGAGAAGGGGAGGTGATAGAATGGAAGGCAGACTGGGGGAGGGGATAGTCAAAAGCAAAACACTTTTGAGGAGGGATAGAGTCTAAGGAGAAAGAATAGAATAAATGAGAGGAAAAGGATGGAGGGAAATACAGTTAGCAATAGTAACTGTGAAAATAATTTTGAAGCAAGTTTCTCTGATAAAGATCTCATTTCTCAAACATATAGAGAACTGGGTCAAATTTATAAAAATATTAGCTCCTCCCCAATTGATGAATTATTAAAAGAGATGATAGATTTTCACATGAAGTAAACAAAACTATCTATAGCCATATGAAAAAATAGTCTCATTATTGATCAGATAAATACAAAGTTAGACAATTCTGAGTTTCTACCTCATAATTATCACCTTAACTTATAGGACAGAAAAAGATAAATGACAGCGTTAGAAGGGATGTTGGAAAAATGAGACATTAATGCATTTTTGGTGGAGTTGTGAACCGATTCAATCATTCTGCAGAGCAATTTGAAACTGCCCAAAGGGCTATAAACCCATATATACGCTTTGACATAGCAATACCACAATTAGGTCAATATCCTAAAAAGAGATTTAAAAAAAGAAAAAGGACCACTATGTATAAAAATATTTATGGCAACTCTTTTCTTGTTGCAAAGAATTAGAAATTGAGGGGAAGTACATCAATTGGGGAATGGCTGAACAAGTTATGGTATGTGATTATGATGGAATATTATTGTACTATAAGAAATGATGTGCAAGATGTTTTCAGAAAAACCTGGAAAGACTTTCATGGGATGATGTAAAGTGAAATGTACCATATACAAAGTAACAGTTGTACTGTAAGATGATCAGCTGTGCATGCTTTAGCTATTCTCAGCAATACAATGAAACCAAAATAACTCTGAAGGACTTGCAATAAAAAATGCTGTCCATTCCCAGAGAAAGAACTGATGGTGTCTGAACACAAATTGAAGCATACTTTTTTTGTTAACTTTCTTAATTTTTCTTGAGGTTTTTTTGGTCTATGTTTTCTTTTACAATATGATTATTATGGATATATTTTGCATGACTACACATGTGTAACTTATATTGAATTGTTTACCTTCTCAATGAGGTGGGGCAGGAAGAGAGGAAGGGAGAGAATTTGGAACTCAAAGTTTTAAAACTGTTAAAAATGTCACTGAAGAAAATAAATACTAAAAAAAGAGGAAGAGACTATTTTCTTCATTAAGCTTTTGTATCTCCTTTCCTCTCCATTGTAAAATATTTCATTGAACATCTCTTTTATTTGAGATAATTTTCCCTTTTTCTACTTTCCTTTGCCCCTTCTCCCATTGCATCCCTCTTTCTCACCCCTTAATTTTATTTTTTAAATCATCCAATCCTAGTCAAATTACTCCCATACTTTCAACTTTCTAACTGCCCTAATGATACAGTTCTCAGTCTTTCTATAAATACTCTTTCTAACTGCCCTAATAATAAAGTTCTTTGAAGTTATAAGTATCATCTTCCCATATAGGAATGTTAATAGTTTGATTTATTGAATCTCTTACGATTTCTCTTTCATTTTGTGCTTCAGTTGAGTTTTGTATTTGAAAGTCACATTTTCTATTTAGCTCTGGTCTTTTCATTAGGAATGCTTGAAAGTCTTCTATTTTATTAAAAATTCATTCCCCTTGCAAAGGCTTATACTCAGTTTTGCTGGGTAGATTATTCTTGGTTATAATTCTAGCTCTCGTGCCTTCCAGAATGTCATATTCCAAACCCTCTGATGGAATGTGGTAGCTGCTAATTCTTGTGTGATCCTGACTATGGAAACATAGTACTTGAATGTTTTCTTTCTGACTACTTCTGGAAGCTCTGAAATTCAGTGGTGATATTCCTGAGTTTTTATTTTGGGATCTATTTCAGGTGATGATAGATGGATTGTTTTATTTTCTATCTTACCTTCTGTTTCTAGTGTATCAGTGCAATTTTTCTTATTAATTTCTTGAGACAAAATATCTGGACTCTTTTTATGATCATGGCTTTCAGGTGTCTAATAATTCTTAAATTATCTCTCTTCAATCTGTTTTCCTGGTCAGTTGTTTTCCTAATGAGATATTTCATATTTTTTTCTGTCTTTTCATTCTTTTGCCTTTTTTTTTTTTTTTGATGTCTTATGGAGTTATTAGCTTTCACATACCCAATTCTAACTCTTAAGAAAATATTTTTTTTTGGTGAGCTTTTGTACCTCTTTTTCCATTTGATGAATTCTTCTTTATAAGGAGTTCTTTTTAATCAGTGAATTTTTATTCCTCTTTTCCTATCTTGTCAATTTTGTTTTTTTTCAATGGGTTTTATTTTTCAATGGGTTTTTTTTTTTTACCTCTTTTAGTAGGCTAATTGTCTTTTCATAATTTTCTTCCTTTGCTTTCATTTCTTACTCTAATTATTCCTCTACCAATTTTGCTTGATTTTGAAAATAATTTTTTAGATCTTTCAGGAAGTCTTTCTGGGCTTGTGCCAAATTCACAGTTTTCTCTTTGAGACTTTGCTTATAACTGTTTTCACTTCATTGTCTTCTGAGTTTTTATCTTGATCTTCCTTGTTAACACAGTATCTTTTTATGATCAGGTTCATTTTTTTATTGTTTTCTCATTTTGCTACACAATTTCTTGATTTGTACTTTATATTAAGGTGGGTTTTCTATGTAGAGGGCAGAGACAAGATGGTGGAGTGGAAGCAGGACCCTGTCAGAGCTCTCCCCCTAAACTCTTCAAAATACCTATAAAAATGACTTAAAAAATTCGACAGCAGCAAAAGCCACAAAATGACAGAGTGAAACAGAATTTCAGCCTAAGACAATCTGGAAGGCTGACAGAAGGAGTCTGTTGACCCAGGCTTGGAGCAGAGTGAAGCTCAGCGTAGGCCATGCTGGCACAGATAGGACTGGAGTAGGCCTCAGGGCCCTGAATCAATAGCAGCTGCAGTGGTTTCCAAACTTCTCAACACAGAAACACCAGAGAGCTGCAAAGGTCAGTGAGAAACTCTCTCACTTGAGTGAGAGAGGAACATGATCCAGCATTAACAGCAGCCACAGTGGGGCAGCAGCTGGTGGTGATATAGCAGCTGCTTCTGGAGCTCTCAGCCTACAGACAGTGGGGGAATTGAGCTGCTGATCTGAGTTGCAGTCCTGAGTGACAGTCCTGGGTGACAGTCCTGGGATGAAAAGGAGCACTGACATGTCAGAGCTGGTGATAGCTGTGGAGAGGGAATCCTACTTAGATCCAATGCAGAAAAGAGTACTTGTGCTTGCTCACAGGTGCAGGCCAGGAGAGGAGTAAAGACCTCTCCTTTGATCATACCACTTTGGAGGAACTGAGAATTTACAGGTTCCTAGAGATATTTCTGCAAACAGCTGCATAAAACTCCTAAAACTTGGGACAGTACACCCTCCACTTAACAAGGAATTCAAAATTCAGATAATTGGCTGGGGAAATGACCAAAAAGGGGGAAAAATAAGGTATAGAAGGTTCCTTTCTTGGTGAAAAAGATATTTTATTGCAACCAGGAAAATCAAAGCATACATCAAGAAGAAGACAAAAGTATACAACCAGAAGAAGACAGCAAGGTCAAGGCTCCTACATCTAAAACCTCCAAGAAAAATATGAAATGGTCTCAAACCATGGAAGAGCTCAAAAAGGATTTTGAAAATCAAGTAACAGAAGTAGAGAAGATGGGAATAGAAATGAGAGTGATTCAAGAAAATCATGAAAAAACTACTCAACACCTTGCTAAAGGAGACCCCCAAAATGCTGAAGAAAATAATACCTTTAAAAATAGACTCACCCAAATGGCAGAAGAGGTCCAAAAAGCCAATGAGGAGAAGAATGCTTTAAATAGCAGAATTAGCCAAATGGTAAAGGAGGTCCAAGAGCTAACTTAAGAAAATAATTCCTTAAATATTAGAATGGAGCAAATGGAAGCTAATGACTTTATGAGAAATCAAAAAATTATAAAACAAAACCAAAAGAATGAACAAAACAGAAAACAATGTGAAATATCTAATTGGAAAAACAATTGACCTAGAAAATAGATCCAGGAGAGATAATTTAAAAATTATTGGTCTACCTGAAAATCATGATCAAAAAAAGAGCCTAGACATCATCTTT
The DNA here is from genome assembly GCF_028372415.1 of Notamacropus eugenii. Lineage (NCBI taxonomy): Eukaryota > Metazoa > Chordata > Mammalia > Diprotodontia > Macropodidae > Notamacropus > Notamacropus eugenii. The sequence continues at coordinate 158,992,395 of NC_092874.1, forward strand.
CAAGAAATTATCAAGGAAAAGTGCCCTGATAATCCAGAAGGCAAAATAGAACTTGAAAGAACCTACCAATCACCTATGGAAAGAGAACCTAAAATGAAAACTCCTAAGACTATTGTAGCCAAATTCCAGAGTTCTCAGGTGAAGGAGAATACATTATAAACATCCAGAAAGAAGCACCTTAAATACTGTGGAAATACTATCAGGATAACACAGTATTTAGCAGCTTCTACCCTAAAGGATTGGAGGGCTTGGAATATGATATTCCAGAGGTGAAAGAAGCTAAGATTAACACCAAGAATCACTTACCCAGAAAAACTGAGTATAATAGTTCAGGTGAAAAAATGTAATTTCAATGAAATAAAGGACTTCCAAGCATTCTTGTTGAAAAGACCAGAGCTGAATAGAAAATTTGACTTTCAAATACAAGAAACAAGAGAAACATGAAAAGATAAACAAGAAAGAGAAGCCTTAAGAAACTCATTAAAGTTGAACTGTTTACATTCCTACATGGAAAAATGATTTGTAACTCAGGAGACCTTTCTCAATATTAAGGTAGTTAGAGGGAATATATACATACATATATATACACACACAAATGTATGTAGATATATATGTATGTATGTGTATATATATGTGTGTGTGTGTATATATGTATATATGTGTATATATGTGTGTGTGTGTGTGTATATATATATATGCTTGTGTGTGTATAGGAATATGAATATATACAGTAGAACCTCAATTTATCTGTAACCTGGTTTATATATGCTTTGTTGGACAAGGAAAATTTTTTTGTAAAATTTCTCTTGCAGGACAAACAAACTTCACATTATGAAAATTATATTTGGACTTGAACGGCTCACAAAGAGACGATGCTCACTGAGGGCAATGTTTTGTTGGTTTGTTTTGCTTTCATATGTCAAACAAAGGAACCTCAGGTCATTATATCACGTATTTAGCCTCATTTGGCATTGACCCTTCATAAAGGCAGCGTTTAACAGTACCGTCATAAGTGTGTTCATGTGTGTTTGCATGTGTATGGTAGTACTTTGCATAAAATTGTACAGTAGTGACTGATACTACAACAATATTTGTAACAATGACCTCATTGAAGAAGAAGATTGAAAAGGAAGGTGCAAAGAAAGAGACAATTATGTTGGAAATGAAGAAAAGAAATCATTGAGAAGCATGCATGTGGTGTGCGTGTGACTGACCTTTCAATGAGTCAGAACATGAAAGTGATTCTAAAAAACGAAAAATAAGTGAAGGCGATAGTATTACTCTTACTTTTAGTGAAAGTAGCATAAGAGAGAACACTCCCAATGTTGAAATCCCCAAAGTTCCCATAGAAGAAGATTCTCCTTCCAAGCAATAACCCTTCCTCCTCCTCCTCCCTCTAGTCTCCCTCATGCCAGCCAGGACTCTTGTCAAAGGTAAAGTGGAGGCTATTTTTTTTTATAATTTTCTGTTTATATTGTGTACTAATCATTGCTACTGAATTTCAGGCACATTAGAGACAAAAAACTTACTTAAAATTGCAAATAACTATTTTATATGAATATTTTTGTGGATGTGGTACTGATCATCTGACTTTACATTATTTCCTATGGGAAAATTCTCTTTGCAATACAAACAAATCGCATGACAAATAGAATCTCAGAACAAATTAAACTCATAAACCAAGGTTCTTCTGTAAATGTGTGTATGTACATGCGTGTATATGTATACATATATACATACACACATACACACATGTATACACAGAGGGCACAGAGTGAGCTGAATATGAAGGGAAGATACCTGAAAAATAAAATTAAAGGTTGAGAGGAATATACTGGGAGAAAGAGAAAGGTAAGGTAGAATGTATGTAAATCATGTCACATAAAAGAGGCAAGAAAGAGCTTTTACAATGAAGGGGAAGAAGAGGGAGGTGAGAGGGAATAAGCAAACCTTACTCTTATCATTGGATTTGGTTTAAGGAGGGAATAACACATTCAGCTGGGTATAGAAATCTGTCTTACCCTGCAGGAAGACAGGAGGGAAGGGGATAGGAGAGAGAGGATAACAGAAGGGACAGCAGATTGGGGGAAGGGGTAATCAGAAGCAAACACTATTGTAGGGGGACAGGTGAAGGGAGAGGATGGAATAAATGGAGGGCAGGACAGGATAGAGGGAAATGAGGTTAGTCTTTCACAACATAACAGTTATGGAAGTGTTTTGCATAGCTACATATACATGACCTATATCAAATTGCTTACTGTCTCATTGAGGATGGGGAGGAAGGAAGGAAGAAAATGTGGAACTCAAAGCTTTGAAACTGAATGTTAAAAATTGTTTTTTTCTTGCAGCTGGGAAATAAGTCGTACCAGCAGTGGGGTGTAGAAATCTATCTTGCCCTACAGGAAAATAGAGGGAAGGGAGATTGGAGAAGGGGGGTGATAGAATGGAGGACAGATTAGGGAAAGGTGTGGTTGGGGTGCACATTGTCCTGGGGTGGGGGAGAGGGAGAGATGGGGGGAAATTTGCAGTTCAAAATCTTGTGGAAGTGAATGTTGTAAACTGAAAATAAATAAATTATATTAAAGTCTGGGTATTTTGCGGTTTTGGGTACTTTCAAGGTGGTGTGATCTGGGGAAATGCTTTCCTGACCTTCCTTCTGGTCCCTATCCGGGAAGGCCCTTGATCCCTTGGGACTTTAAGTGATACTGCCCTTCACTGTTTCTGCTCCTGCTTGACTGAAAGTGCTCCTTGCAGACCTTGAACTGTGATCCAGAAGTAGGTATAGTACCAAATAGCATCTGGTCCTGCATCCTACTACAGGTGTCCTACACTAGGGTGCCCTATAATGTCTTTCTAATTACTTGCCTGGTCCCCTTACCATCTGTGGCTTGAGAGCTCCCAACTTTGCTGTTGCTTCTGTCATTACCACCTGGTCTCACTGTTAGTGTTTTATCCACATGGGCTTTGGGTCAGTTTTTGCCTCTATGTCACAGATCTCTCTGTGCAACCTAAGTTGTCTTCAGCTAAAAGAACATCTCCGACTTTGTTGGCTCTGTCACTCCAGAATCTGATTTGGGGAATTATTTTAAAGTTGTTTGTATGGAAATTTTGAGAAAGCTCAGTTGAGCAGTTTCTCTACTCCAGCATCTTGGCTGTACCCCTAGTCTGTCTAAATAATATTTTTAATTACATAAGCTTCAATTTGGATTTTTTTATTCATATATAAACTTGTGTGCATAACAATGATGGTTTTAACTCTCTGCACAAACAAGCCTTTGATGCTTGCATGCATGCACATGTCACAGAGGAAGAAATGTATGAGTAACATAAGTGGGCTGATTATTGTACTGTTAAGAATTTTTAAACTGTACCCCTCAAACGATCATTGTGAATCTCCAATGGGTTCATTTACCACTAAATGGAAGCCATTTGTCTAGCTATTCTCTAATTTTCTGCTGACTATGATCTGCAGAATCTTTATTACATGTTTTAAAATATTCAGTTTACTGAATTTCCTGATGCTTATTAGCCACTTTTGTTAATGAAATAATTTAAAGCTTCACTTAAAAAGAGGATATCAGCAAGGCTTTTTTGTTTTGTTTTCTTTTTTAATCATCATAAGTTTAGCCTGAAATGCTGTTTATTCACTACTAGAATTCTGGCATCATTTAAAACATTTTTTTATTTTTGCCTGAAATAACATTTCAAATTTACACTTTGGAAGTAATTCAAACATTATGTTCACAATCTGTTTCTTTATATAAAGACACACGATTTTTATGTCATCCATATTAATCATTCTTAGCAAGCTCTGATAATAATATTTGAGGAATAAAATGGAGATCTAATAAATCTATCTAAGCTAACAGCTTATTTCTTATTCCATATGTGTTCCAGATAGTTTTTTTTTTCCTATGGGGTATACATTGTTTTGCTATGAATACATTATTTTAATGTGTTTGCTAGGAGTTTACATTTTTGTTTTCTTTGTCATGTCTTTTTTCACATTCTTTTCTGACACCCAATATGTTAAGACATAGGCAGATGGTGTATGAGTTGTAGATTGTCAGATATATATGTATGTATGTATATATATATATACACGTACATTCATATATGTATTTAAATGGCTGCAGATTTCTTTTAAATACATGTATATATTACATATATAATATAACTCATCAAATATGTTCATATTTGATAAGTAGGACATAATTATCATTCTCCAAAGGCTATGTCCTTCAGTCATAGCTTTCCTAATGTAATTGAGGATTGCCTAGTTTTCTAAGACTGGAACAAATAGAAAATTCACAATTAGGAGTACCGTTATCAATTCTAAACCTCCTGGCCTGAATCAAGAGCTCTGAGAAGAGCAGCCCTTACCAGTTTTGTCAATTGTAACATATGTGAATAAGCAGTAAGGATCTATGGTTTTATCATCACAAGAATGTTCTAGTGTGAGAACTCTTTTAACTTGTCTATGAATAAGTAGATAAATCCTATGGAGTTGTCATAAACAAATAGAAACTAAGTGGTTTATCCAGGGACACAGCTTGTAAAACTCAAAGGTGGTATTTGAACTCAAATCTTTCTGAATCCAGGCTCAGGACTTAATCCACTATGCCAAGATTCATTTAACAATTTAAACAATTGAAAAAATAGCAATCATTAGCTGACGTAACTTTAATGTTTGGGACATTTTTCCCCTCACCAGAAAATTGCCAGCTCTGGGGATATTTTTATCATGATCATTATTAAAAATTATGTAGCTATGACATTCATTTTTGTTATTGTTGCAATGTGTTGATTTTTATTATGAAAATTTACTTATCCATTTGGTAATTCTACTCTACCATTTTCCAAGAAGATTTGACATGCCTTCCATGTTGAACATTAAATGAAATAGAAACATTAAAAATAGAAACCTATCTAAGACCATCCAGGGGCAGATGGCACAGTGGATAGAGAACTTGCCCTGGAATCAGGAAAACTTATCTTCCTGAATTCAAATCCAGCTTCAGACACTTAGCAGCTGTATGATCTGGGCAAGTCACTTAATCCCATTTGACTCAGTTTTCTCATCTGTAAAATGAACTGGAGAAGGAACTGACAAACCATTCTAGTATCTTTGCCAAGAAAGCTCCAAATGGGGTCACAAAGAGTGAGACTTGACTGAACAAGACCAAAATGGAATAGTTATTACCAGACACCTGAGGTAAGCTGGTTACTACAGTTGGACACTGAATATAGCTCAGAGTTTCTTAACATCTAAGGGGAAAAAAAGAGAGACTGTATCCTTTTTTTTTTTTTTTTTTTTTTTTTTTTTACAAAATAGATCTTACAAATTCGTGCACCAAAACAAACTTCTTTCTTGAAAAGAAAATGAACACAGGATTGATCCATTCAAACCAAAAATAATATTTGAAGCAACTTCCCATAAATTCAGAGCTTAACATTAAATTGTGATTAAGTGAAAGCATTTTTGTAGGGTACTGAAATAATATGATCTCTTTCCTTTCTGATAATTTTTCTTATTAGGAATAAAAATTAGTGAACTAAAATATCAGTTATCTCGAGTAGTGTTTTGTAAATTACTAGATTTTAGTCAATTTATGCATCTTTTCTATGACAGGTACCTTCAATGTAGATATTCTTAACTGTAGTTCAGATACTTTAAGTGCCAGATTGTAGGTAGGGGGAACTTCTATTCTGGATAGAAGTATAAGATTTAAATTTTCAGTTTCACCCAACACCAACACACTTAATACAGATAGAAGCACCATGATGTCCTGCCAGTAGAGAAAATAACTCATATTTTCAGGTACTTTTACAAATACTAAATCACTAAATCAAGATTTCAGAGTTCTGTGCCAGGCAACATAGAAGAGACATTTTTAATGTGAACAAACACTCTGTTAACAGCTGATTTTGTTTGTTTTCTATTGGTGATCCAGTTTTAAGAAGCAAATACTAATGGTTCTTATAGGATTAGTTAATTCCAAAATGAGTCCCTAAATAATTCAGTGAATTTACTTGTTAATGAAACTTACCATATTACATTTAGCACAGTGCCTGGCACATACGAAACACTATATGAATGCTTATTCCCTTTCCTTCTCCCTAAGTCACTCAGGTATCAAAAAGCATTTATTAAGCACCAGTTATATACTAGATACTGTAGGCTCTGTGAAAAGAGAAAACTGCCTTTCAAGGAGTCTTTATTCTAACAGAGGAGACAACCTACACCTATATGGGCATATACAGAATAGATATGCAGGCAAGGTACTAGCAACTGGTTAGGGGGTGAAGTGGAGACTGTTATCAATTAGGATGTTAGGTAGGGATATGTAAATATACTTGAAAGTCATATATACGACTGCAAAACGGGAGAGGGAGAAAAGATTGATGGAAGAGCCCTGGTCTGATAAATCAGAGAATGTCTCTGAATGTAGAAGAGGCTGGGGAGCCTATCTCTAGGACAGTCATGGTGACATGAAATAGAAATAGAAGTATCATAGAGAAACTTCATGCAATTGGTATTTTAGTGAGAAAAGAAGGATAGTGTTATATGGGAACAGTCCTTGGACCTTCCCTAGCTGAAGCTGGTATGTCACCAGTGAGTAAGGTTTTGGTTCTTTGTCTTGGTTTCTTGTTTGGTTTGTTGTGGGGTTTGTTGTTTTTTTTTTTTTGGTGTTTTGTTTTGTTTTTTATTTTGAGGTTTTGGGTTTGTTTTTTTTGTTTTTGTTTTTGTTTTTTGTAAAGAAGTCTGGAGATGGAGATCAGAGACTGTGAGCTTTGAAAGGTCAGTAGAGCAAGTCACTTGAGTTTCAGAAGTCAGATAGTGCTGGATTTGCTGCCCTTCCCTCATCATGCTATTAGAGTGACTTTCAGGACCCAAGCCAGCCTGTTGTTGTGTTTGTCTGTCATTCTCGAAGAGGACCATGATATCAAGATGATGACATGACTTGCAGTTGACTTTGATTTGAGTGAAGGAGGGCTGTGCAAAGTCACTGATCTCATTTTCTTCTCCAAGCCAGGCAGTAGCTAAGACAAGGACTCACCTAGAATGATGCCATATTTATAACTGAATTGAGTGAGAACAACACTATATATAAATAAGATTAAGTATAAGCCTACTTTCTCCAGTTACCTAGGTGGCATAGAGGAGTGTATTCTTGTGGTGTTGGAGGAAATATTTATACTTTCATTCTTAAATTATCTTCAAAATAAATATTCTTTTGAAAAACTAATTGATGTTAACTGGATAAATATAAAGAGGGTACTAAATCACTAGTGGTAATGAGTGAGGGAATCCACAAAAATGGAAGCATTAGTTGGTAAAGCAGAAAGGAGACATCCAAAACCATCAAGGATACCTCACAGAGCCCTAAGAGGGGAGATGTAGATGGCTTTGCTCTACATATTGAGCCCAGGGAGTACTTGCTACATTACAATTTTATTTTTATTAAGGCAGTTAGATGGAACATGAGATAGAGCTTGGGACTTTGATTGTTAAGACCTAAATTCAAATCCTGCCTAAGACACTTGTTAGCTATATGACCCTGGGTAAGTCACTTAACCATTCTTAGTCTCAATTTTTTTATCTGTCAAATGGGAACAATTATAGGACCTCCCTCCTTGGGATGTTGGGATAATCAAATGAGATTACATGTGTAAAGCATTTTGCAAACCTTAAAACTTTAAATAAATGCTATTATTATTATTTTAGTGGATATGGATGACAAATAGTTAATAGATACAAAGGATGGGTTCTGGTATGGATAAAACTGAATGAGGAGAAAGAGAAGATTAAGTTCACTCAGGAACAATGAAAATAGGAGCAGAAAAGTAAAAAAGAAATTAAGTTATAGGAGGCAGATAGCAGAGAAATAGCCAACTCCAAAGGGTACCAATCAGGCACTTAATACAGTTGGGATGTATAAGTTGTTGAATACAAAAATTACTATGGTTACGTGATTCTGGGCTTTTCTTCTGGTTTGTCAAATCTAGTTTGAAAAGTCAGATTAAGAAAATGGGTATTAGCAACGTACTCTTTCCTGTAATAATTCTGCAGTTTCTGAACTGATGTATGTTGATTTAAGAACCTAATCTTGCAGCATAGTGTGCTTCCAAGAGCACTCAGTTTAAAGTCATGAAACTTGAATTTAAATACCAACCCAGTCTCTACCTGTATCACCTCAGTCAAGTAATTTACCTACTTGGACCTTAGTTTCCTCATTTCACACCTAAACGAGATTAGACTGGATGGCCTCTAAGATCACTTCTAGTTCTAGATATATAATCCTATTATCTCTGATCTTAAATTATGATCTTATTTTATGATTTAATCAACCCAAAGGACATTAAAATCATTGCCTTATCAGTTTAGTATTATGTTGGGTTACTCCTTCTGTCAATAAGTGAGCAAAAACAAAATTACTTAAGGCCAACCATATTCAATCAGATTATTTCATTAACATAGAGACAGTTTTCCTTTTTTGCTGGAGCTGGGCAGAGTAACTGGAAGCAATACAATCAAACCACCCTACATAAAACTCCTCCAAATAAACCAAGAAAATGCACCAGACCAAATCCTGATGAGGAGATCAAAAAAAAAGTCACATTGGGTCATTTGACCAGCACAGGTAGGCATAGGGAGATAAGAAATGTCAAAGGACACTCCAGACAGGATTAGTCTAGCAGCATGCCAATCTTGGAGCACTCCAGAACCATGGAAGAAGCTGTAAAGGAAGGAAAGAGGAGACTCATACCAGGACTATCACCAGTGATACAGATAGGTGACAACTATCAACTTTGTCACCCACCATCCATTTCTGGATTTAAGGGTAGGAATTTCAGACCCAAGGGGAGCCTACAATTCTATCACTGTGACAATTGAACCTTACTGTCATCTGAACTTGTTAAAGGAAGGAAACACATGCACAGACTTTGAGCAGAGAAATATATTTCATTCAACACAGAAAAAAAGAAAAGAGAGGAGGGTAGAGGGATTTAGAAAGAGGAGGAAAGATAGATTTAAGTAGCAATCGGTCCTAAACAAAACAAACTTTAAGAGTGTACAAAGATATTTATGGTTCTCTGAGGTGGCAAAGAATGGGAATATGAAGAGGAGTCTATAAATTGAGGAGTGGATGAACAAATAATGGTGTATAAATATGATGAAATGTTATTGTGACACAAGAAATGATAAAGGCAATGGAAAACCAGAAAAACCTGTGAAAAGTTGTGCTAAGTGATACAAAGTAAAAGGAATAGAACCAGTGTAACAGCTTAAACAATGACAACACTATAGCAAAGGCAGGCAACTTCAAAAGAATTAGAAATTTTTATTAGCCTAATAACCAAACACAATTCCAGAAAACTAATGATGAAACATGTTATCTATCTTCTGATAGAAAAGTGAAAGATTCAGTGCAGAATGAAGAAAATGTTTATTTGTATGGGGTCAAGGTGGAATATTTTTTTAATTATAGATATTTTAATGGATTTTGTTTTTCTTTAATTCTCAATAAAGTTTTGTACCTCTTTACCAAGCTATTAATTATCTTTTCATATCTTTCCTCTAAATCTCTCATCTGGTTTTAAAGTCATTTTTAGTTCCTTCTTGAAATCTTTCTTGACCACTTCTAGAAATTCTTATTGGATTTGTGTCTTATCTGCATTTCTTTTGAGGCTTTGCTTGTAGATGTTTCCAAGTTGTTGTCTTCCTGCATGTTTGTATTGAGCTTCTTTGTCATCACAGTAGCTCTTTGTATTCAGGTCTCCAGGTTCCTTTTTTTTTTTATTTGCTCATTCTTCCAGCCTGTTTCTTGATTTTGGACTTCATGCTAGTGTTAGACTTCATTCTTTTTGATGTTAGGGGAAGGAGTTTCCTTTCCTTCTGTTTCCTTTACAGATTAGTTTGGGAGACTACAAGTTTTTAGTGCTTCCAGAGTGGTGGGGCAGCTAGGTGGTGCAGTGGATAGAGCACCAGTGCAGGAGTCAGGAGGACCTGAGTTCAAATCTCACCTCAGACACTTGACACTAACTAGCTGTGTGACCTTGGGCAAGTCACTTAACCCCAATTGCCTCATCCTGGGTCATCTCCAGTCATTCTGATGAATATCTGGTCACTGGATTCAGATGGCTCTGGAGGAGAAGTGAGGCTGGTGACCTGCACAGCCCTCCTTCACTCCTCAAAACAAAGTCAAGTGCAAGTCATGTCATTACTTCTCTGATGGCCTGGTCTTCTTCAGCAATGAAGGACGAATACACACATCCAAGAAGTATGTTCACTGCCTTCCTGTTCTGTGCTCTGAATGTTAGGTCTTGTGTGTGGTTGAATTTCTTTATACTGTGGTTGAACTTAGTCACTGTTAGCCTGTTGGAGAGTTCTGCAGGTTCAGAGCAACTGATCTGCTGAATTCCCTTTGGTCTTGGTTCTGGTTATTCCACTGCAGTCATATATTGGGTTAAAGATTATAAGGGATTATCTGCTTGCTCAAAAGCTCACAGCCACACAGAGAAGTTTCTGGATTTCATTCTCTCCTCAATTATCATCTGGGCTGCTGTGCTCACTTGCAAACACTCCTCCCTATTCAGAATCTGTGACTTGGAATGGGGTAAAGGTTAACAGGGCTGCTAAGTGGATCCTGTTTTTGCTTACAGTGCTAGTTCATGCATCCCCTGAGTTCATATGTCCCCCTTAGTCACTTATCTTTTTCACTCTACCTCTTAGCACATAGACAGTTACCAAGATTTTTGATTCTATATTTATAGACTCTTTCCCATTGTCCTTTTTTTCTCCTACTCACATGACCATTATCTGTCTCAATTCTGGTCTTTGTCATCTAAACTGTCTTTCAATAACCTAAATGGTGCCTCTACCTACAATTCATCCTCTTGGCTATCTCTCCTCCCTATTGCTATCAAATTGATATTCCTAAAGCACAGGTCACGGATTTTACTCCTATGCACAAAACAGTCCAGGTTCGGTCTTATTCCGGGTTCTGAAGACAAAATGCAGACTTATCTTTTATTCCTCCTTTACATGTGGCATGTAAAGCCCTTCACTATCTGGCAACAGCCTAACTTTCCAAGATTTTACAGTGTGCTCCTTCACAAGCTTTTGGTAGCCAATGCTCCTGCTTCTGCAAAAAGCCTTTCCCGGTCCCCTTTAATTAAACTTCCCCCTGAGATTTTATCCCAGTTTGTCCTGTGTATATCTTATTTGTACATGGCTGTTTGCATGTTGTCTCTCCCACTAGACTTTGACCTCAGTGAGGGCAAGTACTATTTTTGCTTACTTTTAAATTTCTAGCACTGAACATGGTCCCTGGCACATAGTAGGTGCTTAATAAATACTTGTTGACATGACACTATACATTTCAGCCAGACAGATCTGTTGGCTTTTCCCTGAACAGAGAACACTGGGTCTCTGGCTTCTGTCTTTCCTCAGACTGTCCCTCATGCCTAGAATGCACTCCAATTTCTCCTTCATGTTACAGAAAACTTCAAGGCCCAAAGCAAGCATTATTTCCTACAAAGACCTTCCCTGATCCTACCAGTTTTAGTGTCCCCTTCTACATCCTGTGAAAAATTTTATATACATATGCATATATATGTACACATATACATATATGTTTATGTGTGTATATGTGTACATGTGTGTGTGTGTGTGGAGAGAGGAGTGAGACAGTTGTGTGTACTTTTGTGTGTATCCTTCCCCACCGTACTCCCCAAATGCATCCACCATAAGTGGCAGACACTTTCATTTCTGACTTTGTCACAGAGTAGCTGAGAAGTAATAAGTGCTTAAATGTGTTTTTGAATAAATGAGTAACTAAAACTAAGAGACCAGTGTAAGAGGACTTCTAGTAAGGAACATCAGAAAAATCCTTCATTGTGTCTGGCCCCAAGGAGCCTTAAATAGAAATTTAAGTCTTTAGATATAAACTTGAATCTGATTTGAGGAGGAATTGCATGGTGGGGCTTTCCCTATGTATGACTCACTTCTTTCTCAGTCTTCAGATTACATTTATTGGAAATGTTGGATGCTGTCCAGAGATTATGTAAATTGGACGTTGCTGTTTTTAATTTTCAGATGTCTTTAAATAGGGACAGGATGGCTTTGGTTATGAGGAAGCAGCTCTCTTGAGTTGTCTTTGGCACTAGGTTTATTGAAACCCCACCAGATTCCTTGGAACCTTTTAATGTGTAGGGTTATTGGCCTCAGTCAGGGGAGAGTCATTTAAGTCAAACAAACTATCATGATCTAAAATGGTAAGTTTATTTACTCTTAAAGTTTAAAAAAAAGGCAAACATCGTATCTTTTAAGATGAGTCCATTCAGTGCCAAGCAACTTGAAAGATCAGTGCCGCTGACTGGTGCTACGGAGAGAATTCCAGTATTGCTCTTAGCATTCTTTGAGGTCTCCGAAGTTTGTGTTCTTTCAAAGGCCGAGTGAAAGTCTGAGAACCCCACACTGAGAACTGCAGGGAAGGAGCCCCAGGGTTCTAGCTCTTTTGCTCATGTCAGAAGCCCTCCCATCAATATGCTTCTTTAACAGGCAATGAGGCATGATTCAGGTGTAGCTTCCAAGAAGTTCAGACATTTTAATCACGTCATAAGCTTCCCAAATCCACCCTCACAAAAAAAGTCTGTTTCATGAACCCATTATGAACCTTCTTGACTTAGGTATTATTGAACAAAAATAAAGAAGCCTGTTACTATACAAACAATTGTAATACATGCTCACAGATTGCCATATTAACGTGTTAGTTTGTAGTATTATCACAGGTTATTTTTATATGTATATAATGGCAACAATATAAATGAATATATTAATGTGATTGATTAATGGTAATATGATGCTTTATTTTTGATTAGTTATGTTATAGTTTGTTGAATGAAATACATCTTGTTATTTTATATAATAAAATATTAACATTATATTACATGTATTAGTATCTTATATTTTATATGTGTAGTATTGTAAAATATCAACATATTTTATCTCTTAATACCATAATAATTCAGATTTCTCTGGTACAAAGAGTCAAAAACCTTTATGGGGATTTTCTGGATCACAGGGGTACAATACCCCTAACCCCCTGCAATGTAGATGGGATAACTGTATAGTACAGTGTAGTCTAGTCTGGTGGAATGCAATCTAATGTAGTGTAATCCAGTGTAGTATATTATGAGAAAATACAGGGGATCTAAAAAGTCTTAGTTCAGTTTTAATTTGTTAAAGCTTACAGCTGTGCTAAGACTTTTAGAATACACCGTGTTATATACTTAATATAATATAGTATACATTGATTTATAGTATTATCATTTATTTATATGCTGGTGTGGCAATACTACAAGTCAGTATGTTTTATAACATATAATATACTGATTTGCAGTGATATATAATTCTATGCAGTATATGTAATATTATATAATATACTGATTTGTAGTATTACCACTTACATTTTTAAGAAATTATCATTAATTTATAAAGATGTAAGTGGTAATGCTACAAATCATCACATAATATGGCGGCATTATAAGTTTAGAACACCCATGTCAGAGTCAGGGCAACTTGAGTTAAAATCTCACCTCTGACACATATTAACTGTGTGACACTGGCCAAGTCATTTAACTTGGTAATCTAATAGATTCCCTGCAGGCTCAACTGGAGAAGCCTAGGAAGCCCCAGCCTTCTCCCTCTCTGACACCTTCCCCATGGCATAGGGAAACCAAATGGCTTCAGGGCCCAGAGCCCAATAGGAGCAAGAATCAAGTAACTTTTCCCCAGTAATCGGACTTTTTGGATGCCAAATGTGAAGAATACAGTAACTATAGTCATAGGAATTGGACCTGTGATTTCATTGGTATAGGGAACTCCCTGAATGAATAAACTCTCTCTGCCTTTGCAAACTGTTACATTTTTGGCATTTTATAATTCTTGGAGAGTGACCTAGATCATAGAGAGTTGAAGTGACTTGCCCAGAGTCTTACAGCTGGGAACTGTCCAAAAAAAATATATGAGACAATGTCTTCCTGGCTTTGAGGACAGGCTGCCTCTTGAATTCCCAATCCCAGAAATCAAACTTTTCCAATGGCAGCTGTGAAGAGATAATTGATGATAATGCCAAGTATCAAAAATAGGCAGTTAATGTAGAAAGCTACCTGCTTGGTCCATTCCTGTCATCTTGGAATCTGTTCTTCAGTACCAACCAAGGAGTATCCAGAGTCTCAGTCTCATTCCACAGGGAAGTGTCTACCACCCATCCCAAACTAAGAATATCTTTCTGTTTCTTGTTTCAAACATCTTTTTGATATCTTCCCCCATTTGGTACATTCCCCCATAAAAAAGATAATAAAACTTATAATTCACTATGGTCAAATCATCTTTTCAAATATGGGGTGAATTCTGAAGGACTCTTCCACCTCATCCTTTCCTCCTCCATTTTCTTGTATAAAGCTTGGGTAAATACTACTATCCTTTCGTGTCAAGCAGAAAGTACTGTTGCAAGGGACATGCAGGTATTTTTACTCATTGTGATTAAAGGTCCAATTCCTATCCAAGCTTAACTTAGGCTACATGAGAGACTAAATACTGTTGCTATCTCTCAAGCAGTCAAATAAAAATCTACACCCACAGCTAGAAGTCATTTTGTTCCTGGGGTGATAGGGAGAACAAAGTCTGGTCTTCACAATATCAAAAAGTGATGAGGGCAGCAAAATGACACAGTAGATAAAGTGCCAGTACTAGCATCAGGAAGACTCATCTTGGTGACTTCAAATATGGCCTCAGACACTTGGTAGCTGTGTGACCCTGGGCAAGTCACTTAACCCTGTTTGCCTCAGTTTCCTCATCTGTAAAATGAGCTGAAGAAGGAAACGGTAACCACTCCAGTATTTGTACCAAGAAAACTCCAAATGGTCATGAAGAGTCAGTCACAACTGAGCAACAACAGAAGTGATATTGAAGGAAGTCTGACCTCTGAGGGTAGATGATCAGGTATATAGAACCAATTTATATTTTGTTGCAACTCTGTAATATATCAAAATCAGACGCCCCACTATACAATTTTTATGAGGTTGGGAGAGCCAGGCTTGATAATAACAATGAGTAGTAAATGACCAAAATAATTGTTGATAAAAAATGTGATAGCATTTATCATGCTTCTATGGTACTCTGGTAGAGATTAGTTGGAACCAGATAAGACAGAAAGAAAAAAGAGCCTTCTTAGCCAAAGTGAAATACATCAGACTGAATTGAAAAATTGGGCAGTGAGAGCATAAGCTAGTGAATTACCCATGCTGGTTAAATGTTCAACTGATTTATGGCTTGGACCAGAAAGTGATTCTGATTTATAATTTTTCTTAGTTACAAGGCTCAGCCATATTTCAGAAAGCGAGAATATTGTCCCAGCTTTGTTTTAGAAAGAACTATTAAGGCAGATAAATCTGTTTGACCACTGGGGATGTAGTTACTAGTGAATCTAATGTTTATGTCCTATAAAAGAAAGGTTCAAAATTCTCTATCCAGCAGCATTATGGTGTCTATGAGCTGGCAAAGTGAAGGTATGATATTCAGCTGTGTATTCAATTTGTATGTAGCCAAAGTTTTTGGAGATTCATAGGATTATAGATTAAGAACTGGAAAAGTCCTTATTCAAATCCTTTTTTTTTGCATATGAGGAAATTGAGCCTATGAGGGTGACTTTCCCTGAGTCACACAGTCAGTGTCAAGATAACATTAATAATAGCAAATATTTTAATAATGTGCCAGGTGCTGTGCTAAGCATCACATTTTTTTTTAATCTAATTTGATCCCCACAACAACCCTGCAGGGCAGGTACTATTATTTTCCCCATTTTACAGATGAGGAAACTGAGGCAAACAGGGATTAAGTGACTTGCCCAAGGTCACATGTAGCTAATAAGTGTCTGAGACCATATTTGAACTCAGAACTTCCTGACTCCGGGTCTGCTCTATCTACTGCATCACCTAACTGTCCCTGATCAGGTTATCCTGCCCTATCCCCTGGTTATCCTGACTCTAACTATGTCACTCTTTTCTATGTGTACTTGACCATCAAAAAATAAAATAAAACACAGCCATGGCTGGAGATGTAAAGAACTCTTTTTGGAAAAATGTCTCTATATCTGATGAGAAATAATGGTTCTATATCTGCAAAGGAGACTTACAAAAAACTTCACTTTGGTGTTCATACCTAGCTGTCTGAGACCTATTAATTTGGGCGGGGGGAGCCTCAAGCTTATGCAAAAAGAAGCAAATGATCTTGTGACTTTCTCCTGATAATACAGGGGCCAAACAGCTATTAGAGCTTGCAGCCACTCCCAACATCTGTATACTCAAGACTCATGTAGATATTCTGAATGATTTTACTCTGGAGATCATGAAGAAATTGAAAGCTCAACAGAATGCCATGGGTTTATTAATATTTGAAGACTGGAAATCTGTGGTTATAGGAAACAGTGAAAAAATATTATGAAAGTGGTGTTTTCAAAATAGTTTCAAGGGCTGATCAAGTCAATAACCATACGATGCCATTTGGGGAGGTGTGGTGGTCCTGAGAGAAGTGGCCTACTGATGCTACCTTCTGATTGCTGAAATGAGCTGCTCTTAGTTATCTGTGAATGATAACTATACTAAAGTAGTAACAATGAAGGGTGTTTAAAAAAGGTTTCGTTTCTTGCTACCATTGACCAGGAAACCAGAATTTGTGCACTTGATTCTAGAGATTGAGATACAATCTGGAAGAGTAATCTTGGCCAACTAGACTGTGTGGCATAGAAAATTGCATACATAGTGGATAGGTGACTGCATTGGAGTCAGGAATTCCTGTGTCAAATTCTATCCCTAACAGTAGCTATGTGTCTGTGGGTAAAAGTCATGTTCACCAAGTCGCATCTCTTTCCTCTGTAAAGTGAGAGGGATAGCTAACACATTCAGTGATAGATTAAGGATCTGAAAAGATCTTTAACAAATGTTTGAAAGCAATTTGTGGAGAATCTAATAAAATGAAGTTTAAAAGAGAATAAATGCAAACTCAAATATAGATTCAAGAAATAAATTCAAAATATCAGATGGAGTAGGAATCAAGAGATACCAATTTATCTCATACATACATACATATATTCATTTTTAAAATTTTAATTAATTTGTTTTCAGTTTTCAACAATCACTTTCCTAAGTCTTAATTTTTCCCCCTCCCTTCCCCCTCCTTCCCTGAGACACCCTGCAATCTTATATGGGTTCTACACGTACATTCTTATCAAGTACATTTTCACATTAGTCATGTTGCATAAAGGAATTAAAATGAATGGGAGAAACCATGAGACAAAACAAAATATAACATAACATGAGAAAATAGTCTGCTTCACTCTGGGTTCTGATTTCATAGTTCTTTCTCTGCATGTGGATGATATTTTGCCTCAAGAGTTTTTTGGAATGTTTTAGGTTCTTGCATTGCTGTGAAGGACTAAGTCTATCAGAAACAATACTCACACACTGTGGCTGTTACTGTATACAGTGTTCTCCTGGTTCTGGTTATTTCATTCAGCATCAGTTCATGTAAGTTCTTCCAGGCCTCTCTGGAGTCCTCTAGTTTTTTTATAGCACAATAGTATTTCATTATATTCATGTACCACAACTTGTTCAGCCATTCCCCAATTGATGGGCATCCTTTTGATTTCCAGTTCTTGGCCACCATAAAGAGAGCTGTTATATATATTTTGTACATGTGGGACCTTTTCCCATTTTTATTATCTCTTTGGGATACACTCCCAGAAAAGATATTGCTGGGTCAAAGGGTATGCACATTTTTGTAGCCCTTGGAACATAGTTCCAAATTGCTCTCTTGAATGGTTGGATCTGCTCACAGCTCCACCAACAATGAATTAGTGCTCCAACTCTCCCACATCTTCTCCAGAATTTATCATCTTCCTGTTTTGTCATGTTAGCCAATCTGATGGGTGTGATGTGGTACCTCAGAGTTGTTTTGATTTACATCCCTCTAATCAATAGTGATTTAAAGCATTTTTTTCATATGACTATAGATAACTTTAATTTCTTCCTCTGCAAACTACCTGTTCATCAAAGGTCATATCCTTTGATCACTTATCATTTGGGGAATGACTCATATTTTTGTACATTTTGACTCAATTTTCTATATATTTTAGAAATGAGGTCTTTACCACAGACACTAGTTGCAAAATTCTTTCTCAACTTTCTGCTTCCCTCCTAATCTTGGTGGCATTGGGTTTGTTCATATATACATTTATATATATACATATACACATATACACGTGTGTGTATTTGTGCATTGTTTGGTACCAGAGGGCAAAACCATAATCATTGGATGGAAAATTACAAAGAAGGCAATTTAGGCTTTATAAAAGGAAGTGCTCACTAACAAAAGGAACTACCCAAAAGTGGAATGAGAGGCTTTGGGAAAGAGAAAAATAATTCCTTCACTAGAGGTCTTCAAGTAGAGGGCAATGTACAAGGATTCATTATAGGCATGGGTTATACTAGGTAGCTCTGAGGTTCCTTCCATCTCTGAACTATGGCAATTATGTAATTCTGTGATTTTTTTAATGGGAGGTCTTATGAACAGCAATGGAAGGGTAGAACCAACATGGTTTTAATAAAGTCATGCCAGATTAACTTCATTTCTTTTATCTTAGAGCATTGCTAGACTGGCAGCTCAGGTAAATACTGTATCGTTTACATGGATTTTAGAAATCTTATGCAATCCTTGTGACCAAGATGTAGGTACACAGGCTAGTTAAAAGGCCAATAGATGGATTCCAAACTGATTGAATGACCAGCTCTAAAAGCAAATTATCAGTAGTCCAATATCAGCTTGGAAAGAGGACTCTAGTAGCATTATCCAGGGATATGTCTGCTTTTTAATATTTTTATCAAACTTAAAGGCATAGATAACTTGGTTATTAAATTTGTAGATAAAACAAGTTGGGAATGGTAACAAATATGTTGGATGATAGAATCAGGTTCCAAAATGTTTTTGACAAATTAAAACATAGGACCAAATCTAATAAGAAAATGTTTTCAAGGGATATATTTAAATCTTACATTTAAGTTCAACTTCACAAATACAATGGAAAAGGTCTCTCTAAACAGAAGTTTGTCAGATAATGGACAATATGGATTGTAAACTTGATGTGAGTCAGCAGTGTGTTATAACCATCAAATATTAGTCACATAATATTTCAGAGTTGAAAGGGACTTCATTAACTCATTTAGTTCAAACCCAAACTAAACAATCTAAGCAAACGAAACAAACTAAGCAATCTCATCCATAATTAAGTCATCATCTAACCTTGGTTAGAAGACCTTTAGTGAGAATGAATCCAATACCTACTAAAGCAGTTTCACTGTGGCACAGTTCTAATTACTGAGTTTTTTCTTTACATAAAATCTCCATATCCCTCTTTCCCCTTTCTATTCACTGCTCCTAGTTCTTTCCACCAGAATCAAGCAGAACAAATAAAATTAATGTGTTATCTATCAGTATTTCAAATATTTGAAGAATTACCACATCTCCCCTAAGTCTCTTCTCTCACATTTAGTTCCTTCAACTGGTCCTCATATGCATTATCTTGAGGCATTTTACCATCTAGGTTACTCACCTCTGGACCATATCCAGCTTAGCAATCAGAAACTTGTGTGGCACACACAAATGAACACATACTATAGTTATGTTCTAACCATGGTGGTTATTCTTTAGTTGTTTCTGTTGTGTCCAACTCTTTCTGGTTCCATCTGGGGTTTTCTTGACAGAGATACTGGAGTAGTTTACCATTTCCTTCCCCAGATCATTTTATAGATGAGGAAACTGAGGCAAGCAGGGTAAAGTGATTTGCCTAGGGTCAAATAGCTAGTAAGTGTCTGAGTCTAAGTTTGAATTCAGGTCTTCTGGACTCCAGTTAGGTCCAATGTTCTATACACTACACTACCTAGCTGCCCAACCAGGGTGCTATTTTCTTTGTAGTACTGGACATATATTTTTTGTCATGCAGCCTGAGATTGCATTTGATTTTTTTGTTAAAATAGCCTTTTGACTTATATTAGTCTTGCATTCTACTAAAATCCCTAGACCTTTTTCAGGTAAACTACTATCTATCAAAAATTCCTGTCTTCAACATTTTGAATTGAATTTTTAAAAATAATTATACTTTTTTAACAATCTTTTTTAAATATTGATTTGCCAATTCCCTCCTTTCTTTCTGTCCCTCCCCTGCCTATTGACAAGGCAAGCAACATGATATCCTTTATACTTGTGAAGTCATGCAAAACATTTCCATTTTAACCACTTTGTAAAAAAAATGAAAAAAGCAAGAAAACAAAGTAAGTTTAAAAAAAAGTATCTTTCAATCTGCAATCAGAATTTATCAGTTCTCTGTCTGGATATAGATAGCATTTTCTTTGTGAGTCCTTTGGAAATGTCTTGGCTCATTGTATTGATTTGAATAACTAAGTCTTTCATCCTTACAATATTGCTGTTAGTCTGCACAATTTTGTCTGCTCACTTAATTTTGCATGAGTTCGTGTAAGTATTCCCAGGTTTTTCTGAAGCCATATGGCTCATCATTTTTATAGCATAGTAGTATTCCATCACAATCGTATACCACAAGTTTCTCAGCCATTCCCCAATTGTTGGGCATTTCCTCAATTTCCATAACTTTGTTACCACAAAAAGAACTGCTATAAATATTTTTGAACATGTAGGTCCTGTTCATCGGATCTCTTTGGGATACAGAACTACCAGTAGTATTGCTATATAAAAGGTGATGCATGTTTTATAGCTTTTAGGTACAGTTCCAAATTATTCTCCAGAATGGTTAGACTAGTTCAAAACTCTAACAACAGTGCATTAGTGTCTCAATTTTTCTACAACCCTTACAGAATTTTTCATTTTCTCTTTCTGTTATGCTAGCTAGTCTGATAGATATGAGTACCTCATAGCTGTTTTTATTTGCGTATCTCTCATCAGTAGTGATTTAGAGTATTTTTTCACATGACCCTTGATAATTTTTATTTCTTCTTCTAAAAACTACCTGTTCATAACCTTTCGGCCATCTCTGAGTTGAGGAACGGGTCTTATTTTTATAAATTTGACTCACTTCCCTATATATTTAGGAATTGAGACTTTTATTAGAAAAATTTGCTGTAATTTTTTCTCCATTTCCATTTTTCCTTCTAGTTTTGGCTGCATTAACTTTGTTTGTGCAAAAGCTTTTTTTAATTTCTTATATTCAAAATTATACATTTTACTTCTTGTGATCCTTTCTATCTCTTGTTTGGTCATGAACTCTTCCTTTATCCATGGATCTGACAGGTATATTCACCCATTAAGTCAAATCATTTATCCTTTTTGACCTTATCTTGATATAGGATGTGAATTGTTTGTCTTCACCTAGTTTCTTGTCCCATCATTTACTGGCAAGTAGAGGGAAAAGAAATGGAGACAATGTCAGATTTTATATTCTTGGGCTAAGAGATCACTGCAGATGGTGACTACAGCCATGAAATTTTAAAAATGCTCCTTGGAAGGAAAACTGTGGCAAATCTGGACAGCATATTAAAAAGCAGAAATATCACTTTGCTTGCATGGAGCCATAGCTATGGCTTTTCCAGTAGCATAATACAGCTATGAGAAATGGACTATAATGAAAGCTAAGCTCCAAAGAATCAACACTTTAGAAATGTAGTGATAGAGAAGACTTATGAGAATCCTTTGGATGGATAGGAGATTAAATCAGTCAATACTTAGAGGAATTAATCCATGCTATGCACTGGAATGCCAAATACTGAAGTTGAAGCTTAAAAACTTTGGCCACAGTGAAAAGACAGGACTTATCAGAAGAGATCCTGATGTTGGGAAAGATTGAAAGCAAAAGGAAAAGGGGAGAGTAGAGGATGAGATGGATGAAAGTGTCATGGCAACAATGAACATGAATTGGAACAGACTTTGAAAGATAGTGGAAGATAGAAAACCTATTGTACTATGATCCATGGGGTCACAAAGAGTTGGACATGACTGGAAAACAATAAAACTAATGCCAAACTGCTTCATAGTATTTCCAGCAGTTTTGCAAGATGTTGAGTTCTTCTTCCCAAATCCCTTCCACTGATCTACAACTCTATGTCTTAGCCAGTACCAGATTGGTTTGATGATTACCACTTTGTAATATAATTTGAAATCTGGTATTACAAGGCTCCTTCTTTATAGTTTGATTAGTATGTCACTGAATAAATAAATTAACTTAGAATTTCATTTTTATTATTCTGGCTAGATCTACGGATAAGCAATTAATATTTCCCCAGTTGTTTAGATCTGTCTTTACTTGTTAAAAAGGTGTTTTGAAAATGTGTTCATATAATCCCTGGGTTTGTTGTGGCAGGTAGATTCCCAGGTACTTTATTTTATTTATTACTGGTACTTTGTTTCCAGTGTAATTCCTCCTCTCTTGCTGCTGGGTTTTGTTGGTAGTATATAGAAATGCTGATGAATTATGTGAATTTATTGTATATTCCACAATTTAGCTGAAGTTGTTTCAACTCCTTTTTGGTTGATTCTAGGCACTAAGTATACCGTCATATCAACTGCAAAAAGAGATCAACTCATTGCCTATTTTTTAGTTTCACTTTCTTTTTCTTGTTTTATTGATATAAACTAGTGTGTCTAGCACAATATTGAATAATTGTGATACTAGTGGACATCACTACTTCACTCTTGATTTTATTGGGATAGTTTTAATTCATCTCCTTTATAGATAATGCTTTGTCTTGGTTTTAGATAGATACTACTTATTGCTTTAAGAAAAGCATCAATTATATCACAGGAAGAAGTACAAAACTATAGTAGAGGGAAGGAGGGGAGGGAGATGAGCATTGTTTGAGAGGTACTCTCATCTGATTTGTTCAAAGGAGGGAACAATAATCTTAAGTAGATAATCCTAACTAGCTCTATAGGTAGTAGGAGGGGAAGGGGGAAGAAAGGGGAGGGTGGCTAAAAGGGAGGAAAGAAGCAATAAGAGTAAAGGGGACTAAAAGGGAGGGGGGCTAAAAGAAGGAGGGGAAGGCTGCAGGTGGAGGGGGAGAAAAGTGAATACTATTGAGGAGGGGAAGGGAGACGGGAGAGCTAAAAGCACAAATGGTGGGAAAGAGGTTGGAGGGAAATACACAGATTGTAATCATAACTGTGAATGTGAATGGAATGAACTCTCCCATAAAATGGAGACGGATAGCAGAATGGATTAAAAGCCATAATCCAACAATATGCTGCTTACAAGAAACACATTTGAAACGGGGGGATACACATAGGATAAAGGTCAAAGCATGGAGCAGAATATATTGTGCTTCAGCTCATGTAAGAAAGGCAGGAGTAGCAATCCTAATCTCAGACAAAGAGAAAGCAGAAATAGATCTAATCAAAAGGGATAAGGATGGAAACTATATCCTGCTAAAAGGCACCATAGACAATGAAGCAATATCATTACTAAACATGTATGCTCCAAGTGGTATAGCATCCAGATTCTTAGAGGAGAGGTTGGGGGAGTTGAAGGAAGAAATTGATAGCAAAACGATACTAGTGGGGGACCTCAACCTCCCCCTCTCTGAACTCAATAAATCCAACCTCAAAAAAAACAAGAAAAAGGTTAAGGAGGTAAATAAAACTCTGGATAAGGTAGATATGATAGATCTTTGGAGAAAATTAAATGGGAATAGAAAGGAATATACCTTTTTCTCAGCGGTACATGGAACATTTACAAAAATTGACCATGTACTAGGACATAAAAAATCTCACAATCCAGTGCAGAAAGGTAGAGATAATCAATGCATCCTTTTCAGATCATAATGCATTAAAAATTACATGTAATAAAAGGCCATGGAAAGAGAAACCAAAAATCAATTGGAAACTAAATAATCTAATTCTAAAGAAGGGTTGGGTTAAAGAAGAAATCATAGAAACAATCAACAATTTCATTCAAAAGAATGACAATAGTGAGACAACATACCAAATCTTATGGGATACTGTAAAAGCAGTTATTAGGGGAAGTTTTATATCTTTGAATGCTTACATAAATAAAATAGAGAAAGAGGAGATCAATGACTTAGGCTTGCAGTTGAAAAAGCTAGAAAAAGAACAAATTGAAAATCCCCAAGTAAATACCAAATTAGGAATACTGAAAACCAAAGGAGAGATTAATAAAATTGAAATTAAGAAAACTATTGAATTAATAAATAAAACCAATAGTTGGTTTTATGAAAAAACTAATAAAATTGATAAACCTTTGGTCAATCTGATTAAAAAAAAGAAAGAAGAAAATCAAATTACTAATATTAAAAATGAAAGGGGTGAACTCACCTCCAATGAGGAGGAAATTAAAACAATAATTAGAAACTACTTTGCCCAACTTTATGCCCACAAATTCGATAATCTAAACGAGATGGATGAATATTTTAAAAAATACAAATTGCCCAGATTAACAGAAGAGGAAGTTGAATACTTAAACAACCCATCTCAGAAAAAGAAATTGAACAAGCCATCAATGAACTCCCTAGGAAAAAATCTCCAGGGCCAGATGGATTCACAAGTGAATTCTATCAAACATTTAAAGAACAGTTAATTCCAATACTACATACACTATTCTTGAAAATTGGGGAAGAAGGAGTCCTCCCAAATTCTTTCTATGATACAAATATGGTTTTGATACCCAAACCAGGAAGAGACAAAACAGAGAAAGAAAATTATAGACCAATTTCCCTAATGAATATAGATGCCAAAATTTTAAATAAGATTTTAGCAAAACGAATACAGCATCTTATCACGAGATTAATACATTATGATCAGGTAGGATTCATACCAGGACTACAGGGCTGGTTCAATATTAGGAAAACTATTAGCATTATCGATCACATCAACAACAAAGCTAACAAAAACCACATGATTATCTCAATAGATGCAGAAAAAGCTTTTGACAAAATACAACACCCATTCCTACTAAAAACACTGGAGAACGTAGGAATAAAGGGAACTTTCCATAAAATAATAAGCAGTATCTATCTAAAACCTTCAGCAAGCATTATATGCAATGGGGATAAGTTAGATGCATTCCCAATAAGATCAGGGGTGAAACAAGGTTGTCCATTATCACCACTATTATTCAACATGGTACTAGAAATGTTAGCTGTAGCAATTAGACAAGATAAAGATATTCAAGGAATAAGAATAGCCAAAGAAGAAACTAAGTTATCACTCTTTGCAGATGATATGATGATTTACCTAGAGAATCCCAGAGATTCAAGTAAAAAATTACTTAAATTAATAAACAACTTTGGCAAAGTTGCAGGTTACAAAATAAACCCACACAAATCTTCTGCATTCCTATATATTAGCAACAAAGTCCAACAGCAAGAGATAGAAAGAGAAATCCCATTTAAAGCTAGGGTAGACAGTATAAAATACTTAGGAGTCTACCTGCCAAAACAAACCCAGGGATTATATGAACACAATTACAAGACACTTTTTGCACAAATAAAGTCAGATTTAAGTAAGTGGAAAAACATTAGTTGCTCATGGATAGGCCGTGCTAATATAATAAAAATGACAATTCTACCTAAATTAATATACTTATTTAGTGCCATACCAATTAAACTATCAGACAATTACTTTCTAGAGCTGGATAAAATAATATCAAAATTCATTTGGAAAAACAAAAGGTCCAGAATATCAAAGGGACTAATGAAAAGAAATGCTTGGGAAGGTGGCCTAGCGCTACCAGACCTCAAACTGTACTATAAAGCAGCAATTATCAAAACCACTTGGTATTGGCTAAGAAACAGAGAGGTAGACAAGTGGAATAGACTTGGCACTCAAGATGCAGTAGGTAAGGAATATAGCAACCTTCTGTTTGATAAACCCAAGGACCCCAGCTTCTGGGATAAGAACTCATTGTTTGACAAAAATTGCTGGGAAAACTGGATAACAGTGTGGCAGAAATTAGGCATAGACCCATACCTGACACCGTACACAAGAATAAAGTCCAAATGGGTACATGATTTAGGTATAAAGATTGATACGATGAATAAACTGGAGAAGCAAGGAATAGTGTATTTATCAGATCTATGGAGAAGGGAAGAATTCTTTACTAAAGGAGAGATAGAAAGCATTATGAAATGCAAAATGGATAACTTTGATTACATTAAACTGAGAAGTTTTTGCACAACCAAACCCAATGCAACCAAAATCCGGAGGGATGTAGTAAATTGGGAAAGAATTTTTACAGCTAAACTCGGGGATAAAGGCCTCATTTCTAGAATATATAGAGAACTGACCCAAATGTATAATCATACAAGTCATTCCCCAATTGATAAATGGTCAAAGGATATGAACAGGCAATTTTCAGAGGAAGAAATTAAAGCTATCTATAATCATATGAAAAAATGCTCTAAATCACTATTGATTAGAGAGATGCAAATCAAAACAACTCTGAGGTACCACATCACACCTATAAGATTGGCAAACATGACACAACAAGAAAATGATAAATGCTGGAGAGGATGTGGGAGAGTTGGAACACTAATTCATTGTTGGTGGAGCTGCGAGCGCATCCAACCATTCTGGAGAGCAATTTGGAACTATGCCCAAAGGGCTACAAAAATGCGCATACCCTTTGACCCAGCAATATCGCTACTAGGACTATATCCCCAAGAGATCATAAAAATGGGAATTAAGATCCTGAATTCTCATCTCAACTCTGTCACTAACTAGATTTTTGATCATATTGATGTGTTTCTCTAGGCATTGATTTGTTCAATTGTTGGAAAATTAAAATCTTGCTGTTTTTACTTCAGCATTATACCAAAATTTATCGTATTTTATTTTTTTTTAACTTATTTATTTTCAGTTTTCAACATTCACTTCCACAAAATTTTGAATTTCAAATTTTCTCCCCATCTCCCCCTATCCCCTACCCCAGGACATCATGTATTCTGATTATCCTTTCTTACAATCTGCCCTCCATTCTATCATCCCTCCATCTCTTTCCCTTCTATTTTCCTGTAGGGTAAGATAGATTTCTATACTCCTATATGTCTGTATATGCCTATATGTCTTATTTCCTAGTTGCATGTAAAAACAATTTTTAGTATTCATTTTTTAAAGCTTTGAGTTCCACATTCTCTCCCTTCCCCCTCCCTATCCACCCTCATTAAGAAGGCAAGCAATTTGATATAAGTTATATATGTATAGTCATGCAAAACACCTCCATAACAGTCATGTCATGAAAAACTAACTATATTTCCCTCTATTCTGTCCTGTCCTCCATTTATTCTGTTCTCTCCTTTGACCTGCCCCTCTACCAATATGTTTAATTCTGATTATCCCTTTCCCCAATTTACCATCCCTTCTATTATCCCTCCTCCCTTATCCCCTTCCCCCCTGCTTTCCTGTATGGCAAGATAAACTTCCAGATCCAATTGAGTGTGTGTTATTCTCTCCTGAAACCAAATCCATTGAAATTAAGGCTCACTTATTTCCTCTCATCTTCCACTTCTTCCCCTCCATTGCAAAAGCTCTTTCTTGCCTCTTTTATTCAAGATGATTTACTACATTCTACCTCTCCCTTTTTCTTTCTCCTAGTACATTCCTCTGAACACTTGATTTTGCTTTTTAGATATCATTCCTTCATATTCAGCTCAACCTGTGCCCCTCTCTGTGTGTGTATACATACATACATGTATATATATACATATATATATACACACATATACTTACACACACACACATATACATATACACATACATATATACATGTATACTCTCCAACTAACCTATACTGAGAAAGGTCTCATGAATAACAAATACTGTCTTTGCTTGTAGGAATGTAACCAGTTCAACTTTCATAAATCCCTTATGGTTTCTCTTTCCTGTTTACCTTTTCATGATTCTCTTGATTCCTGTATTTGAAAGTCAAATTTTCCATTCATCTCTGGTCTTTTCAGCAAGAATGCTTGAGTCCTCCATTTCATTGAAGTTCCATTTCTTTCCCCTGAAGTATTATACTCAGTTTATTGGGTAGGTGATTCTTGGTTTTAATTCTATTTCCTTTGACCTCTAGAATATCATACTCCAAGCCCTCCAATCACATAGGGTAGAAGCTGCTAAATATTGTATTATCCTGATTGTGTTTCCACAATAGTTGAATTGTTTCTTTCTGGCTGCTTGTGATATTTTCTCCTTGCAACCTGGGAACTCTGGAATTTGGCTGCAATATTCCTAAGAGTTTTCCTTTGGGGATCTCTTTCAGGAGGTGATTGGTGGATTCTTTCCATTTCTATTTTACCCTCTGGTTTTAGAATATCAAGGCAGTTTTCTTTGATGATTTCTTGAAAGATGATGTCTAGGTTCTTTTTGTGATCATGGCTTTCAGGTAGACAATAATTTTTAAATTGCCTCTCCTGAATCTATTTTCCAGGTCGGTTATTTTTCCAATGAGATACTTCACATTGTCTTCAAAGGAATTATTTTATTCAGTGAGCTTTTGGACTTCTTTTTCCATTTGACCTATTCTTCTTTTTAAGGCATTCTTCCCTCATTGACTTTTTGGACCTCTTCTGCCATTTGAGTTAGTCTAATTTTAAAGCTGTTATTTTCTTTTTAAAATTTATTTTTTTTTTAGTTTTCAGCATTCACTCCCACAAGATTTTGAGTTCCAAATTTTCTCCCCATGTTTCCCCTCCACCCATCCCAAGATATCATGCATTTTGATTACCCCTTTTCCCAATCTACCCTCCCTTCTATCATAACCCTCCCTTTTCTTATCCCCTTCCCCTCTATTTCCTTGTAGAGCATGATAGATTTCTATACCACATTGCCTCTATGTCTTATTTCACAGTTGCATGTAATAACTATTTTTAACATTCATTTTTAAAACTTTGAGTTTCAACAACTCTCCCTTTCCTCCTCCCCACCCACCCTCATTGAGAAGGCAAGCAATTTGATGTAGGTTATACAAGTGTAGTCATGCAAAACACTGAAGTTTTTATTTTTTACAGGTCAAAAGAGATAGAATTAAAACCAAGAATCATCTACCCAACAAACTGAGTGTACTTGAAAACTAAGTAGTAAAGGAAAAAATGGGAAGAGAAATGAGCATGATGCAAGAAAATCATGAAAAATGGGTCAGCAGCTTGCTAAAGGAAACCTCACACAAATGCTGAAGAAAATAAAAGAGCTCTCAGGCCATGGAAGAGCTTGAGACCAATTCATTTTTTTTCTTAAAGGCTTTGGATACAGGAGCTTTGATTTTATTGTTTTCTTCTGGTTGTATACTTTGATCTTCCTCTTCACAATGATGTAAGAAAATACCTCTTCACTGAGAAAATAAGAATTTATTGTCTATTTCTTTTTCCCCTGTTTTCTTATTTTCCCAGCCAATTGTTTGACTTTTGAGCTCTTTGTTAAGTGGAGGACTCCAGAGGAAGCCTCCACTTCAACAGTGACTACTGCTGCCCTGGGATTGGGTCAGGGGCTAGGGCTGGGGCTGGGACTGGATCACATTTCCCTCTCAGCCAGATGAGAGACCCTTCCCATTGACCTTCAAAGCTGTCTTTTGTATTTGTGAGTTGAGAAGCTGGAAATCACAGCAGCTACCAGCAAGTCAATCCCATAAGGCCTGCTCCACCTCCATCTACAACTGTGTGACTCAGGCTGTACTGTGCTGTGCTCCCAGACCAGTGTAATAGACTCTTCCTTTCTACTTTTCAGATCATCTTGGGCTAGAAATTTGCTTCAGTCTGTTATTTTGGGACTTCTGCTGCTCATTTTTTACAGGTTTTTTGTGGGGTTTGAGAGGAGAGCTCCAAGAGGTCCATGCTTCTACTCCACCATCTTGGCTCTGCCCTCAATTCTGGTATTTTTAAGGTATCATTTTCTTCAGTATTTTTCTGTCTCTTTTACCAAGATGTTAATTCTCTTTTCATAATTTTCTTGCATTGTGTTTATAACCTTCCCCCGTAACTTTTTCCTCTATCACGCTTGAGTTTTCAATTTTTTTTTTGCTATTTTTTTTTGCTCTTTCTTTACCGATTCTAGGAATTCTTCTTGAGTTTTTTTCCAATTTTCATTTTCTTTTGATGCTTTGATGCTTTACTTATAACTGTTTTCTCATTATTGTCTTCTGAGTTTGTTTCTTGAACTTTTGGTCACTGTATTACCTTTTTATGATCAGGTTCTTTTTAAATTTTTGTTTGCTCATTTCTCTAGCCTACTTCTTGTCTTTGAATTATATGTAAAAGTTGGACCCTCCTTATCATAGGGGTTGGGGGAGGTATGGGTGAGAGAGGCACTGTCTCAGTCTCTAGACAGGGAAGGTTAGCTCTGCTATCTTTATAGCTAATTCTGGGACAGGTAATGTTCTGCTATTTTTATAACTATTTGGGGGGGGGTTAAGTTTTTTATGTGGGGAGAGACGTAGTCACTGCTCTACCAGTCCAAACTCTGGTCCTTACCAAGGAAAAACCCTGCTCTCTTACATCCACAAACACTATTTTCAAGGAGTAATTGTTCCATAGTGCCTGTGCACTTTTGTGACCCCAAGCACAATTGCTACTCAGAGCCCTTTGTTCTAGTGCTCCTCTCTACCCATGACCTGGAGTTGCCAAATACCACCAGATTTTGTACCAGTGCTAGCACAGACATTTCCCACCTTATCATTCTACTTATTACCATCTCTATGCTGAGAGTTCCCAAAGCAGCTGCTGTCACTATTGCAAATGCTTCCAAGGCTCACAGCTGGTGTTGTCCCCACCCCTGCATCACAGATCTCTCCTTCTGATCTTTGAAGTTGTTTGGGGCTGGAAAAATGCCTCATTTTCATCTTTTATTTCCTGCACCACTCCAGAACTTGATATGAGGTATTATTTTAGAGTTGTTTTGAGAGGAATGGTGGGAGATGAGCATGGCTGAGTAGAATTTTTTAAACCTATGTGTATGTCTTTATATTTATTCCTTGTAAATTTCACCTTATTTAATTAGGGTCAACATTTTAGATTGTCTAGATATTTTGGTACTTCAGCCTGTATAAAGAGAGGGACAATCTTTAGAACATGAGAGATTTTACATCTGTGTGTGTGTGCATACATACATATGTATATGTATATATATATATATATATATGTATATACGTATATATGTATATATAGTGTGTGTATGTACACAAATATATACATATGGATACATAATATTGCATTATATCATATTATATTATGCCCTACTCACATCTATGATATTATATTCAGCTCAGGGTCTCTAATTAATTAAATAGGTTTGTCATATAAATGAAATGAAATTACTTTTATAAATGTACTTAAAATCAATAAAGTACAATCTAAATAAAAACCTGTTGAAATGGTATTTTGTTGTACAAAATATTACTTATGTAATATTTTGTTCTATAAAAACAACAATTTAATGCTAAGAAAAATAGAAAAGCAAAATCAGTGATTTAGGAAATTTTTATGCTTAAGTTTTATTGATGTTTTATTTTTACTTCATAAACATTTGCAGAATCCTCTACTCTAAGAGTTATAACAAAGTGAAATGCTTAAACAAACTAAAAAAGGCAAGTGACCTTACCTGAAACTGCAGGTCAGCATTCCAATCTGTAGCACCCATCTATTTTCATTTTTAAAAAATTTAATTAATAGAAATCTATTTCTCTTTGTCTTCCTCTCATATCACACAGGGAGGGAAGAGAAATGAAAGACAGATTCCTCATAACAAATATGCATAGTCAAATAAAACAAATTCCATCTTTAAATGTATAATATGTGTATATATAATGCACACATATATGTATTGTTTACATCTGTCTTTTCTCTATATCTGTCAATGTCTCTTTCTATACCCTAAAATCCATTATCTGTCAGAATGTGGGAATCATGTTTCATCATCTAAACTCAAAGTCATATATAGTCGTTGTAATGATCATAATTCTTAACAGCTTTAATCATTGTTTGTCTTTGTAATATTCTTATTATTGTATGAATTCTTCTGATTCCCTTATTTCACTCTGTTTCAATTCATAGAAAGCTTTCCATGTGTTTTTGACTATTTATTTCCTCATTTCTTGCAGCATGGTAGTATTCCATTATATTCATATACTACAACTTATTCAGTCATTCTTTTAGCTTCCAGGTTTGTTTGTTTTTTACAAGAAAAACATGCTTTTAAAAAACATATATAGATGAACCATGTAAAATAATTAGACAGCACTAAAAAATATGAGAGTATACCTGCCAAAACAAACTCAGGAACTATATAAATATAAAGATAAAACATTTGATATAAACAAAATAATATCTGAATAATTGAAATAATATTTATTGTGCATGGGTAGGTAAAGCTAATATAATTTTTAAATTATAATTTCGCAAACTAATCTATTTATGCAATGCCATTCCAATTAAATTACTAAAAGATTCTTACTGAGTCAGAAAAAATAATAACAGGTCATTTGAAAGAGAGAAGATCAGGAGCTTAACTGGATTTAGTAGTACCATCAGACTTCAATCTGTACTATAAGTTGAGAAAAGTGTTGAAGTGTAAAATGGATAATTTTGATTATTTTAAACTTTTCCGGTATAAATAAAATCTTACATAGCCAAGAATAGAGGGAATGTAGAAAAATTGGGGGGAATCTCTCCTAGACAATCTCCCAGATAGAATATAATTGGGTCAGAATATTGTTGTGGTGTAAGAAATGATGAACTGGTGGATTTAGAAAAATATGGAAAGACTAGGACATATGGAGGAGGATGCTATCCACCCATAGATAAGTATGAGACAATCTAATGTATATGTTTATGGATATCTGTGTGTGTGTGTGTGTGTGTGCGTGTGTGTGCACGTGCATATCTGTGCTTAATTTTAGCCTTCTTGGTGGAGAGGGAATGTATGCAACTAGATGAAGGACTTTTTCACCTTTGATCTGCCTGGGGAATAAGCTTATCTGTGTATACATACATCAAATGACATTCACTGGTCATTAACTTTTTGTGGAGAATTCCAAATTAGTTTCCAGAATAGTTGTATCCTTTCACAAATCTACTAACAGTTCACTGATGTACCTGTTTTTCTATAGTCACTCCAACAATCACCCTTTTCCCTTTTTCTCATCTTTATCAATTGGATAGGCATGAGGTAGAATCACAGAATTGCTTTAATATGCATTTCTCGAATTAGTAATGATTTGGAGCTTTCTTTTTCCCCTTATGGCTATTGATAGCTTGTGTTTCTTTGAGAACTACCTGTTTATCTTTAGTTCATTTATCAATTGGGAAATCTTATTATCATGAATTTGAATCAGTTCCTTATATCTTAGAAATTAGACTTTTATTATCAAAACCTGCTGCAAAGATTTTTCCCATTAATTGCTATTTTTCCCAATTAATTTAATCTTAGCATTGTCTGATTTAAAAAAAAAAATAATCAAAAGTATCCCTTTGACTATGTCTTGTTTAATGAGAAATTATTCCCCAAATAAAAAACTGATAGGCAATTAATTTCCCTTTGTTTCTCTAAATGATATGACCTTTCACATCTAGACCACATGTCTATTTGGGGTTTACCTTGGCAGAAGATGTGAGGTGTTGATCTGAATCTAATTGCTTAACATCCTACTCTTCAATATTCTCAGCAGTTTTTGTTTGTTTCTTTATTTTTGGTGAATAGTTTTCCTAGTAGTTGGGGGTCTTTGTGGTATCAAATACTAGAATACCAGTTACATTTATTTCTGTGTTGTTTTTTAGCTAATCTATTCCCTTGCTCAATCTATTTTTTTGCAAATAGGACCACATTGTTTTGAGAATTGAACTTTGTTGAATAGTTTGTGATGAGGCACCACTAGGATTCCTGTGTTCCCCCTCTTTTCGTGATTTCCCTCATGATTCTTGACCTTTTGGGCTTCCATATGAATCTAACTATAATTTTTTTCTAGCTTTCTATATTAATCCTTTGATATGTTGATTAGTATGGTGTTAAATAAGTAAATTAATTTAGAGAAAGAAAAAAGGGAAGGGGTGGGCATTAAGATGGAAAGGAAAAGGTGAATAGGAAGTTCCTTCTCACCATTCAGCTAGGACCCAGGCTTTGGTTGTTGAATGCATAATTTCCCTTTCTAGGGCCCGGATTTCTTAATGTTTCTCATTAAGACCCATGAGTCTTTACACCTGACACCACTAACTTTCCTAGTCCAGAGCCAAATTCCCCACCGAGATGAATAATCCCTTCTTAGCCTTAGTATGCATTACGAGTAGCTCCTTTTTTTTATGTAGACAAGAACTTTTATGAATGCAAATAGGGATACTTGTGATGCTCCGGATGTTAGCCCAGAGACTGAAAGTAAAGAGAGAGAATAAAGGTTAAACAGACCCCATGGACGCTGATATGATTAAGCAATAGGTGTGAAAGAAAAGTGACTAAAAAAAGAGATAAAAGAAAAAAGGGAGACAGCTGTAAGTATAAAATAAAAACAGAAAGGAGAAAATGAAGAGGAGACTCAAAGAGATGCTTAGGAAATCTGGTGTAGGTTGGATGCCCAGGGAAACTAATATAAACATTTTCTAGATTTAGGACCTAAGAAGGATAGAGGGAGAAGCTAGGTCAGCATGTTGGGGGAAGAGGGCAAGGCTTCCAAAATGACACTGAGGTCTGAACCTGGATTTGTGTCTAGGTAATCTTTTAGAAAAGCACTTCTTTCATCCAGAACCAAGAGTCTAGTAACTAATAATAACAGGCCTTACCATAAGACTTCCAAAACATCGTATTATAAGGAACAAAGAGGTCATGAAATCTAAACTCCTCATTTTGCAGATGAAAATCTGAGGACAAGAGAGGTTGAAAGACTTGTTCAGGGTCACGTTGCCAGTGTCTGAGGTAGGTCCAAATCTGAGTGAGTTCAAGTTCACTCTCTATCTGCTCTACAATGCTGCCCCTCTCAATATGCCCCATGCGGGGGGTATGGAGAAAGGAAGTATGTTGGATCAAACTCACCTCTGCCCAGCCCAGGGATACAGGTATGCGAATATGATTATTTACATTTTATAGATGAGGAACTGAGGCTCAGAGTACGATTTGGTGAGGACACACAGCTAATATTTCTCAGACTCAGGATATGAAAACAGGGCATCTGGTACCAAGTAAAATATTCTTTCCTCTACAATTAGCCTATCTTTACTAAGGAGCAAGTGGAGAAGTGATTTATCTATTAAGATGGATAAAGATCAACTGTGTGTGTAGCTGTCTCTTGGGTCTGTGATTCAGCTCTGTGCACTTGATATCTTAAGATTCTTCATGCTCTAGTTAAGTTTCTTGTACCTGAAAATGTCTGCTTTAACATGTTCAGACTCACTGTGGAGGCAGAGCACTTTCTGAGGCTAAGCCTTTTGCTCAAGGCCACAATTTAAAGAGCAGAATCCGTTTAATGTTATGTATGCTGAGAGCAATGGCCACTGTCAGCCAGTTTATGGATCCTAGTTTGGTAGGAGAAGCGCTGGATTTTAAGCCAGCATCCTGGGAATCTATCCCTAACTGTGCCACATTTACTATGGAAACTAACCACTAACAAGCACATTTTTGCTATGAGCATTAACAAGTCACCTCACCAATGTATGCCTCAGTTTCTTTATCTGTAAAATGAGAGATTCTTTGTGTGTGTGTGTATGTGTGTGTGTGTGCGTGTGTGAGAGAGAGAGAGAAAGAGAGAGAGAGAGAGAGAGAGAGAGAGAGAGAGAGAGAGAGAGAGAGAGAGAGAGAGAGAGAGAGAGAGAGAGAGAGAGAATCAACCCCTTTGGCAGTCCACTAATGCCCGTGGGCCACTCCTCAGAATCAAGTTTTTAAACACAAAAATAAAATACATAGGAATACAAAGGAAACAAATTACATTGAAACGAGGCTGTGCTTCCCCTCCCACCCACACTTCAAATTCAGTTACCCTGTTGATCCCTTTAGAAACCCAGAGACTATAGTTTAAGAATCTGTGTACTGTATTAGGTGGTTTCTAAACGCAAGTTTTCTCATTCTAAAAGCTATGACTAAATGGTCTGGAAAGTCCTTTCCAGTGCTAAAGTTCCTGTCTCTAGAACATTTTATCACACCTTTGCCCAAGTGGCAGTATAGTACAGAGCAAAGAGCAACCTGGGTTGGATTCCACCAGCACGACTTGCTATCTGTGTTCTTATGGACAGGTCACTTATCCTCTCTGGGTCTTAGTTTCCTTATATGTAAAACAAGAGGATTTTGAACTAGAAGACCTTCTAAGGATGTTACTAGTTTTAATACTCTATGTCCTTTTTGGTCTTTGGTTTTGTCTTACTGTTTTAGAAGTCTACAGATCCCTCTTCCTTATTTCCACTGCTGCTACTACAGTTGTTTTGTTGTTTTTTTGTTTTTTAAGGATTTAACTCAATAGTTATAGGAACTTATGAATGAAATAAGCACAAAAATGCACACAATGACTGCAATAAGGTAAAGAAAAATAGAACTGAAAAACAGAATCATATAGTTTGCCTTCTTAAAGTGGGGGAGGGACTAGAAGGAGGAAGAGAATTCAGAACTCAAACATTTTAAAAATGAATGCAAATTAATTGTTTTTAAAAAGAAAGTTATCCAGAACCCTGAGAAATACAGTGGCTAACGATATCTGTTTACAGGTAGTGTGACACACCTCCCTCCTCTTGGCAGTGAGGTTTGGACTATAATTGTGGAATGAGATGAGACATACATTGTCAGATACGATCAACATGTTTTGTTTTTTCCAATTACACTTCTTTGGCCCAAAAGAAGATGGAAGTAGGGATTAGATCATTGTCAGGAGACATAAAATGTCAAGAGAAGTAAAAATGCATCAATAAAACATGTTTTTCTAAAAAAAGATTCAATACTATAAAATAAATCATGATGCCAAAAGGAATTTATAATAATTCAAAAGTAGCAAAAAATATGAAAAATCTTACCCCCAGCTTTTTTTAATGTTCCATGTAGATGAATTTTGACTATATAATACTGAGACATTCCACAATCCCCAGTGGAAAATCAGATTCATTATTTTATAATGACACCTTGTACAACCAAACTTGATGAAAGTAGACAAACACCCAGCCAGCCAGCCATCTCTTATAAAGAGCAAAGATAAAGAAAATTGGCAGCATTTAAATATTAATAGAACCTACCACATCCAAGGAATTGGCAGATGAGTCGATGTTCTCTCAGGGTTCCAAAATAAATTCCTGAAAGTCCATACTCTTTGCTTCATAGACAAAGCATAAAACTGCAGAACTCAAAATCAACAGAAAAACCAAATGTTTTGTTCAAAAATAAGCTTTGAAGTTAATTGAAGCTAAAAGAAAAATCATCAATGAGCCAGTATTGGAAGAATTCAAACAGACTACAAGCATTTTGAAGACAATTTTTGGGAGAGTTCCTCAGAATTTGAAAGGTCTGTGAATACAGATTCCCTATAGCTCAGGTCCAAGTATCTCTCAGGGTTTGAAACAGTTTATCTGAGACTACCACATGTTTTCTCAGCAATGATTTTGCTATTATTTTAAATTATTTTTATATGAAATTCAACTCATTTAATACTTATTAAGTACCTACTATGTACTAGGCACTAGGGTAGATTCTGAGAAACAATATCCCAAATGGTTTTTGCTGTCCTGGATTTTTTTTTCTTCCCTGTGTTTTCCTGGTTTTACTCTCTCCTAGTTCTCCTTCTACTTATTTGACCACTAAGTCAATCAATCAGCTTAAAGACCAGCAATATGTGAGGCACCAAGAGTACAAGTACAAAGAAAACTAACCTTACTTACAAGGAGTTCACACCCCAATTCTTCTTTCCTTTGTTAGGGGTGAACTCTGGGACTCAACCCCAGACCCTTTTACCTTCTTGTATTCTCTGTACCTCCCACTCATCTTATTAGCTCCCAAGGGGTGTTATCATCTCTATGCACATCACTGTCTGTTGAGCTCCTATCATACATCTCTGATGCCTGATGCTCACCTTGACCTAAATGTCCCACACTCATCATAAACTCCTATTCAAAACAAAGCTCATTATCTCACCCTTTTTCTGTCTTCTTCTTTATATCAAAACTATCACTATATTGATAGCCTTAATAAATTTGCACTCTTAATCATGCTCCTTTCTTTCCTTTCCCTCATCCCCATATTTTATTAGTTGCTAAGTTTGTCAATTCTACTTCGACAACATCTGTCATTGCCATTCTTTTCTTTCCATTCACAAAATCAGCACCCTACTGCAAAA
This sequence comes from Notamacropus eugenii, assembly GCF_028372415.1. Taxonomy (NCBI): domain Eukaryota; kingdom Metazoa; phylum Chordata; class Mammalia; order Diprotodontia; family Macropodidae; genus Notamacropus; species Notamacropus eugenii. The sequence goes on from NC_092874.1 coordinate 159,030,773, forward strand.
ATCGCACACCTATACCCTAGACTATTGCAATAGGCTACTTATTACTCCCTCTGCCTCTCCTCTGTCCTCTGCCTAATCTGTCCATACACATAGTCAAATAGATATTCCTAAAGCTCAAGTTTGATGATGGCTGTGTTCTATTCAGGAAATGTCAGTGGCTCCCGGTTGTCTCTAGGATAAAATATGAACCTATCATCTAATGCCCATCTTTTCATATTTATTTCACAGTCCTCATTCCCCATACTCAATGTTGTAGTAAAACAAGATTATTTGCTATTTCTTCATAAGCTACATTCTCCTTCATACTCCATACATTTGTCCTAGTTGTGCCACATGCCCGCTAGGCTCTCCCTCACATTTATTTCTTGGAATGGTTAACTCCCTTCAAGACTGAGTTTAAATATTATCTTCTGCACAAAGACTTTCCTGATCTTCCTAATTTTTATCTCTTCTTTCAACCATAAATCACTCTGTGTATGTAATGCAAATCTAGCACATGCTCAGATCATGAAAAATGGAGGCACCCCTATGGAAAATGGCAGAGACCTGGTTCTGTAAGAAGAGAGCCTGTGTTCCCCTACTGCATGAAGAGGAGCAACTCTTTCCACTTAGTTGCTTAGCTGGAAAGGGATATGGCGGTGGAACAGTCCTCCTTTCCCCTCGTTTCCTTCCCTCTCCTCCTCTCTCCCTTTCTCCTCTCAGCTACAGTGGGTAATGGAAAGAGCTGTTTTCCTTTCCTCTGCCTTTTAGGCCCAGTGGCTCCAACAAGTGGATTTGGGGTTTTGGTTGGTTTGGTTGGTCCTTTGCAGTTCTGGGTACGAGCATTCAGTCCCCCCAGATGTGGTAGCTCCAGTCAAAATCAAGGCACAGTGTGGATGCCAGCCTGGTAGGGAAGCTCTGAGAAGCCAGGGTGCTGAGGCTTGAATCCAGGGTGCCTGGGGTTTGGAGCCTGAAGAACTATGCTATACAGGAACTGAGTTAAGCTGTGAATTTAATCCCTTCCATCCCCAGAGACAGAGGGGCATTTGCATGTTTGTTCTTACTATACCTTTGAAACAAATATTACTTTTTAAAAAGTACTGACTGCTAAGCAATTAAATGGAACTGGGTACAAGTGACCCTTGAAATTGGGGAACCACCATAAGTGGGAGTTTGAGTCAATATCACATTAGACTAGGCACCTTCAAGCCCTTAAGAATGTTGGAGAACCTAGGGGGAAGGGTAAAATGTAATCTGGCTGACCTTCAGGTTGTGGGGGCCAGAGTAGTCACTGTTACATATATATTTTGCATATACTTCTGTTTATAAATATTGCTCCACATCTCCCAGTAGAATAGAAACTCCTTGAGGACAACGGTTGTTTCATTCTTGCCTTTGTATTTTCAGTGCCTTAGCACTATCTTATTGTAGGTACTTAAAAACTTTGTTGATCTGAATTGAAATATAAGATAATTTCAGGAATACAACAATATCAACAACTAGGAGTATCAAAACTGGTTTCCCATAATAAGGACCACCTAGGCTGAAACTTTGAGGAAGCTTAGAATTCAAAAAGCCTTCAGTGAGGAAGGAGTGAATTCTAGGAACAGAGGCTAGCTTGGGCAAAGGCAGGGAGGTGGGAAATAGAGAAAATTCAGAACATAGTGTGCCCAAAGTAGAGGAATAGGAAATGTAATCCTAAAGGAAAATCGAGACCCAATTACAGAGGTTACTTAATGCCATGCTGAGAAATTTATATTTTATACTGAAGGCAATACTTAGGATCATATATTCATAGATTTAAAATTGGAAGAAACCTTAGAGGCTCTATATTTCCGCCCACTCATTTTATAGAAGAGAAAACTGCACCCTAAGGACAGTAAGTAACTTTTCCAGGGCCACCCAAGAAGCTCAGAGGCAGGATTTGAAACCAGGTTCTCTGATCCTAGATCCAGAGTTCTTTTCTCAATACTAGGCTGCCTTCCTAGGAAGTCACCAAAAATAATTCTTTTCACGCCTCCACCTGAGAAACCAGTAGCACCAATTACACTGCTGTTCTGCTTAGTGTCTCAAACGATCCCTCTCACTCTAGTACTATAGAATTGTTTTGCAAATAGGATTGTTGTGAAGAGACATGAAATCATTATAAATTCTTCCTACACAGTGCTTCCCATTTCCTATTGATATTAAATTAGAAATGAGATTTTCTGAATTTTGTCCAAGTAGCTAAGTTTACTCTCATAAATAGGTAAGTATTGTCAAAATCTATCGAAAAGAAGCCAGGAAACAATCCACCAGTTAGGGTATCTCTTTATTCCCCAAATCCTGTTCCTTGAATGTGAAAACAGGACATTCTCAGAGACACAGGCTCAGACAAGAGCCAAATTAGCCTAGTCTAAGGAGTAGGATTCATAAACAGTTGTGTTTCTAAGCAATCTGACCAAGTCAGGTTATTTCCATGGTCATTCCCACTATCTATGGCTCTATCTTGACCAGAAAAGTCCCTCTCTTAGGGATTTCTGCGTTCCCAGGAATTCATAGACAAGACAGACCTTGGAGGATCATAGATTTTATTTTTTTTAATTATTTTATTTTTCAGTGTTCTACAATCACTTCCATATATCTTAGATTTTTTCTCCTCCCTGTCTCTCCTTCCCCCCTCCCTCTCGAGATGGCGTACACTCTTATGTAGGTTCTACACATATATTCCTATTAAATACATTTTCACCTTAGTCATGTTGAATAGAAGAATTAAAATGAATAGGAGAAACCATAAAACAAAACAAAACAATACATAACACAAAAGAAAATGATCTGTTTCATTCTATGGGGATCATAGATTTTAGAGCTGGAAATGATTTTAGAGATCCACTAATCCAACCTTCCTGTTTTATAGATAATAGAGGCTCAGGCAGATGAAATAACTTCCCCAGATCACATATGGAAAACAAGTAGTAAAGGTGACATTATCTAACTCCAAATTCAGCCTTCTCTCCATTTTACCATAATATAGACTGTGTCACAACTCATTGGGGATAGATGTGAGTTTGGATACGATCTGAGAGTTACATACAAGTTCATACGCTGGGAACATAGAGAATAGATTTCTAAAATTGCTGTGAAGTAAGGCTAGCAAGGCTCAGAAGCAAGTTTACCTGGTAAATGTGGATCTCGGCTATGGCTGAAGTCTGTTAAAATCTTAAAATGTCAACTTGCATTTATATAGAGAGTGAACACCTGTTTGCCGGCTGTCTCTCCTCTAAGGTTTTCTTCTTTTCTTTTCCCAACATTCCGTGAATTTCATTTTTTTTTCTTCTTTTCAGTTTCTCCTGGGAGGAGGGAGGCCTTCCCTAAATTGTGCTGCCTGACCCATTCTAGGTCTTCCATGAGAACCCACAGGCAGCTGAGATGTGAAGGTGAAAAATAGGGTTACTCTGGGGAGACTGAGAAGCCAGATCACTTCATCTTGAATTGTCACAAACCTAAAAAAATGACGATAACGATCATGAGCTTGCTTAATTGTGCAGCATTGTCCTTAATCACATCCAATTACATAGACTAGCCATTATTTCAGCCTCCTACCCCAGCCAAAAGAAATTCATTTAAATGACTTTACATGTGTTACATATAGTTTATCGTTCTCTTTTATTGTTGCTTTCTCAGTTGAATGAAACCCACATTGAATAGTGTGTCTGTCTTTAAAGAAAATCTTACTTTCAGATTGACTTTTTTTTTTAATCCAACAGCTGCTTTTAGTTTAAATAGTTTACTGTTACTAAAAGCTATGGCAGCCCAGAGACATTTTTCTATCAAGGTTTATCTCCACTTGTTAAAGTCCAGATAAGATGCTGCCAGATTTTTCTGCTTCAAAAGAGATAAGAGTAAATGTAACTGTAGACTCTCCTCATTTATCATTAGCTTGTAGTTTTACAGAACAAAGTGAAAACGTTTCAATCTGAGATTAGAAAGAGAATACATTTCAATTTATCCAAGGAGGAGGCTTAGGATATTTCATTTCAAAAGATAATAGTGCCATTTTTGCATAAGAGGAGAGAATAATTTACACCTGGTCTCATAATGACATTTTAAGGATTAAGTTGGTAAATTCAACTTTCGTTATAAAACAGTTATGTTTTAAGGCTATACAGAAGGCATTGTGAATATTTCAGAAGTTATGTGTTGTATAATTGGGTTGCCTTGCATTTTAATAGTGGGTTTTTTTTTCTATACCAGTAGATCCTAAGTGCTTTAGATAGCTATGTTATACTAACAAACTGAAATACTGCATTATCTATACAAAAAACACATTAATTTTCACTGACAACCAACAAACACATGTACACTTGTCTAATTTCACAAGAAGAGGAAACTATCTGATTTTAAACATCAGATAAGAATTCATCGATATTTTTCTAAGCAAGGCAGGTATACATTAGCAGCATGTGAATGTGCACATACATGCACATTCATTCATTCATCCCCTTCTGCCCAGTTTTGACACCCGTTTCTAGTTTAGCTTCATTATTGGCTGTCAAGGACTTATGTCTGCACCAATGAGACTCCATATCATAATGGATGATCTACTCCGAAATAATTGAAAATTGACTGCAGTGGCCTTCTTACAAGCAACGCCGTTCGAGGTCAGATTGTTTTCATAGGATTTCTTTATCAAAAGGGCCACCCTGCACTGCCATGATGTATGCATCACTTCATCCATCGCTGAAATATAGCCAGTTCTACACTGAAATGCAACAGCTGTTTCCCAGTAACTTACAGAATAATTTAAGGTAGGAAGTTTAAAACACCACAATACAGTTAATGACCATTTTTCTTAGGATCTTCTAACTTAAATGCAGTTTTAATATGACTTTTTAAAAAAGACTGAGTTTCAGTTTTTGGAAATCAATACCTCATTTGAAAAGAATTTTATGACAATATAAATATGTATCCAACTAGGAGAGTTGCTCATAACATGGAAGAAAAACCTCCAAATTTAGACAGATGTATAAAATGCATTTGTTATATCTCCCACTGGAAATACAGTATATTTCTAAAAGAAAAATTTGAGGGTGCTTATAAAAAATGAGTCAAAAGCTTGAGTGCCTGAAATCCTATAAAAAGGACACTAGAATTACATTCCAATGTTGACTTTACCAATAAACCCAGAAGATTATAAATGCAGAAGGCATGGGTTTCATTGTATATTAGATGGCAACATATGAATCTTTCCTAAGTTCTCTCCCTGATTTCAACAATAAAAACAGGTTTAAGAGCCCTTGAGATACTACTCTAGTTAAACCCTGATAGTATATGTGGGCAGAATTGGATTGCTCCAGAGAGGGAAGAGTTATTTGCCCAGTGTTGCCCCCTTGTCCTTACTTATCTTCTTAGGTTTAAGTAGTAGAGTGCATTTAGAATCAGATTTAGAGTGCATTTAGGGTTAGAATCGGATAGAATTGGTTAGGGTTAGGGTTAGTAGATTCCTGAATAAGAGAAAATGCCAGATTAAGGACAGCCATATTTGGGTAAAATCTAGGCAAATAGGTGTGTGGATTTTTTTATCTCCTTAATGATGTGCTAGAAGATTACTCTAGGGTCAACCTAAATACCTGTTTAGGTTCACTAAATTAGTTATTATAGGCTATATCACATAGCTTACTTCAACTGGAAAGGGAAAAAAAGGAAACTAGAGATGTGCATTGTTTGAATGTCAATTTAAAACATTTACTAAAATGTGCATTTCAGCTGAGGAGTTTCCTATAGGATAGAGAGCATACAAGACATTCTGTGTAGGGATTTTAATGACTCTAATGACTTATCCTTTCTCCATGAATTGTTAGAATGTAAGCCCCTTGTGAGTAGGGATTGTTTCATTCTTTGTACTTGTATCCTCCTAGAACAGTGCCTTTCACATAATAGGAGCCTAATAAATACTTGGTGGTTGGTTGAATATTCATGTTGGTCAATTTCTACTTCTCTGAATGGCTACCATTGTGTTTTAAATGCATGCAGTTGATACTTACTGGATTAAATTGGATTGGATTGGATTTGGATTTGAGCAAATCTCTCATTCAGCCTGACCCTCATTTTCCTAGTTTGTAAACCAGAGATAACAATATATATACAACTTGTATCATAGAGTTGTTGGTGATCAAATAATGCATATAAAGTACTTTAAGTGCATTGATTTCAACACATAAATTATATTAATAAATAAATGTGCTTCTTATATCTTTCTCTTAACATTCTAGATAAGAGGTTGCCTATGTGAGCTGGTAGAATGATTACTGAATCTGAAGCCATATAAGCCCTGACTTAATTTTTGGCTCAAGCACTTATTAGCTATATGACCATGGAGAAGTTACTTAAACTTCCTGTTCTCCAGTTTTCTCATATGTAGAATGGTAATAATAATAATTACACTCAGACTGCCTCGTAGGGTTATTATAAATGGAAAATGAATCAAGATGCATAAGGTTCTTTGCAGACCTTAAAATGATACATAAAGTAAGTTGTTTTGTCTTAGTTTTTGGACTTTACCTGTGATTTCATTTGGTTTGGGGAAGTGCCAAAAGGAACTTAAGTCTAACATTTATTGATTATTTACTTACATATGTTTTTTTTTTTTTCAGGTCTTTATTTGAAAATGGCAAATGAAACCAGAAGCTTTCATTCATGTTTCATTAGGTGTTTATTGTTAGAAATCATTGTTTTAAAAATTAGTGTTTTCTCAAGTTTAGAATCTATGACAAAATTAAGTAACAATCTAGAGCAAAATATGAATTTGGGTTTAAATTCATAAATTTGGGTAAACTGTATTTTGTGATTTTTAAGAGGAAAATTATTATAATAAAAATAACATGTAATTTTATTCAATATTCATTAGTCAAGCTAGTAAAGAAATTGCCATGATAAATCATGAATCCAGAACTCAACTCAAATCCCACCTTTTATTGGAGGTCTTTTTTGGTACCCCAGCTGCTAATAATGACTTCCCATTTCAGATCACTTTCATGTACTCTGCATGTATCAGATGTGTCCCTAGATATGTTTATTAGAATGTATGCTCCTTTAAACTGGGGACTTTTTAAAAAAATTATGACAGCCTAACTATATATTGGAGAGGAAGACAGAAGTTGAGACGGAGGAATAAGATAATTCTCTTGTGAGAATATAGGCTTCAGGAAGTCATATGGCAAGGGAGGGCCTATGGATAGGCCTACTGTCTAGAATGATGCGTAACATATTTTGACATGACAGAAACTGTGAAGAAATATTTCTGTTTCTGAATAGATGGTGATGGATATCTGGCTCCCTGGAGCAAGGATTGACTGATGTGAACCTTGGACAAAATAATAATAATTACTAATAATAAGTAACATTTATATAATGCTCACTATGTTCCAGGGACTGTGCTAAACTCTTTATAATTATTATCTCAGTTGATCCTTATAAAAACTGTGGGAGGTAGGCATTTTTATGCCCATCTTATAGTTGAGGAAACTGAGATAGAGAAAGGATAAATAATGGCCCAGGGTTTTGTTATTGTTCAGTTGTTTTCAGTTGTGTCCAACTCTCTATGACCCTATTTGGGGTTTTCTTTTCAAAGATACCGGAGAGGTTTGTTATTTCCTTCTCCAATTCATTTTACAGATGAGGAAACGAGGCAGACAGGGTTAAGTGGCTTGCCCAGGGTTACACAGCTAGGAAGTATCTGAGGTCAGATTCACACTCGGAAAGAGAAGTCTGCCTGACTCCAGGTCTGACAGTCTATCCACTGTGCTACTTCTCTGCCCTATGGCATTTACTGAGGAGTAAAACTGAAGCCATCACTTTCAGGAATCCTCTTCCTGACATAGCTATAAAGACTGATGTTTTACAGGCCTCAGCTGAGGATGTTCAGAGGTCTAGGGGAAAGTCCAAAGTCAGGAAGACCTGAATTCAAATTCAGTGTCATGTACACTAGCTCTGTGACCCTTGGAAGTCACTGTCTGCCTCAGTTTCCTCACCTGTAAAATGGGCATAATAATAGCACCTCCCAGGGTTGTGGTGAGGATATTATTGCTTGATTCAGTGAATAGTTTATATGAAAAATACCTCAGTTCTTTCCTTTGTAGATACAAAAAATATGATGAAAATGATAATAATAACATAAGTATGTATAAAGTGTCCACCGTGTGCCAGGCACAGTGCTTAAATACTTTGAAAGCTATTCCATATTCTCTAAAAGCTTTGGCAGTATTGTCCAAACATAAAGAAAAAACGTGACATCTACCCATATGCACAAAGAACCTTGTACGTTTCTGATCGTGTGATGATATCTACGCCTGCAAGCAAAATTTAGAAAAAAATTCAAGTATGAGAGGAAAATGGCAGAAAAAATTCCCAAGCAAGAAGTGCAAAACAGAACAGAGCTTTCAGTGAGCTCCATTTAAAGAGACATAAAGTACGAAAGACATTGTTAAAGGATGAAATCACCTACTCCTTTTAAACAGAGGCAGAGCGCATTAACACAGCTGCACAAGGAGAGTGGGAGATTTCAACTTAATGAAGATAGAGGTGACATTGAAGGAGTCCAGAGGAGAGTAATTGACGAGATGCTCAGAGGTGTGCTTCAGGTCAGGTAGTATTATTGACTATCAAAACTGCTATTGTCCCTGGACAGTCAGAGACAGTTTGAGATACTTAAGACTAAGTAAACAATGATAAATCCTTCTTTCTCCTCTAGTGCTGATAGAAGAATAGATATTCACTTACACAGTGGTTGAACTAAAGAGAACTCAGATTCAGCATATGGAGTCCACTATGGCGCAGAATAGGCTTCTCAGGTTTATTTTGAAACATTTACATCAATTTATGATGACAAAATTGAGTTGTTGCATTTGAACTGGAAGGCTTGACATGAACTCTGAGTGTACTTTATTCTGCTCTGCAAAAACTAAAGTATGCAAAAATAAGAAAGCAATTTCTTCTACCTATAAAGGAGAACTCTGATTTTCTACTTTGTATGCTTTAATAAAAATGGGTATGTGCCTGGTTGTTGAGATTTTCTTTGTTTCTTATTTTTTTCTCATTTCTTTTTTTTCTTCCCTCTCCCAACCACCCTAGAGATGGCTACCATTAGACACAAATGTGGTGTGTGTGTGTGTGTGTGTGTGTGTGTGCGTGCGTGTGTGTGTGTGTGTGTGTGTGTTTTGGATGCAGATAGCACCTTCCTTCATAGGTCCTTTGTAGTTAATTCGGGTATTTGTAATAGTCATAATGACTTAGTCACTCAGTTGTTCTTAAAACAACATTGGTATTATCATATATAATGTTCTCTTGGTTGTTTGTCCATGTTTTTCTAAGTTCCTCAAGCTCATCATTTTTTATAGCACAGTAATATTCCATCATGACTGTATCCTTCAACTTTGGTTCAGCCATTCCCCAATTAACGGGCATCCCCATCTGAGAGGCAGTATGATGTAATGGGAGAAAAAACACTGGAATTGGAGCCAGGAGATCTGTGTTTTTCTAGACCTGCTCTTCTCACTGTGCAAATCACATAAACATTCTGGTCTTCAGTTTTATCATTTATGAAATGAAGAGGTTAGATTGTATGCAAGACCTTTTCACTTCTAAGGTCTTCAGTTCTACCATTGTTCATGACTTGGTAGTATGACAACACTATCCATGAAGTTTTCTGGACAAAGAGAGTACACTGGTCTGCCATTTTCTTCTCTAGAAGATTAAGGCCAACAGAGGTTAAATGACTTACCCAAGGTTATACAGCTAGTACATGTCTGAATCTAGATTTGAACTCAGGTCTTCTTGACTTCAAGGCAACATTCTATCCACTGAACCATATATCTGCCAAATGATACCTTGATAATGTCAAATCTGGGAGGGAGTAGGGAAGTGGGAAAGCACCAAAATAAAATCTAGGCATCCATGGACTTTTCATGACTCCACATTTTAAGAAATTCCACAAATTTTGAGAGAAATTGGAGAGCATTTGATTACTGAGTCCAGAGTATAAGCCTAACTTCTTGGAGACAATTATTTTTCTGAGCACTCAAGTTACCAAATATCGCTGTTGTTCATCCTTCATTCTCAGAGGACCAGCTCATTATCATTTCCTTCAAGAGTTCACTCATCCTTTGGGGCTTGAGAACCAGCACAAGCAACACCTTGGTCCCATGGGCACTTTTCAGATATACTTTTCACCCAAGAAATTTCTGATTTCAACCACTGAGCCATTCTCTTAAATGACAATCTTGAGAGAGAAGTGAGCATACACAGGCCTCATCTTATAACTAAAGTCCAGGGTAATACCTTTGACCATGTTTTGTTCCTAACTACAGATTATGTGCATGGTTACAAGTTTTTTTTGTTTTCCCCACCACTTGTCCATTTGGAAGCTTTTTTTTTCTTCTTTCCAAGGAGAGTGAGCTCAACATTGATATGGTTGAAATCCCTATGGAGGACTCAACTGGGCCCCTTCATTATAACTGTCCAACCCTTAAAAGTGATGTCATCATTTTCTGGGATGTCAAAGGTCTGGTTGCTCAGAATAGTCCTCATTCTGGTAGTGAATGGGCCTGAGGGTAATGTCTTGACTTTCACATGAACTAACTTCAAGTGAGACAGAGCTGCGCAAAGACATCAACCTTACTTTTCCCTCTCTCCAGAGTCACTGAAGTCCATTGGCAAGACAAAAGTCAAGACAATTGGTGAATTAAACATTAATGTACTATTATACATTAAACTACAGGAAATAGTTCACACACACAGAGGTGGTTTCATTTCTCACTCAGGTGGTGCAGTGGATATAGCACCAGTGCAGGATTCAGGAGGACCTGAGTTCAAATCTCACCTCAGATAGTCAACACTCACTAGCTGTGTGACCTTGGGCAAGTCACTTAACCCCAATTGCCTCATCCTGGGTCATCTCCAGTCATCCTGAGAATATCTGGTCACTGGATTCTGATGGCTCTGGAGGAGAAGTGAGGCTGGTGACCTGCACAGCCTTCCCTCACTCAAAACAAAGTCAAGTGCAAGTTATGTCATCATTTCTCTGATGGCATGGTCTTCTTAGTCAACGAAGGGTGAACACACAATATTAATTCTAATATAACAACACTTGAATGTTCATCTAAATATACAACCCTCAAACATATATCTAGAATATTTCTCACAGCACAAGAGTCTATCTTCCATTGACTTCTTGCTTCTTATGATTGCCATGATTCTTTCCAGTGGCTCCTCCTTGCTAATTTGCTGCCTGTTCACAGTAATCCTTCACAAAGGAGTAAACTAGTGAACATACAATAATAATACCTGAACACTTGTCAAAACAGTTTCCTTTTCATTCCCCTTATTAAAAAGAAGCTGAACATGTCAAATATGCTTTAAAATTTCTAATAGGACCGGTCAACTTTATAGGACTGGTAAATGATTCAACAGATAATTTAATTTCAAAATTTATGTAAAAGTGGATTCTACCTAATGACTAAGAGGTAGAAGTCATGCAAGACAGGAATCCACAATGAACAAACACTAAACCAAAAGAATCTGCCCTTTTCAAAGAAAATCTGACATTCCACATAAAGCTGCAGAATCCATCAAAAAAAGGCAAAGCCCTTGGAGAATTAGTTTGGGGTATTTTCCTCCCTTAAAGATTGCCTTCTTTATCACCAGAATATAAATATCTTTGCTTCAAAATGAAATGATTGCCAAAAATTGTATCTAAAAGTATCATTTAGCTTCCTCTCTTGGGTGCAAAAATCCTGACCTCCATAAATAGCAGCGGTACTATGAATTCATACTGGACCACTCAGTTGAAGTCTTCTTGACTTAATAAAACTTTGGTAAGTCCTCAACTTCTATTCTTTGTGTAACTAAGCCACTGTTGTTTAGCTCATCCTGGTAATAGTATTAAACACTGCACTAAGAAAGCTCAGCATTCACCCTACTCAAGCAGGGGAGGACTAAAAATGCAGCTTCAGGGACTGAGCTATAAACATGGAAGTTTGCAATACCATATTGTCACTAAAGATACTGGAACCATCCTGCCACCCCTAATCCATGCCCTTGAAGCCTCTCTGCTCCAAAATCTCCGAGATTGTTTAACTAGGACCATAGGATGGTAGATTTAGAACAGAAAGAGATCGGAAGATCAACTACTCTAACCGGCTCATTGTGTAGAGAGAGAAAATATGGCCTATGGAAATTAAGTGACTTGCTGTACTGAGAATGAGTTCAAATACCATAATAAGATATTAGGAATAAGCTTATAATTTAGCATATTAACATAGTGAGAATAAATTTTAGTATCTTAATGAGACAGTCGTAATACATGTATCAATTTATCATAACTGATAAAGAAGTGAGAATAAGTTTTATTACCTTACTAAGATATTAAGAATGTTTATAATTTAGCATATTAATGTAATGAGAATAAGTTTTAATATATTAACAAGATAGCAGTTATCAATTTAGCATAACTGATAAAGAAATGAGAATAAATTTTATTACCTTAATAAATGATTTGTCAACTTAGCATAACTAACTCCGTTTTGTGATTGAGTTGTTCTAAGCAAGTTATTTTTCAATTAAAAGATAAACATCAATATGATATGATGTAGTAAACTATATGGTTTTTATTCCTAAACAATTGATAAACATGCATGGACCATCTGATAAGAGAGAGCACCAATGAAAAGATATTATAAGTGAACTAATAATCAAACTATGTTGTAAAGAGGGCAGGAACACGTAGCTAAAAGTAAAGACCCACCCAAGGTCCCCCATCCAGCAGCCTGTCCTAGGAAAGATTACAGACTGGCTTTTGTGTTCCCCACATTTGAGATTCAAGCAGTCACTTGTTTGCTTGAGGGCAGTGCTGACTGATGGAGACTTTCCAGATGACCACCTCAGAGGAAGAAACAAGAGCTTAGTCTGGGCAAAGTGGAAACCTTTCTGTGAGTTTGGTATTAAAGAAGGTTATTGGCACCTCAAAGAGTTAGACTGGTATGAATATTGTTAATAGGCTTTGTTTAATAAAGTTTGATTGTATGCACTGGAGTGTGTGTGTGTGTGTGTGTGTGTGTGTGTGTGTGTGTGTGTGTGTGTGTGTGATTAGAGTGCACACTATATGTTAACATTTGCCCAAGGCACTTACCCATAGGTAGTAGTAGGCAACAGGGCTGGATTCCCAAAAACGTTGTCTTCCTCCATATCCCAGTGACTAAACTTTCCATTGTCACTCAGCATCAAGTAGGAATGTGTTTTTCTTTTGTCCCCAGATGACTATCTCATTCCACCATCAGTCCCCACTCCCTCATCCTCCACCCCCTTTCTGGGATAATATCATTACCCTAGGGAATGATAGATCACATCGAAAAGAAAGATAACATGAGCCTCTAGACCAAGTAGAATTGCCTAGAGCAGGGGCTCATAACCTGGCCTTAAGGACCATGCCCTGTCTTTTCTTTTTTCTTTTTAATTAGCACACATTTTCAAGAGGTCCATTTTTAAAAGAGCAACATTTTTTTTCTTTGATAGGGTAAAGATTGAGTGTGGAGTTAAGTATCAGTACAAATAGAAATAGTTTTGCTAAATGTTTTACAACCACAATAAATCAGCATATAGGATGTTCTAGACAAAAGCAACCATACAGTAAAGACTGGAGGTATTTCCATGTCAAGGCCCAAGATGTCAGTTTCTAGTGTTTGAGTTTTTTGCTGCAACCATCATTTGGAAATTTGCTGCGTAGAGAACATAAACTGTATTTTAAACTGACAACAGACAAATGACAATTTAGCCCAGGTAGATAAAGGGGAAATGTTTCGCACAACTGCAGAATTAAACCTTACTGTGCATTGCCAAGTAAAATTGTATTTTTTGTAAAACTCCTTGACATGAGGCTAAAGCGGTCAGGGAACCTGACCAGAGGAAAAGATAGATGAATGGATGGATAGAGAGATAAATGATAGAGAGATATCTTTATTTTACTTACTAACCTCTTACTGAAATTTAGCCTAAATTGTTAAAAAAATATTCCAAGTATTCTCAGAAGTCTACTGACTTCTTTTCCAGACTACCAGAGAGGTCTGGTTACAAAAGGCAGTGAATACCAAGACCTGATTTGCAAAGTGATACTGCTCATAATCTTCTATCATCCTTTTTTTGTAAGATTTTACAAGTGAATTTATATTCTAAACCAAGGATGGGGAACCTGCAGCCTCAAGGCCATGTGTGACCTTCTAGGTCCTCCAGTGTGGCCTTTTGACTGAGTCCAAGTATTACAGAACAAAGCCTTTTATTAAGAGAATTTGTTCTGTGAAGTTTGGATTCAAAGAGTCACACTTGAGGACCTAAAGGGCCACGTGTGGCTTCGAGGCCACAGGTTCCCCACCCCTAAAAACTGATACTGTCTTTGGCTGCCATTGCTCTCTTCTTGGCGAGTCAAATCTTTTCTAACTAAAGCACTTTCTTATTCTTTGGAGCTCATTCTACATTAGAAATGTATTTCCTAATCCAGACCACAATGGCTGTTTTCTGTGGGCCCCTACAGTTGTTCTCCTTCCATTTTCCTTGAGTTCAGTATCTGGCTCACTGTCTTTCTGTCGTCCCCAATTTCTAACCTTACACTGGGGGACTTCAATATACTTGATATTCCCCCAAAAACCAATTTTTCAGTCTTCCCAAATCTTATTATGACTTTTTCCTCCACTCCACCTCAGTCAAATGTATGTTTATATCCCAGGTCTTGACCCTGAATAATAAGTATTAAAAACTCTGACCTGTCTCTTTCTGATCAGAGCCTCCTATAATCCTGTTTTTCCCTTTGCCTTTCCCTTATTAAATGTATTTGTTGTCTTTGCCTTAACATCCAATCTCTCTAGTCCATGAGTATTTTCTCAGTCTTTTACCTCTGCTGTGATTTCATTTTCTTCTCTTTCCATTGTTGACCCTATAGTTATCAACCTCAATTCTTAAATCCCTTGCCCCCTAACTCAAGCCCCTAACTTTGCAGACAAAGAAAATAAGGCCCAAAGATGTGAAATAATTTTGCTTAAAATTAGTAAGTATTCAAAGCTAGATCTCCTGCTTGGCCAGAATACTGTTATATCTCCACTCATGCCCATGCCATACTTCACATATAAAAATAGACTTCACATTAACATCTAATTTTCTGGATAAGTACAAGTCACAGTGAGAGATTGTTATACCCTGGTTCCTTGTGCTATCCCCAGGATCCTGTGAATGTGATTCCCGTGATGATGTGAGAAATTGAAGGCATATTTGTACCTCATTCTGCCTCTTCCTCACCTCTATTTAGTCCTCTGCTCTTCCTGAGGTTGTTTTAAGAACCCCTACAATGAGTTTCAAGGTCACCCTACCTCAGTCCTACTACCAATAAGCAGGCTTAGGCCAAAACAAGCCTCTAACCACTGGCACCATTCAACTCACATACCTCCTTTGATGTCTGCACTAAAACAGTTCTGTGCCCTAATGTTCAGTTCTCTCTTCCTGGTCTTGGAGAAGGAGGTCTACTTCTGTCATATTAATACAATATACAGCCATTCATGAGGGTAGATTTGGTAGACCCTACTTCTCTCATGAACTGAAGAAAAGGACCCTGGTTCTAGCCTGGGGAAGAGAGAGAAAGCAAAGCACATGTTGCCTAGTCTAGTCTTATTTTCCCTGAGTCTCTGAAATCCTAGATCTGTGATGTTGGTGTGCTGGTACTCAGTGATTTCAAAGACCCTTTTATAATTTTTCCTAGCAGGCCATTGAATTAGAGTGTCAGCCATTGTGATCCTAACTTGTCCTTAAAGGTAGTTTGCTGTATGTTCCCCAGGCGCACTGTTTGCAGCAAAACATGAACTGCAACTATGTCAAGATGTGAAAGAAACTAGTATTATCATACCCCACTAAATTTACCCCTCTTACAAACTTTTATTTTCTTTTAAGAGCACCATCATCTTTATAGCCCCTCAGATTTGCATTGTCAGAGTCCTACTTATATCTTTCCTCTTGCCCCTTGTCCACTATCCATATCTAATTGATTGTAGGCTTATCAGTTCTACCTCCATGACAATTCTTCCATCCATCTACTTCTCTCTTCTCACATAGCCAACACCCTAATTCACATCTACATCAGTAACCTCCCAAATGACCTCCTTATTTCCAATCTCTCGCTTTTCCAACCATCCTCTATAAAACTCCTAAAATATTCTTTTTAACCCCATCAATAGAAATGAGCATATCATGACTCTAATATAAAGTCCAAAGACAAGAAATAAGCTGGAAAAAGTGAGCAAACAATGACAACAAAAACCCTGACCATAAAAAACTACTGTGGTAACAGTGAAGATCAAGATGGAAACTTAGAAGACAATGACTTGAAAACATCTATAAGTAAAGCCTCAAAGATAAATGTATATTGGACACATGACCAAAAAGAATTCTTACAAAAAGCTAAAGAAGGAGATTTTAAAAAGAGCAAAGAAATGTTTTAAAAACCAAATAAGAATGGTAAAGGGAAAAAAATCAAAACAGGAATGAGAGAAATGCAAGAAAATTATGAAAAAAGAATTAACAGCTTGGTAAAAGATACAAAAAATACTGAAGAAATCAATGAACAAATCAATAAACATTTTATGCATCAGACACCATGGATAATTCCTCAAATATTGGAATCTTCCAAATAGTAAAAGAGGTAGAAAATATTCTTCTTCAAATAAAGAATGGGTCATCTTTCCATTTTCAAGAATCCCTGATAGTTCCCTATAGCCTCTACAATAAAATAAGATAAAAGATTTAAGATCTTTCATAATCTGGCTCTAGTCTACCTTTTAAGAAAGTTCATATTGTGTCTGTATATTTAGAATACTCCTGGTATTGGCCTTTCTGCTGTTCCCTGATATCCACACACCATGCCCTGTCTCTCTGCCTTTGAAAAAATTAACCTATGTGCTAGAAATTCCTTCTTTGCTAACTCTCATAGAATTCTTAGCCACAATTCAAGTGATATTATCTTGGGGAAATGCTCTGTTCCCCTAGCTATTATATTCTCTTTCACTTTGTGTTATCTTCTCTTTACTTGTCTTTGTTCTTGTATTGCGCACCACTGCCAGGAGAATATAAGCTCTTAAAGACAAGGGTCCTTCTTTGGATTTTTTGGTTTGTTTTTGTCTCTGTATCCTCCAGTTCCCAGCACTGTGAATTGTACATATTAGTCAAATAACAAGTGTTGGTTTGTCTGAAGATCAGGTATCAAATACACAACTCCCCGTTGTAATCTGAACTAGGTTAAAATGGAATTGAAAAAAGTTTAACAAAATAGATAGCAGCACTATAAAATATTGACAGTTACTTTCCAATTTTCTAAGTCAACATGCAGTGGCAGGGAGCCATTTGTATTTGAGTGTAGCACTGGACTAAATGATTATGTGTTATTGGCATACAACTGGATTAGATCGATTTCTCCAAGTATGGTTGAAGACAGTCTGAGACCTAATTCTGTTTTCTTTCTGCCATGGAAAGGATTGAAACTTTGAAGAGCTTTGGTCACTGGAAGTTTATTAGGTTTTTGTTGTTTGTTGGTTTGGTTTGTTTTGTTTTATGTTACCTGTTTTTTCCCCAATACTTTGGGAGTCTTTGAACTGAGACCTGAAATGAAGAAAAGGGGAACTGATGGTGGCCGAGCAGGAAGTGGTTTGAAATAGCGGTAAGTGGAACAATAATGATTACAAAGGTCAGAAATCTTTTGTGGGCATTTGTGACTTCTGGGAGTAGAAAATAGGTATTTCACATGACTTCAGTTTCCAAGTCTTCATTCATGAGAAAACATTCTTGTAGAACGTCTAGAATGTAGTAAATCTTCTGGCTTTGACCATCCATTTGAGAGGTGTAAAAGGTTGAACTCTCCCCAACTTTCCATAGTGTTTTCTCCAGTTCTCTAAGCTATTTCTGTTTCCTGATTTGGAGAAAAATTTGTCTTTTTTTATTGCTAACTTTTATTAAGGTCCAAAAATAGCTGGATTTGGGATGAGGGTACTTTTGGTTAAAGTTTACCACAGTCAGATGTAATTTACAAACCAGACAACTCAGAGAAAAATCTTTTAAAAAAGATTTTTGTAAGGACATGTTTTTTTGGGCGGGGTACAAATATTCTATTAGATATCTTATGTTTTTAAGGAAATAATCAGGGAGTGGATTGACCTCAATAGGTTTCTTCTCCCGTGCTTATATAAAGGAAGGGGATACCTTGGACTGAAAAGGTAGAGAACTAGAAAAGTGATACTGAACTTCCTTCCAGTTTTGCTTGTCATTCTCCGTATGTTGCTTATTGTGTACAGTCTCTACAAGACATCTTTGCCTCCATATCTTAGCAGTCTTCTCTAGCTTTGCCCCAGTTTTTCTCAAAGCTCAGCTCAGTGACATTTCCTATATGAGGTCTTTTCTTTCCCACCAACTGGTAATGTACCGTACCCCAGATTATATTAAACTTATTTTTTGTATATTTATATCTACTTCAATGTGGACATGTTACTTTTCTTGTAGAACTCTATAAAGTCAGGGATCCTGTTCCATCCTTTCTTCTTCTCTCCTTTTTCTTTTTCATTCTTTCTTTTCTCTTTTCTTTCTTTTTCCTTATTTTATTTTATCTGTTAATTGAATGATTAATCTTTTTGTTTTTATTACAAAACCTGTTCTTAGATGTTTGAAATTAATTTAATGAGGCTTTAATTAGCCCAGACTGTAATTTCCTTAAAAAACATAAAATATCTAATAAGATATTTGTGTAAAAGAAAAAAAAAACTTCTGTCCTTGCTAAAATTCTTTTTAAAACATTATTTAAAACATGCATTAGCAAAGGTATACATTTCTAGCACTGGTTAATGCCAATTGTTTTAAGAATTAAAACTCCTGTAACTAATACCAATACATAATAATAATATGTTTATATTTTTACATAGGTGAATAAAATTTGTAAAATCTATTTGCCTAAGACTTTAATTATCCTTTAAAGGTTTCAATATTAATTATAAAATTTGGTGCCGATGATTTCATGCTATTCAAAGGAAAGTTCAGATATATACAGTGTTGTATTCTTTATCCTTTAGTTTATATGTTTTAAACTTATGAGTAACTTTTTATACTTTAAATTTGTATTTTCAAAATGCTATTCATATCTGTTATGCTGTCGAAAAATCAGGATTAACAAGGGAGAGCTATAAAAAGTTTTCATGAAAATGTAAGCAGTTACTTTTCAAAAACAACATTAAATTGCAGCCATATATTACCAAAAATGCATATGAGGGAAAAAGAGAGACATTAAAGCCACAGAAAATATATCTTAACTTTGACTAACATGAGTGCAAGGTCATAGTACATTCTCTTTAGTTCCAAATGACACCAGGATAAATGGATGATGAGAGTTACAGGGGGAAAAATGGTGCAGTATACTTTGATAGAGATAGCATAGTGGATAGAAAGTTAGCCTTAAACACTTGAAGACCTCTTTTCAAGTCTCTTTTACACATTGACTGCTGACACATATTGTGTGATTCTGGGCCAACCACAACTTCTTAGTGCTGTAGAAAACTCTCTAAGACTCTTATGTTGCAGAGAAGGTGATCTCCTGCACTGGCAAAGTGTGTTTCCTTACCCTGAAAAGTAGGTACCATTAATATCCTCTTTTTACAGTGGGGGAAACTGAGGCAAACAAGTTAAGTGACTTGTCCAGGGTAACACAGCTAGCAAATGTCTGAAGGTGAATTTGTACTTTGATCTTCCAGAATCTAGGTCCAACACTCTGCCCCCTGTGCCATCAGAGAATTGATCCATGTAATCTAAGGCTCTAATTTTATAGATGAGGAAGCTGAGGTTACCAGTAATCTTCTAATTTCTACATCTGATGACCTTTAGTCCTCATGATACTTTGCCTTGCTGCAGCATTTGACTGTGTTGATTACTCTTCAATAATCTTTACTGTCTAGGGTCCCTGACAGTGCTTTCTCTTGGTTCTCATTTCATTTGACAGTTTCTTTGCATTGTTTTTGGTGGCCTATCATTCGTATCTCCATAACTATCAGTATACTCTAAGGCCCTTGGAAAACTTTTTTTTTTTTACTTATATATGTAAATGATGTTTCCACCAATAGGATTATTTGGATAATAGGATACCCTTTAATCAAGGATTATTTCTTTTTTTTTTAATTGAATACTCAACACCTATGATAATACCTAGAACATTATAAATTAATTTAGTAGTTTCACTGTTATATCAAGAGCTCCCAGGTTGTCAGTTAGCATATTTATGTAGATAATTCTCAGATATTATGAGGTACCATAGATAGAGCCCAGATTCCAGAATTAGAGACCTGGGTTTACATCCTGTTTCTTAAGCTTAGCACACATGTGACTCTTGACAAATTATTAACATCTCTGGATTTCAGTTTCCTTATCTGCAAATTGAGAGATTTTAACTAAAAGATATCTGAGATCCTTTGTATCCTAAATCTATGAATTCATATTGTTATGTTTAAATAATAAGCAACATGGCTGAATTTTTTTTTCTTTTTGGAGGGGAAGCCATTTGCAGGTGGTGAGACCAGAAAAAACCATTATTCAGAAGGTGGCCCTAGAGCTGAGCCTTTTTTTGGTAATTTTTTATGCAAAAATATTGTCATAACAACCATTATGTGAAAGTAGACAAAAAACAAGAAGAATAAAGTTTAAGTATATTTCAATCTGCTCTCAGAGTTTATTGGTTCTCTCTCTGGAGGTAGATAGCATTTTCCATCATGGATCCTTTGGAACTATCTTGAATTATTGCTTTGATCATAGTATCTAAGTCTTTCACAATTGATCATCCTTACATTTGCTTTTATTGAGTACAATGTTCTCTTGATTCTCCTCACTTCACTTCGCATCAGTGCATATGTCTTCCCAAGTTTTTCTGAACTCATCCTGCTCATTTCTTATAATACAATAGTATTCCATAACAATCATATACCACACCTTGTTCAACCTTTCCTCTGGTGAGACTTGTTTTAATTTGCATTGCTCTAATCAGTAGTGATTTAAAACATTTTTTTTATGTGACTCTAGATAGCTTTGATTTCTTCATTAAACTGCTTGTTCATAACCTTTGAACATTTATCAATTGGGGAATGGCTTGTAATTTTTTCTTCGATTTGACTCAGTTGCCTATATATCTGAGAAATGATGCCTTTATCAGAGAAATGTTTTATAATTAATTTTTCCCTGGTTTTCTGTTTTCTTTCTAATTTTGGTTGCATTCATTTGTTTGAAAAAACTTTAATTTCATGTAATCAAAATTATGCATTTTATTTCCTGTGGTCTTCTCTATCTCTTGTTTGGTCATAAATTATATGACAGGGATATTTTTCCATGCTTCCCCAATTAACTTATGCTACCACCCTTTATGTCTAAATCATTTGTCCATTTTGACTTTATCTTGGTATGCAGTATGAAATGATGGTCTAGGCCTAATTTATGCCAAACCACTTTACAATTTTCTCAGCAATTTTTGTCAAATGTTGAGTTCTTACCCTAAAAGTTCAGATCTTTGAGTTTATCAAACACTAGATTAATATAGTCATCTACTGTTATATATTGTATACCTAATCTATTCTACCTGTCTACCACTCTATTTCTTAGAAGGTACCAGATTGTTTTGATAATTAGAACTGTTGTTGTTGTTCAGTCATGTCTGACTCTGTGACCCCATGGACCTAACTGTCCATAGAATTTTCTTGACAAAGGTACTGGAGTGATTTGTCATTTCCTTCTCCAAGGGATCCAGTGGATCCTTTTGCTGGGCAATCAAAAGTGAAGTGACATGCCTATGGTCACACTACTAGGAAGTGACTGAGGCCAGATTTAAATTCAGATCTTCCTGATTCTGGGCACTGTGTTTCACCCAATGAGCCTCCAACTGTCTTGTTTTGTTGATTACCACTTTTTAATATAGTATTGAAATGTAGTACTGTGAGGCTGCCTTCGTTCACATTTTTTAATGATTTTCTTGATGTTCTTAACCTTTTATTCTTCCCGATGAATCTTGGTTTTGTTTTGTTTTGTTTTTCTCACTCCATAAAATAATTCTTAGGTAGTTTGGTATGGCACTAAATAAGTTAAATTAACTTAGGTAAAATTGTCATTTTTTTAAAATTTTGGCTAAGCCTATCCATGAGCAATAAATATCTCTCCAATTATTTAGATTTTCATTTGTGTGAAAAGTATGTTGTAATTGTTTTCATATAGTTCCTGGGTTCGTCTTGGTAGGTAGAATCCATAGTACTATATAGTATTTATTTGCATTTATTTTAGTTGGAATTTCTCTTTCTATCTCTGCTGGGTTTTGTTGGTAGTATTTAAAAATGTTGATGATTTATGTGGATAAATATCCTGCAACTTTCCTCAAATTGTTAATTACTTCAAATAGTTTTTGAGTTGATCCTCTCTGTTTCCCTAAGGGTATCATCATATCATAGCAAAGAGCAATAGTTCTGTTTCTTCCTTGCCTATTTTTAGTCCACTAATTTCTTTTTGCTATAGCTAGCATTTCTAAAACAATATTAAATAATAGTGGTGATGATAAGCAACTTTGCTTCATGCTCATCTTATTGGGAAGGCTTTTAATCTATCCCCATTATGTATCATGTTTACTCTTAGTTTTAAATAGTTACTATTTTTCGTTTAAGGAGGGCTTTATTTGTTCCTCTGTTTTCTAATGTTTTTAAATAGGAAAAGGTGGTGTATTTTTTCAAAAGCTTTCCTGAAACTGTTGATGTAATCATATCATTTTTGTTGATTTTCAAATTGCTATGGTCAGTTATGGTTATGGTTTTCCCAATATTGAATCAGTCATGCATTGCTTTATAAATCCTACCTGGTCATAATATATGATCCTTGTAATATGTTGCTATAATCTCCTTGCTAATATTTCATTTAAAAGTTTTCATGATATTCACTAGGGAAATTGATCTATAGTTCTCTTTCTCTCCTTTTGCTTTTCCTGGTTTAGGTATCAAAAACATATTTGTGTCATAAAAGACATTTGTAAGACTCCTCTATAAACTATTTTCCCAAGTAGTTTGTATAGTATTGGGCTTATTGCTCTTTAAATATTTGGTTGCATTTACTTGTAAATCCATGTGGTCATAAAGATATTTTTCCTTAGGAATTATATGGCTTATTCAATTTATTTTTCTATGATAAGGTTATTTAAATATTCTATTTCCTCTTCTCTTAATCTAGATAGTTTATATTTTTGTAAGTATTATTTCATTTCACTTGGCTTGTCAGTTTTACTAGCATATAATTGGACAAAGTAAGAACTAGTAATTGTTTTAATTTCATCTTCAGTGATGATGCATTCAACGTTCTCATTTTGATATAGATAATTTGGTTTTCTTTATTTTAAATAAAATTAACCAGTAGTTTATTTATTTTATTGATTTTATAAATTTTCCTGTGTGTAGCACTTTGGCTGCATTCCAGAAATTATCCTCTTTAATGAAATTATTGATTGTTTCTATGAATTGTTCTTTGATTCACTCATTCTTTAGCATTGGATTATTTAGTTACTAGTTAATTTTTTCTGTGCTTCCACATCATTTTATTGAATGTAATTTTTCTTGCATTATGGTCTGTAAAGTATGCATTTAATATTTCTGTTTTTCTTCATTTGTTTATGTAGTTTTTAATGCCCTAATACCTTATTCATTTTTGTAAAGGTGACACAAAGAGCTGAGAAAAAGTATGCTCCTTTCAATTCCCTTTCAGTTTTTGCCAGGGGTCTACCATATGTAACAAAAGAGTCTACTCATCTGTTTTATTTATCTGACTCAGAAAGGGGAAAGTTGAAGTTCTCCACTAGTATATTTATACTATCTATCTCCTCCTGTAATTCATTTAACTTTCCCTTTATGAATTTGCATACTATGCCATTAGGAGCATATATATTTAGTATTGATATTACATTATTATCTGTGTTGCCTTTTAAAAATAGCAAGATATAATTTCCTTTCTTATCTCTTTATTACATCTCTTTTTCTTTTGCTTTGATCTGAGATCATGATGTATGCTCCTGCCTTTCTTACTTCTGCTAAACCACAATATATTTCCTTTCCAGTTATTTAAACTCTGTATGTATCTGTTTTGACTGTTTCTTGGAAACAACATATTATTGAATTCTGGTTTCTAATCCATTCTGCTATTAACTTCTGTTTTATGGGTGAGTTCATCACATTTACATTCACAGTTATGATTACTATCCCTGAATTTCCCTCTATCCTATTCTCTTCTATTTATCATTCTTTCTTTTTGCTCTGTCCATCCTTTAAAGTGTGTTTTACTTCCTATCACTGACTTTCTTTATCCACCCTCCCTTTAACTAACCTCTTGTTCCTTATCTCCTTCCATTTCTACTTCCCTGTTGGGTTAGATTGATAATTTATTCTCTCTTTAAATCAATTTAGATAAGAGTGAGGTTCAAGAATTGACTGCCCTCTATTTCATTGAATATCCATTTTTTCCTCATGAATAATTATACTCAGTTTTGCTCGGTTAGTGGTTCTTGTTTGTAATCCTAGATCATTTGCCTTCTGGAATGTCATCTTTCAAGTCCTTTGATCTTTTAATGTGGCAGCTGCTAAATCTTATGTGATTCTGACTGTAGATCCAAGATGTTTGAATAATTTCTTTCTGGATACTTAAAGTATTTTCTCTTTGACCCAGGATTCTTAGAACTTGGGTGTAACATTCCTGGATGTTTTAATTTGGGGTTTTCTTTTAGGTGGTGATTCATGGATTCTTGCAATTTCTATTTTATACTTTGGTTCTAGGATATCCAGGCAGTTTTCATGAATAATTTCTTGAAATATATGTCAAGTCTCTTTTCCTTGATGTTGGTTTTCAGGTAGTAGAATAATTCTTAAATTGTTTCTCCTTTATCTCTTTTCCAGGTCAGTTGTTTTTCTGATCATATATTTCACATTTTCTTTTATTTTTTTTCATTCTTTTGTCTTCATTTCATTTTTTCTTGATATCTCATGGAGTCATTAGCTTTCCACTTGCCCAGTTCTGATATTTAAGGAATGATTTCTTTGGTGAGTATTTGTACCTCATTTTGCATTTGGCCAATTTTGTTTTTTAAAGAGTTATTTTCTTCAGTGAAATTTCTTCCTTCTCCCATTTGACCAATTCTCTTTTTTAAGGTGTTATTTTTTTCCAGTATTTCCAGTATTTTTGTGCCTTTTTTTTAAAGATCCAACTGTTAATTATCTTTACATAATAGTCTTCTCTCACTCTCATTTCTTTATCTAATTTTTTCTCTACCACTCTTATTTGATTTTGAAAATCACTTTTAGCTCTTCCAGGAAATCTTGTTGGGCTTATATCCAATTCACAGTTTTTGGGGTGGTTTTTTTGAGGTTTTGTAGCTGTTTTGACTTCATTGTTTTCTTCTGATATGTTGTCTCCATCTTCTATGTAGCTCTTTATCTTCAGATTCATTTTGTTGTTGTTGTTTCTTCCACCATATTACTTGATTTTGAACTTTATGTTAATGTTGGGCCCTAGTGTGAGGGGAGGAATGAGTACTGTCTTAAGCTTCAGATTTTTCTCATTGCTATTTTCAGAGCCTGTTGTGTGAGTGTGGAAGTTTTGAGTGCTTCTGAGGTGGTGTGGTCTTGTGAGAAATGTGGTCAACTATTCTCTTGGTCTGCTCTGTGGTCTTTACCATGGAAGGACCCCTTATTCTTTGGGATTGAAATTAATACTGCTCTTCAGGGTCCCTTCTCCCTTGTGACTAAAAGCAATACTGTTTCTCAGGGGCCCTAATCTCTTCTTGACTGAAAGTGCTCCTCTCTGTCCTTGAGGTTTGACCCAGAAATAGGTATCTGCAATGAAGTTTTCAAACAGTGTCTAGTACCAGGTTCACTGTTGTGGCAGGAGTTCCTGTAATCTTGTGGGTAGGAGGTACTCTGGGGAATCCTGGGTTCATCTTCCTCATGATCCAAAGATAGAAGATGTACACCAAGCCTTCTAAATTCTGACTCCTTACTCCTTCCATTTTGGCAGCTTTCTTTCTCCCAGAAGTCTTTGTAAATAATCCCAAACATCTTTATATGACATGCTCTAGGAGTCGGTTCAAACCAAAAGTAGTGAATTCTGGGATAAACAGTGTTTGCATTGAAAGGCCAAATACACACGCACACATATGCATACACACACACATACACACACACACACACACACACACACACACAAATACACACCATGTGTGTATGTGTATGTCCAATCCTAGTTTCTCTCCTGAGTTCCAGTTCATCACCAACTTATAACTGGACATTTCAAACTAGATATCCTTTCTTCATATCTAACTCAATATATCAAAATTAAAAATCATTTTCTTTCCTTAATACTGCCTTCTTCTTAACCTTTCTCTTTCTTTTGAAAGCACCACTAGACTTCCTATTACTTAGGTTTACAACCTGAAAGTCACCCTTGACTTTTCCTTTTCCTTTATTTCCCATGTATAGATATTTTCCAAGTCTTATTCAATCTTCCTTCTCAACATCTCTCAGAGTCCCCTTTTATTTATTCACAAGGCCATCACCTAAGTTCATGTCCTCATCACCTCTTATCTGCACTAGTAAAATAGCACTGTATCTGTTCTTTTGTATCACCAAGGCAATATTCATAACATTGGAGGTAGTTATGAATATGTTGATGTAGTTCTCAACTGCAAAGTATAATAGACTCTCTTTATAGAAGGCAGAAGAAAAACATTTATTCGGACATCAGAAAGCCAAATCCCCAAATCAGAAAGCCAAATCCTTCATAGTAGCCAAGAAGTCAATATATATTATCAACACTGGGGACAAAGCCATTCTCAAGCTTCTCTCCACTGCTGGGCCTTCCCAACAAACAAACAAACACTCAGGAGCCAAGCTGTGTGCTTACCAGTGTCCTCTCTCTCCCCACCCTAACTGGTCTCACTCACTTCTTCCCAGCTCTGCTCCACCCTTCCTGTTCCAATGGGTCAGCAGACACCTCCCATCACATGTGACTTAGGCTTCTATGTGATTTAAGCAGGACACATGCGCCTATTAATGAATGGGAAATGTCTTCCCATTTAAATTACCATTACATCTTCCTGCTTCTAGCTCTTTCTTTCTACCATTCATCATTGTCAAGTTGTCAAACTGATATTCCAAGACAGATGTATGATCATGTCATTGTCTTGCCCAGGAAGCTGCAGTGGTTCCCAGTGTCCTCTAGGATATATCTGTAACTCAATCTACAACATTTATTTTTATTTTATTTTTAATTTATGCACTATAACAAGCATCCCCATAACATGGTACAATAAAACAGATGTATGTGAAACTGAAAATCTACTATGTACAACATTAAATGTCTAGTATCTGCCAGATTCTATGCATGAATTTACTATAAAAAACAAAAATAACAAAAAACCATGAAACAAAATAATATCTGGCCTCAAATATTTTACTTTCTATCATGGAAAACAATACATACATAAATAATTAAATACAAATATCTGCAAAATGAATACATATTTAATTTAAGGAGGTCACTGGCAGTTAAGGGTATCCAAAATAATCTCATGCAAGAGGCAACGGTCATTTGACCTAAGCTAGGAAGATGAATCAGAAATTCTAAGAAGTGGAGTTGAAAAATAAATACCTTTTGAGCAAAGAGGACAGCATATACAAAGACACAAAGGTGAGAGATAGAATATTATGAATATGGAACAGCAAGTGTGACAGTTTGGCTGGAATATAAAATCTGAAGTGTGAAATGGGGACAGATATGCCCAGTTCTTTGGATACTCACTGGGAAAGACCATGGTTGGTAGTGGGAAATGAAGTGTCAATCACACTTGGGAGGAGGAGAATTTGGCATATTTCTAGACAGTCCAGGAGGATCCAGTGAATAAGACATAGAGGGTATAAAGATAAGTAGCAAAAGGAGTATAGAGGCAGACAGGAGAATGGGATGATGAAAGGAAGCAGGGAGCATGGGGAAGAGAATGATGAGAGGGAAAGGCAGAGAGTATTACTCACATAATCACGAAGAATTTGAGTTGGAAGCAGTAGACAGAATAGAACAGATAGAAGAGTGCTCAGGGGCACGGAGTTTGAAGTCTCATTGTTATAAGGTTTTGGGGAAAATAGACTGATTCTTCTCTGTGCTACTGTGGGTTTACTTCATTAACATATTCACATCATCTTAAAATTACTGGTAAATCTTTAAACTTTCAGCACTTTTTGATCTTTTACTTGTCTAGAATTGTGGAGGTTTAGAATTTTCCTGGAATTATGTATCATAGGACCAGAACACTGGCAGCAGTATCTAAGTGGCTTCTGCATATTCAGCACATATTATCAGAATATGAATCTTGGTGAATATACGATACAATTTGTAAATTATGTTCCTTTGATATTTGAAATGGTTTGTACATGAATTCCCAGTTCCCCTCTCTAATCTTATTTCCTGCTATTGCACCTTTTACTGTCTACTCAGACATTTGCTATACTCACTAGAAGGGTGGACCAGAACAAAATTTTAACACTGTGGAAAAATGTGTAATATGCTTTCAAAGAAAGTCTAGAACCAGAACACAAAGAATTTTAATTGTCCAGCAGGAGTTTTTATTTTATCCTAAAGGCAATGAATAGCTAGCAGACTTCTTGATGAGAGGAGTGACATAGTCAGACCTGTACTTGAGGAATAAAATTTTGACAGCTATGTAGATAGTTGAGTGGAGAAGGGAGAGATGTGAGACAAAGGTATCAATTAGAAGACTATTGCAATAGTCCAAGAAAGAGGTCATAAAGCCAGAACTAGAATGGTAGCAAGGTAAATAGATAAAGGAGTCAGCTGAAAGACATATTTTGGAGGGAGAGATAATAATCCTTGACAAGTGTTAGGATTGGGGAGATGAGGAAAGGAAAGATTCAAGGATAACTCTGTGGTTGCAAACGTGGGTAAGTGGAAGGATGATAGTATCCTCAAAAGAAATAGAGAAGTTAGAAAGAGGGATGAAATATGGGAGGAAAAGAATGCTTTTTGTTTTGTATATGTTGAGTTTCAGGTGCCTAGAGCATAAGGAGTAGGAAATGTTCAATAAGCCATTGATGATATGGACCTGGAACTCAGGAGAGAGACTAGAGTGGATATATTGATCTGTTAGTGATCTATATAGACATTATAGCTGAGCCCATGGAAGCCAGTGAGATCACTCAGAGATTAGGTTTAGAGAAATGAGTGGAGAGTACAGGGAAGAGCCCAGAGCAGGACAAGGGTGTGTAATATTAAGCACCCCAACATAAACAGTGGGGCCTGCTATCACAGGTTCTTAGATCTGCATTCATAAAAGGAAAGGCAACTTTTGAGGGGTTAACAATCATTTTAATCAAGCACATGTATGATTCTTTTAACCAAGTACATATATCATTTGCCTAATTCAGGGAGTCAGCACCCTGAATTTCAAAGAAAATACAGAGAAATCAAAAGATCAACAGGCATGGTTTCCTCTGACTGAATTCAACAAACAATTGGACCCCAACTGTCTGACCACAGTTACCAGAGAGGAAAGCATGACATCTGGGTTCTCAAAGCCAGGGGGATCCTTAGCGACTTCCCAGAGTCCTCTTCTGTCCAAACAAACACTTTCAGTCCGTAAGCCCCAAAGTAATCAATAGACATGGCTTCCTCTGCCTGACCATATTTCAACAGACAGGTACAGCTGTCTGACCATCATTACCAGAGAGGGAAGCACTATATCTGGGTTCTCAAAGCTGGGGGACTGCTTAGCGGCTTCCCAGAGTCCTTGTCTGGCATTCAAACCTTCTTACCAAAACCTAAGCCCCAACATAAAGCCTCAACTCAGAGTATTTATACCTTTTTTAGAATCAGACAGCATCACAACCCTTTGACCCAGTGCCTCAATAGAAAAAACAACAGGTACTTGGGAACCTCCTACAAAACAACTCCCCTAATCAAGCTTCCCACATTGGGCAAGTCCATCAATGGGTGGGAAAGATCTTTAATCACATTAAAATAATTAACAATACAAATATACACACTGTTTCTAGTTTACTCCTTATAAAGACTCTTGGTTGATAAAGGCAAGATTCAATCAGAGGCACTTGATTATACTAAAACAAAAACAGCGAAAGATCCCATTTTGATTGCTATCATGGGTGATGATTCAGTAAAGGGAACTCAAAATAGATAGTCAAAGAGAAAAAAAAAACAAAGCATAGAGGAATTTGAGCTATGGAAATCTGCTGAGGAAAGATTATCCAGGAAGATAACTGGGTAACTGGAAAAGTGTTCAGGAATGGTAAATATTGCTGAGAAGTCAGGAAGATTAAGCAATGAAGAAAGATCACTGTTGAGAGATTATTCATAACTCTGGAAAGAGTAGTTTCTGTTTGGTGATGAGAAATCCAATGGCAAGGAACTGAGAGAAGTGAAGAGAAGTGGAAACCATAATTGTAGACAGTTTTGTTTTGTTTTTTCCTAAGATATTGGCTATAAAAAGGAGGAGAGATATGGGGATATGGAGTAGAGAAGTCTGGTGAAGGGTTATTTTTTTTTAACACAGTTCTTGGTACAAAGTAAGAACCTAAATGCCTTTTGAGTGATTGTTTCATTGGTGGAAGGGGATAGGAAGAGGATCAGGGAGGAAGAAAACTAGGCATGTTTCTAGACTACCTAGAGGATCCAGTAAAAAGAATGCAAATTTCTTTGGCACTCATATTCCTTCACAATCTGACTCCAGTAATCTACTTTTCTAGGTTTATTACATACTAACCTCCTTCCTGAACTCTATGTTACACTGGTCTATTTGCTACTGTTCCATAGCCATGACATGGAAGAGCTCGTACCTATGCTAAGCCTTCAAGTATGTGTGATTCCATGAAACAGAAATGACAAGTCATGGGTAACAATGTGTCCAAAGGCCCAGAAACAGGATGTAGAATGTCATGGCTTGTGTGTGCTCATAAATCCTTCATAGCTCGTGGTGGATGTTTTTCACTGGCACCTTTCTTCTAGATCATTTGCTATTATATAGATGTCAAGCAAACATAGATCCCTTCATCAGTTGTTTCTTGTTCTAAATACATGATGGAACCACCTTCTTTTCTAAGCAAACATCTCTCACATCCATTTCAATACTTCTATGTAACTCCTTGTTAGCTATGTTTGCATGCTACTCATCCCTACCCTGACCTTTATCATCATCCTTTGGGTAATCTACATCTTTAGATCTTTAGAAAAGTGGCATTTTGTGATTGGAATTTGCACCATGTCATCAAAGAAATATATGTGAACATATGGTATTTGTATATATATATATATATATGTATGTATGGTATTTGTGTATATATACATATATGTATATATATGCATGTATATGTATATACACATATATACATATGCATATAAACATATGTATGGATACTGAAAGGAAAATCATATGCTCATATATACATACATACATATGCATATATATTTGTATACAATGTTTTTTTCTCCTAATAATTGATGTAATCATAAAGTGAGAGGTAGAGAAAAGAGATGAGGTATCAAGATGCTCAACTAATTGAGAAATATGTATATTCTCTACCATCCCTTTAAGAATTGGTGGAATTAGAGAACAGTTATTTTTTGACTGGCTAAATTTTAGGCATGCATCTACTGGCCTTTACAAAGGTGAGTCTGCCTTTGTTGGAAAAGGCTTTGTAAAAGAAACAGAGGGGAAAAAGCTAGAGGAAATGGTCATTTGGACATTAGAGCAGTAAAGCTCTATCTCTGGATTTCTGACCTACAGAATCTTCCTAAATATATAAGAATAGACCTTCCTTTCAGTATCTCTCTTTCAACTCGGGCAGATGTGTGTATGTATGTATATATATGTATATATGTCCATATATTCATTTCTATATATTCACGTATGCATTTGTCACATATATATGTACATACATATATGCACATCTATTATTTCATTGATATAAGGAACTCCTAGGTGAGGAAACTCTATGAATGTAGGTTGGCAGCTTTTCCCTTTAGAGAACTACCTAGAGAACTATAAGATAAAGTGCCTTGCCTAGGGTCACATAGCCAGTATGGATCAAAGTTGAGATTTGAAACTAAGCCTTCATAGTTCTGAGCCAGGTCTATATACATTGCACCACAAAGCCCTTGACCATTAAAGAATATGAACATTTAAATGATGCACTTTTATAATGTAGAAATTCAGGGTTCTTAGAAACACTATGACTCAGCAAAAGAAGCACCTTCTAAAAAATAAAATTATTCATGAGTAGAATGAACTTTATGTGAAATAATGAGTTCAATGTCCCTGGAAATGTTGAGCAGAGGATGATATCCATATATATGAGATACTTTAGAGGAGATTGCTGAATTGGGTGGGAGGTTGAAACAAATGACCTCCAAGTTCCTTTCCAAATTCTGTAATTATATTTAAACTACAAATAACCACTACATGAAATATGTTCCAGTTTCCAGTTTGGAACGTTAAGAGCACAATTTTATGTTCTACACCATCTTCCCCCCAGAAAATCTTCAGTCAGAATTCCCTTGTTCCACTAGGCAGTGTGTGGGTTAGGGGGGTAGAAAGGATTGTTCTAGTACTCTTGGGCACAAATGTATTTTGCAAGCAAGAAAAACTTCTTAATTTCCAAAATTTACATTAAAAGAATGCATTCTTCTTCATTTGCATACCTGCTCTCGATTGTTGAAAATGCTATCCATTAAGGCTTGAGGTTTTTTGTTTGTTTGTTTTGTTGATTATCAGCTTAAGAAGGTGATATAGAAAGTGATAATAATGCAGATTAAACTTAAAAGTATGTCCTCTAGCCAGTATTATTCATTTACAGGCCCACGCCTGAACTGGAGTCAGATAAAAGATATGTGGGCCTTCCAAAGAGTTTAGACCTGAACTCTCTCAGGAGACCACAGTTATGTAAGCTCCAAAGTATAATTTGCATATCTATTTGTGCCCTCAAATATGAGATCTTCACTGAGGGTCAGGAAAAAGAGAAAGGTATGATGAGAAAGGTTATTGATGATTCTCTATTGAGAGTACTTGAAAATTCCCAACATATTGAACCTGATTTTCTTGCATTTTTTTAGCAACTGTGGTACCTGCATTGGTATGGAGTCAACATATGGCAGTTTAGAATATCGATTGCACTCTCTCTATATTTGCATAATGCATCCCATATTGCTCAAATTGCCCATGCTTTAAAGTATAGGAGACAAAGAGTCAAGCTTACTTTTAAAATAATAGGAACAATACTTATGTTGTTGAAATGTTATAATACTTAATTTTTCTTTAATATCCTTTGTCTGAAGCCTTCACAGTGATACAAAAAAGGTGTTCATTATGATATCAAAAGTGATCCATTATCAGAAACATTCATTTATCATCATTCTGTTTACATTTTTAATGGTTTATTCTAAGTTAAAAAAAATATGCCAAGACATTTCGAAGAATCATTGTGATATAGGAAAAAGATGAGGATGTTATCTGAATAAAGGCAGGAGACCAAATCTAGTCCTAATTCTACCACTTGCATGTTGTAAAACTTTGGGCAAATTGCTTAATCTCTTAGGGCCTCTGTTTCTTCATCTATAGAATTAGGACTTCTGTTTAGATGTTATCTACAGCTTCTTTTAGGTCAACTTCTCTGAGTTTCTTAATTGACTCTGAGGAACTAATCAGAAGAGCGTGTCTTTTTGAGACAAAGGTATAGAGGAAGAAGAAGGCCCTGAAAGGAATTAGTTTGGTTTAATGGAAAAGGCATTGATAATTCAGGAGGTCAGTGTTTCAATCTTGGCTCTTCCACTAATTTTTGCTTCTGTGGTATTTAGTTAATTCAACCATAAAATAGGATGAGGTAGATGATCTGTGAAGTCCCTTCCAAGCTTAACATTCTAAGTTCAATAAGTCCATGAAAATAACATGTTGTGAATATATAATTTCAAGACCAACGTCAGATCTCCACTTTTTACAAATACGCAAGTCCACATACCTTTCTTTTCTGTACTGCTACCACAACGGTTCTGTTCTGGGACCCTTATCTTCTCAGTAGGATTTACATCACTTCAGGGCAGGGAACATTTCTTACACAGTGCCCAACAGAGTGTACATTATGGAGGACTTAATGCTGAAATGATTCTTGGGAAGGTGAGTATTGAGCCACACTTGGAAAAAAAATGAGGAGGGAGAATTTTACCACATGTCATGGTCTGTATTAAGACAAAGAAAAACTTTTACATAAAAGGGTAAAGCATAACATAAGAGTAAAAAGTGCTCAGGGTTGGGAACAATTAGGAAACAAACTTAGAGTGATGTGTGTGTGTGTGTGTGTGTGTGTGTGTGTGTGTGTTTACTTTGGCAGAAAGAATGGTTAGAATTACAAGATTTTGGAAGAAGGATTTCATTTTATATTTTGAAACATTCCCTTTCTTTGTCTTTAAAGAAGGAATTTCTGTAGTTATGTTTTGAAGACAGTCACCTTTATTATACATGTTTATATATTTTAGTATAAATGAAATCCAATTGTTTAAAATAGCATTTATAATCCCTTAATTATAACAGGTATCACAGTAGACATGCTAATGTTTCAATAGGACTTTATAGTATCCATTTATATGTCCACTAGTACCTAAGTAATGTTACCTCATAATAAATTTTTATTAAAGTTGATAATGACTTCAATAAACTACGAGAGGAAAATAACAAAAAAAGAAGGAAAAGAAGAAAATATAAAGTTGACAGGTTGAGAAAGTCATGTTTTTTAGTTATTATTGTTGAGTAGTTTAAGTCCTGTCTAACTTTTTGGTGAGCTCTTTTTGGGGTTTTCTTGGCAAAAATACTGGAGTACTTTGCCATTTCCTTCTCCAGCTCATTTAGATGAGGAACTGAGGCAAATAAGGTTAAGTGACTTGCCCAGAGTCACACAGCTAGTAAGTATCTGAGAACAGATTTGAACACAGGAAGATGAGCCTTGTTGATTCCAAACCCAGTGCTTTATCCACTGTGCCACCTAGCTACCCTGTTTAGTTATTACTGCATATAATTCAGGGGGGAAAATTAAAATAATCCTCTAACTACAATATCTAATTTGCACTTTAATGATTTCACTGAACTTTGTCAAACACAAATATACATACAGAATTAAGTCATCATGAAATATAAATAGTTTTGGTTCTACCTTATTTTGAGGACTAAACTGAAAAAAAAAAAATACTAGCTTAGGACAGGAACCAGAGCCACAGATATTTTCATGCTAAGGACAACCTTCACAAATGCACCCAGGGGAGGCAGCCTTAAATAAGTCATCAAACAACTTTTCAAAATAAATTCAGTTGTGCAGTAGAAAAATCATAGTAAACAAGGCTATAGATGGGGAGCCATCAGCAAATACTATAGGACAACTCAAGACCATTGCTGGGCAGTCTATAAAAAGAAGAGAGGAATTTCACCTTATTTGTAGCCACCAGTGGAAGGCCACCTTCTGGTAACTTCTTATTTAATTATTTTTGTCAATTATATGGAAAGTGATTTCTTCACTGATGGACTTTAGTGCTTTGAGTGCCCTCTTACCTTTATCACTCTTTTAGGTTTACTCTAGTTAGGGCTTTAACAAGGTCCATGTCTTAAACTACTTCTTTACTTTTGAGGGAGTATGTTTAAGATAGCACTTAGAATTGTGTTGGCATTGTAAATACATATTATTTTGTTAACTTGGAATTCTTGCACTTTTCCGGAGACTGACGATGGAAAGGCTACTGGATTTTGAGTCAAAGTACCTGAGTTCAAATCCCAGCTCTGAATATTATTACAGATGTGACTTAACCTTTCTGGGTTTCTGTAAAATGAAGGTATTTGGCTAGGTAATGTCTAATAATAGTAGAATTTGAGGAAAATTGCCCTGAGAAGTGGTTATTGAATTGTAGCTGATGGAGAGAGGCTAGACAGAGCAAACAGGTGAGAGTACTAATAGATCAAACATGAACCTGTGAAAGCTTAGAGTGGGACAATGCAATAAAAAATGTCAGAGACACTATATTGGATATGTCAGGCAGAACTAGATCATTTACTAGATGTGAGATTCCTAGAGTTTCTCTGAGCCTGAAATAGTTGGAGAATGGGGTTTCAGTGTTCAGTTGTGACTATCACAGAGGAACATTACAAAGGAATTTTTCTTTGGAAAGGAAGATGTTTATTTATAGAGGAAGCTTTGCATTTAAGAAAAAAAGAAACCTGTTAAGCTTTGGTCCAAGTGAGGTTCAATTTCAGAAGATAATAAGTCAAAAATATTCGTTTCATTTTTAAATATATACATATATATTAATATTCAATTTAGAAAAATTTAAGTTCAAAATTCTAATTATTTTGCTTGTCCCTCCCTTGTCCCTTGAGATGACAAGGAATATGATATTAATTATATATGTGAAGTTATGCAAAACATATATTCCATATTTGCTATATTATAAAACATAAACCCAAACCAAATAAGAAAAATAATGTATAAAATATATGCTTCAATCTGCATTCAGAGTTCATCAGTTCTGTCTCTGGATATGGATAGCATTTTTCATTATGAGCCATTTGGAATGGTCTTAGACCAGTGTCTTATTCAGAGTAGCTAAACCTTTCATAGTTCATCATCATTGCATTATTGCTTGTATGGGTGGAGCCAAGATGGTGGAGCAAAGGCAAGGAGTTGCCTGAACTCTCCCAAATTCCCCTCCAAAGAACTTTAAATAATGCCTCAAGACAAATCCTGGAGCAGAAGAACCCACAAAGATTGGGAGAAACAGTTTTCTAGCCCAAAACAACTTACAAGGTCAACAGAAAAGATCTGTTGCAATAGGAAGAGAGTGGCATAAAGTCCAGCAAAGGCTGTGCCAATGCAGGCTGCACCTCAGCAAACCAGCAGAAGGCCTTGGGGGTGACTGGATTAGCTGTGTCAGCAGCAGATTGTGGAGCTCTTAGGCTACAGACACTAAAAGGGTCAGACAGCTGGTCAGAAGGACATTACAGGAATCCCTTTGCTGCTACTTGGTATAGGATTCTGTGGCATTGCCCATACAACAATCCATGTCACAGTCCCAGGACAAGGAGGAGCACTAGCACACAAGAGCTGGGGGCTGCAGGAGAGGTGGAATTCTGAACACAGGTCTAAGATGAAAAGAAGTCCTTGTGGTCATTCACAGATCAGAGCAAAGACCAAGGGAGTAGTTAACATCTCTACTTAGATCATACCATCTTAGAACTAAAAACTTATAGATCTTCCAGAACTATGTATCAAAACAGGTACACAAAAAATCTGAAGTTTGGGACAGTGTCTCCTCAACCCTGAGAGCAGAGCCCAACATTAACATCAAGTTAAAAAGTCAAGAAACAGACTGGAAAATGGCAAACAACAATAACAAAAGATCCTGACCATTGTGATGGGGAAGATCAAAACACAAACTCAGAAGAAGAAAAAAGTCAAAACTGCTACATCCAAAGCCTCAAAGAAAAAAATGTAAATTGGTCTTAGGCTCAAAAAGAACACATGGAAGAACTCCAACTGGATTAAACATAAAAACAAATAAGAAAGCTAGAGTAAAAATGGAGGAAAGAAATGAGAGGGATGCAAGAAAATCATGAAAAAAAGGTCAGCAACTTGGTAAAGGAAGCACATAAAAATATGAGTAAAATAACACCTTATAAATAAACTAGGCAAAATGGTAAAAGAAGCACAAAAATCAAATGAACAGAAAAATGCTTTGAAAACAAAATTAGCCAATAGAAAAAAAATTCACTGAATAAAAGAACCCTTATAAAGTAGAATTGGACAAATGGAAAAGGAGGAATAACAGTTTGCTGAAGAAAATTATTCCTTAAAAAATTAGAATTGGGCAAGGGGAAGCTAATGATTCTATGAGAAATCAAAAAAAGAAAAATAAAACAAAATCAAAAGAATGAAAAAACAGAAGAAAATGTGAAGTATATCATTTGATAAACAATTGATCCAGAAAATAAATCAAGGAAACATCATTTAAGAATTATTGAACTACCTGAAAGTCATGATAAAAAAAAAAAAGCCTAGATATCATCTTTCTTAAATTATCAAGGAAAACTGCTGATAATCTAGAAGTAGAGGATAAAATAAAAATTGAAAGAATCCATTGATCACCTCCAAAATGAAAACTCTCAGGAATATTCCAGAACTCCCTGATCAAGGAGAAAATATTGTAAAGTAGCCAGGAATAAACAATTCAAATACCACAGAGTCACAGTCAAGATAACAGCAGCTTCCATAGGGAGGAGAGAGAGAGAGAGAGAGGGAGAGAGCGCAGGATAAATGGGGAAAATAGAATGGAAGGAAAAACATAACTGTGCAAATAATTTCAACAGGTTTCTTGATAAAGGCATCATTTCTTAAATACATACAGAACTGAGTCAAATTTATAAAAAAAAATAAGAACCATTTCTCAAATGTTAAATGCTCAGAGGATATGAATAAGCAGTTTTCAGGTGAAGTAATCAAAGGTATCTATACTCATATTTTAAAAAATGCTTTAAATCACTATTTATTAGGGAAATGAACATTAAAAGAACTCTGAGCTACCACCACACACTTATCAGATTGGCTAATATGACAGAAAAGGAACATGCCAAATGTTGGAAATGATGTGGGAAACTTGAGACGTAGTGCACTATTGGTGGAGTTGTGAACTGATTCAATCAGTCTGTTGAGTAATTTGGAACTCTTCCTAAAGGGCTATAAAACTATGTACATACACACTGACCCAGAAATAACAATACCAGGCCTGCATTCCAAAGAGATTTTTTAAAAACTCAAAAAAAATAGTAAATGAACTTATACATACAATAATATTTATAGCAGCTCTTTCACTTGTGGCAAAGACATGAAAATTGAAGGGATGCCTATCAATCGAGGAATGGCTGAACAAACTGTGATATATGATTGTGATGGAATGCTCTTTTGCTATATGAAATAGCGAGTAGGATGCTCTCAAAAAAAAAAACTGGGAAAATTTATATGAACTGATGAAAAGTGAAACAAGCAGAACAAGGAGACAGTTCTACATAGTAACAACAATATTGTACAGTGATCAGCTGGGAATGAATTAGCTATTCTCAGCAATTCGATGATCTAAGATAATGCCAAAGGACTTATGATAATATGTATATGTATATGTACATATATATATATATATACATATATATATATATATATATATATATAGAGAGAGAGAGAGAGAGAGAGAGAGAGAGAGAGAGAGAGAGAGAGAGAGAGAGAGAGAGCCCATCTCCAGAGAAGGAACTGATGAAGTCTGAATGTAGATCAAAGCATACTTTTTATAAGGATTAATTCTTTTTCTTTTTTTGGTCTGTTTTCTTTCAAACATAGAAATATGTTTTGCATGACTGTATACATATAACCTATATCAATTGCTTGCTTTTCTCAGTGAGGAAGTGGGGAGAGTGAGAGGAAGACAATTTGGAGTTAATATTTTGAAATGAATGTTAAACATTCTTTATAAATCTAATTGGGAAAAATAAAATATTAGTTAAAAAGTAAAAAAAAAATATCATTCTGGTCAGTTCACTTCATTTTGTATTAGTTCATGTAATTCTTCTAAGGTTTTTCCAGTCATTCTGCTCATCATTTCTTAAAGTACAATAATATTCCATCACAATCACATGCCACAACATGTTCATTCATTCCCTAATTGTCATTCTTTCATTTTCCAAATCTTTGCCATTACTAAAAGAGCTGCTATAAATATTTTTGTATATATATATATACATATTTTCACTCTTTCTTATTTCCTTAGGATACAGATCTAGTAATTTCTGGGTCAAACTATATGCATAGTTTTATAGTCCTTTGAGCATAGTTCTAAATTGGTCTCCAGAATGATTGGACCAGTTCACATCTCCACCAACAGTGCATTACTGTCCCTATTTTTCCACATCCTCTTCAACATTCGTCATTTTCCTGTTCTGTTATGTTAATCTCATAGGTATGGGTGGTACCTCAGTGTTGTTTTAATTTGCATTTCTCTAATCAATTCATTTAGAGCATTTTTTCATATAAATGCTTGTAGTTTATATTTCTCCTTCTGAAAACTTGCTGTCCATATCCATTGACCATTTATCATTTGGAGAATGGGTTATAGTTTTATAAATTTGGCCCAGTTTGTTTGGTCATAATTTCCTCCCTTATCCATAGCTCTTTCAGGTAATTTCTCTTTCAGGAGTTGACTGGTGGATTCTTTCTGCTTCTATTTCACTCTTCAGTTCTAGATATCAAGGCAGTTTTCCTTTAAAATTCCTTTCTTTGCTCATGGCTTTTAGACAGCCAATAATCATAAATTATCTTTTTTTGATTTATTTTTCAGGTCATTTTTTTTTTTTTACTAATTCACATTTTCTTCCATTTTTTTCATGTTTTTGACTTTGTTTTATTATTTCTTGATGTCTTATGGAGTCATTAATGTTCACGGCCCAATTATAATTCTTAAGGAATTATTTTCTTAGGTGAACTTTTGTAACTCATTTTCTATTTGGCTAATTCTGTTTTTAAGGATTTATTTTCATCAGAAGTTTGTTTTTTTCTGAAGTATTTTTTGTGCCTCTTTTACCAAGTTTTTAATTATGTTTTCATATTTTTTTCCTTGCTCTCATTTGTTTTTATAATTTTCACTCTACCATCCTGATACTGAAAATCATTTTTTTACCTCTTCCAGGAGTCATATTTTTCTCTGAGGCTCTGCTTATAGCTCTTTTGTTTTCTTCTGAATTTGTGTCTTAATCTTCCTTGACACCATAGCAGATTTTTATCTTTGGGGGATTTATTTTTGCCCATTTTTCAAGCTTATTTCTTGACTTTGAATTTTTTGTTAAAATTTGGCTCTGTTCTGGAGGTGGAGTTGGAAGAACTCTGTCCCAGGCTTTTTTGCACTGCTGTTTTCAGACCTAATTCTGGACTCTGCAAATTTTTAGTGCTTCCAGAGTGGTGTGATACAGGAAATGGTGTGGTCACTGCTTCTATGTAAGTACTCTGGTACTTACTCAGAAGGGGCCTCTGATCCCTTGTGCCTCAGGGCCCCTGCTCTCTTGGGACCAAAAGCACTCCCCTCTGCCCTGGAACTGTAACCCAGAAGTAAAAATAGTCAATGGAATTACCCAGCTGTGCCCTGTTCTAAAGCCAGTGCCAGTTCAGGGTAACCTATGATCTCTTTTTGCAGTTTTCCAATCCCATTGCCATCCTTCACTTGAGAGCTCCTGAAGCTGCTGCTGCTGCTTCTCTTACTACCAATCCCCTAGGCTTATGGCT
This sequence comes from Notamacropus eugenii, assembly GCF_028372415.1. Lineage (NCBI taxonomy): Eukaryota > Metazoa > Chordata > Mammalia > Diprotodontia > Macropodidae > Notamacropus > Notamacropus eugenii. Next base: position 159,072,214 of record NC_092874.1, read on the forward strand.
GGTGTTGCTGCCAAGCCCCCACCATAGAATCACAGATCTGTCTTTCCAACCTCCCAAGTTGTCTTGGTCTGTAAAAATGTCTCACCGTGCGCTTTTGTTGTCTATACCTCTCCAGAATTCAACTGGAGACATTATTCTAAAGCTTTCTGAAGGTAGATATTGACAGACTTCACCTGCTCCCTCTACTCTGTCCTCTTGGCTCTGTTCCTTCAATTTTAAATGCATTTTAATTATGCAAATATTTATGAAGTATCTACTGTGTGCAAAGTGCTTTTTTCAATATTAGGAACACAAAAAATAAAATAAAACAGACTATGCCTTCCAGGAACATACATTCTCATTATATACATAAGTTAGTAAATATAAGGTAACTTGAAAAATAGGAAGTACTAGCTGGGGGCATCAGGGAAGTCTTCATGTGGAAGGTGTCACATCAATTGATTCTAGACAACAAGAATTTTGACAGAGATGATGCTGGAGTGCTTTCCAGGTATGATGAATGGCTTGTGGAAATACAAGGGATGGGATGTGAAGTCTAGGGAACAACTATTAGTCCAGGATGATTTGAAGTATAAAATTCGTGAAAGAGAGTATTATGAAATGAGGCTGAAAGGGTAAATGGGAAACAAATTGTGGAAAGCCTAAATGTCAGGCTAAGTAATAGGCATCCTTATATAAATAATTGGGAGCCATTTAAGGGACATGTTTCAGCCTGTATCTAAGGAAGATTATTTTGACCACCATGTGGAAAACAGATTGGAAATTAGAGAAAGAATACCAAATAGGAGTCTATTACAGTATTCTAAGTGAGAGGTGGTGAGGACTTGACCTGGGATTGTGTCTGTCTGAGAGAAGAGAAGGAAACATATTCAAAGAATGTCATAAAGGTACATTTGAAAAGATGTGGTTTAGGATTTGGTGAATGAGGGACAGAAAAGTGTAGAATGACTCTGAGGTTATGAATTTGAACTGAGAAGATAATGGTACCTTTATAGAAATAAGGAATTGGTCCAAAAAATGGAGTGGGAGTGGATGTAGGGGTAAGGAGTTACATTTGAGATATGAGGAGCTTGTGTTTGAGGTTTCTATGGAACATTTAGGTCATTCTGTGGGTCAGGAGCAGAAAGAAAGAATATTTACATGTGGAAATTATCTGCATAGAGATAATACTTGAATATAGAAGTGAACAAAGGCAACACACTTAAAGAGAGAAGAGGGCTCAGGACAGAACCGTGACAATATCTGGGCTAGAATGTTTTATTTCTGGAATTTCAATCAACACCAACCTGGTCACCAAATTTGCTTGTGGAGTAAAATATCAATAAATGGTTGTTAACTACGTGTTATTAAATTTTTCAAAATTCATGTCAAATGAATGTGAAGTCTAAACTCTCTTCTCTATCACCACAAATTACAACATCCTCCCAATGTATTCTCTTTTAGTAAAGAAAGAAAAGAATCCTACTAACCAATTTATTGGGCAACAATATTGTGCAATTCCTCAATGCACAGCAGATGGCACATTTGCACATAAATCATGAGTGTCCTTGTGTTGACGCATGATGTTTTAGCAAGAGCTGGTGTGATACTTCTTTTTTTTTTCCTTTCAGAGTTATGACATCAATTCTCCAGGAAAGAAAGCCAGCTGGGAAAATGTTCAACCAGTGTAATCTAAACTATATTAGGTTCCATAAACTAAACTCCCTCATCTTTAGTAACCAAAAGCACAGTTTTGCTTTTAAAAATTCTTTTGAATACCCACACTCAACCATATAAGTTTACTAACACTTTAAATTCCACATTTCCTATCTTATCCAGCTGCATAGTCTATGTGTGCCCAATAAAGTATTCCAAAATAACTATCTCCACTAATTGAGACTTAAGCAACAAAATGAAAGAAAGCTCTAAAATAGTCAATGTTCAGTAAGAGATGCTCACATGTAACAAAATTGTAAATTGTAGCATAGTCTATACTGAGCAGCCTTTCACATTGTCAGTAAAATATAAAATTATATTGGAATTTAATTAGTATTCATCACTAAAATTTCTATAATATATATTTTAAAAATAAAAATACATGAAAATTGCATTTTAATACTAACAGGAGTTTATGAGACATTTTTAAATGATTCTAACACATTAATATACAGTTTTGACCAAAAGTGTCATACTGACATAAAGCATTCTGGATTTTTCCAAATTTCAAAAGATCAGGACTTTAGTATTATACTCTTCAATTCTCCGGGTCCAGTTATTTAAAATAATACAATCAGTGTTCAAGAGTGGAAAGAACATTAGACTTAAAGTAAGAAGAGTGCTGGGGTTTTACACCTCTAATACTTATCGGTTCTATGACCATCTAACCTCTGAGTCCCAGCTTCTTCATCTGTAAAAGGAGAAGGAGGTTATCTGTTCCTACTTCACAGGGTAAATGTAAATGTAAAGTTTGAAAACTTTAAATTCCTAAAGTAAATGCCAGGTGTTATCATTAATAACTAACAGGAAAATAAAATCATAAGTACAAAGTCAGGGTCAATCCATATTTATTCAATCAAGTCATTCCACTGTAATTAAAGATAAAATCTTCAAGTAATCAGTCAACTGTCAACTTTAGATAAAGTATCAAAAGTTTTTCAAACTGGAATGATGTATAATATTTGAATAAGCCAAGTAACCTTGGCCATAACCAAGCAATCATCTATACATTATCAAACTGGTTAAAACTGGATTCAATAAAGAAGATGGAGTACAACATGCCAATAAACTCTCTGAAAAGGAACTAATTAGTGGAGTCGGGAATGGTGAAAAGAGGAGAGGTCTCATCTCTAGTTTCTTTTCTTACCCCTTTACTTTTCTCAGAGGAGGACCTTATGAGCATCAAAAGATCCAAAGGATTTTGGACTTCTCATCTTCCCATCAGCATCCTAGCATCACCTCCCCTCCCCCAGGACAACAACCTGGCAGTGGTGTCAGCATTAGGAGCCAAGGACAGATTGGATACAGATCCCCCATGCTCAAGAGTAACTTCTTGAAAACCTCACAAATGAAAGTAAAAGACTCCCAGGAACCAGAAACTGTGAGTTATCTCTGTCACTTGTGCTCTCTTAACATATACAGATTTAGAACAAACATTTTTAACCTTATGTTCATATAATTTTTACTTGTTTTGGCTTTTGGAAGCCCATAGGATTCTGTGAGTAAGGAAATAGGACCTTTCCATTATAAATAGTAAACATTTTCAGAAGCTGGCTCCCCAAGGCTCCACATCAATATTCAGTAGGCAGAACAATGTATGTTCTCCGATGACTAGGACCCTCATTGGTCAGTCCCCATTACATTCCAACCAATACAAGAGTGACCAAATGAATCCCTTACATGAAAGAAAAGAGAATGGGTCAAGCTCTCAGAAAGGTGAGATTCACACTGAATTATATATTCTAGGGAGTTTGGCAGATGTGAAATAGCAATCTCTTTGAGGTATATTAAGCAAGGATGGGTATGGAAGAGTAACAAAATAGATCTGAGAAGGAAATTTTATACTAAGGAGATGAAAAAATGAAGTAGCATAGATTTTTCTAAAACTATGTACGTGTGTATTATATATGTATATTATATATACATACATATATATTATACATACATATATGTGTGTGTATGTATATGTAAATATACACACACATACATATAACTCACTGGACAAACCTAAACGGCAAAACCATACACAGTACAGGGTTCCTAGAAGTATTCAGGACTCATCTGATATGCATTGTTGAAATCATCACGTACTACAGTTTGAACTAGAGATTTGGACCTGAGGTTGGAAAGGAATGAAACTTCAGAAAACCAGAAAGAGAATTTTGGGAAATTTATATACATATATTTCTATTCATGGCAAAAGTGAGGAGCGATGGACAGCAATGCTGGGAAAAGTTAAGTAAGATTTCTAGCACACCAGGTAGATGCCCTGCAACAAACTTTTGGGACGATATATTTCTTTAGCCAGAGGGATAGATGAGTTTCAATCTATATCACTGGAGGACAGTCCCAAAAACAATGCAGTAACCATCCATTTCAGTAAATTTCTTTTGGATTTTGAGGTGAATTAGTTAGTTGTAAAATGACAAATGTAAGATTATAAACTCCTTTTTACTAATAAATACTACTAAGTTCAGATATATTAGTATATAAAATTAAACAAAATTGTTATGTGCCACCTCTGATCAAAATTTAAATTTGAAATGACAAACTATTTTTTTTCAGGATATAATCTAAAATTGAAATAGTTTCTTGTCATTGAAATAGCTGGGAACTTATAGTTTAGGCAATTAGTTCTTCAAATGAATTAAACTGTGGGTTTTTTTTAATGTCCAAACTGTAGAAAAATGACTTTCACTTAGATCATATTTTATTTTATTTTTTCATTTTACCTTTTAAGAAATTTATAAAGTAAAATTACCTATGTATTTTATATGGGAATGTGGTTGACAATTTATTACAAGAACCTTGGCAACAATTTTTAAATCTCAACCAAAACACAAAAATCATGAGAAATAAGGAGCATATGTATCATTTACATATTTGTTGTTGCGTGTTTGTCCTTCATTATCGAAGGTGATATCAGGATGATGATGACTTGCGGCTCACTTTGATTTGAGTGAGGGAGGCCTGTGCAAGGTCACCAGCCTCACTTTCTTCTCTTGAGCCATCTGGATCCAGTGGCCTGATATTCATCAGGAGGTCTGGAGATGGCCCAGGATGCACCGTGAGACCCTGGCCCTTTCAAGCTAAGGTCTTTCCACATTCTCACTTTGAGTGAGATACACCCATTCAAAAACTGAAACCTAGAATGTTAATGACTTGCCCAAGGGCAAGAGATTGTGCTAATGAGAATAAGATAGTAAGATTTCTGTATTGAAGGTCTAGGTAAAGATCATATTACTTTCTAATTCCAAAGTATGCAAAGTATACTGCTTATTAATGTCTGTATCCCAGGTGAAAATTTAGCCTCAAGAGATTTCTTTCTAGAATTAAAACCAAAATATCTAAATACTGTGATTGATTGAAATAAAAGACATAAAAGATTTAGGTAAAATATTTTATTATTAATTATAATAATATAATAAACGAGGTTACAAAAATAACTTTTATTAACTAATAATGTTGCCATTAATTACAGAAAATTTATAATACAAGTCATAACCACAGTGTTCCCTTGTTTGGGTAAGCTTCCAGCTACACCCATTCAATAGGCAGCATTATTATTTTCCTATTTACATGCAAGACAAATGGTCATAACATCCACAGTATTCCACTTATGGGTTCTCAAAGACAAACACTTTCTGTGCAAATGGAAATAAGCCTATTTAAAAGGCACACTGTCAAGACTTATAGTAGCCAAAAGGTTTCTCATGGCTTACATTTCCTTTATGAAATTCTAAGGGTTATACATTTTTAAAGATTGAAAATTAACTTTGGTTTTGGACTCTCTCATGAAAAAATACATAGAAAGGCACAAGAGTTGTTTGTTTTGGATGAAACTTCCCTTTTCTCAAATAAGTTTGTTTACAAAATATACTGAACGATTTATTTTCAAAATGGCTACCTTAAAAAACTACAGAGTCCTACTGAGGGGTTTTGGTTGCATACTGTCATTAGGCTGTATATTAATATCATGTCCTATACTCTCTTTGCCATATCATTTCTTCATCATGAATGTAATGATCCTTCTCTAAAAGTAAATTGCACAGAAATATCGGGAAAAAACTGGATGCAACCCTAATTTTGAACATAGAGTGTTTTCATTTCTTGACAGTGTTCCTTTTAAAGAAAAAGCTGTGGCTACAACATTCACTTTGTACAGTACCATTGGTACCAACAAGAAATATTCACAGGAATAAGTGAAATACAACTTTGCTATCACATCAGTATTCTTCTCTTTTCTTGCCCCCCAGTGTCTCATGTTCCTCCTTCTATCTCAAAATCACGTGGACACTTGGATAGCAAGCCCTAGCCTGTTATAGAGATCTGACTCCATATAAACCATTTTACTGAGGCACTGCCACAGAAATAGGTTAAAAAAAAATCCCTACACATCATATAATAACACTTCCCCCCAATAAAAGTATATAAAAAGGTTGTATGCCTTCTGCCCAGCAGAAGAATAATAACATACTTTAGGTTTTTTATCATCATTCTTAGTAGAACAGAATAACTACAAGCGTATCAGTTAAGAAATACCCATTTTTACAAACAAATCAATTGTAATTCTTTCAATCTATGAAACCTTTCTTGATAGCTCAAAATAATGTTTCATCCTAATTACCTGGATATTTCCTTTTTTCTCAAAAAGATCTTAGAGTTGCAAGGAAGATAGATAAATTTCATTAGTGTTATACTTTATTCAAGAAAAAAGAGCATTAATCAAAAATAGATTTTTATGTATTTTACCAAAAACTATCAATGTGATTACACATGATCATAATAAAACAAATGGAATTTTTCTAAGAATTAGACCAAGGTATCAAATAATTCCAATTTTGTGAGGGTTCAGTTTTTGAGAATAAAGAATACATATTTTTAAAGGGACAGAGCTGTGTCTTATGTTTTAGATACATCTGGCTTTACCTATCTATACATTTTCCCATTTATGGGAATTGCATGACTGATAGTGAAATGATTTTTTTTCCAAAAATATAGGGAAAAGATTTTTTTTTAAGTATCTAGACATGGTATAAAACTTTTTTAAAAATAAGTCTTTTGTATGTGAACTAGAATGACACTGAGGCCATGACTATCTTAAGGAACTGCATTTACTCATATATGTCTTCTTTCCAACACACTCTATTTTGCCGGCTAAAATGGTGATCAATAAAAGTGAATGAAGCCAAACTAAGATATTTGAGATGTATTCATCTTGCTTTACAGATGACTCACTGAAAGTACTAAATCTGCTAGTTCTTATCTCAGAGGATCTCAACTAACACATTTCTCTAATTCTAGCATCCTTCACTGAATAGGTTATCTCACAACCAGGTTTCTTTCTTTCTTACTGGGTGCCATCCCAAAAAGTTCAACATATTTTCAAAGAGGTTTATGTTAAAAATTAAACAGTGCAAAAGCTGTCTGGGACCCAGTTGTGGTTCTAAGTTTTAAAAGAGATAGAGACAGAGACATACATAGAAAGAGACACATACATAGAAAGTAACACACACACACACACAAAGACAGAGAAAGAGGGAGACAGAAAAACAGAGCCAAAGAAACAAAGGAAAAGATACTGATATAGACAGACACAAGCACAGAGAAAGACAGAGAGACAAAGAGAGTGAGCATTAGAATTTCAAAGGGACTATATCCTACCAGAACCAAATGAGAAAATAACTGTAGCTCCCAATGATCTCAAAATCTGGAGGATTATTTGGATTGTTGTGAGAAACTTGCCACTTTACTTATCATCATAATAGATTGCAATTAATAAGCTAGAACTCAGATGCTGTGTTCCAAACAAAATCTATAGATGAATAGCCAGATTAAAAGACATTGTTGGTCTTTATTAAAAAGTAAGTAAAAATTTTTTATCAAAAACGTCTTGTAACTTTTGAATAGATCAGTTCACAATGAACTTGATGCAGTGCCATACTAGAATGATCCTGTTTCATCTTTAAAGATGGCTTCCTAAATAATTTTGTTCTTTCCTCCTCTAAACAGATTGTCTGTCCTTTATGGGATCATAGTCTCAGAGTTCGGAGCGACAAAGAGGTCAGCTTATCCTACTCCATTATTTTACATATCAGGCACTGGAACTCAGAGAGAGATGGAGGGTCCCCATTAACATGCATATTATAAATGGCATAAACAAATTTGAACCAAGATCTTCTACCTTGAAATCCATGATTTTATCTCCAAAGACATACTGGACTGGGAGAGGGATTTTCCATCCAACTTCAATAAGTCCAGATTGAGGGGCTACTTATACATTTGAGCTACATGATTAAAATGCTAGCAATCAAATTCAATCAATAACAATTCTTAAGGTAATCTTGGTACTCATCTGGCACTATGAGTTTTAGGAGAATTAACTTGTTTTATTGTTTAAATGTAAGAAAAGGAATAATTTATTTAGAGCATCTTTTTAGTGAAAGAAATAAACTTTCCCCTCTTATGGATCTATATAAAATCTAAAAATTATTTAGGTAAAGAGATATAAGTAACTTGCATAAATAAATGTACTTAAATTGAGTAGGGAAAGATTATATGGTTGCTTATTCTCTTCCTCTGTGAAAGGAAACCAAACCACCAACAAAGCACCTAACATGCTACAAGTTGGCAAATATCTAGATAGGCCTTCTTAATCTTCAGTAGGTTATGATTACAGAGACATCAATCAACTTTTGGTCATGGTAACAAAAGCTAAGTTAATTTCTTTCATTTCTGGAACTCTTCTGTTTTCTCTCTTCTCTAATCTTCAGAAACTGCTATACTGCCTGACAAGAGACCAGAATTACATGGTTCCAAAACGGTGATGACCATGAACTACATGCCATGACTCTGTGTATGTGTGTATGTGTATGTGCACAAGTGCATGCACATGCACACATGAGGGTGTTAGAGGGTATGAAAAGAAAAAATGAGAATGCTTATCTTAAATGATATAATGGAAAGAAATTAAATTTAAAGGAACTCATTAAAGATGGAGGATAATATGTGATGGTGATGAGATTGACATAATATTATTTTTAAATTGTGTTTTATTATCAAGGTACTAAACTTGGAAAGTGGCATAGGGAATTTAATTGATCTGTTTCCTTAAAAATCTTTTATCATCTAGCAATAATAACTTTGTAATTTTTTTTTATCCCATTCAAGTATCTTCAGGAGATATGTTACTATACTTGCACATACCATAATTCACTTCAACATTTACAAAATAACACTGACAGACATAATGACAGAAAACACTCATAAATATCAATGAGTATCTTAATAAACTTGACAGTCAAGTAGGGTGTTTTGGGTTTTGTTTTTTTTTTTAGGATTTTTATAAGTGACATTTTAGTTTCATGCGCTCTGTAAGAGGAGCTATAGAGGTGGAGGCTCCAGCCATACTTATTTCAGCTATGACTGAGGTACCTTATATGTCAATAAGATTTTGTGAATCCACTTTGCATAATAAGCTACTCGAACAAAAATCCCAGGGCGGTTTGGAATGGCACAACCACGACCAGGTACAATAACGCCAATGACCATTCTCATTTTATGTTGTTCACAAACCAGTGGTCCACCATAATCTCCCTAGGAAAAGGACATACATAGCAAAAAGTATTATTTTAGATAATTCTTTGTAATTTAATACAGTCTATTACAGTCATATGAGGTCATACACAAGCATTTATTCTTAATTCCATACAAACAAATTGAAATTAATTATATCCTCTAACAGGATGGTATGCACTGTATGCAAACAATTACTCTGAATAACACCATTGCACAGAGCCTTCCATACCTTATAATCACAACATATCATAGCACTGCCAAACCTGTAGAAATGCCATTCAGTCATCCTTATATCCTATGGAACTTCCCTTTGAAATTCAGATTTATAATATCATGTTTTTATGGTTTCCTTTAATGAAATGAAATGGATTATTCTGGTATAATAATATAGTATATTTAGTGCAAACTTTTTGTTTTTTAATATGAGAAAAATACTAAGGGAATATACTGTAGAATATAATTCCTATTGTACATTCTAGATTTATAGATCTTTTTACCTCGCATGGTCCTGTTCCTATTTTTTCAGTCCCAGCACAGATTTCAGACTCATTTAGAGTGATCTTCCCTTGGTGATACTGACTGCATTTCTCATTTCCCATGATAAACAAGTGTGCTACACGAAGGAGACCATCAAAGTTGATTACTTAAATAAAAAACAATAAAATCAGAGTTATATGTAGAGAAGTAATATAATATTTAAATAGAAGTCTTATTTAAATAAGAAAAATAACATTTTAGTTGAAAATTGAAAAAATCTTACATCCAGTGTATCCCCATCCGTATACATTACAAGTAGTCTTTTCAGGAATTGTGCATCCGTAATTAGGTAAATCAATTGTACCCACAAAGTCATCCAGTACTGCAGGTCTGGAAAAAAAAGTCAACACACTGCATTTTATTCAACATTTTTAGAAGAAGTTTTACCACAGAGGAAGGCAAAGGTATAGATTACATTATGACCCATCAACTTCTTTCTAAGTTAAGAAAAAAATAATCTTCAAATTTTAAGTACTAACTTTGCAAGCTTTAGTAAAACCAGGTCTGATCCTTCAGGTCCATACACTAATTGAGAGATATTTCGAATTTGCTTGTGTTTCTCTTCTCCTCTTCCATGAACATCATGAATTCCAAGCCACGCTTCATAGTCTTTTAAATCTTTAGTTCTAAATAAAATATTGAAATGTAATATACAATTTTAGTATGACGTTGGTGGTTAAGCTTTTACTTTATATGTGTGAATTCTACTTGGTCTATTTTCATAATATAGTGAAAATCAAAGGCAATTCAAAATGTCTGTAGTCTACAACATAACAGTATGGAAGGTAATACATTTATAGGTGAAAATTCTGATTAAGCACATTTAGACAGATGATCCATAAAGTAGCTTAAAGTATATGTTTCCTACAAATCCCCATAGTCTGCAGTGTAGTGAAAGGAACACCGAAATTTAAATTCAAACTCCATCACTTAACTTATGTCTAGTCAGAATTCCTCTCTGGGTTTTAGCTCCCACTTCTGTAAAATTAGGAGCTGGCACAAAATTATAGGTAAGGTTTTTTCCAGCTCTATATCTTATCTTCTAGGTGTTAGGGGATATGCCAATATGCACCAAAGTGGACCTGGAAGTGCTAATTCTGCATCGTTAGAAACAATGGGTTCAAATCCCCACCTCCGACACAATCTGACTCTGTAACTAGACACGTCACTGAACCCCTCAATGGTTCAAGCAGCTATTTCAGAAGAGTTTCAGATATACATTAGTCTAAGAACTTTCCTCATCATGGCTGACCTCCACCAATTTAAACATGCCTAAAAAAAATCAAGGAATACATAATTTTGATATATTTCAATTCACAGTAAAAATAAAATGCTGACAAAGATGTTTACAACTTTAAAAGAAAAAAGAAAAAGAATCCTGTCTATTATGAACTAGTTGAGGTGGAAGATTTCTTAAGGCATATAATATGCTGTGTCTTTCCCTTTCCTGAGTCTGATTTTCATAGGAATTTGTTTCAAGGATAATGCATTTGCAGGTTTACAGATGTCAAATGAAATGAGGCTAAGAGCAAAGTCTGTAGATTAAAATATAAATAAGAGTAGTAAAATCATGTACTGTCTCCTTGATTTAAATCTCTAAACAATAAATATACATGAATGGAATTAACAACAAAACAAAACTAACAAAATCAAAATTATTCTAAATTAACAGTTGATTTCATAGATATCTTACCGAGAAGGGAAACATTGTCTTGCAGTTAAGACCCAGCTTTCCTTTATTAATGAACCTCCACAGATATGCTTATTTCTGTGAGGAAAGCAATAAGAAAATGTAACAAGCAACATAACAAGTTTGATTTCAACACACATTTATTAAAGCACATACGAAAAACAGTAAATTGTCACCCTCTTTCCAATAGGAATGAGAACACTGATATGTTTACTACTCTCAGTTCAGCAGAAGACGTGGAAAGCCAGATGAAAAGGGGGAGAAGACAGGGTGCCTCCTAGTACTTGGGTGGATGCACGATGGACTATGGAGTATGATCTAGGGCTGGTCGGATAAGAAGGGTTGAGGTGAGTTTGCACTCAACCACCAATCACTTCAGACTTTGCTTATTTCTATATAGACATTTCTGGATAGCAGAATTAGTCTTTATCTTCAATATTACGTATTACATAATTTTCTAATTTCATTATGCTTATCTATAATTGCATTATTTCCTCCAAAGCTTCTGCCATATAACATATATATAATCATGATGTACATATGTATGTACATATCGTATAGTTGGAACACACAATGCAACCTAAATAAAATATACTAAAATGAGGAACAAGAATTTATATAATAAAACATAAAAATGAAATAAAAATGAGTGTGGAACTTCCAAGAATGCTTTATTTAGTCCTGTGTGTAATCTATGGTAGCAACCAGTAGAATGTTAGTTCCTTGAGGGCAGAGGATGTTTATAAGGATTTAAAAAATTGTTGATATTTTTTTCTTTTACAGCACCATCATTTCCAAATGTTTCCATTTTCTTCCCCTACCTTGGAGGAGAAAGGAGGAAAGTGATTCAGCACTAGCCAACATATTAATCTATTCTTACAATAAATGTCAAATTTTTCCCACATAATTCTGTAAAAAAATTTAAAAAGGGAATGAATGCACATTTTCTCTGTTCTTCAGAGACAGTTTTGTTCATTCATTATAATTGTAAAGTGTAAAATGCTCATTGTTGGTGGTTCTTTTTATTTAATTATTGTAGAGACAATATATAATACAATGACTGTTTTTCATTATGTCTTTTATATCTCCACATCTAGCCCAGTGCCTTGTTTATATTGGGCTTTTAATAAATATTGCTTAATGGAATTAAATGAATAATTTTAAAAATGTAGTCTGGAACTAAAAATATATCTTCCCTGGAAAATTGCAAAGTATATACAGTTCCCCCTCCTTCTAATTTCCAATATTAGATTCTGATGGCTAGTTTTTTTCTCAACCAGTTTGACATATATATATATATATATATATATATATATATATATATATATATAAAATGTTATAAAGATACGAACACAATAGTTTCTCCACTCATTTTCCTTTATAAGATTAGCCTGCAACAGAATCACATTATACTATTCATTTTCTAAAGATAAATCCCTAAAAGAAAAATATTCTAAATTCTGGATTTGATATCTGCCATAAATGAATTTACAGCAACAAAACTGATATACTCAAGAATGAAGAATTCTGTAGATCATTTATATGAAAGGTTCTATATTGAGAATACATAAGTGTTTGCATATACATGTATATATATGCATATATTCATATACACACATACATACATACAGGAGACAGCTATTCTTCGCATGCATATATACATGTATGTATTTTATGTATGCTTATACATAGCAGAAATAAAAGTTAGAAAAAACTTTAAAATTAATAAACTCAATACATGTTTAGGCATTCTGTCTGAAATATAATAATTACCTGTATTTCAAACTAACCATCCATCCCACATTTGTTTGTGTTGGGATTCCATTTACTACTCGTAACTGTTTTGTTTTTGCACAGGAAATGACAGGATCTAAAAACAGTCCCAAATATAGCATTAAAAAACAATATACATGTATGAAGTACAAATATGTGCATAGGTTATGTTCCAAAGTATCATTTGTGAATTCATTGCTTAAAACTGAGAATGTATTTTTTTCTATTTAAATATGCTATTTACCAAATTGTGACCTATAATCTACATAACAGAAATCTACTGTTAACAGTAAAACAATACCTTATCACCACATGCAATAATGTTTTTAAATGAATAAAATCAAATACATGGGATTACAAAGGAGGAAAATTATATTGCAATAGTTACCAAAATGTTTAAAAAACAAATTATGAACCCCAAGTTGAGAACACATCAGATAAACTCTAGATAGATTTCATTAATGAAGAATAGTTTTTGGTGGCTCCAGGGCTAGGAACATTGCTGATGAGACTAATTCTGGGACTGTGGGACAGATGTCCCTTTTGTTGGGGAAGGAAAATGAGTTATTCTGTCCATTTCTTTAGGACAGCTTTGGGAAAATCTGTTTGCCAAAAAAAAAAGTGTTTAGATTGTGCAGATTAGCAGCAACTAATCCTACAATTCCAAAGCAAATAGGTCAATGCCAGATGGAGGGTTCATGAATGATGACTCATGGTACCAAGAAACTCATTCCCAAACAATCAAGAGTTCTACATTGTCCTTCTCCTTTCACTATTATGCATGGTCTAGGAGAGGGCAAAAGGTTTGAAAAGCCAGTTTATCGCTCAAGCCTCATTCTGCTGCAGTTGCCATAAGTGTTTATTCTTTTACAATTTGCTCTAAATTCAAGGTCTACCAGAATTTTATAGCATGATAGATATAGATTTGGAAAGGGTCTCGGTCGTCATAGAGCCCTACCCACTCATTTTACAAAAGAGAAAAAGGAAGCAGAGAAAGGTTAAGTCACCTGCTTAGGCTAACACATCTAATGATTATCTGAGACAAGCTATGAACCCAGCACTGTCCTGATTCCAAGTCAGTGTCCCCTCTTCTATATCATGCTGGCTTCCACAAGTATAAACTCCCAAAGATTTATTTTAAATATGATTGATAATTAAATGATTATAAATTCATTTCTCTAGAGATATAATAAGACACCCCTTGATTGCTGCCTTCTCATGGTAGACAGCTTGCATATCTCAATGAAACTATGAGTCCTACCCTGCAGGGTTACCCAAGATGAATGGGTCATAGTGGAAAGTTCTGATAAAAGGTGATTCACTGGAGAAGGAAATGACAAACCACTCCAGTATCTTTTCCAAGAAAACCCCATAGACTGTACTAAGAAGATAAAAGAAATGACATTGGAAGATGAGCCCCTCAGGTCACAAGGTGTTCAACACATTACTGGGGAAGAGTGGAGGGTAACTACAAGTAGTTTCAATACTAATGAAGCAGGTGGGTCAAAGCTGAAAGGAAGCTCAGCTGAGATTAAAGATCAGTATGGCATAGGAACCTGGAATAGAAGATCTGTGAATCAAAGTAGGTTGGACATGGTGACACATGGGGTGAAAAGATTAAACATTGACATCTTAGGAGTCAGTGAACTTAAATATATGGTAATAGGTGGACTTAATTCAGGTGATTATTACATATACAACTATGGGCATGATTCCCTTAGAAGAAATGGAGTAGACCTCATAGTCAATATAAGGGGGAGAAAAGCAGTACTGGGGTATAATCTCAAAAATGACAGAATAATATCTAAATCCATGGCAAACCATTCAACATGGTTTAATTCATTAAACAGTAAGATAAGTTTATACTCCAACCACTGATGCCAAAGAGGCCAAAGTTGATCCATTCTATGAATATTTACAACATCTTCTAGAAAAATAATACCAAAAAAAGAAATGTCACATTCATCATAGGGGATTAGAACGTTAAAGCAGAAAATCAAAAGATAATTGGAATAACAGGCAAGTTTGACCTTGGCGTATAAAATGAAGCAGGGCAGACACTAATAGAGTTTTGTCAAGAGAATCTGTTTGTTATAGCAAACACTCCTGTTCAATAACCCAAATGACTCCTCTATACATGTACATCACCAAATGGTCTACCTAAATCAGACTGATTACATATTTTGCAGTCAGAGGGAGGTGGAAAAGCTCTATACTGTCAGTTAAAACAAGACATGCAGCTTACTGCAGCTCATATTATGGGCTTCTTATTGCAAAATTCAGACTTAAATTGAAGAAAATAGGGAAAACCATCAGATAATATAGGTACAACCTAAATAATATCTCTTATGAGTATAAAGTGGAGGTGATGAATAAATTTAAGGGATTAGATCTGGTAGACAGAGTGATTGAAGAGCTATGGACAGAGGATGGTAATATTATACAGGAGGCAGCAACAGCAATAACGACAAAAAATCATTCCAAGGAAAAAGAAGAGCAAGAAAGTCAAATGGGTCTGATGAGGCTTTAGAAATAACCGGGCAAAGATGGAAAGAAAAAGTAAAGGAGAAAGGGAAAGATGTACCCAACTGAATGAAGGATTCCAGAGAACAGCAAAGAGAGATAAGGGGGCTTTCCTAAATGAACAATGCAAAGAAATAGAAGAAAAAATGGAATGGGGAAAGACAAAAGATTCCTTCAAGAAAATTAGATATCAAGAGAAGGGTTTGTGCAAAAATGAGTATTAAAAAAGAAAACAAAATGATAGGGACTTCAGAGAAGCAGAAAAAGATTAAGAAGAGGTAGAAAAAATATACAAAAGACTAATACAAGAATGATCTTAACATCATTAATAACCATTATCATGTCACTCCTGATTTAGAGTCAGACATGCTGGAGAATGAAATCAGGAGGACCTTAGGAAGCATCGCTAACAGGAAGGTTCATGGAGGTGATAGAATTCCAGCTGAGCTATTTAAAGTCCTAAAAGGTGATGCTATTAAAGTGTTACAGTGGCCGCTAGATTAGAAAATATTAGTTTATGCCCCAATCCTAAGGAGGGCAATGCAAAGGAATATTCACATTACTGAACAAATGCATTCATTTCATGTGCCAGCAAGGTTTTCTGCAAGCTAGTCATCAGTGATATGTGAAGCAAGAAAAGCTGGCTTGAAGCTTATCATCCAAAAAACCTAAGATCTTGGCACCTGGTTGCGTCATTTCCTGACAAATAGAGGGAGAAGAAACGGAAATAGCATCACATTTTATATTCTTGGGCTCAAAGATCATTGAAGATGGTGACTATAGCCATGAAACTAAAAGACCCTTACTCCTTGGAATTAAATCTGGACAACATACTAAAAAGCAGAAATATCACCTGCTGACAAAGGTCCACAGAGTCAACGCTATGGTTTTTCCAGTAGTATTATGTGGCCATAAGAGTTGGACTATAATGAAAGCTTAGTGCCACAAAATCAAATCGTTTGAATTGTGGTACTCTGGAGAAATTTTTTTTTTCTTTTTTTTCTTTTTTTTTTTTTTTTATTTTGTAATGTTTAACAATCACTGCCATACAATTGTGATTTTATCCCCCCCACCTACCCCCCACTCCCCCCCTCCCTCCCCACGACTGCATACAATTCTGTATAGATTCTACATATACTTTCCTATTGAGTATATTTTCACTATAGTCATGCTATGTAGTCAGACTAAGATAAATGAAAGAAATCGTATAACAAATCAGAACATGATACACAAACACATACACATACACAAACATGATCTGCTACAATATGTGAGTGACTTCCATATTTCTCTCTCTGAGTGTGGCAGGCATTTTGCCTTGAGATCCTCCATTGGGATTTTTTTTTTTTTGGTAAGAAGTTCTTGTGTTATTACAAAAATCTAAGTCTACCAGAAAAAACTCTCACACACTGTGGTTGTTGCTGTGCATAAAGTTCTCCTGGTTCTGCTCCTTTCACTCAGCATCAGGTCATATAAGTCCTTCCAGGCCTCTCTGAAGTCTTCTTGTTCATCATTTCTTATGGCACAATAGTACTCCATTACATTCATATACCATAATTTATTCAGCCATTCCCCAATTGATGGACATCCCCTTGACTTCCAGTTTTTGGCAACTACATAGAGTGCTGCTATAAATATTTTTGTACATGTGGGACCCTTTCCCATTTTTATGATCTCTTGGGGATATAGTCCTAGTAGCGATATTGCTGGGTCAAAGGGTATGCACATTTTTGTAGCCCTTTGGGCATAGTTCCAAATTGCTCTCTGGAGAAAATTTTTGAAAGTCCTTTGGCCAGTAAGGGGATCAAATTGGTCAATAATTAAAGAAGTTAATTCATGCTATTCACTGGAAAGGTAAAATACTGAAACTGAAGCTTAATTACTTTGGTCACATAACTAAAGGATGGGACTTGTGGGGAAAGACCCTGAGGTTGGAAAAGATCAAAGGCTAAACCAAAAGAGGATGAGGTGGATAGACAGCGTCACAGAAATAATGAACATGAACTTGACAGATCTCGAGAGATATTGGAGAATAAAAAGCCCTGCCGTGCTATGCTCCAAAAAGGTCAAGAAGAGCATTAGACACAACTGAATGACTGAACAGGAACATAGTAAAATAACTGCCTTTGAGGGAGTTTTTTCTTAAATTTTGAAAAGAACAAGTGTTTTGATTCCAGTGGTTGATCACTGGAGCACTGGGTTCAGTTTGGGGCATGATACATAATAAAGAACAGTGACAAAATGAAGCATTTCCAGAGGACAGAGACAAAGATGATGACGAGACCAGAAACAATATCACTTGATGACTGCTTAAAGGAACTGGGCATTTCATCCTGGGTAAGAGGAAGAAATTAAGAGAGGCATGCTTTTATCTTTAAATATCTAAGGAGGTGTTACATTGGAAAGAGATTAAATCAGTTAAATTACTTTCAACCATTAATCATTGGGTTGAAACCCAACAGAAATAACTTGCAAAAGAGCATCATCTCCTTCATAAGATGAAAAGCACAGAATATTTCTCAAGAGTATAACAGAATGATTCATTTAATAATTCTTTAGTTTTTTTTTTTTCCATAATGTGATAAATTCTCATAATGTAGCATTAGGTTAGCTTTCAACTCTAAGATTCTGATATTGAAGGGTGAACATTTAAAAGTTCAATTCAGTAAACATTTATTAACTGCCTACTGTCTGCTAAGCACTGTACTAAGCAGGGGGGATACAAAATGAGACAAAAGACAATTCCTGACCTCAAGGAGCTTACAATTTGTATTCCTAATGCATTTATGTGGTAAAAATCTAAAACTGTGTTAGCTTTTACCCTACCCTCTGCTGTTTCTAGCTGCCCTCCATATTCATTGTTATTTTTATGTTTATCATACATATCCAGTGACTCAAGTATTTATATTAGTTTCCCATGTACTTTGGTATGACTTACTTGATTTGTGAAATTGAAATAATCCTTCTACCTCCTTCGAAGGAAGGTATAAACATATAAAAGCTTTCAGTAGCTTAACTGAGCTTGGTGCTTAGTAGACCCTTTAAAAATGATTTAACTAATCTTGAATAAAGTGGGAAACAGGGAAGGATAATATTATGAACATGAGGGAAGTATGGCAACTGAATAATTTTTAAATTATTTTTTCTCATGCCTCCATGAAGTCAAATTTCCATAAGTTTGGTTATCCTAACAGTTACATCAACTCAACAAGTGTATATTAAATTGCAATTATGTCAAGAATATTATACTAGTTGCATTAGTTTATATCTCTAGTGGGAGATATAAACTAAGATGCTAGCCCTCATGAAGCTTACATTCTAGTTCTCATTCAAATTAAAATATAAAAACATAGATCCGAAATCAAATAATACTTACTTTACACAATCTGTTTTGTCAGCCTCTCTTTTCCTGCCCCTAACATACACATATAATGATCCTCCAATAAAGTTTAAAAGTACATTTTAAAGGGATATTATTATCTCCCTGTTAGATAAAATTAAAGCATTTTTGAATCATTGACAATAATAAAAATCTTAGGAAGAAAACTTAAGCATATTATGAAAGATCCTGATACAGGCACAAAGGAAATACAAGTGAATGTGTATGTATATATTATGTACAAATTAAGTGCTTATATGAATATTACTTACGGTCTAAATTGACTATCGTAGGTGTAGTATCACCTTCACCTGTAAAAGTAAATGAAATGTTTTAAAATTGATGAGAAATGACTGGAAAAAGTCCTAAAGTAAGTAGCTATGTAAAGGAAACAAAATACTTCAAGGTACTACATACTGCTGTAATTACTCTCTCTCTCTCTCACACACACACACACACACACACACACACACACACACACACACACACACACACCCTTCCCTCCCTCCCCATCCACCTCTCTCCCTTCCTTCCCCTTCAAACATATACACACAAATACATATATATGCATATACAAGTAAATACATGTATGTACCAGATATATTTGCGTATGTATAATGCCTCCAAAGCTAAAAAATAAGGTAGAATTCTTCAAGGTAATTATAAATTATTTCTACTGGAAGAAATTAGATTGCTGAGTATATCAGTTGCTTTCATTGTTTCTTTTACAACTCTTTGGTAGGCTCTCTGGTTGGGGCTTTTATGCCAGTTGGAGATTGAATGGACAGCAGTTTCAGTTACAATACTAAAATTAAATAGCTGTTAGTTAACATTGAAATACCAAAAATTGCTCAGTAATGGGAAACGTATTATCTTGAATAGGACTAAGTTATCTTAGAGGAAAAATATAGAGAACGCTGAATACTCTTGTCTGCCTTTGTTTCAGTTATTTAAACTATTTTAAACTTAACATTCATAATTTTTTTCCTTTAAAAAAACCTTCTTATTTAGACTGAAGTTTAGGCTAACAAAGGTGCAGAACTAAAGGAAATGAACATACCACATAAATGCATGTAAAAAATTCCAGTGACTCTGAATCTGAGATTCTATTGTACTATAGCTATTTTGTTGCTGAGTGGAAATTCAGGGTTCCACGTGATGCTTCCAAGTTCATATTTTGAGGATGGAGTGCAACAAAACGGAGAGAAGTTAAGGAGGGGGGTCTCTTTGGTAGCTGTGTGGAACATTAATTTCAATTTCAAAAGACACTCCTTTTTACAAACCCCCTACCGGGGGTTAAATGCAGCAAAAGAGACAGGCCAGGAAGATGCTTGGGACAGGGAATAATTAAGCAGTAATGAATGTGGCACAAGGCATTTCCTGGAGCTAAATGACTAGCTGTTCAGAATTGATGGCCTATAGTGCAGTCAGGCACAATTAACACTAGCTGGCTGTTAATCCCTGGAATTGCCCTGAACTCAAATAAATTAGCAATGGGTACTGGGAGGGAAAGAACATAAGGATTTCTTTTGGTGGCGGATGCAAATTTGATGTTTATTTTAAGGTATTTCTAGGGAAACAGTTCGTATAAAGGGCTTATTTTCTAACATTTAATTTAGAAACAGAGGAAAGATTGGCAAAAGAGTAGGAATATGAATTTCATCATTCCCCTTCCCTCCCCCCATCCAGTTTCCCTTTAGCTTATTTTGAGGTGGGTTTTGTCTTTGAATCAGCTGCTGACAGCTTATTAGTTGGTATGGATAGGAGGTCTACAATTTGGGAGAGGTGCAGGCTAGGGAAATTAAAACATCAAGGTTATTGGTTTCTCTGCCCAAGTCAATTACTTGCAATTTTTAAAATGAATAGCTTTGTGTTCCCTTGGTTGCTTTGATGTGAAAGCCTGCATGACAACAGAATGCTACAGCTAGCATCTTATGAAGAAGGTGTGACTTGCAAGGCCTGTGGTTCATTACTGGAGTTGGAAAAAAATATTTTACAATGTGAAAAGAAGCCTTAGTTGATTTAACTCTTACTTGATTAACAATAATAAAGTACATTTATTTCTTCTTGCTCTTTTTCTCTTGGAAAGAGAATTTTTCTGTTATTAAAGGTTAGGCTGCTTTTCTTAAGGAAAAGAATGACTGCAAAAATATATAATGAACAAAGTCTTTCTTAATAATAAAGATATTACATATGTCGATTTCCAAAATGTCAAAGCAAAATCTAATGATGCAGACATCTGAACACCTTGTACAAATGACCCTCCAAGTATTAATTGATATTGGAATAAAACTTAGCACTTGAAAATGCTTTAAAATTTTTTCTGGTCAGTTCACATAATCTAAGTAATATGATTCTATATTTCTGATTTCTTTTCTTTTTTGATGCTAGTTTAAAAACTGCATATAATATTATTCTGGAGGACATCTAGAATATAAAAATCAAAAGGTTCCCTTCATATTACATTAGGAGTTCTGAAATTAATTAAATATTCTCAGGTCCTTACGGGACCATACAAAGTCATCTTCACACTAGACATTTTGTGCCCTGTCATTTCTACCCCTCCCTTCTCCCACCTTGCTTCTGCTCTCCCCTTTCACCAGACACACAGAGACCAGGCCAAGAAGGAGGTAAGTCACTGAGTTCTTAACTTCCTGAAATCATGAAACCTCATCTTCTTGCTGGCCAAGGTCCACCCTGCCATCTAAGCATGTACTGGTAAATGTTTAAAAACTGGATCTCCAAATACACATATTAACACTCACACACACATATACATACATGTATATGTGAATATGCCCACATGTACATTTAATCTACATTGTTTTCATTTCTCCATCATTTTATTAAGATTAGACAACCAACAAAATAATAAATCAAACCTTGATCTGTAACTTTTACCAATTTCCAAGATATACTCACACTGAAAAAGATACAATTGGCTCTCAAGAAATAATCTAGAGCACGCTCCAGCACACCCCTCCAATCCCTATCCCACTTTCCACCTTTTGCCTGAGAACTATAATAAAAATCATTAAAACCATTATCCCCAATAAGTTTTGTCATTTAACTGAACTATTATTCTTCTAACTGTCCTTGTGATTTCTGAGACTAACTCACTTTCTTGGCCATCACTAGTTCATCAGAGTGGAAACTTCTGTAGTAATGGAATTAATTCAAATTTGTATTTATATCTCCATAAGTAAGCACAGTGCTTGGCACATAATGATTAATAGATGCTTTTAATTCATTTGTTGATTCATTCATTCACTGCAGTCTGATAAATAATTTAATTGTGTTGAAGTACTTGAAATTTATTTATACCAAGAATAATTTCTTCTGCTATTTTAAGAAAAAAAAATGTGATTATGGATGTTAGTAGATAATTAAGATCTGAAGGAAAATTTATGTTGATGATCTAATCTGAAAATAAAAGCAAAAGTGTCATAAAAATAATTATTAAATTTTTAAGATAATATGGCAAAGAATACTAGGTATGGAACCTCAGGACCTAAGGTCACATTCTGGATTTGCCAATTCCCACCTCCAAGACCCCAATTAGTCAAGGTATTTAATCTCTCTGGTCTCAGTTTCCTTATCTGTAAAATGAGGGGGTTATGCTAAAATACATTTAATGCCACCTTTAACTCTGAAATTGTAAACCCATGAAAAAATATTCTTAAAAAACAAATCCCATTCAAATTTCTACAATAACATGAGTCATTGCTAATGAAAATATTTGGAATAGCAAATTGTAAATTTAGTCCTGGTAGCTTTGGAAATATTTGATTTATAACTCTTAGCGTGAGTTTGTGGAAATCTAACTATGATTTTCAGGATTCATATTTTGGCAATGATGGAATATTGACAGAAAAACAATAGTAGCCCTGGTTTGGGACTGAGAATAACTGAAATGAGAGGAACCAGTCTGTCTATCAATTAGTCAGCAAGCTTTCATTGAACATCTGAATTGCTTTAGGTGCTGGGTATAAAATACAGAAAGGGAAATCGTCCCTACTCTCCAAGATTTTACATGCTTTTGAGAAAACATGTACACATTTAACTCCATACAGAATAAATCTGTACAGAACAAACACAAGAGGTGGAGGGAAGACAATAAATCTGTGGAGGAAAGAAGGGCTGAAGATGCTTCTGATAGGAACTGATGCTTGAGCTACATATTGAAGGGAGACAAGGATTCTGGAAGGCAGACCTGGATCCAAAGCGCATTTGGCATAGAGGATTGCCAGGGCCACGGTATGGAGATGGGAGATGGAGGATACATGTGTGGAGAACAGGAAGAAGCCAAAGAGAAAGTTGGTCTTAATGGCAGAGTGTAGGAAGGGGAGTACTGTATAGTGAGCCTAGAAAAAAATAGGTTGAGCTAGGTTGTGAAGTGATTTGAAATCCAAAGAGATAAATTTATATTTTATCCTAGAGGCAAAAGAAAAAGATTTTATCAAGCAAAGGAGTTTCATGGTTAGATTTGTACTTAAGGAAATTCACTAGGAACTTTGTGGCAAAAGGATGAGAAAAGGGGAGACGAATCAGGGGGACAATTAGGAAGCCATTGAAAAATATTGTAAGCAATAGGTGATGAGAGAACAAGCTAAGGCAGTGACTCAGTGACTAGGAAAGTGGGTCAGATGTGAGAAGTGACTTAGAGGGAGAAATGGTGAGATTTGTCAACTGTGCTTCGTAGACTTTATCTCCATTGCCATGACTGTGAAGGTATCTCAGTCCTGTATGTTTGGTTCATTCATCTGGTCATTCACTCATACACACACACACACACACACACACATACATATTTTAGTTTGGCAGAAGATTTCTTTAAGCTGTTGCTTGGAAACTAATCTGAAACTTCTGGGCTTCTGTGATGAATAAAGTTCTATGTACAGTGCTATATAAATTATTCTTACTTCTCTCCCTTTTGCAGTCTGGCTTCTGACCTCATTACTCAACTGAAATTGTTCTCTCCAATGTTGCCAGTCATCTCTTAATTGACATATTTGATACATATTTTTCATATATAATCTCATTTTAACCTCACATGTTAAATCTGGGAGCTAGGTGCTATTATTATTTCCATTTTAAAGCCCAGAAAACTGAAGGAGGCACATACATTTTTGAGGAAGATTCCAACCTAGGTCTTTGTGAGTCCCAGTACAACACTCTATCCAACATACTACCTGGCTTCTTCTTTTGTTATGAACAAATCTGCTAAAGGAAAGGTTTCTTAATTCACTGCAGCCAGACATAAGTGTGCCAAGCAAAGCAGATTTGGCGTTGCTGGACTGAGAGCCAGCCTTAGAACCCAGAAAACCTGGGCTCTGGTCCTACATCTGACATATATTCTGGCATGTGACCCTATGTACACAGTCACTTAATCTCTCATTGCTCCAGGTGCCTCTCTAAGATTTTATTTTGCAAAAACAATACTGATCTGAACTAGCAGAAAATTGCCTCACTTGATAATTCTCTATTAACAATGAAATCACTGGTCTAGTCCCCATCCCTTATCCAGACAGAGGTGGTACAAAGTATGGGTAAAGTAGAGAACTGCCTAGATTACACAAGGAAGAAAACATAAAATGATACTTAAATATTTCTTTTATAGGGTAAATATTTTTTTCCTATCTAGAAAAACATGAATTTTTTCATGACACACACAGGCTTTATCTTATGATGTCATGTTGCATATTTTACAATGAAGGATGTACAAAATCCTCCAGGGGACAAAGGCATGATGAGGGACATACAGATGAGGAAATCAAGGCAAAAGGCATAAAATGACTTGCCCAGAGTTACACAGTTAGTGTCTGAGGCAAGATTTGAACTCAAGTCTTGCTGACGCCAGGTCCAGCACTTTATCCACTGTTGCCACCTAGCTGCCCTATGTTATTACATCAACATCATACTCAGACCACAAATGGAATTAGGAAAAAAAATGGAATGAGGACAGGGAGATGGAGGAAAATATATCAGAAGGAAAGAAGAGCAAAAGAAAAAGATTGTTATTGAACAGAGTGTTTGCAAAAAAGAATAAAAATTCCCTATGTCAGTATCAATAAAAAGGATATGACTTTCTAATGAAATTTATCAATTTCAATTGATAAATTTCATTAGAAAGTCATATCTTTTTTGTTCAATAACAATTAAGCTGATTCCTGAGAATGTAATTTATAGATGATATGCTACTAAACTGAGTTATCAGATCCACTACTAATTTTAATTTTCTTTAGAACTTAGAGACATATCTTTTGAAACACAACCTAGAAACCTGAAGTTTATGAAAATGGTCTGTTTTCTGTTTGTCAATTGTTTAAGCTTCCTCTCTTTTTTAATCTCAATGTTGTGAAATGTAGAACATTTTGTTTTGTTGGGTTATTTTAAATGAATCTGGCCTTTCTTTGGTGCCCCAGCACTCTAAAAGTAATTCTTGACTAGACTACCACACTCTGTGAACTCATCCATAAAAAAGTCCTTGGGGACAATGCACTATTGAAAGCTATCCCAGTAAAACCCAAGCTCTAGAAAGTTCTGTTGTTGTTGTTGTTCAGTTGTTTCAGTCATGTCTGACTACTCACAATATATTTTAAAGAATCCAAGAAAACAAACTTGCGATTAAAAAAGAAAGGAAGGTTAAACAGACAAATGAAAAGCAGACCAATCTCAAAAGCTTCAAGTTTGTCAAGTGTTTCAAAAGACATGTTTCTAAATTCTAAAGAAAATTAAAATTACTAATGAATCTGCTAACCCATTCTTAGTCACATATCTTCTATAAACTGACTTTCCTGAAGGTCACACAGATGGAATTTGAGGCCAGATTTGAACTCAGGAAGATGAGTCTTCCTGACTCCAGTTCTAGCATTCTATCCATTGCACCACCCAGCTGCCTTGGAAAGTTCTACCATGTTGGAAAGTTTTCAAGTATGTTCAAGCAAGAGATTATTTTCCAAGGACTAATCTCATTATGCCATGGAAATTAATGAACAAGAAAATTCCAAAATGGTTCCCAATCCTATACAATCCTGGCTTCTACTTCTGCAACACAGTGGTAGAGTGACGGAACAGGGGCAGAGCATGTGAAAAATTGCACCTATAAATATTACTACAACGGACACAGTATAGTTAAAATATTTCAGCGGAAAACCATTACTAGCAAGCACACTTACACCGAGAGATTGGGCAGTAATCCCAAGGAACTAGCGGATTGCCTGTATAACACCAGGGCCCATGGGCATCATCATCAGGATTACGACAGTAATTCTTATTCAGTTTACTAGCATCTGGTTCCCAGAAAGTATGCCTGCATAAAAACATGTCACAAACATCATAAGCTGTTCACTCGAAGAAAACAAAATATTACAAAGAAGATAGCCCATAGTTTGCATTATAGATCTTAAATTTTCACCACTTATATTAAAGTTTATGTATGTTTCAACAAACCTTTTCTTTAGGAACTTCCAACTTAAATTAGAGACATAAAGAACTCAGAAACTTTCATCTTACACCACTGGAGTTCTTTCTTCTTCCACTGAAATATTTTAATCAGAGATATAAGAACTGTAGGACAGATATGGAACTTTTTATCTGTTTGTTTTGTGATCTGTTCCATAACTGCTCCTCTGAAGTGAAGAGAAAGAAAGAATAAAGGCCTCCAAAATGCAAAAGTCTTGAAAGGCAGGGAGGAAAATATTTTATATTTAAATCCATATATGAATGTGTGTATATATGTATATATATATATATATATATATATATATATATATATATATATATATATATATATATATATGCGCAAGAGTTTGTAGATTTTGCATCATTTGCAGTTATCCAAAGAATATGAGTTTAAGTAATAATGGAAACTGAGGACCTGCCCTAGGGAAATCAAATTACAAAAAGCAAACTATATAGTAAAAATGGAAAACATAATAATCATACTAATAATTAATTCATATTTCTTCGAGTTCATGAAACATAATACTACTGAGAAATATGGAAAGATCTACTGCAAAGTGTCATTTCAGTAAAATGTTTATATTTGTGCTTTACTAGATTCATTTCTAATGGTGTTTTCTGCTTAAGGCCATTACTGAGAAAGTAATTTGATACAGAAGACCTCTAATAGCTTGCCTATTCAAGCATTCCCACTCTCCTAAATTTTAAACCTATTCTTATCTACTGTCTCTTTCCTTGCTATGTACAAACATGCACATTATCTTCCCTACCTAGCCCAGACTATCGCTGGATCCTATCACCCCCTGAATGTATCCTGTAAATCTGCCTTTTCCTTAACACCTGAAAAAAGACAGTGTACTATCTTTGTCTCTATTTTATCACCTCCCACTTCTCAAATCCCCTGAAATTTCTCCCTTCAAGGTCACCAGTGAAGGAAGGAAAGAAGTATCAAATGTCTAGACTTAGTGAAAAAACGCACAAACCAGGAGTTATCCTCAACTCTTTCCTCTTTTTACTGGTCCCTTTATATCTTGTCAATGTCTGAATGTTATTGATTTTATCTCCACAATATCCCATCCTCTTCCCTTATATGTCCACCACACACGTGTCAGATCCTTCTTATTTCTCATTTAAACTGCTGAAGTAGTCTCCTCAGCGATCTCCTTACCAGTTCTCCAATTGATTTTCATCATAGTTGCCAAACTAATATTTCTAAAGTGAGTTAGGAAAACATTCATTAATTATGCACTTATTATGTGTTAGGTACTGTGCTAAATGCTAGGAATACGCTGTCTCTGCTCTCAAAGAGCACTCATTCTAATGGAAGAAGCAATATTTAAAAAAAAATAAACACCTGTTCATACAGGATACAGACAGTGCAAATGGAAAATAATCTCAAAGGAAAGGCACTAGCACTGAGGTAAAGAAGGATGGGAGAGGAAGGGTCTCCTAAGGAAGGATCTACTAAGGAAAGTCATATTTGAACTGAGTCTTGGAGGTGTTGGAAGTGAGGAAGGAGAACATTCCAAGCATGAGAGACAGTGAAAAGGTCTATAATGACCATCTCTCCTCTGTCCTAAGAGTTTCAATGGTTCCCTGTTGTCTTGAAGGTTGGGCAGCTAAATGGTGCAGTGAATGGTGTGCTAGGCCTTAAGTCAGGAAGATTTGTCTTCCTAAGTTCAAATCAAGCCTCAGAAACTTACTACCTGTGTGATGCTGGCCAAGTCACTTCACCCTGTCTGCCTAAGTTTCCTTACCTGTAAAATGAGCTGGAGAAGGAAATGGTACAGCACTTTAATATCTTAGCCAAAAAAACCCCAAATGGGGTCACGAAGAGTCAAACCCAACTCAACATCAAAAACTTGTCTTTACGATAAAATATAAATTCCTTTGTTTTGCGTTTAAAGTTTTGCACAGCCTGGCTTCAACCTATTTTTCTACATCAAGTTCACCCTAATTTACTCTACGTTCCAGACATTTTAGTTGCTGCTACTTAACATAGCATCCTCCCATCTTCCTTCTTTTGTACAAGTTTTTCTATGCCTGGAATTATTTCCCTTCTCAGTTCCATCTCTTGGAATATCTAACATCTAATATCTAATATCTAATATCAAAGACTAAACTAAAGTGCCATTTCTGACATAAGGACTTTCCTGATTCCTCCCTATTGTTTGCACTTCTCCACTCCCTTCCTCCACTCTAGAGTGTAAACTATTTGAAGGCAGTCTTTTTTTTTTCATTTTTGTCCTTTTATCCACTGTGTCTAGAACAGTACCTGGCATGTAACAGGTACTGAAGAATGTCTCCTGATTTAAAGGGAAAAGACCACACAAAGTCTTCAATCCCACATTTCTGTCATAATCATGCCCCTTCTCCTCTCATTCTTGACATTCATATCCCAAGATATTCTTATGTGCAGTCTCTGTCCTATATACCCAGGGATGCCATTTGCTAATTTTCTTGAGAGTGGGAAGATATCAGGCATATATGTAGCAGTAAGTAGCAGAACTGGCATCCAAACCTAGCCCCTCTGACTCCAAACACAGCCCTCTTTTCACTCTCTCACACTGCCTCTACATTTATGCTTTTCACGTTTCAGAGTACAGAATCACTCACACACTGTATTTCTTAATCCATATTTGTGCTATTACCATATGTTGATTACTCCATAAATAAAACTTACTTACCGGTGTAAATCTTCCATATTCTTGTCCCACATGGAACAAGTCAGCCCAGATCTTGTTTTGGATAAATTTCCCATATAATTCTTGCCATTTCCACGATAACAGTCTAAATAAAAAAAAAAGATAAAAGTATAAGGAGGTAATCATTGAATAAATTTATGGCAGCATGTAAGGAAAATTATTCCTTTAAAAACACTCAACTGAAATCAGCAAAATGCAATAAAAAACTTCTTAAAAATGACAATATACATGACTAAGAATACAAAATTTCTACTCAAAGCCCAAGTTCTGTAACCCAAAACAATTATATGCTGCTTTTTAAAAAAAGTTAAATTGAGGACCTAAACAAGTTGACTGGTTTTCTATATTAAAAGTGAGTAAATATGAATTTAACAATCATTGCAGCAATAAAAAATAAAAGTTTGTAGCATGAATTTTTTAAAATTTCATTATGTTAATAATTAGAAAAGCCTATAGTAGAAAGAGCACTAGACAAGGAATCCAGACATTAAGGCTCTGGTTCTGTCTGTGCCATTAGTTGTTTGGGCAAATTTGGGTAGGTAACTCTATTTCTCTGGGTCTTAATTCCTACATCTCTAAAATCTGCAGATTGGTTTAAGCTATGGATTCTTAACCTTTTTATGTGTGTCATGGACCCCTTTGGTTCTCTGGTGACACTTATGTGCTCCTTCTCAGATGAATGTTTTTAAGAAAAAAACTCATAATTGAGGGAAATGGTAATATTTAATTAGTAGTGAAAATAAAAATTATATATTGTATATATGTGTGTATATACATATGTAATAAATATATGTATATGTGTGTATGTGCATATACACATATATATATGTGTATACATATGTGCACACACACACACACACACACACACACATATATATATATATTCCTATCCAAGTTCACAGACACAGTCACATACCCTTCATCCTCACAAAATTCATTTTATATACCCAAGTAGGGGAGGGGGCGGGAATGGACATCAGGTTGAGAACCTCTGATCTATTTTATCTTTAATGTCTTTCCAAAGCTAACAGTTCTAGGACCTTCTAAGGCATTTTTCTAACATTTTTAGTTGTAGTCAAATGAGTGGCATGCTTAATTTCAATATTTCTCTGAATGCCACTTAATATCAGTTAAATTTTTGTATGTACATATCCTCAAGTAGGTTGTAAGCTCCTTAGAGATAGGTAATATGTCTTCCCTGTCTTTTTAACTCACACTTTACCTATTATAGTAATATATACCAATCAGCTGCTTAAGGCAAATTGGCTGATTGTTTGATTAATAATAATAATAGCTAATATTTGTACAATGCCTATTCTGTGACTATCACTGTGTGAAGTACTTCACAGATATCTCATTCCATCCTCACAACAATCTTGGAGGTAGGTACTGATGTATCCATTTTACCAGTGAGGAAAACTAAGGCAAATGACAGTTAAGTGACCTGCCCAAGGTCAAACAGACTATAACTGAGGTCACATCTGAACTCAGGTCTAGGAAGATGTTGGACTCAACCTTCTTTCCACTGAGCCACCTGAAATATATTCTTTATCTTATATTTACTGATCTATGTCCTTATTGATGATGTATCCACCCTGCTGTCCCATAGAGAATTAAGGCAAAAACTTAAATTTTTTGTTTCTATCTCCAACATCTCATACTGTGCTTTATATACTGTAGATGCATAATAAGTATTTACTGAATATATTTTTCTGCCAATTGATCTCTGTCTTTAATATGCTTTTCTTGAAGCCTTTCTTAGATAATTAATTTGTGAAGAACAAGAATCTTACATGTATAGGTCTCTGTGCCATGCTTAACAGTCTACACATTATGCTTAGTTAGACATTCAATATAAGAAAAATTTAATTACAAGACTGTTTTGGGAAACTGGGTTCCATTTACCTGAAGTTTATAGAAATTTTTTTCAACATTATTGTTGAAATGTTTCTTAAGTATATTATTAAAACTGAATAAAGAAAAATAATCTAATTTTGAATTAAGATAATCTTAGAGAGCCTTACATTTAAACTTATCATTTGAAAATGAACTATCATTACCTATGATGCAGAATAAGAAACTCTGAAATTGGTTTCTGCTATCAATAGGACATACTACGATTTTTAAAAAATCAGGGATATCAACTTTTTTATTATAATTGTATATAATTTAAATGAATTTTGGTAACAATTAGATATTAACTTATCAGAGATAAGCATTTCTAGGTTTTCTTTCTCCTCTTTTTTTTTCTATAGAGGACTACTTAAGAAAGCATTAATGTGTGAACTTGACTCACTGAGAGTTATTCATGAAATTTTTTATGAAAATTCCCCATCAATATGACAGAAACTTGGAAAATAAATGCTTTTTTCCTACCAGAAAACTGTTTTGCTACTGCTGAAACAGTTCCTGAGCCAAAAATAAGTATTTTTTACAGATCGCATTTGGGGATATCCCAAATAATTCAAAAATAATACATTTCAACACTGAGTCAAAATCTTTTACATGATGTAATAGAATTTCATTATATTTTAATAGAATGTAAATCCTAATTATGATAATGAGGAGATAATGTATATCTCTAGCATCTCCATAAGAATCTTATCTCCAAATCTATTTCCTTTCCCAACTTCTTCCTAGAGGTCCAATCAGTAATTCAATTAATCAGCACGCTTCTCTTAAATACTTACTATGTACCAACCACTAGGTACATACAAAGCAAAAGCAAAAAATCAAAGTCAGACCACATCTAAATTAGACCATCTGAGATGAATGCTGATGGAAAGTAACTCATATTTTCAATTGCCTATTGAATACTTTCACCTGAAATGTACAGGTCCTCCTCCTTGGTCACCCACATTATTACAACGGCTTTCTAATCAGTCTTGTTTCCATCCTATCTCCTCTGCAGTCCATCAGTACCTGAGTAATCAATCTTTCACATGCACTTCTGTTATCATTTTAGAGCTAGTAAAAACCTTTCAATGACTACCTATTGTCTATAAAAGAAAGTTTATACTCCTTTTTCTGGTTCTCTGCCATCTAGATCTAACATTTTATTAACTTCTTTTCAAGTATTTTTCATTCCAATTAAAAGACTTCTCTCCATTTCTTTTTCTCCTCTTGATTCTGAGACTTTGCTCATATCACTGTTCATACATAACTGACACTCTCTAATCCCAGACTTCTATCTCTGTGGAAGTTCTTTCCTTCTTCAAGATCCAATTCAGAAACTACTTCTTTCAAGAAGCCTTCCCTGTCCTCAAAGTGAAAGTGAGCTCTGCCTCAGCAGATCTCTTTGAGCATTTTCCATGGCTCTTAATTGGCCTCATCACATTCTTTCTTATAGCTATGTATTTATGAGTATCACGACATATCCCCCATGCCCATCTCATTAAACTGTAAACTTCCTGAAAGCAGAGGCATTCTTCTCTTTGTAACCCTAGTGCCTGGCACAGTGCCTTGGAAACAGTAAAGATGTAATCAATGTTGGCCAAATTGAATCGAATACTGCATTTGTGTCTTAAAGCATCTTAATACAAATCCAAGGCTCATACAGGAATAATACTAATTTTACCCTAACTACTAGCCCCTTTCAAAACAAATCTATGGGAATAAAACAGCTAAGTAGAAAACACAGATGTTACTAAGTCTCCTTTTAATAATTGGTTTCAACTTCATGTTCTGACCATTACGAGAACATCTAATGAACAGTAAAACTGACTAGAGATGCACCTGCTTTCCCATCCACAACTACTCCTTTCACAGCTGCTAATGAGCAGTGACACTGAGAAAATGATACTGAAAGATGGAAGGAGGGGTTAATAAAAGCAAAGACTGTCATTCTTCTCTGTATTCCTAGTGCCTAGCACAATGCCTTGAGAACAACAAAGGCTTAAGAGATATATTGGTCAGACTGAATTAAATACATTGGACATGTGTCTTTAAGCAGCCTGATACAACTGCAAATTTCATACAGCTATATAGAAAGCGCTAAGGTAAATTCCATAATCTGATCTTGGTTATAACCTAGACAGTTCAGACATGATTATGCCATATCATAATTGTCTATCTACATAGCTGTAGATAGACAGAAATGTGTATTTGTTTTTTCTTATAAATATATATGTATATATGTATGTGTATAGGTATGTATAAAATACACACACACATTATAGAAAGAGGTTCTCAAATTTATTTGGCCTATTGCCCCCTTTTCAAAGAAAAAATTTATCAGTTTGGCCCCGCCCTGAAATCTACTTTTTTTAACCCTTTAATGTTTTTTTAAAAATTGTGTCATTTCGAAAAAATATAATTTTTTAAACAATGTATCTTAAATTTAATAATTTGTTGTAAATTTGTGGAGGTTTCCTGCATTGAAATTTTGATGATGCAATATTATGTCATGTAATCATATAGTATCATATTGTAAACAAGTCATTACACACACATATTCCTGACATTGCATGCTAGATTTCCTGACAACACGCAACATGCTTGCCTGCAAATACTTGCCTGTTAAGACTGTTGGCAGACTTGACCACTGATTGATTATAACTTTCATTTTGTGTGTTTGATTGGAAAATAATCTAATCACTACAACTTTAACTCTGTTACACAACAGATGAAACAGGTATGAATGGTTTTTCAAACTACTCTTATCTTTTCTTCTTTATTTATGCTTCCCCACCCCCTTGTTTTTATTCAATGCCCCCCAATTGTACCTGAAGCCACTACTGCCTGCTTGGATCATTCCAGTGCCCCCAAGAGGGTGGTATCACCCACTTTGGGAACCTCTGCATGTAGGTAGATAGGAATGGGTACTATACCTATAAATTCATTGGTATAGGGAAGTTCCTAGATGGGCAGAACCCCTCACCAACCTATACTGGTATTTTCTCTGTAATTATAGTCTTAGAGAGTTGCCTAGAATATTAAGAGCCTTGCCTAAGACCATACTACCATTTTGTGTCAAGGATGAAACTTGAACCTAGAATCTTCCTGGCTTCTAAACTGTCTCTCTATGCACTTTATCATGCTGTAGATAAATAGTTACAGATGAATAGATAGATCATAGATATATGAGACAGACCAATATAAAATACAGATAAACAATATATATGTACTATTTTATATAGATATATTGAAGTACCTGTCATCAATACTGTCCTCAATTTATTCACTCTTACCTAATTTAGTTATACACAAAATGTATAATGATCCTGTACCTTGTTGACTTGAAACATCACATTTTGGAATCTGGGAACAATAGCCAATTCGAATGTTTGGATCTGTTGTAAAACACCAGGGTGATTCAGCCCCATCTGGATTTCGACAGTAATTTTCTCTTAAGTCTCTATGAAAAGATAATCATGTTACTGTAAATGGGAAGTTTCATTTTCATGAAGTCAATACTAAAATACTTCTACAAATACAGAATGTATGGTAATGGATAAATGAAATCCAATATATAAAGAATTCCTTAGATATCATTTACAGCATTTTTAAAGACAAGTGCAATTTTTGTGTCAATTATATCTGTATTCACTTTATGTTAAGCTGAGGAGGGCCACAGGTTATTAGTGATAATGAATTTGATGAATAAGACATGCTGTTCCTTTAAACATGTTTTAGTTAGCACTACAATATTAGAAGAGAATTGAATTGAGTCTGTAAATATGTTGAAATTATTAGTTTTAAAATGGGAATCCAAATGTAACTCAATAAATTTAATAAATATACAATAGGACTGATATAATTCTCCCCTTTCAACTTCTGTACATTTTTACAAACTGCCTCCTGTACCTAGAAGGGATTCCTTCCATATCTGTATCAATAGCCTTACCTCTTCCTTCAAAGCCCAATTCATGTTCTACCTCTTCCATGAAGTCTTTCTCATTCTTTCAACTAGAAGTAATTCTTTCTTTTTTAAATCCCATGCATCTTTGTTGACATTTTCTATACATTTATTACTGTTTAAACTGTATTAAATATTTTGTGCCTGTCTTATTTTATACCACATATACCATATATAAGCCACTGTTGATGATATGCCTACTTATGTCTACCAGGTATCCCCTCATTTTTCTTTGGGATTCCTACAATTTTAATCTTATGAGATAATGGTTTTCTAAAATGTGTAGAAATAAAGGCATTCTTGGTCTGATAAGCACTGAACTAGATCACCTTCACATCCCCTTTCAGTATTTACATACTGTGATACTAGTGTTTAGAGGCAGCTAGGTGGTACAATGGATAGAACACCAGGTCTAGCATCAGGAAGACCTGAGTTCAAATATGGCCTTAGATACATACTAACTGTGTGACCACGGGCAAGTCACTCAACCTCCTTATGCCTCAGTTTCCTCAACTGTAAAATGTGTATCATAATAGCACCTACCTTTAGCAGGGTCGTTTTGAGGATCAAATGAGATAATCTATGTGCTTCCTATATTACTTGTCACATAATAGATGTTTAAAAATGCTTACTTCTATTACCACTATGCAATGGGTTTTGACAGCAAAGAGATGTTTACAGCTTCTGAAATTAATCCAATTCCCTCTCTACTTCCTATACAATTCTGGGACCAATTCATGGTCCATCAAATTCTCTTCAACATACATACCCATACATATTTACTTATGCATGTCACAAGTTGAACAATATATTCATATAGTTTGAGTTTTGTTTTATAGTATAGAAATGACTGTGTATTTTAAAAACTTCTGGTATTTAAGTGACTGTGGAACTCATTTATGAGAACCTAGAGTGTTTCAGAGCTCTAAGGAATCATTGAAAGATCATCTGTGATCAGGAGCAACTAGAGAACCTCATAATCAATAGAGAACTTCTGTTATATCTGGGCTCTGTATACAGACTCCTCCATGACTGGCAAATACCTTTAGAAAACTGTTACTTCTGTTACCCTATTAGCTCTCACATGGTAGTTACTTTAAAAATTGCTTTTTACTATACTACCCCCCCTTTATTTTATCAGCGACTTAAACCAGGAACAAAGATATTGTAATCAGTACGGAAAATATGCTGAAATCATAAATGTATGAATGTAATTTTGGGTAATTTTTTAAAAAAAATACTCTCAAAAGTGTAATTAAATGCTCAACAACCAATTGTAGTTTTGAAAATGTGCACTTCTGGGGATTTTTCCCTATTTCTTTGCTGTCATAGACATTATAAGTCAGTGAAAACTTATTTTATTATAAGATCTCATATGTTCTTATTACAAAAAAAAAATTCAGAAGCACCTCAAAGTTTATTGCAAAAATGATTTTTCAATATTTAAGCAATTTTATGTAGCATAATCACTCATTTACATCTAAGAGGCTCACCTGAAATAGAAAATGTTTTAAAAGAAAGAATATGCAACTGACTATTATAAACAACAGTGAAGCTACCATATCATCAACCCACTTTCAGGTTGGCAGTCATTCCTACTGCATCTCTCATTTCATTTCTCTAACTGCCTTAAGTCCTAGCACAGACTGTTTCATTTAAGGATGTAAGCACATTGATTGCCAAAGTTTCAAACTCATTGAATGGCATGTGTTCATAATTTGAGACTAAACTCAAACCTTTGGCT
Organism: Notamacropus eugenii; assembly: GCF_028372415.1. Taxonomy (NCBI): domain Eukaryota; kingdom Metazoa; phylum Chordata; class Mammalia; order Diprotodontia; family Macropodidae; genus Notamacropus; species Notamacropus eugenii. The sequence goes on from NC_092874.1 coordinate 159,109,159, forward strand.
GTTCTAACCCTTATGAAAAAGCCAATTATTAAGAAAAAATTAATAAGAGTAAAAGTCTCTTTCTCTGTGACACCACATACTTACATTTTGATAAATTATGTGTGAGCACAAAATGCGTATATTAAATTTCACATAAAATGTGCTTAGTTTACAATTTTAAACAAATAAGTATTTGGTGAAATGAGGTTTGTTTTTTTTTTTTATTTGACCCAAAATAACTAAATGAAAGCATGAGGTACACAGTAACCCTACATATTTGCCGATGCCAAATTTTGTATAGTGTCTGAGGTGAGTGTCTAAATCTGGAAACACCTCATTAATCGGGGTTGAGCTAGAAAAGAAGACTAGACTCACCCTAATATTTTTCCTGAATTCTTTCCTCTCTATTGAAACATGAATTGTTTACAGCTGCTAATGAGGTGGGAATAAAGGGAAGAGGTAATTATGTGATTCATATTGCTTCATCACAAACGGTATCATTAAACAATATATCTTGGCAAAGCTCTCATTTAGAAAAAAGATTCAGCATCTGGAAGAAAGAGCATTTTAATGGCACTGAAATTTGATGTAAAGTATTTCAAAAGTAATAAGAAACTTACCAATGTGCTACATTCTGCCAGGCCAACACACTACTAACAGATGAACTCATGAATGCTCTATGACAAAATCTTAGGCTAGACAATGTGGCTTTCAATCTTTATTTTAAATTTTTTGTTTGCGTTTAGTAGATTAAAGGATAAAGCTTCATGAGTAATAGTTAAAAGGAAAAGAATCTAACTTGAATTTCTTAGACCCCAATTATTACTTTGACCTTCATAATTCACATGGATATAAAATATATGGATTCAGTTCATATGCTCATTCTATTTTCTCTGAAGGAAAAGTCAGCTGGATGTTTATTACATAGTTCATATGATAATCTCTTAAATATACATCATAATCAAACATGAATCTGGCATAATTTTTATTAGTATTTTTTCTCTTTCCATTTTGATTTTAACTTCTAATTTTGTGGCATCTTGGTGAGTTATAATGGATGATTCATTACATAGACATGGAATGGAGGAAGATTGGTGGAGCACTAACAAGTTAACATTAACAAAACCAGAAGCTTAGTATAAGCTTTGGAGTCTACACAGGCAAATTGTATAATACATACATATGGATATGTATGTGTGTATGCACACACACACATACATATATGTATATATACATGTATGTATATATACATATACACACACACATATAAACCTGCCACTTTAAGCTCAAAGATCTACTTCTTGAAATACTAGAATTAAAGTTTAATTATTTTGTTAGAGGCAAAAATTTAAGTTTAAGAAAAAAAGATCAAACATCTCCTTAATCAAAACTTAATTACAACAAAGTCAAAGAGCATTACTTACTGGCATTATATTTAATAAAGAGAAGAAGATTATTGGCAACATGTTGCATTTTCAAAAGCAATCATTTTATTTTGTAATAACTAAGTGGTCCGTTTAAACTTACATGACATTTTATGGTCTATCTTACAAGAAAAGGAAAATAGAATATAACTAATTTCATTTAACATTATATCTATATCATAACAATTAATGCTAAAACTAGGTATCTTTGGCTTAACTTGTTCAGATAATTCATTTAGTTTCCCATTTAATATGGCTTGCTTGGATTTACTCTGAGAAATTTATTTGGGCTTTAAAGATTTGCACATATTTAATTTCACTATAGTTTTCATGCTTCCCTTGCTACAAAATTATGTCTGAAAAAGGAAGCCCCACTCTTTTCAGTGGCAAAAAAACCCCCACAAAAAACCACAAAAAACACAAAACCACTCTCCTCCAAAATTAATTTGCAAACTCAATAACACACCTAAAGATTATCATTCTTGCCATCCTTTAATTGTTATCAAAACGTGCAATCAGAGGGAAACAAAATGTTTATGACAGAAATGTTAAAGTTGACTTCCTTGTCTCTTCCTGCTCAGAAGACAAACTGACATGACCAGTAATACTTTTCATCAAATTATACATACTTGCACTTGAAGTTCTCAGGAGTTATATCATGCTGATGAGGATATTGGGAGTCCCAGCGCTGGCATGGAATTCCATTCCATATTGTGTTCACAGCACCTCGATAACCTTCTCCTTGACCTCTGACACAGTGAGTTGTTTCCATAGGAATATCACTGTTATTCATAGCACTGTGAGCTATTTAAAACAAAGGGGGAGGAGGGAAATACACATCATTGTTACACATCATTGCTTTAGTTGCTCAAAGTCCATTCATATTGCTGGTGTATTCTTATCATTTTAGAAAGTTCTTAAAGTATTTGACTCGATTCATAAAACCAAATAACAGTTATTGATAGCATCATGCATTTATATTTTCCCATGAATCCAAATCCTAGGAGGTCTACCATTGGGTACTTTCCTAAAGGCAAAATATATGTGTGGGTATACACACACACATGCACACACACCCCACACATACATATCCACATATACACACATACATATACACAGAGATACATATGTGTGTGCATGTATAGACACACATATGCACATATGTGTATGCATGTGTATGTGTATACACATGTATAACATGCCCCTATGACTGACTTGTACAGCACTAAAATTAAATTTCTCTAATGCTCTAAAATCATGAAGTTTTTAATGTGGTTACCCATGATCTTGCCTCTAACAAAATAATGAATACAGTCTATAAGCTCCATCGGAATTCATACTTCCCAAAGTGCTAATGTAACTTTTTTGTTAGTGTTTTAAATAGAGTACTTTAAATGTTCCTGTCATTCATATCCAAACTCCTGTGTGTCTGCTAACATTAATTTCTTCAGTCTCCTTCTAAGATCTTCTACTATACTTACCACTTTTCTTGACGGTTATAAACCTCACTAACGGAATAAAATTGAGCAAAATTCAGTTTCTGCTACAATTTATAATCTTCATTTTTGCCATTACATTGATTCAGTTCATTAAAAATACTTATCTACCACTTTGAAAATATAATTTAAAAAGTACAGAAGAACTATATCTAATACTTTTTCAAATCATTATTTATGGACATTTCTTAAGTCTATCTACTCTAGGTCATTTACCATTCTTTTTTTTTCTATCTATGTATTTTCCCTAATTCTGACATGCTTTCTTTTATAAATGCCTTGGGATAAATGTTGCATGTGGAATGCAGGGATCCAGATAAAATTTAATGTAGCAGGTTTAAATACCCCAGTCAACTCTACTTCTCCAGGGTCTTCTGGATGAGAGATAAGCAGAGAACTATAGAAATGTTCTACATCAAAATTTCCTATCTATACTCCAATCCTGAACCACAATTATAGAGAAAAGCCAAATCACGTCTGGCTTCAGTAATAGAGAACTGAATGGATTTGCGTTGTTATTGGCCTCTCATCTCCACCTGATTCTTAAAGTAAAATATAAGCTCCTTGGTCAGGAATTGTTTCATTTTTGTTTGCACATCCTTTGCACCCAAGGAGCACTGTGTGTGACACAGAAGGTTATTGAAATAAACACTTGTTCATTGACTTATAACTGCAGTGCATTTTATGCATAAGCATTTAGAGGTTACAGCTCTCTCTGTCATTTTTATTTATTTCTATGTTGGAAGACAGTTGTCAGTTTGGGGGGTTATTCTCAGAAGAGATCCCAACCTGGCCCTAACCTACCCTTCCAGCCTTGTTATCCCTGTCCTGCATTCCAGTCAAACTGTCCCTTTTATTGTTCCTTATATAGTACACTCCATCTCCCATCCTCACACCTGTGCACTAGGTATCTTCCATGCCCAAAATACATTCTCTCCTCCCCTCTATATTTTAGAAACTTTTGCTTCCTTTAAGATTGAGCTCAAGAACCACTGTCTGTATGAAGTCTTTCTCGATTTACTAAATTTCTAATGCCCTTCCTCCCAAAGTTCAGTGATTTTTATTTTGTTTATAGTCTGTACACACCTTTGTGTGCAAGTCTCTTCTAATAGAATATAAGGTATTTGAGGGCATGGACTGTTCCATTTTCTCTGTGCATCCCCAGAATTTGGCACAGTATTGAAGAAGTATTAGGTGCTTAATAAGTGCTTGTTGATTGAATGTAACTGAGGTTTTAAGTAGAAAAGCCATTTCACTTCGAAACAAAAGAGAACTGAGACTAATTGATAGTACAAAATCATTTTTATTATACTGTGGAGTGCATTATGTAGTTTTCTTCTGTTCTGTAAATTGATTTGCAATTTCTACCTACATACTACATTATAGCACAATGACATATATATATATATATATGTATATATATTAGAGACGGATTGAGTAATACAGAGAAGTCTGTAGCCTTGGTATTTAAAATACTCTGTTAATAGACAAAGAAATATTGACCACATAATTGACAAGCAAGATAATCAAGAGTTGTTTGTACATGGAACCCGGTCCTAAAATGCAAGTAAGGCAAGACAAGCAAGTGGAAGAATAAAAATATTGGTATTTGTGTAAATAATATCCATACGTTGATGCTGGTCAACTTGCTGTTACATGAGTTTAGCGATATTGATCAGCAATACTTTGGAATTAGTACTATTGTCAAGAAAACTGGAACATCTATAATTTCTTCAAAGATAACTCTATAGACAACTGCATTTCTAATGTTTTAAATTATATATAAATGGATTAAAAGGCAGTATGATTTAGTGGAAAGAGGTCTAGTTTAAGAATGAACAGTCCCACCCTCTGACACTTACTACCTGTATGATCTTGGGCAAGTCACTTAACCTCAATAGACCTCAGTTTCTTCATTGACAGAGTAGACTAGATGACCCCTAAATTCTTTAGAACTAGATAGTAGATCTATGCATCTGCCATCCCACAGTTTGATTAAGCAGGAAAAGCACATGATAGAATTTGTATGTTGAGAACTAAAAAAGATACACATTCAAGATTATTTAAAAATATTTCATTTCCAGTCGTGAATTATGACATAAATAAGAAGAAAATTAATTACCATTGAAATCCATCATTTAGTTTACTTTAAATTGTAATGGCAGCATTTTTTAATATTTATCTCTTAAGGTATAGACATACATACTTGCATACCTGGCAACTCAGTCTTGCCTTCAGACTCCTTCAGTAAGGGATAAGGGTAAGTAGAGAAAAGACAAAAAGAGTATGCTCAGCTGGAATATTTTGAAACTTACTCCTTTAGGGAATCCCATTACTTACCCTATTAGTTTGTATAATAGGGACATTTGCCAGCTACCACCCAATGCCATGCAAAAGAACTTGACAGATAATTGCCAGATAGTTCTGTGGTGAGTATGGGCTGCTTGGTATAAAATTCTACATCTCAAAGGAAATAAAGAAAGGTTCTCCTCCTCCCCATGCAAGGTATCTTACTTATACATTCAAGTGGATGCAAAAAGGTAAATAAGTATGCACATTCAAAATATTACATCCATAAATATTGATTTTGCCTTCATAAGATTACTCATAAATAATCCCATCTCCCCTCTGACACTGCCACCACCTTGGCGCAGGCCGTCATCATCTCAAGCCTAGACTACTGCAATAACATGCTGGCAAGTCTTTCTGCCTCCAATGTATTCCCACTCCTCCATTCAGTCATCAAAATGATCTTTCTAAAACACAGATCTGACCATCTCAACCCACTATTCAATAACCTATAGTGGCTCTCTACCACCGCTAGGAACAAATGAAAAATTCTCAGGGTGGCTTTTCAAGCCCTTTATCATCTGGCCCCTTCCCACTTTTCTGGTCTTCTTATATCTTATGCCCTCTATGTACTCTGCAATCCAGTGACACTGGATTTCTTGCTATTCTTTGAACAAGAAAATTCATTTTCACAAGTTGTTCCCCCCAAACCTGGAACGCTTGTCCTTCTTGGCTCCACCACCTGACTTCCTTGACTTCCTTCAAGCTGCAACTTTTATTTTATTCCCTTTTATTTTTTGTGTCTCCCCTCTGTTAACAATTTTCTATTTAACTTGTATGTATCTTCTTTATATATAGTTCCCTATGCATTCTCTCCCCATTAGACTGTGGATGGTTTGAGAGCAGGTATTGTGTTTTGTGTTTGCATCCCCAGTGCTTAGTAGAGTGTTTGGCACGTAGTAAGAACTTAATAAATGTTTATCGACCAACCTGACTGACTAATGCTGGATATTCAAAATAACTTTATATTGTAATGGTTAGGAACCAGGTCTGTGATCTCATTGGTAGAAGGGACAGGAAATTGCCTCTACCATTGCAGATTACCATGTTTTCTACAACATTTAATCTTAGAATGTTGGTAGACCACTGAAAGATTAAGTAACTTGCCAGGTTAAATACAACCAGTATATGGCAAAGGTAGGACCTGATCCCAGGTGCTCCTGACCTATCCATCTATCCCACTGCCTCTAAAAATGGCATATTATTCAAATGGCTAGAATTAAAGAAAAATTACGAAAAAAATTTCTCTATTATATTTGTCTGATTAGTAAAATATGTTGATAGAAAAAAACTGCTATTCACTAACACATGAAGCTGTATGAGGGTAAATCAGAGAATTCAAATATTAATGCTGGGTGACATTTTCCATATCTTATTTACAATGATTCTCTTTTTTTATATAGAAATAGGTTAAAATAGATTTAACATGTTACTCAAATATGAAGTTGAATAATAAACTATTTGTATAAAAAAAGTTGAAGAAAGTGCTCTAGAGTGAGATGATTTACCCATCCATATAAAATATGTAACCTGATAAATACTGACAAGGTCAATACAAAGCACTAGGGAATGAAAATGAGATGCTAATTATGGCGTTGAGATGATCCAGGGCAGATTTAAATCGTGAAACATACATATTTTAAATGTTTCAGGAATCTTGATGAGATAATAATTTGGGTCATTTACTTAACTTTCTTTTGACTTAATTGCTTCTTTTCAGTATATATATATATGTTTCTCTTGAACTTTTCACAGTGGTTGTTGAGACAGCCACTGAATCCTTCAGGGCAAAAAATAAAGATATAAAAACAAGAGTAAAAAAATCTCTAAACCACACAAATGTAAACAAATGAAAAAATAAGACTAACCCGCATATTTCCAATTACTCAACAGTTTCTTGCCAGTGGAAGAAATAGGGTAAAGTTTATAAAACTCTTTGGATTAAATAAAATTTAGAAGAGTACAAAATATAATGATATGCATTTTCTAAGAATAAATATCAGTGTCATATTGGGCTTCATCAGAGCTTAAAGTTAACTCAAATGTTTAGCAGTTTTTCCCAACTGACATTTGATATAAGCATCCTTATCTCAAAAAATTGTAATTGTCAGCCATTACACAGTTTTACTTACTCCTGTGGTGAGTTCAGTGAAACTACTTCTCGCTGATTAGACCCACAAGCCATCACTATTTAAGCCAGATTCTCTCCTTATATAAAACAAAACAAAACAAAACAAAATCTTCTGAAATGGATTGAGTTATGTATGTGCTTTTTGGTCCTCAGTTTCTAGAAATGATACTCATAATTAAATGCCCCAAAACACAGTTCATCTTATAGTGACAGTACTACAGCTAAGACTGCATCTATTTGTAACCAAAATAAATGGCTATTAAAATGATTTTCTGACGATGATAACTTTCCAAGTGGTGTGCTAGAGCCAGTTCAAGATAGCTGATTATTAAATTTTCAGCATGAGCATTTATCACTCAGAAACTGGCAAATGCTATAAATCAGGTTTTGATTCATTATTTTGTTGATTGTCTGGACTTAAGAAAATGATAGAGAAAATCTTAACATTATATATTAAACTGCATATCATGTCTTACACATATGTATGTGTGTGAATATGTGCATACATCTTCATATTATATATGTATATATGTATTATATACGTGTGTGTAGATATGTGTGTGTGTGTGTGTGTGTGTGTGTGTGTGTGTGTGTGTGTGTGTGTGTGTATATATATATATATATATATATATATATATATTAACTCAGCTCTTCCTCTCCCTTCTGTCCCCCTCACCCATTCCTTCTTCTCTCCAAAGGAAGGCAAATTTAGATGGCCAGAGGATACCCAGTTAACTTGGGGTTTACAGGCCAGATTTCTTCCTTCCTTTTTTCCTCTTTCTTTCTTTCTTTCTTTCTTTCTTTCTCTTTCTTTTTCTTTCTCTCTCTCTCTCTTTCTCTCTCCCCCTTCCATCCCTCCCTTCCTTTCTTCCGTTTTTTCTTGTCTTTCCCAAAACCTTAAACTCAGGGCACTCTGAAGCCCATACATTGCACAATAGGTCCCTGCACAAACTCCACTTAATGGCTCTGTTGGGGAAACTCTTGGCTTCAGAGTGATTATCAATAGTAACTGTTGCTCTTTCCCTCCCAGATTCATTTATTGGTTGTTTTTCTTTTACTCATTAAAGGGGACATTCCCTGATTACTTCTTAAAGAGGCCTTTTCACTGAATGGGTGTCACCTTACTCTAAGTGAGTACCTGAATAGGCCAACGTCTCCCATTGCTTCTTGGGCCTTCTCTAGTCAACCTGATGAATATCCGGTCACTGGACCCAGATGGCTCAGGAGGGGAAAGTGAGACTGCTGACCTGTACAGCCTTCCCTCACTCAAAACAAAGTCAAGTGCAAGTCATGTCATCATTTCTCTAATGTCATGGTCTTCTTCGAAAATGAAGAACAAACACAGATATCTATATCTATAAATATAGATACATATATATATATATACATAATTTGTTGTTGTTTCTAGAGAACAAGTTGTTAAAAACTTATGACAATATCTCTATACAGAACCTTCAAAAATGTATCCAATAAATATCAATTAATCACAAGGTTAATGATTGATCAGCCTACTGACCATTGAAGGGTAACATGTTACTGCTGTTAATATATAGCTTGTCATTAAAATGTTTTGTATTTGTTATTAAAATAGAATTAATTCTTCCTGAAGCATAAAAAAAATAGACCTATTCTGCTTTCTTAACACAAGTTGCCAACTATATCCCAGAGGCTTGGCGCAAAAAGAAAACCAAGGTTTCACGCCAGTCGACTTAGGATGGGATATAAAATGCTGGGAACGCTTCTTCTTTTGAGAAGTTAATTGAATTAGTGGACTAAAAGAGCAACTCATTGTCCTTAGCTGCCAAACAAATATCCCTGAAAATCAGCTGAAGCTGATCAACTTTAGCCAAGTAAGCATGTTTTTAAAACACTGCCTCACCACATGCAAAGAGAGCTTTTGAAGATATGTATACTAGGCTCATACTGAAAATAATGGGCATTCTTCTGAGAGTTTCTCACAAATAGAAAAGTTTGATGAGGGGGATGTCATTGTCAACCACTCTTTTGAAACAAATGCAAAGGCATTATTACATGATACTCACTGGTCTAAGAACTAAGGAATGTTTTCCTCTGATGATTCAAACAAACTTTTCTTTTTGGAAATGCTTTTACGAAAACATTTGCTTTTGAGATCTCTCCCCAGGCTATTAAAACATGATCATGGAAGTACTTCTTGGAACATCAATTTAATTTTGCTTAGACGTGTCCTATTGCAAAGACCAAAGATAGTATTTGGAAGTCAGGTCAAAGGCTTGTAATGGAGAGAATATTAATACCAGGGGAAGAGGCATTAAATAAATCTGAATTCTTGAAACAATCACACTAGGCCCAGTGCTTTACAGAAAAAGCAGTGGAAGAAGCCCTTCCCTCAAAGCTTGATCTGCTTAACTTCCCTACTTCTGTCAATAGGACACCACCTTCCTAGCCTCCCATGCTCAAAACCTTGGCATTATATTTAATTGTTCTCCTTCCTTCCTTCATCACATCCATTCAGCTGCCAAGATCCAATGACAGAACCTCTAAAGTATCTTTCACATCTCTCCTCAAATCTTCACTCAGACAGCACCCACCTTACCACCTCTCTGAACTTTTATTAAGGGCTTCTACCTAGTCCCTCCCCTGCCTCTAGCTTTTCACTGCTCCAGTGTAACCTTCATATTGCTGCCATCTCCTGAAGTGCATCTCTGATTCCAGAATTTCTCTCAATAATGTTCCTTAGGCCCTCTATTGCTTTATAATTAAAATATGAATTCTCAATCTAGCATTCAAGTCTTTACACAGTGTGGCTCCCACTAATTTTTTTCAGCCTTGTTTTGAACTATGCCTCTTCACATACTCTATATTCCAGCCCAATTGACCTTATTATTTGCTATTTCCCAGTGTTACTCTACCCACCCCTGCCTTTGTGCTTGTATTCACGGCATCTTCATCGTCTAGAAAAAGAGTCCACTATGTTCACATTTTTAAAATTCCTACCAGAAATTCCAAAACCTATCTCAAGTGCCATCTCCTCCACAAAGTTTCTAGCTGGAAGAGATAGCTTGAATCACTGATATTCATTTGTTTGGATTTCTCTTTTGCATTTCTCATGCTTTATGGCTTGTTTTATAGTTATTTACATGACTATCTCTCCTAACATATGTCATACTCGTTAAGAAAAGGAATTGTCCTTTACAACACTCTTTGCATGTTAAACATTTGCGCAGTACCTTGTACATTGTATTTAATAATTTTTGAATGAAACATTAGACAATTGTCCCGCATCACTGGCATGAAGGTGACTCTGGATTTGCAAAGGCTCTACTAAGAGAGCGCTAGCTCAAAAAAACCCCAAACTTCTGTCATGTTGTAAAGGTTTTAAGTAGGGACCTGGCAAAAGAAATGTTTACTTTACAAAGGCCAGACTAGTTAATTATGATGATGCCCAATACCAGTAATCTGGACACTTGGTTATGAATCATTTGGCCATTTTAAAGGAAAACAAATAAAGGTACAAAATGGCCCTTGGTCTTTTGTGACCCCTTTGTTCTATGACACTGGCAGAGTGGCAGAAAAAGGAACAGAAGTGCTCAGGATCACAGTTTGGAGGTTGACTATAATTAGGAATTGATCTGTTGGCATCACTGTAAATATAGATCCTTTTACTTACATAGAGACCCACTTTTGGAGGAAATGAATTGTATCAATCTTTGTGTCTTGCTACAGTTAATAAGATCCCACATTTATATAGCATGTTTAGATTTTCAAGATACTTTATAAATATTATCTCATCATCACAACAACCCTGTGACGTAGATGTTATCTCCATTTTGCAGATTAGGTAACTGAAGGACACAAATTCAGTGACATGCTCAATGTTACATAGCTAGGGAATTTTTGAGGTCATGTTGGAACTCATATTTCATTTTTTTTTTATATTTTGTATAGAGCTCTATCCAAATGAAACTGTAAGACTTATGGAAGTAGGACCTAAATGGAAAGAAAGCTCATTGATTCTCCTTAGAGAAGCAAATAAAGTAGTTGGTGGATTTCAGTTTTTTAATAACAAATGTCTTTTTTTGATGAGATGATATCTCAATCTGAGATATCTGATGATCTCGGAGGATTCATGGTGAGCATTTGTAAAAATATTTCTATGAAAACAATTATGCACTAATATCTATTGCAGAGGTTAAGAGGCAGAGAAATTCTATGAAGAACTCAGTTATCACCCTCCAAATTAAGTCAACATATGCTTTGGTGGTGTTGTATTTTAAGACGGAAGACTGGATGCTAGAAATATTCTGCAAACTACAGATCAGGACTAGGGAATGAGAAAAGCTTAAATGTCTTAGTTACATAGAAATCTCCATCATGTCTAAATGATAAATATTAATAAAATGCCATGCCAATATCCCTCTGGCGGAGTCCTTTCATATCTTTATAAAAAACACTGTGTTCTTGTTGAGCTAGTTTATTGATGTGAGCACAGTTCTCATGTTTGTGACTCTCAACCTGAGTCATCTTCAGAGTTGCATAAGCTTCATAAAATAAGCCACTCAAATCAGCTGGGTGGACTTCTTAGGGACTGAAGTCAATTTGTACTCCCTTTCTGCGCAGAAAATTGCAGATTACTCTATAGGTCACTGGACAAATGCTTGAGTATCTTATGAAGATAGTCTAAGTCTGACTTCCAGCCATAGAATAGCTACTAACAGCTTGATCTTTCTCAGTAGTAATTCCTGGAGAAATCCAGGATAGTGGGGAAGCTTTTCTCTTGCAAGCTTTCCTAGTAACCTCCTGGTAATAAAGGGCAGAATAGAGCTTCGTTATAAATTTAAAATGCCTCTCTCTATAAACTGACATGGGAAAGTAGTAACAGTTTCTAACGCACAAACCTCAAATTGCTTGCACGTTTGCTTTGGATGTGAAGCCAAGATTCATATCTGAATTGTTCACTGGACTCTATCCAAGCTTATATGGAAAGCTCAAGAGACGAGATTGTCCTAAAAAGTCTTCAAAACTAAAGGCTTATTACTTGATACATTGCTTTGATAGAACCTCTCAATATATTCTCATTCCCTTGGGGGTCAGTGTGGTGTGGGGGCACATGGCTAACGTATTTCTCTGAGTTAGAAGTTGACAACTGGTGTAGTACTTCTGTCCTTTGTTGAATTTATAAAATGCATAAATGTAATCAATTTATTTAAAATATGAAAACTTCATTGAGCTAATCCTTTCTAATCATGTAGAACAAACTATGTTTAAAAAAATTGATATGTTGATTCTTAGGTTTTTACATCAAGTTTTTAGTATTGGTTTAAAGTATTAAATATGCTGCATAATATTTACAAATGGCACAATCTACCCCAAAGAGAAAGCATGGCTACACTAGAGAAAAAACCAAAAAGCTCTCAACTACCTGGATGGACACCTGCTTTTTGAAAACTTCAGCTTTTAAAAAAAACTCTAGATTTGAAAGCAGATGGGGGTGGGGAGCCCAAAGAAACAAAATCTTCTTTGACAGTGCAAAAGCATTCAGTGAGAACTCAGCAACATTGATTCCTTGACATTGTCCATAAAAAGCCAGTCTACCTGGACAAGAAGGGAAGGAGCAGGAGAGAAGTGATGGGAGCCAGGAGAGACAAAAACAAAGAAAAGCAGCGAGAAGAGGAAAGAAAACAGCCCTGAAGATCCACAGCAGCCCTGTACAGGTGGTGGCAATTAGAAGCCACAATGCCAACAACAATCAGAAAACATGTTGAAAGGAGAGAAGAAAGCCAGAGGGAAAGAGACAAAAGATAGAAAAGCTCTGCTTACAGCCGGAGGGGAGAGGAGAGGCCAAACAAGGATTCAGCTGGGCTTTAGCAGCCTGAAAAGGTCAGTCCTTTGACATGCTAGAGGCACATCAGACACGGAACAGTTATTCTATTGCTTAGATAATTGTAGGGCTCACCCTGGGGGAACAAGGTTAGCGTCTGGTAATATGTTCACCTTTTTTAATGATAATAACTGACATTTATATATGACTTTAGGTTTGCAAAGGACTTTGGGCACCTGACCCTCACTGAGTTTCAGCCCAATTCCATAATACTGATCCCTTTCACAGATGAGGAGACTGATATGCAGAGAAATCAAGTGAATTACCTTTGGTCACATAGCTAAAAAAGGTCATATAGGCAGGGGCTGAATTCAGGTGCCACAGCAGGGTGCTTGGTTACCTACTGATGCCATTTTGATACCATGGAAAGGACGCTGCCTCTGCAGTCAGCAGTAGGATGGAATCTTGTCTCTACCACTTACTGTTAGGAACACACCAAACCCCAAACCACATGACACCTCAGTTTTCTCATCTGTGGAAAAGGCAATAATATACTGCTTGCTTTACCTACCTCATGTAATTGTTGTAAGGAAACTGTTTCATTGAGTGCTTTATAACTAGGATAGGGACATGTAGCAATGTTATTATTTAGAATACGAAATGTTATAAAAGAGATTCATTCAGACAACTGATCCTTCCTGAAGCCATTATATGTTATGTATTTTGGTCAAATAGCCATATCAAAACACGGTTTGAGTGTTGCTAAAATCTGTTAAATTCTGTTAAAATCAAATCTTAAGAAGGGGGTTAAGAAAGCCATGGCCTGGTGTCATATCTATAGAAATATGATATCATTTTCTGATAATAAGGTACTTGTAGGTATTGGAATAAACATTTTCTAAAATACCCTAGAACAAATTCAAGTAACCCCAAATGTTGAGGTTTGTTGAGTCATTGGAGCTCATCTAGCCTACCACCTAGCTGAAAGAAGAATCTGGCTTATGCTAGAATCTTTCCAATGATGGGGAGCTGGTCACTTTACAAGGCAATTTATACCATTTTACTACTACTTTAGTTGTTAAGATGTTCCTTCTTATCTTGAGTCAAAACCTGCCTCCCTGGAAAAAAAATTCCATCTACTGATCCTACTACTACCCTCTGAAAATAAGAAGAACGTGTCTAGCGCAACTTCCAAGTCATATGTGACCCTTCAAGCCATTGATTAGATCGCCAATGAGGTTTGTTTCCTGAAGGGAATCCTCACCTGTGCCTGAAGACTAGACTATGAAATAACAATAACAGCAATAACAGCTAGCAGCTATACAGCACATTAAAGGTTGCAAAGCACCATATGTGTTACCTTGCAAGATCCTCACAACAACTCTGTGAAGTAGGTGCTATTTTATCTCCTTTTTACAGCTGAGAAAAATGAGGCTTACATTACTTGCCCTGGGATACCTAGCTAGTAGAAGTAAATAGCAAATATCTAAAGGAGGATCTGACCTGAAGTTTTCCTGATTCTACATCCCCCTGCACCACCTGGCTAACTTTAGCTGGAGTATGTGAGAAGGAGGGGAAGAAAGAAGACTGGACGTGGTCCCATCTGACATGTGACAGATATCAAGCTCTTCCCTTAAAAGGTGAGGTCTATCCAAAGAGGAAAAAATAGCTCCTTGTTTATGGGAAAGAAGAGACAAATATGGGCAATAGGTGATTCCCTGCAGGTTGGTACCAGCATAGCTATTTATCAGCCTCAGATAAATATAATTAGAGAAATGTTGTCTTCCCATGCTCTATATCTGGCATATGGTAGAGAGTCTCTGAGGATTATAAAATCTGAAATACGTAGTGATTAATGAGAGGGCAAATTATTCCTTCAGAAGAAGACAGAAAGTTAGGGATTAAATCTTGGGCAAAGAATCAAAATCTTTAGGGAGTATAGGTAGGGACTTCAACTGAGATAGACTGATTTGTCCTCTTAGATACCACTGAGACTTGGTAGAATGTGATCCAGGATAGGAATTTGACTCTAGAAGATTAGAGCATGGTCAAACGGAACATAATATACAAAAGAAGGTGAAGTAGAATTGTGTGTTTTGAAGATCAATTTCTCATGTAAGAAAACTTAGGAATCATATGGGGAACACATGGTAGAGAGTTTTGAGTGAGGCTCAATGTAGGAAAAAAAAGAAAGCCTTGATATATACTGATGATATATAACATTTTTCCTGTGACTTTCCTTCTTGTCTTTTTGAATTTTTTTTTTTACTCTGCTCCTGGGTTGAAGGTAAATCAGGGAGAAACAAGCAAAATGGTTTGGGTTAATCCTGGCAGCCATGAGGAGATGACTGTTATCCCCCTTTATTGGATACTTTTAGAAATGTTCTCAAGATGAGCACTAATGCCAGGTGTTAGGGCACATGCCTGGAATTCAAGGTACCACAGAGTCTGAGGCTTGTGTATCTCTTCAGCTCAGGAGTTTTGAGCTGCACTGAGCTAAGCTGAACAGTTGTCCAATAGTAAGTCGAGCATGATTACAATGAACCCCTGGGAGCACAGAGCCACTAGGTTGCTGAAGGAGGGGTAAACCAACCCACATTAGAAATGGTATAAGTCAAAACTCCAAAGCTGATCAGTAGTGAGATTAGTTCTATAAATAGCCCTTATATTCCAGCCTTCTAGCCTTAGTGTGATAGGGAGACCCATTCTTCCATTCTTTAATAGAGAGAAGGAGAAAGAAGGGAGGGAGGGAGGGAGAAAGAGAAACAAAGAGAGAGAGAGAGAGAGAGAGCAGGAAGTAGTCATGCAATAGAATGATAGAGGGCTGTTATGAGACCTATACACTGTCATTAAGGGTTAGCTACCCTCTTCTTCCTTCTACTGTTCTTGAAAGTCAGACTTCCAAATCATTATGTGGGCAACAGATGTTCAAGACCACTCTTCTGGGTTTTAGACTAATGGGATTTAATGAGGTAGACCATAGCAGCCACGAATGTTATTGTTTGAGATCAAAACTTAGAAACTAGTTTAGAAACTGGAGAAAATACAGAGACTGGAGGGAGGATCTTGAATTTCAAGTTTGAGAGGTATTCTGATGCCTGATAGGCTGGTGAGCAGGAAGAGGAAACTGATTTCTTTCATTACTCTTGTTTTCTCCTGGGATACTGATATGAAATCCTTGATACACTCCCTTGTCTTGTTGTGTCTCCATGAGTTATGGGTTTAGGGAGTCCCATGACCCCATAAGATGCCCTAAGAAGGCATCAAGAGGAGGTTTAGGAGACAGCTAGAGAAAGACTGTTATATATAGAAACACCTGACCAATTTCATTCCATATTTGTTATGTAAATTATATGATCATATTGTGCTAATTAAGTCTTATGAATGTGAATGACTATAGAGAGGACAGCACAGAGATGGTTGGGAATTTAGAGTTATGTAAGTATTGTAGACTTTATTTTTTGATATTTTGAATAATTTTTCCTTAATGCTAGACCTACATACCCCCACTGCTACAGTCCTAGAATAGGTGTCTGAAACCACAGGTAGTCAGTTGGCATACAGTAGCATTTTGGGAATGCACATGAGTCAGTGAAACTCTGATGAAACCAATGGATTGGTAGCTCAAGTGATCTATCAGTTGGTAGGCAACTAAAATTGTACTTCCTTGCCAGATGATTAATACAGTGACATCTTGCCTCCCTTTAGGCTTAAGGAGGGTGGTCAATTTGGAAACATTTGAACCCAGTGACCCAAAGATACTTGGTTGCCTATACTAGGTCACAGATATAGTAATAATAATATGACAAGGAGAGGAAATATGACATGCTAGATATAGAGCCAGCTTCAGCACTGGGAAGACCTGGTTGAAGTCCTGTCATTGACACATACTAGCAATGTGACCCTGGGCAAGTCACTTAACACCAGGGCTCCAGGCAGATCCCTGAAACATAAATAATACAAACATGCCATATACACACATACATATCAATAAAGTCCACAAATATAACTATAATATATTTCAGCTACTTAGATATCTAGCACAGACTCTCAGCTTTTTGCTAAGCAACAGACAGAGTTCTGCTTTTGCATAATGATAGTTTTCATTTTTCCAAGGGTGAAGGAGGCAATTGAACTGCTATTCTAGACTTAATCTGTGCTGACAAAGACAAAATGGTTACAAAAGTGGAAATGATAGAAACCTTGGTAAGAAGCAACCACTCTATCTTTAAATTCATGACAGAAGAGATGAAAGCCAGACATGCACCAGAGAGTTGGGAAGAAAGGAATTCAAGAACAAAGAGAAAATATAGATAAGAGTTTTATGACCCAAAATAACAAATGTGAAGTCAGCTCAAGAGGTAGTGGAAGCTCTTAAGAATAAAATATGTATGGTAGAGAAACAAACAGTTTTCATCTGGAGGGGTATATGGTGAAAGGAAACAATGTAGATGCACGGGCAACTCATCAAAAATTTTATATATATAAATACATATATGTATATATATATGTGTGTGTGTATGTATGTGTATGTGATGAAAAGGGCAATTAATGGAGGATGTGATGGTCCTATAAGAATTATGAGAGTGGTGCTAAGGCACAAAATGATCATAGATTGATTATAAACACTAAAGAAGAAATGGTATTTTTAGCCATTTCAGAAACTAGAGGAAGATCAAGGAAGAGATTCTTGTATTTGGACTATAAAAGATAAAATTAAAGATAGTATAACAGAGTTGAAACCCAAGAGAAGTAGGAAAATTGCAAGAGAGCACCTAAATACCTCTCATGAGTTCAGGTCATCGGAACCAGATGAATTATATGTCAAGGTAGAAACAAATATGATTCCTGTACAGCTTTTAGTGATCTTTGAAAAGTGTTGAAGAATAAAAGAGTTGGCACGGATCTGTGGAGGAGTATGTTATGTCTAGATTTTCAAAAAGGTCTGCTTATCTTTGATTTTCTAATATCTTACAAAATGTAGAATGGAATATTAAGAGTTTGGTGAACATTTAGAAAGGAAGGCAATGGTCACTAAGAGCCAGAATGGTTTTTATCAGGAGCAAGTCATGCCAGACTAATAACATTTTCCTTCTTAGCAGGAACATTAGTCTAAGTTCAATGAGTAGAATGGATATTAGTGTCAATATAAAATGTGTATGAATTTCAGCAAAGTGTTGAAGGTTTCTCAAGCTGATCTTGCAGACAAGAAATAGAGGCATAAACCTGACAGTTGTGTGGTTGTGGGTGTTATATGGATTTGGAACTTGTTGAATGTCTAGATGGAAAAAGTATTCATTAATGGATCAATGTCAATTTGGAGTAAGGCCTCTAGTGGAGTACCCAAGAATACTTTGACCATGTTCTCATTAAGATTTTCATTAACAGCTTGAATAAAGTATTTTTATCAGTCTAAAGACAGCTGATTTGTTTATCAGATTGGCTGAAGAAACAAAGCTGCAAAGAGTAACACACTCAGCGGCTGATAAAATAAGGATCCCTGCCTCTTCCCCCACAAAAAATCTCAACATGTTAAAATGACAGATCAAATTGAATAAAATAAAATTTAACAGGGATAAATAGAAAACCCTGTACTTAGGCTGAAAGAATCAACTACACACAAATAGGTTTAAGGATAGGTGACCAGGCACAACTTTGTAGAAAAAAACCCTCTGGGTTTTATTGAATTGCAAACTAAGTGCAAATGTAAGAATGACATGTCTGCCAAAGAATCTAACGCAACTTTGTGATGCATTAACAGCTACGGCAGCAGTCACAACAACAATAGACAGCATTTATGGAAATGCTTTCAGGTTTACAAAATGTTTTCTAATTTGATCCTTACAGCAATCTAGAAGGGTAGATATTATTGATATTTCCACGTTATAGATGAAGAATCCGTGGTTGACAAAGGTTAAGTATTTTTCCCAGGATCACACAGCTAGTATCCGAGGCAAGATTGGGACTCCACTGTTCCTGAGTCCAAATCCATTCCTCCAGCTAGTGAACCACCTCACTGCCCCATCCAGAGCAACATAGCATTCAGAAGTAGGAAGGATGCCCCAACACAGAGACTCTTAAACTTTCTGTGTCATGAATCCCTTTCTCAGTCTAGTGAATCTGATATAGGTCTTCTCAGAAAAATGTTTTTAAGTGCACTAAATAAAATACATAGATTTATAGCAGGAACTCATTACATTAAAATACAGTTATCAACATTTTTAAAATAACAAGTTCATAAAGCCTGGGTTAAGAACTCCTGCCTAAAATATTAAGGAAATCTTTAAATAACATATACCTTATTTAAAAAAAAAATTGTAATGAATTTTAGAATATTTCCTCTAAACAAAAATATAAAAACAAGGCAACCATCAGGTCTCTAGAAAACTTAGCTTTCCAAAACAACTTATTCCTTAAAGAGTATGGATATAGATGCCTAAGTTTTTATGTTATATTTATGGTATTTTCCTTAAGAAGTTTCTGCTCTGACACCTAGTTGTGACATAGAGTTGGATCTAGGTTCTTCAAGTACAACCTAGGTGGAAAGGCTTTGGGTATGGAAAGTAACAGATAAGTTGTCTAACTATAAGTTGTCAACAGAGTAACAGATAAGATGTCTACTGTCCAAGGATAAGTCATATTAAATATGGAGAAGTAATATAGCATAGCAAAAAGAGAGTTAGAAAAGACCTGGGTTTGAATCCTACCACTGAAACTTACTGGTCATGTGACTCACCATGAAAAGCTATCTATTGAACTGTAATATACTTACCTGTCAAATAGGGCTAATAATATTTACAATGAGTTGTTAATGAGGATAAAATCATAAGAGGTAAAGCAGTTTGCAAACCTTAAAGCAAAGTATAAACAGCAGCTATTATTATTGTCATCATCGCCAGGGGATTGGGCTTCACATGATACCATTTATCCATCCCCTGGAACTAACAAAGGTCATTTACTAAGGTTTAATGTATCAAGTCATGGATTTTTGAAGTTTTGAGGTTTACATGACATTTTAATAGCTCTTGTTTATAGAAATAGGGAAGGGAAATCTGCAGCCTCAAGGTCACATGTGGCCCTCTAGGTCCTCAAGTGCAGCCCTTTGACTAAAACCAAACTTCACAGAACAAATCCTCTTAACAAAAGGATTTGTTCTGTAAAACTTGGACTCAACCAATAACTGAAGCAATCAACATGTAAAATTGTCAGATTAGCCTATGATGCATTGGAACAGAAAGTTCAGGCTACATGTTGCCCAGCCTATATCTGAAGACTTCCAAGGAAGAGTAACTCACCAAGTCTTGATGCAGCTCATTCTTTAAGTAGTTTCAATTGCTAGGAAATGTGACCTAAATATGCCTAGATTTGACTCTTCAACTTTCATCCATTGCTCCAAATTCACCATTCCGAGGCTAAGGAGAACTGGTCTACAGCTCTTTTCAACAGAAAAGTGCCTGAAGTATGTGGAGAGACCTATTTCCCCTAAATCTGTTTATCTCTAATAAAATATGCCAAGTTCTTTAATCTGATCTTCAGATGGCATGATCTAAAGGTTCTTCACCATATCCTTGTTTCTCTCATCTGAATGCTATCCAACTCATGTTTCTCTCCTAAAATGAAGTTGCTGGAACTGAACTCAGTATACAAGATATAGTATGACCAGGATAGAGCACAAGGAAATTATTCAGTTCCAAATCCTGGACCCCTTGCCTCCATTAGTGGAGCCATTATTGTTTATTAACATATTTTGATGGCAAGTAAAATTAGGATCTTTTGCTGTCTTTGTTTTAGTGTAATCAAGTGTCTGATTGAATCTGGCCTTTATCAATCAAGAGTCTTTACTAGGAGTAAAGTACAGAAACAAGAGTTTCTTCAACTAGAAACAGTGTATGTGTTTGTATTGTTAATGTGATTAAAGATCTTCCCCACCCATTAAGGGAAGTTTGATTAGAGAAGATTTGTGGAAAGGCCCAAGCCTTTTGTTAATGAGGCACTGGTTCTTAAGGTCTGGGATGTCCTTTGGTTCTAAAAAAGATATAAATACTCTGAGTTGAGGTTTTTATTTTGGGGCTTAGTTTTTGGTAAGAAGCTTTGAGTGCCAGATGAAGACTTGGGGAAGCCACTAAGGTTTTGTAAACCCAGAGGTCCTACTTCTCTCTCTGGTAAAGATAGTTAGACAGCTGTCCTTATGTGTTGAATTATGATCAGGCAGAGGAATCCATGTGTATTGATTAGTTTGGGGCTTATTGACTGGAAGTGTTTCTTTGGCCAGATGAAGATTCTGGGAAGCCACCAAGGAGGCCCCAGGCTTTGAGAACCCAGAAATCCTGGTTCCTCCTCTGGAAACTATGGTCAGACAGTTGGGATCCAATTGTCTGTTGAATTCAGACAGAGGAGGCCATGCCTGTAGATCTTTTGATTTCTCTGTATTTTCTTTGAAGTTCAGGGTGCTGACTTCCTGAACTAACTGAATAATATATGTACTTGGTTAAAGGAGTGATACATATGCTTGATTAAAGTAATTGTTAACCCTTCAAAAACTGATTTCCTTTTATGAATGTAGATCTAAGAATCTGTGATAGCAGGCCCCCCTGTGTATGTTGGGGTACTTACTGTTGCACAGAGCATACTATTAGCTCATTTTGAACTTTTATTCCACTGGATACATAGTTTCTCTTTTTCCTCAAGCATCTAGCCATGATTCTTCATCTACATTTGTTAAACTATTTTTAAAGGCCAGATGACAGACTTTATATTTATCCCTATTAAATTCTATTATCTTTTGGACTGTCAAATTCTTTTTAGATCTGGACTCTACAGCTCTTCCTAGGTTTTCATCATCTGAGAAACTGATAAAAAATTTTTGCCTTCATTTCAAGTCATTAATAAAATGATTAATAGCACAAGGCCAAAAGCAGATATTTGAGGCCTTTCGCTGTAGGCCTTCCTACCAAGGTGACATCAAAACACTGATGGTTATTTTTTAGGTCTGACCATTCAAACAATGTTGAAATCATGCAACTAAAATATCATCTACCCTACATCTCTCCTTTCTGCAGGAATAACATGACTTGGTCAAATGGTTTGCTAGCATCTATGTAAAGAATATCAGCATTCCCCTGATCATCCAATTTATTAAATCCATCAAAAGGGGGGTAGGGGTGCAGTTAATTTGATGTAGTTCAGTAGAGAGGGTCTGAGTTTTAGTCAGAGAGCCTGAGTTAAAATCCTGCCTTTTCCTTGAATCCTTGTGTGGAGAATCTCTTAACCTCTCTGTGTCTCAGTCTGCTCATCTCCAAAATGAAAGAGTTGGATTTTTCTCACCTTTCTACCCCAAAATCCATCAGTCAAAAAGCTTAAAAAACAAAACAAAACAACTTACCACTTATTACACTTTAATAAGTCCTGTGCTAAGTACTGGGGATACAAAGAAAAAGCCAAAATAACCTTGCCCTGAGGGAGCTTACATTCTAATAAAGGAAATAACGTAAAAAAAGGCATAAAAGATAATTACAGAATGCAAGCAAGGTAGCCTCTGAAGAAAAGGCAGGAGAAGCTGTGGAAATAAGGAGAAAACCTCCTGGAAGAGATTCCTTTTATATATTCCTAAGAATTATTCTTAATGCACTCATACTGGTTCTTTGGGAACACCACTTGTTTTTTCTGGTTATTTACTCATCTTCCACTGAAATAATGCATTCTAGAATTTGACCAAGAAATGAACGCAAGTCCTCTGATTTACAATAAACAATCGTTACTCAGTATCTCTTTTAAAAAATCTTTTCTATGCTTTCAGTACCTCTAGAATTAATCAAAATGTTTAAAAAGTCACTAATAAAGAGAAATTAGTTATGCTGATCATTTCTTTAAGTACCCTGGTGAGGTACATCTGTCCAGAGGCATAATCTTGTTATGGATTTCATCATACTAACTTCCAATGAAAATGGATTTCAAATTTATTTCCTTGACTTAGCATCTCTAACATTGTCTTACCTGTTTATAATACAAGCTTGAAAGTCATGGATTTGTTTTTCTGTCTCCTTTGAATTGAAGTCATGAATTTCTGGCTTTTTCTATTGTTATTCTGTACTCTACTTTCTGCCTCATAGCTACTACCTATGGTATCTAACAGTATAAAAATACACTTGTCTCCTATATAGTCAATCAACATTAAGCACCTATTATGATCCAGGCATTGTGCTAAGTGCCGGAGGTACAAAGAAAGGTAAAAGATTCTGCTCTTAAAAAATAAAATAAAATAAAAACCCTCTGTTTTCAATGAACTATTACCTTTCATTTACCTTTTAAAGTCTTTTTGCTTAGATTTGCAATATTCCAAACAAATATATTCTTTTTATCTCTTGTTAGGCATACTCTATCCCTGACCAAAAGCCCATCAATCCTATATTTTAATCTGTGACACAGAAATCCAAAATTAAACATCTAAAACATGCTAAATTTTATCTTCTTGACATACTCTTTTCCCAAATCTGCCTCTTTTTTTTTTTAATCAGTGTTATTCATCAGGTATAGTGATCAAAGAGTTACCTGTGCCCTTAACATCGTTTCTTGTCTGAAATTTCATAA
The DNA here is from genome assembly GCF_028372415.1 of Notamacropus eugenii. Classification (NCBI taxonomy): domain Eukaryota; kingdom Metazoa; phylum Chordata; class Mammalia; order Diprotodontia; family Macropodidae; genus Notamacropus; species Notamacropus eugenii. The sequence continues at coordinate 159,132,925 of NC_092874.1, forward strand.
CACTTAGAAAGTTTTTTTATTGGTCCTTCTGGCAGAATCTCTTATTTGTATATGAATTTTTAAAAATATATTTAATAGCTATCAGAGTAAAGAGGTCCTCCCTTACATCTTAGATATAATTTGTAAATAATTATTATTTACATACTTTTTTGTCTTCTTTCAACAGAATATAAACTCCTTGTCATTAGGAATTCTTTCATTCCTTGTTATTTATGTATCCCCAGTGCCTAGCACAGTGACCAGAACATTATATGCATTTAATAAATGCTTGTTGATTGATTGGTTACACATCCTCCAAGAATATGGCAGCCTTCTCTATTACTAGCTGAACAAAATGCTGCTTCAGCAGGCAGTCACTAATTACCATGACTTGTCTCTTCTTCCTCTGGCCCTTACTGGATAACCTCTCATTTGATAGCACTGTAGAACCACATGGGCATTCCTTAGATGAAAAGGAGCAGCTCCCTCTTCTATAAGAAGAGCCCCTATCTTTATTTAACTCGAAGCTTTCTATGATGCTTCTTCTCTTTCAGGATTTCCCTCTTCATCTTCATTTCTTTTTTCCTCTTTCTTTACACATTGAAGCTCTTGAGCTTATTAAGGAACCCTTCATTCTCCCTGATAACTTGGAGAGCATAAAGGTGTTCCATCTACTCCTTTACACTGTTTTGTGGAAAGGAGACTAGACTGAACTTTGGACAACAAGATTCTTTCAACCTCAGTTTCCTCATCTCTAAAATGGGGATTATAACAACTTCCTCGTGATGGTCAACTGAAATAATATATGCAAAGCACTTTACAAGTCAGAAAACAATACAAATACTAGCTACTGTCATTGTAATTATTATTATTACTGTTTTTACTATAAAACTGGGTTTTCAAATCCTTTGTTATGTTTACTGGAGTAGTTCTTATGGTTAGCTCTCATGGAGAACAGTTAAGACTGACTCTATGGTAGTCTTCAGCTCTGGAGTCTTCTGAGCATCTAGTTAACTCCTCACCTCCTTTTTAGCACCTCGATAGGCTCATTCATTTTCTCTCTCCTGTCTTTCCATCTTCTTCCCCTTCTTGCTTTATATTTTGCTTTGAAACCTTCTCTTTAAGTAATTATTTTGCTTAACTTCGATTTCTCCTGATTGAAGATGAATCCCTCTTCCCTTGCTCTAACCCAAACTTTCCCCACCAGACCCAGAAGTTAAATCTTCCACACTGAGTGCATAACTCTGAATGTACAATCCATACTAGTAAAATAGCTGAAAGAAATTTGAAACTTTTTTTCAGAGCCACTTCTGAAATCTACTTTTATATGGCAATGGATTACCCTTTGTCTGGGCAGGGACATAGATCAGGTATCTGAATTATCACAGCATAAAGAACTCCTGGAAGAGATCTCTACACATTCAGGGAAGTTTGGCCTGACAGTATACAGAGGAAAAACTAAAGCAATGAAGATTATTGGCTGACCAGATTTTAACATGCATTTAGATGGACATGCTGTAGAACTTGTCCAATAATATATTTGTCTGGAATAAACAATACAAATGGTCAACAAAAAAACTGAGCACTAAGTTGAAAAGGAAGACTAGAGTAGGCATGACTGCCATTAGGAATTGCAGATTTTTTTTAATGAACCCCTTCTTTCCATGAAACAAAAGGCCATCTTTTCCATACTACCATTTTACTGGTGTTATTCAATGGCAACAAGACAGGGCAGCTCATTGCTTCTGAGGAACAACAAATAAACATATGCAAAGAGCAATAGAGAGATCAGTGGTAAGTGTGAGAAGGCTGCACAATATGACCAATGAAGACCTGTGCAAAACAGCAATAAAGGATGTCATCAAGTCATTGTATAATAGGAAGAGAAGATGAGATCATCACATGAGTGAGGGATGAAAGGTGGACCGAGTGCTCCATTGGTACGTGCAAAATATTGGGAGACACTTGGGAATCCCCACATAATGAAATTTTAGGAGAACACAGACAAGAGTTACACAGGATGAGAACAGGCATAAATAGGCTGTGGCTTGCTTTTTGTGTAGGAATTCCCAAATGGATGAGATCTCAGGACCATTTAAATAATAAATATTGTTGACTTTGAAGTTTCAGCTGAGTGATGAGGCTGAAACCACAGAGGGTGAGGACTGGGTGAAAGAAGTAGAGACAATGAGCATAGGCAGCACTCTCTCAAAAAAGAGGGAGAAATATAGGAGAGCAGCCCAAAGTGATAGCAAAGTCTCAGGTCTCCTTTATTTTAAGAATGGGGGAGACCTGGGCATGTTTGTAAGCAGCAGGGAAGGAGTCGGTAGATAAAGACTAAAAATTAGAAAAAATAAAAGGAAGTGATGGTAGTGGGTACAGTCTGCTGGAGAAGACAGGGATGGGATCCAGGGCACCTGTAGAGGAGTTAGTCTTACAAAGGAAAAGGGCTACCTCATTAGGAAATGGAGGAGAGAGTAAGTGATGTTGGTAGGACTTTTGGTTTGAAGAGAAAGAGAGACAAGGGAGCTCACAGAAAATAATTTTAATGTTCTCAAAAAAATAAAAGGGTGCTCAGCAGAGAGAAAATGGGGAAGCTTGCTGAGGGAAGTTAAGGTTTGGAATCACTTTTGTGGGAAGGGGAATAGGGAATCAATTAGGGGGAATAAAATTATTACCTTGCTACAATGAGTTCACAGTTAAAGTTAGATGACACAGATTTGTACTATACTGACTCAACTTAGTTATATGACTTTCTTCAGGATTTACTGGTAACATGAAAATATTAATCAAGGGATGTAGTTTGGCAAGTGATACATAGTGACAACACACAGGAGGAAAGGCTCCAAAGTAGTGGTAGAGTGGAGTTGAACTAGTTAACTGTAGAAATGAAACTGAGAAAGGAGGAAAGGGAAATTGGAGCATTAGTAGTAACAAACAGAAGTAGTAAGGAGGGGAGTCAGTTAACAGATGTGTATTATATACTTATAATGTACTAGGAATTATGCTAAGCATCTGGAAATATAAAGAAGAGCAAAAACACCATTCCTGCTCTCAAAAGACTCCTATTATAATGGAGGACACAATGTGCAAAACAAAATTGCACACAGAAAATATGTAAATACATACACAGACACACAAATATATATGCATATAGTGTAAATTAAAACTAATATTGGGGGAAAGGTATTAGTTGTAGGAACAGGAAAAGACTTCCTGCAGAAGGTAGGTTTGGAGGTTGAAATGAAGGCAAAGAATATTTTTTAGAAAAACTAAGATACAGGGAGAGAAGGAATCATAGGAAATTATGGTCATATAGAGGAATGTCAGGTTTGGTGTTTTGTTTTGTTTTGTTTTGTTTTTTTTACAGAAGTAGATGATTCCTTGTAATGGTGAGGTATAAGGTATGATGTACAAATAGGAGTTGGAATGGAGTAGTCATTGAATTGAGGAAATTGAGAAAACCAATAGATTAAGGTTCCTGGCAGATCACTGAGATGAATGTTGAAGTACCCTAGTAATAGGGTAGGAAAGGTGATAAAAAGAGTGATCCAGTTAATAAATTTATCATGAAAGAAGAGAGACTTACAATGGGTCATGTAGACAAAATCCTTTTTTTTCTGAAATAGGTTAAGAACTAAGGGAAATTTGTTCAATATAGATCAACTAGTGAATAGAACACCAGATCTAAAGTCAGGAAAACAAGTTTGTGAGTTCAAATCTGGCCTCAGACACTTATTAGCTGTGTTTCTCTGGGTAAGTCAGTTAACCCAGTTGGCCTCAGTTCCTCATTTGTAAAATAATCTGGAGAAGTAAATGGAAAACCAATCTATTATATTTGCCATGAAAACCCCAAATGGGATCACAAAGAGTTGGATATGACTAAAAGTAATTGACTGAACAACTTTTGGACAGCTAAGAGGCATAGGGGTAGCTAGGTGGCATAGAGGAGAATGCTGACCTGGAGTCAAAAAGGAATCATCTTTCTGTGTTCAAATCCAGCTTCAGACATTTACTAGCTGTGTGATCCTGGGCAAATCACTTAACCAACCTTGTCTGCCTCAGTTTCCTCATTTGTAAAATGAGCTGGAGAAGGAAATGGCAGACCATGCTAGTACCTTTGCCAAGAAAACCCCAAATGGGGTCATAGTCAGACACAACTGAAAACAACTCAACATATGGCAAAGGGAGGGGGAAAGTAGGGGAGGAAAGGGGAAAAATCTAAGATACATGGAAGTGATTGTAGAAAACTGAAAACAAATTAATTAATTTAAAAAGAAACTCAGCTTAGATCAGGAATCCCATAGTACCCAAAGAGTTAAAGGAGTTAGAATAAGACATGGGAGGGGAAGGGTTAAAGTGGATGAAGCTTAAGAGGTGGGGGTTCAGGATCATTAAATCTTAGCTTCCCCCTAACTCCAGTAACACCTCTATATAGGTATTGTGTGTGAGTGTGTATTCACATTTATGTCCACATTGCCTAACATTTTTTTGGAGGAGTGTCAGAATACATAGAGGGAAGTGTCTAGATCTGTGCTTTCATCCACATTGGAATCTCCATGATATGGAAACTCCCTCCACTAATGGAGATAAGCAACTCATCTGTGAATAATCATCTTAAAGAATTAAAGGTCATGTCATTCTGGAGAGCATTCTGAAACTATGCCCAAAGGGTTACAAAAATATGCATACCCTTTGACCCAGCAATACAGCTTCTAGGGCTATGTCCCAAAGAGATTACAAAAATGGGAAAAGGACCCACATGTGAAAAAAAAATATTTATAGCAGCTCTTTTTTTTGTGGTGGTGAAGAACTGGAAATCAAAGGGATGCCCATCAGTTGAGGAATGGCTGAAAAGTTGTGGTATATAAATGTAATGGAATGCTATTGTGCTATAAGAAATGATGAACAGACAGGCTTTGGAAAAACCTGAAGAGACTCATATGAACAGATGCTGAGTGAAATGAGCAGAACCAGGAGAACATGATACACAGTAATAGCCACAGTATGCAAGGACTGTTTTTGATGGACTTAGCCTTTTTCAACAATGCAAGGACCGAAAACATTTCCAAAGAACTAATGATGAAAAATGCCATCCACATCCAGAGAAAGAGCTATGGAGTCAGAACACAGAATGAAGCAGACTGTTTTCTCTATTGTTATGTTTGACTTTGTTTAGTTTTTCTCATGGTTTCTCTCATTTGTTTTAATTCTTCTATGCAACATGATCAATGTGAAAATGTGTTTAATAGGAATGTATGTGTAGAGCCCATATAAGATTGCATGCCATCTTAGCGTGGGAGCAGGAAGGAGGAAGAACATTTAAAATTTAGGGAAGTGATTGTTGAAAACTGAAAACAAATAAATTAATAAATTTTGGGGGAAAAGAATTAAAAGTTGTGACTTACAGCTATTATGTATCACAGTTAGAACTTGAACTCAAATATTCTCACTTTAAATTCTCACTATTTACTATAGAACACTGCCTCTCACCTTGTACAGAGCAGACATTTAATCTTTTAAAATTGGCAGAATTAATCAGAGAAAGCAGCACAGAGCCAAGAAATGTGATTTCAGGAAACATAAGAGAGTTTATTATAGGAATTGTCCCTACTAAAATTATCTTTTATTCTACTTGCCAGGACAGATAATACAACTCCTCTTTCCCCTAACCCTCCCAACCTTAAGGACATAAAATTTTATTTAAGGCTTTCTGTTTCCAGTGCTTATCACAGTACTTTGCTCACAGTAAATACTTAATGAATGCTTTTAAAAAAAAGTTGAATTGAGTCATGAAATTGCCTGGTTGAAGACTTATGTGAAGGCAAGAGGCTACTGAAGGAGAGGAGCAGAAAGGTAAGTTGAACTGGAATTGTGTGGTGCAAACTGTATATGAAAGCAGACAGCTAGACAGGGATTAGCTAGTGGTGCACTGAAGGTGTTAGAAGTTTCTATTATGCTTATTATCCTTAATTCCTATATGTGTCATTCATCAAGAGAGAGCTCAAGGTACATTGGCAGCACATGGATTCTCTCTGGGGAGAAAATGTTCTGTAACCGAAAGACTGCAGGACCAGAAGTAGAAAAACAGAGGTCTCAGTTTTCACTTTTTCTTTGACTCTGAGACCTTGAACATGTCTGTTAACCTCAATTTCTCTCCATATGTTCATCCACTTGATACAACAAAGAACATTACCTTGCTTATGAAATTACAGGTAAAAAGTACTTTGAAATGAACGACACTACCTGCATGTGAAAGAATGAATACTATAATCAAAACTTTTTTTTTAATTAAAAAAACAGTAAAATTCAAAGAATGGGTGGAATGAGCTATTAACCTATCTTGTGGATAATTGTCCACTTAGACCTAGCCCTCAAGAGGAAAAGGAAGCAATAAATTTGTCTCTAACTCACCACATGTTTTAATTGCACAGTACTCCCAAGGGGTGTCAGGGTCAAGAGTATAGCACCATGGCCTCGGCTTGCCATCAGGATTGCGGCAATAATTATCATCAAAGCCCTTGTCAGGATATCTGCAAACCACACCAAGAAAAGTGTCATGTAAATCTGCCTGGAAACACCACCCAGCCCTCTGTTCAAGGAGTGCTTTTCAACTAAGCACAGATCCCGTGAATCAAGAAACGGGAGTTTCACTGGGGTTGTACATTATTAGAATTTGCTACCTATCAACCATGAGGTTGACATTCACATGCTATTGTGTGGGGGGCACCAGATAGGGTTAACTCTGCTAATTATTTAAGGCTTTTCTGGTGGCCCAGAATCAAAAATCCCTGTCTCATAGAACCCAATTAAAAATGGATTATATAAACATGACCTGCCATAGAGCGCTCTTTAAGAAAACTGGTCCTTTTGTAGGATATCTAAGTTTAAATTGAAAATTATGTTTCAATAGTTCCATGATTAATGACAGCTTTGTTCTGATAATAGAGCATTTCTAGGTCATGTCCTCATCCTCACAGTAGTAAAAAAGCAAATACTTATGTATTGCTTTCTTCTACATGAAACTTATCAGAGTCTGAAATCGTTGCTTGATTTTCATTGTTACCATATTCCCTGTGGCATTACCTAAAAGAGAGGTGCTATTTTTTAAAGTAAGGGTTTAAACAGAAAAGGTCCAAACAAATGTCTTAGTAAATGCCAAACAAAAGGGGGGAAATGAAGTTTCCTTGTAATTATTTGTATGTATTTTTGTTCATATATTTAAAATTAAAGAAACTTACTAAAAAGAACCATAAAATTTCAAGGTAAAGTAAAATGGACAATGGAGATAATATCAAAATAATTCAGACCCAAACTGCATCTTGGAGAAAGAAAAAATTGGGAGTTTCGATGCATCTTCACTGTACAATTTCCATATAAACATCAGCCTGGCTAATTCATCAGAACAACCCTGTGCTTTAGGCTTGTATTTGTTTTAAATCTCCACTTCTCATCAGATATATATATATATATATATATATATATATATATATATATATATATATATATATATATCCTGAAAAGAGGTATATCCTGAATCAGAAAAGGCTCATGTCACTGAAAAAGAAAGAATCTTATTTCATGGGATTATAGATTTACAGTTTGAAGGGACTTTAGAAATAATCTGTACCCTTCATTTTACAGATAAGGAAACCAAACCCCAAAAGAATGTAACATGCCCAAGATCACGTAGGTAATAAGTTGCAAAACAGATTTAACCTCAATTCCTCTGACTCTAAATCCAGCACTCCTTTCACTATACAACACTGTTCTAGATAGGCATACAGGCCAATATTAGCAGTAATAGCCAATTTAAATTCTCTGCTCCTGTAGTTCAGACCTGCAGGACTGTTAATGAATCTTCCTCTTGTACACCTCCCCCTTCCACCAAGATATGAAGAGTTGTGGAAGTGAGTCATATAAATGTTCTACCATACCCTGTCAGTTACTATTGTCCCCAGAACTATCCTGATGGTGAGAATTCCAACCACTGGGGGCTTGCGTTAGTGCCAGATGGAGCTATAACTCTGTAATTATGTCCTCATCATGAACTCTTTTTCCCAGCACTCTGATGGTCCTGAGAACTGTGTCAAAAGTATCATACATATTAAGGGGAGATTTCTGACTCTGTGTTTATTGGTCTACTGGCACAAGCAATATCATTCCCAAAGTGAAAATGTCAAAGGGCTTGAAAGATGATATAAGAACTTTCAAAAGTAGAGCCAACATGGAATCAGGAGACATCTTTACCTCTCTGGCAAGAATTTGTGTCGGTGTGGTGTCTGATGATCCCAGCGCTGACATATCTTGCCTGATTCAGTATGATCCATGGGACCTCGATAACTTTCCCCATTGCAAGTCATACATTCAACTACCAAAAGAAAAGTAAATATTAGCATATTGATAGCCTAAGACATCACAAAAAAGGACACCATTGTTGTATTAAAACATCAGTCTTTTCAACCATGAAATTTTTTAAAATGAGACTTTAATACAGTATTCTAGCTTAGGATGTTATAAAATTCTTTTTTTAAATGTTAGCATAAAAATGTCCTTTCAGTCAGCTTCAGAATGGTGTAACCATAGATGGTACATTGTGAAATCAAATTTAAAACATATTTAGGATGGTGTCAGGTTACCCTGAATGTGAAGCTATCTAAGATTTGACTCTTTCAACCAGATCAAGAACAAAATGAGAACTTAATCACCATGTAAAAAGTGTCTAGAAGACCAAGAATTTAAGCCTCTTCCAGGGCTACTTTCCCCCCAGAAGTCCTAAAAACCAATTTAAAACAAATTTTTTTTGTACTTTCTCAGTTATTGACAGAGTGTGTTATTCACCCTATAATGATCCAATAGGTTATAATAAAATAAAAACTAGATCCCTAAAGTAGAAGTCATAGGAAGGTAACTAACCAGTCTAGGAAGTCAGAATACTGTCTTATATCAGAAAATATGCATCATGCAATGGACATATTTTTTAAGCACCCCATTGATCCACAGACTCTGTTAATACCAATGTGGACCAAAATAGAATTTCTCTGAAATTTGTTTTGTATGTAGATATTGTAGTTAATTGTTATTACAAAAATCACATAATACAAACTGCTCTATGTTTAATTCATTGTACTTTCACCTCCTAAAATGTATAAACTGAATCTGTGAGCTAGCCAGTCATCTATCAAGCACTTGCTGTGTGTCAAAAATTGTGCTAGGTCAGGGGTGAGGAACCTGAAGCCCTGAGACCACAAGTGGCCTTCTAAATTCTTAAGTGTAGCCTTTTGACTGAATCCAAATTTTACAGAACAATAAATTTGCTAGGTGCTGGCGATAAAAAACCAATGATGAAACAATCCCTATTCACAAAGAGCTTACCTAGCAAACTAATATGTCTGTTTTAGACAATGGAGTTGCCTTACAAATGTTATACTGAGAACTCTAAACCCTCTATATTCTGGTCGTCTGTCTTAACCTTTTCTTAACTGAATATGAGATCCTTCTAATGATTAAATGATGCTGTAATATACCATACATGCAGAAGAAAAACATCGGTGTTTAGCTTTCCTCAAAATTAGTTTTTAACCATTAAATTTGTTTGGAGTCTACTGCTATTATTTCAGACAAATTTGCTGTCTATTAATATTAGACTGGAGAGAAACTGACCATCTTCAAATTTAATCTGCCCCAGTGATAAACAAGCAAAACTCAAAGGTTAGATTCAGCAATATATGAGCTTCTGTTCATCATTTTATTATAATAGTGTTTCAGGTATAAACACATCAGCACTTTGTTTTCCCACTCAGTTCCTTTCTTTGTTGACTAATCTGCACACCAAGACAAAGCCTTGATTCAGTCTTTCCTTTACCCTGATACTAAGAAGCCCCAGCCTCTTCAATTCTGTAGGTACCTACTATGCAAATGAGGGAGGATAATAGCACACTGTTGAAGGCATTTGGATTGACCTAAGTCCTCTACATGGCTCATTTTCACAATGATATCCCTCAAATAGGTCAGGTGTCAACACATTTCAGTTTCACATGTGAATGGTTCACACAAATTATTTAGTTCCAATCTTTCTATACTTTGCTAGGTGTTTTTATTCAAAATCAAGTAAAATTCCCTTTGTTCCCCCCTTTTCTTAGAATAAAACTACAGAAAGTCCCATCATCTCACATAAGCAATATGTATATAATGCTCAAATATAAGGATCTTCTATATCTTTCTCCTACAGGCATAGCTTTTCTCTAATAATATTATTTAGCACAATAACAAGAACTGATGCTTACATTATCATTGTGAGAATTAAGTGAGATAATAAGTATAATGCACTTTGTAAACTAAAGCACTATAAGCATGCTGGCTATTACAATCAATTGCATTATTATTTATTGAACACGTGCTTTGTACTCAGTATTATAGTAAGTGTGTGAGAGATGGAGAAGAGGTATGGGGAAAAGGCACAAAAATAAATCTAGGCTCCTGTATTTATGGAACCTATAATTTAGTTGGAGGAGCAATATTTATGAACATAACAGGACATGATATGTGATTGTCCATCATAGTACTTTATGATTACATGCCAGAATATGTTATAAAGGTAAGTTCTGTGAGATAAAATGGGCAACTGAGATCAGGGAAGTCATAATGGAGGTAGGATTTAAGATGGACCATAGAATATGGACAGGAAGAGGGGAATCAGAAAAACAGGAGAAGCAGGGAAAGGAAGGAGAGGGCTGGGGAAAACAACATGATCAAAGATGCTGAGGGGAAAACACTCTAAGCAGAGGGAATGAGTCTGCTGAATGTACAGGTTTAACAGCTGAAGGTGCCAAGGGGACTATTGAGAGATGCAATTGATTGGGTCTGAGTGGCATTCAAAAACTACAAAGTCTTAAAAGTCAGCCTAAGCAATTTGGACATTATCCCTGAGATCTAAGATCTAACTGCAGACATACATATATGCCTATTTAGATTATGTCTGTTACACATAAACATAGACACACAATTGGAAAACTCAATTTTAAATTTAATCACTCACATCCTTCAGCATTTCTCTCCCCTCTCCCTTTCTAAATAGTGATAGGGGCTCTCTACTAAATACTTACCTGAGTCAAAAAAGAAGACTAGGAAAAAGAGAGGAAAAATGGCTTGATCTTATCCAAGGTGAATAGCTTGGATTATTTAGTTCTTTAGGAATCTCTTTCCCTAACCCATGTGTCTAGTCAGACACAGGAGGACCACCTTCAATAATGCAATGCATGGCAAGAAAATGAGAGAAGAATAAACTAAAGACCTATCTTCTCTCCCCCATTCCGAGTCTGCACATACTTTTCCAATATCGTGATCAATTTTGGCTGGAATGGTCTGGCCCAGGCAGCAAAAATCCTTTTCTGAAAGGACTTCCTGCTAAAGAATCCCAGCAGGTGGCAATAGTTCTATAACACTGAAAAGGATAAATATGGCCCTCTCACTTTGCTACTGGTCTGTTCCACTTATTTTAAAGGCATCGATAAAATCTTTATTATTTCTACAGCAGCAACAATGAATCCTTCACTTTCAAAGATCAAAATAAAATGTTGTACTCAGTCACATAAACAAGCCAAATAAAGTGTTCTGTTTTTAAGTAGCCTTCTTTTGGTAAAAAAAGACACGATCTAAATGATGGACATAAAGAGCAGAAAAAAATCTCATAAAGACTGATGCAACTTTAACATCTTTCTGATGGCATCAATAAACCAAAAATGAACAGATCTGTTTTGTGTTCCATGAGTTGTCCACTATAAAAACATAAATGATCTGTGTTTATACACTAAAGGAATGATTTGTAAATATTCTGTAACTGTGCATATGTTGTTTTTTAATCCCTCCACTAAGTTTTATTATATTGTTCTAGGAAAGAACATCTTCAGGTAAATAAAATCATTCTGATGTTTATTTGTATGAAGCTCATGTCAATTTCTCTCTTCACTTCTTTTGAGTTGTTAATATCATTTCACAAACTTCACACATAAACATAGAGTTAACTTATTTTTTCCTTTAATGGATGACCTAATTGAGTAGGGAACTTATACAATAAGGATTAGTAGGAATTCATTGATGGGGGACTTTAAGAATATTGTAGAGAACAACAGATAATTATAGAACTTCATTTGAAAAGACTTTTCAAAGATATGTGTTGTAATCATGCATGTGATTTTTTTTTTAGTCCTTAGTTATTTTCTAGATTGAGTTTTCTGTGTCAAATTTTGTCTGTTAAATAAAAGTAGTGTTTTCCTTACATCATGTATAACAGTTCTTAATGCTCTGAGAGTACATTTGTCATTTCGATTAATAGAACTTAATATGTGAAAGATTCAAATTTCAAAAAAAAGAATAATTGACATCTAATGTTAAATGCCTAGTTTATAACAGATTTCATTTAAATTTCAAACAACTTTTACTTGACTATTCATTAGTAGGTTAGTCACTACCATCTTGGAAGTTAAACTTGAAAAAGTTGTATCAAATCATTTGTCCCAGAAGAGTTTAAGTAGAACATGATGATTCATCATAACATGAAAGTCAGTTTGCGTATTAAAAAACTATACTATCAAAAAATAAACTTGGGCAGATCTTAATAAGCTGGAAAGGCTCCAAGTATGGTCCCAGGGACAGATTGCATCTGCTGTGGGGACCAGTCTTAATAAATTCCAAGATGTTCCTCACTAGAAATATGACATAGTAAAAATATTTTGGTGATGGTGGCCAACCCATGAAACATAAAAACAAATACAAACCTTATATTTTAATTGATGAATCAACTATCAGGCAAATTGCAGCATGAGCAATAGATATCATCGAATCGGTTCCATTTTATTTTATTTATAAAAATAACAATAATAGTAATGATATGCATGCCTGAGTAGAAGACTTTCACCACACATTCTACTTAAAAGGTTTTTTTTTTTTTAATTTGGAGGTTTTTTCCCCCAGTTGCTAAATAAATTCTATGTAATGTCTGTCTTTGAGTTTTTCCACAGAAATAAGTTAGAATATCCTTTTGTAATTTGAGCTGCATTACAGCCCTTTTAAAATGTGGTTTATTATAACATTAATTCAAATAAAACAGGTTCTTCAAGCCACAGGACATCTGTAAAAATAATCAGTCCAAACTCCCAAATATTCCATTGTATTTTCATTTCAAATCCAAATAGACTGACCATAAACTGTAGTGATATGGGGGTGGAATGGGGAGGGAAGTAGGGTCATCTCTTAGTCTTCCCTTTACTCATATTCCTAATTTTAAGCCTTCTTTTCTGAGCGAGTGGGAATGAATGCAAACCATTCAGAGACCAAAAGTTCATAGGCTAATAAGATAAAGGAAGCTGGAAAAGTGCTCTTTGCTTTCACTTCCCCTCTAACAGTCTATGTTAGTCAGTCAGTCAAGCAGCCAGCCAGTCAGTCATCTGACTGAAGTCAGTACATTTGGGGGACAGCTCAGAACTTTTCCACATAAACTGCAGCAACGGAGACCCTCTAAAAATAGGAACTTCTGTCCCATGTGTAAATTTACTTCAAATGCTTTGTTATACCCTTGTTCATACAAAACAGACTTGTTCATAGTTACCATAGACAAGTTTATTTTTTTTTTGAAGAAAACATGGAGAGTTATAATGAACAGAATGTGATATGGAATGGAAAGTGATAGTTTACAAAGCAAAAATGGAACTGGCTCTAGCACAAAGTTAAATTAACTTTAAATCAACGAACAATAAAAAAAAAATTACTCTATAACAATTATCCAACAATGATAGCAATGAAAATCAGCCTAATATCAAGTAAATTCTTGTGGAGGAAAGTTGTCAAACAAGGCCTTTGATTCACAGCAAACTAATGAAACATGTTGCTAGAAAACATGGGCACCATTCCAGTAAACCCCTGAGTACTTAAAAAAACAAACAAGCAAAAAACAAAAACCAAAATTGAATTCCTAATACAACGGAATTCGTGTTTTGGACGTATGATTTTTAAAATGTTGAATTTCTAACAAAATTCCCGGTTCCAGCTATTTTAACAGCCAGATTTACCTAAGTAAATAAAACCACAGACAATGCTGAAATGCTTATTCTTCCATCGTGTGAGTCATTGAGTTTTCCACTGCCATAGCATGGAAAATGCCCATTTCTGCTGCGGGAGGAGTTAAAAAATGGATTTAGGGTGCCTTCCATCGAGAAAGCTTGGGAACCACTACTGTCACCTCTCAGATAATATTCTGCGTTGTGCAGTGCTCCCCATATGTCCATGTCCTCCAAAGCACACAGAGTAAAAAGGCTTACATTGTCCCAATCCTATATTCTTCTCCGGTGTCTTCCGGGACAAAGCTTCCACAGAAGCAGCTGTCTGGTGAGTGGAATTGATACGTGACTAACAGGTCTACTCCCTAGCCTGGCCCTTGGGGAACTGTAAGGAAGGAGCCGAAGCGAGCAGGAGCGGTATGTGCACACGGGCGTAGCCCTGAACGAGAGAGCTCCTCCCTCTCCTGTCCTCCCCCTGAAGGGATTCCTGAAGCTACCTCAAGGCTCTCTCTGTGGGGTTTAACTCAGCCAGCTCCTATTGCCACCTGCAGGAGAGAACCACGTTCATTATTTGGCATTCGAACTAGAGCTACATTCCCTCCAGATTTAACCATCCTTTTAAAGATCCATCTCTAAATTCATCACGTATCCACAGGACTCCACTTCTAATGCCCATTTCCATCGATAATTTGATTAGTTACTATTAACAGGCACAAGGGTTAGACTTCCACATCAAAGGGAAAGCGTCCCACCATGCGTTAATGTTGTTCATTTACCTTCTGAACACTGAGGAATGTCACAGACTTCATGGCGTACCTCTGGATTGCTTGTGAAACACCAAGGTCCCCCTTCTTCCCCTCGAGGATTTCGACAGTAATTTTCCTGTAGGTCTTTCCCCCGATAGCTCGAAGGCAAAAAGCTAGTTTTAAAATGATAATCATTACAGTATAAGAGCATGCAAATCTTATTGTAAATGATGCTTTATTAGTCACTGGGTAGAGGGCTATTTCTTATTCACCCACCCAGATTTATTCATTTGAAGAGAAATATAACGTTTTTGCCCTGCCTCCTTTTGTTTTAATCAGATCAGAAAAAAGATGCTTAAACGTCATTCTTTCTTTTGCTACACTGGTGTCACATTGCAGCCATATGAAACTTTCATGATTTGAATTGTAAGCTCAGCAATATGACTAAAATATGTGTGTGTGTGTGTGAGAGAGACAGACAGACAGAGAGACAGAGACAGAGAAGAGAGAGAGAGAGAGAGAGAGAGAGAGAGAGAGAGAGAGAGAGAGAGAGAGAGAGAGAGAGAGAGAGAGAGAGAGAGAGAGAGAGAGAAGGAAAGTCGGAGGAAGGGGGAAGGGAGGGAGGAAGGAAGGGAGCAGCAATGCTTTAAATAATACTGACAGAAACCTAAATTCCACTCAGTGGGCTCAAGATAGAAGAACTGGATTTGCTGTTCCTGGGCTAAATCCAACTCATATTGTTGTTGTCTAATTCAGGGTTATGGTTCAGTCTTTTCAGTCCTGTCCAACTCTTTGTGATCCCATTTGGGGTTTTCTTGGCACAGATACTGGAGTGGTTTGCCATTTTCTTCTCCAGATCATTGTACAGATGAGGAACTGAGGTGAACAAGGTTAAGTGCCTTGCCCAAGGTCACACAGCTAATAAGTCTCTGAGACTAGATTTGAACTCAGGGGTTCTATACATTCTGCCAACTAGATGCCCTCTACTTACAGTAGAGCAACTAATGAGAGATGGCTTTAGTTGACCTTCTTTATATTCCTCATAAGCTAGAATACCACTATGGTGATGTTTTGATTTGGTTTTAAGATTTTCTGCAGCTCTCTCTGCTTTGTGGTGAAGCACAGAAGGAGAAAAAGTTATGTGGATGGGATTCCAATCTCATAGATGTGTGATATACCTATGATCTGTAGCATACGTGTGAAGCTCTTTCAAGTATTTTCCCTTTAATAATTTTCCTGATAGTTAATATCTGCTTCTACTTTGAAACAGATTCTACTTGAAAAATTGGTTCTTCCTTCTACCTTGATTAATAGATTAACTGGGTTTAGTGAAAAATATAATTTACATTCAATTTCTGTAACAAATAACTCAGTCCTATAGTTCTTTGATACAGATTACCTTCCTTTAAAGAGAACTCAGCTCCTTTCCAACTACAAATTTTTAAAAATATCTAGTATTGAAAATTATTGTTAGTGATTTAAGAAATTTTTTAAGGGTAATTTCAATTATACCTGGTTTTTAGTTTATTTTCAACTCTGAAACCTCACTCCCATAATATGTGGTTATGTTGTTTTTTTCAAAAAAAATTTCAAGTATTATGTAACTCACTTTTAAATGGATTTCCCATAAAAGGAAACAACTATAATTTACCAATCTGATACTTCCAATGTTAAGCAGATTTTAATTTATACATTAAAAACCTCCTACTGAAATTTTTCAAATCATCCAATGATCCTTAAAAAGGATCTGGAATAGAATATTAAAAATGAAATAGACAAAGGGAAATGCCAAGTTATTGATTCATAATTCACACACATCCATATGTACATACTATGTATACACACAAATATGTATGCATGTATGCATGTATATGTGTGTATATGTGGATGTGTGTGTATATGTGTGCATCCTCTCCCCATGCACGCATATCCATTCACAATTAGAGAGTGTTTTTTGTTTGTTTGTTTGTTTTCCTTTTCTGAGAGGAAAAAAAGTAGAAGAATTAATGAGATTACAGTTTGGGGAGGAGAAAAGAGGGTAGGAGAGGGGCAACAGAGAAAGAGAGAAAAAGAGGGAGAGTAAAGGAGAAAGACGGAAAGGGAGAGGGAAGACAAGAGAGTGAGAGCAAGAGCAAGAGAGAGAAACAAAAGGAGACAGCAAGAAACCTCAGGGAAATTTTTGTGGCCAAAACTGTACAGCCAGGGAATTCTAAAATTCCATTTTGGTTATCCTTGGGAAGCATTTTCAAAACACAAACTAATATGTATGACAAATAGGTATTTTTGGATTTCTTTTCAAATTAGTTTTTTTTTTTTTACTATGCTAGAACCGAGAATACATAAAAAAACATTCACAGAATGTATTAACCAGTGCAATAAGGAAGTATAACCATATTATTAAAGTTCAATATATCTTTATCTAATAATGATTGCTTCTATCAATGTTGTTTTATGAAAATGAGATGTTTCTTTGAGATAAAACCTAGGAACCTGTTTCCTCCTAATGAAAAAAATTTAAATCACCTGACATTCTTTAGTTCTTTGCCCACTCAAAACTGAGGTCATCATTCTTTCCTCTATTGTGAAACCCATGACAATATCATTACCTCATTTACTAAATGACCTTTTATAATGTGAAAGTTTGCATCAGAGCATGAAACAGGTCATCAATAAAATTTGTGTCTTCAGAAACTGAGTCAAACTATATATATGAACTATGCCATTCATTCCAACACTTATTTGTTCAACTATGTAGGAAATCTTTTTTAAAAATACATATACAAAATATCTTTATACAAGATTTCACAGCATTATATCTTTATTTTAAATATGTAAAAACAAAAAAAGCAATGTTAATGTAAATTTAGTGAACTATTGTGCTACATTTATTAGAAAGTTTGAGTCCAAGACATAGATATACACTTTTAATTTATGTCACATGATACTTAATGGAGTGCATACATACACACATACATACATATCTAAAAGATGTACACACATACATACATATATGTATTTGTATGTATATATGCACACACACATATAACCTTTAACCTTTTTTAGTTTGGGTTTCCTCATTGGTAAAATGAAGGATTAAGTGTTCTAAATCCATGTTCCTATACATCTCACAAGGCTGTTGAGAGGAAAGTACTTTGTAATTCTTTAAGCATTTAAAAGCATGTGAACTATTACTCTTCTTTTAAAATTTAATAATAATGCCTATTTCATTCACATAGGTAATTCCAAATGAGGAAACTGCCTCTACCAATGAAACCAGGTATACATGGAAGCTACTTTAGTGAATAGATTGGTGGACATGGGGTCAGGAATACCTGAGTTTGGATGATGTGTTGGGTACTTACTAGCTATGTGACCCTGAATAAGTCACTTTATCTTCGCTCAGCTTTAGTTTCTTCATCTGTAAAATGCGAATAATGATAACTCCTACTTCATAGGGTTGTTGTGATGATCAATTGAGATATGAAAAATACTTGGTAAACCCTAAAACCTTATATAAATGCTAATTACCATTATTATTGTTATTATAATATATTATTGGCTGTAAACATGTGTGTACTTCATAATTATATATGTGCATATATCCATCTCTACGTATGTATTTATGTGTATAAACATACATGTACATATATATGTTATCATGTGCAGTGATATATATTACTGGACTTTTGTAAAACACATACATGTAGGGTCATAAAACTAGTTATAAGAGACCCAAAAGCTCCCTTACTTTACCCATTACATAATGGAAAAAAAATCCCCTTCAAAAGGCTGACTCAGAATATTTAAAACATAGTCACTTCTTTAGGTTAAATAGACTTTCAGACTTTCCTCACAGCTTCTATTTTCCAAGAATTATTTCCTTTTTGCATTCTAAATTCTCTCCCTCATTTTTAGTTAATGGAATTCATAGTTTATCATAGGGTTCTTAGGCTCCAGCAAATTTCATACTATGATAAAAGATAATTCACAGTTCTTATATGCTATACTTCTGAATTTTAGAGGGGGGTGGAATGAAAAGAGAGATGGGGATTGAACCTTTGATTTCACTGATTTGATTTCACTGTTATAAAGAACGGCGAATGAGCAGATACCTTCCACCAGTCCAGGTTGGCATCTTCTTTGTGATTTAAAGTCTTAAGGAGCTACCTACAGCCCAGTTGTGACTTGATAGAGTCACGCTGCTATTATGTCAGAGGTAAAACTTGAATTCATGTCTTCCTGGCCCCAAGTCAGGCTCTTTGTCCACTATGTTACATTGTATCTTACCCTAGTAAGTTTCTTGTTACCAAGGTGAGAAAACAATTTCACAGTTTCTATGTATTTTGAATCTTCATTTGATTTGTTTTATTTTGTTTTTCCATTTTCTTTATGCCTAAAAGTTTATTCTATCACCTTCAATTATTTTAGGCTATTCTTTTAACAGAAGTCAGGAATTTTCCCATTTTATGATTGTGCTTTACTGAACTTTAACCATACATATGTCATTCTGACCTTTCTTCCAAGTTTTAATTATGACAGTAGCCTCCACATTTATTGATATAACTATACACACACATATTTATAATATACATATATATGAATATTATCAGTGAAGAAAAGGCACAATTACTTCTCATGCAGACTGCATTCTAAAATGGATATAATAGTATGGGTCTCTAAAAAGCAGGGCAACAACAAATAATTTGGCAATAGTGGCTTATAGGTAGGTATACTTCCTTTTAGATAGAAGCTATGCTTTCAAGAAGTAATGTATCAGCATTTTTACTTTAAATGCCTTTGTAGGGCTTTTCATTTTAAGAAATGCAAGGTGTACCAAAAGTCCTAAAGCTTTAAGTTTTGGCAGATTAAAAATGCACTAAGACTTTTGGAACCCATATATTGTTGTGATTTTTTCCTGTAAATGATGGATCATACCCACCTTTGATATGGCAATCAACTATACAGATAAGAGCAATGGACTGACTACAGGGTTCTAGCCCTGTTTCCTCTGCTGCTAACTTGTAACATGTAGGCACATCACCTTATATTTCTGAGCTCCAGTTTCCTTCTGAGTAAAATTGTAGTGTTAGCCTACTCTATGAGATCATATCCAGCACGGTGATTCTGTGCTCCAGGTTTGCTTAAAGCAAGGTACTTCTCATCAAATGCTGAATAGAAGCAAATAAATAAAGAAGCATTTTAAGAGCCTTTTTGTTCCATCTCATCATATCCCACCCCATGTATGATTTGGAGGGAAAGATGGGAGAGTTGTATTTAGTGAAAAAAAGAAATAGAACAAATTCTCCTGGATGTAGAAAATGGGGAAATGAAAATTTAGCTCATTAGTATATAGTAGATTTGCAGTTTCATATGCAATCTTTTTTATTGCACTCTGTTATAGAAATGCTTTTTTTTATTTCATGAATTAAAAATAAAATTTAAAAAAATACTGTATCAAAAGTTTTCCAGGAAACCAAGATCAAAAGGTTATCTTTTATTTCCCCTTGTGTATTTCTGGTGCATCTGTCTTCAAGGCTGCTTAGCAGTTTGGTTGATAGAGCACTGAATCTAGAGTCAGGAAGACCTGAGTTCAAATCCTATTTCAGTTACAATAGTTGTATGCACCTGGTCAAATCACTTAATGTCTAACAGTTCCTAACTCCCAAGACTGTTGTGAAAATAAAATGAGATAAAATGTGTACTGGATTTTGCAAAACTTATATTGTTATATGAATTCTAGCTATGATGATGAGGATGAGGATGATGATGCCTGAGTAAGATCAAGCTAAATCAAGTTATTTATTAAGCACTATTATGTTTCAGCCACTGTAGTAAGTGGTGGTATTTGTACTCTCTATGCTTAACCTGAGGCGAAACTTCAGAGTTGCCTTTTGGTTTTTTTTCTGGTTTTGGTCATGTTGTAGACAGCTCAGTGGAATACTGTATTGTTGAGCCTGGAGTCAGGAAAACCTAAATTCAAATGTGGCTTCAGACACTGAGCAAAGTCATTTAAACCGTTTGCCTCAGTTTCCTCAACTGTAAAATGGAGATAATAACAGCATGTACTTCACAGGGTTGTTGTGAGGATCAAATCAGATAATTGTAAAGTGCTTAGCACAATGCTGGACACAAAGTAGGTGCTGTGTAAATCCTTGTTTGGTCTCCTTCCCCACTATGTTGTGGTCAATTTGTTCACATAATGAAGTTCTGAACATAGGATGAAGGCTAACTGGTTCTGGTGTTGTCTTCTATATATTCATTTGTTTGCTCATTCATTCATTATATATTCATAGAGCATTTCCTATGTGTGAGGCTTCTGCTATGGACTATAGCATACTGGCTTCTCTACTCCTGCTCATGGAGTCACAGGGGCACAGATTTTGACCTAGAGAGGACCTTCACCTTATATAGTCCATACCCCTTATTTTACATATAAGGAAAATGAGGCAGAGTTGAAGAGACTGATTAAGACTAGAGATGGGATCCTCTAATTCTGATCCTATGAAGGCTTTTAAGGGGATGGGGGGACTGGAAAAGTATATGAAATAGAGTCCTCAAATTTATTTTTAAATTTAACTGAAACCTTCAAAATGCTAGCCTTAATTGTCTTCCCTGAGTATCTTATGTGTATGCAAAAAAAAAAATGCATGATTTTTATACATTCATTTACCTCATTAATGAAAATGTTGAACAGCAAGTAAAGAAACTAGACCTATATTCCCAGGTCACCTGATTTTTCTAGTTTATCTTTCCTATTCATTTTACCATCTTTCATCATGATGCCATTAAGTCTATTTATAAAGTATTTCAATTCAAGGAGTCAACACATTACTTCAGCGAAGGACATATTTCTTACTCCATCACCCCTGAAGTATGTTCCAAGAATCAAGAACTTCACTTTAAAGTGTTTGTATATACCACTTTCTAAAAGGACAACTAGTAGTTTCTTACTAAAATAGTGTAAGCATGGAGAGCTGGCAAAAACTAAATATGAAAGTCTCTCCATAGTAAAACTTTCTATCACAATGAAAAGTTAGTTGATAAAGCAGCAGATCCCCTTTAGTACTGTGATGCCTCACCCCATCACAGAATATTGGGGTTGAAATAAGACCTCTGTGGGGTCCAATGCACATCCTGGCACTGTAGAAGGATCAGTTTCAAGTGTTATTCCTTTGTTCATGGAAAACTTACATCATTTTCTATAAGGGCAGAATCTAAGTGTCATTTTATCCTCCTAATGCAGGTCATGAAACCAAGCTAATCTTTGATAGAAGACAAAGCCAAATTATTTTCTCTTTATTTTAATTCAAGGACAGCATTATGTTCTAGGGAAAACCGAATGTCATTTTGACTTTAAAATGACTTATTTAGAAAAGCTGTTATAGATCTCTGGTATTGAAATGTTTACAGCTGATTAACTCAATTGTATAAAGTACTATGTTAACGAGAACAAGGTCATGAGTACCATTCTTGTGTAGGTCATCAATTACCTTTGCTTTTTTCTGTAGTCAGAGCCTCTACTCCTAAGCCAAGTTAAATGTTTTGCAAATATAGGCCAGTGAGTATAACATAGTATGAAAGTGTGGGTGGATTAATGCAAATTTATTACCACTACTGGAGGTAGAGGAAAGGGACTTGGATAGACCATTAATATTGACATTTTTTATTGACCAAGCATTGATGGCATTTTATATTGAAATAAGTCTGATTCTTAAATTCCATTATATTTCAGGGAAATAAACTAGTTGCTCATTCAGTTAAATTAATATCTGAGATTAATCTTGGAAAATAATGTGATTTCCTCTCCAAAACTTGGGAATTATTTATTTAAAAGTTACTAGGGACATGTTTCTTATCCTTTAACCACATCATCCAATAAATGTGACTTTAATTCCCACACAACTTTAAATGGAAGGTACTGGAGAGCATAATCCTCAAAAATTAATAAATAGTATTTGCACCAAGAGAGAGATTTTTCCTCCTTACATCTGATGGTAGCCATGACTGAAGAGAGCATCAACAAGGAAACAGCAGATACAGGAATACACTCGTTAGACTCCCTGAATCTCTCTGAATCCAAACTTGTCTCCTATTACTCTTTCTGTTCCAAAAAAGACTTTCACAGATAGAAAGTTTTCGCATGCTTTGGAGTCAGTGGGCCACAGGCACAACCAGAAAAGGGACTTAGTAGAGAAGTAGTTTCAGCTAACTCTCCAAGGTATATATACATTGTACCATGTCCTCATGAGTTCATAGGGATAACTTGTATCACTTATCTATATTTCATAATATATGCAGTCTTAAAGAATCAATATCTATGTGAATAGAAGTAATTATAAAGTAACAGAAGACCAATGAAATTTTTACAGTAAATCTCTAGGGATAAATTGACTTATACTTCATCAAATAGCCCACATTTGCTATGTGCACACACATACACACATACACACACATATAAAAGCTGATTCAATGTATTTTATTGAATGATTTACATTATGATAGAAGTATTCTAAAATCTGATTAAATAGCTTATTGCCTTAAATTAATATTTTAATGTCTAGATTATTATTTCTTCGTACTATTCTTACCCGTGTTCATGTGGTATCATCGAATTCCATGGCTGGCATTTGATACCACTCTTAGTTATAGATATGGTTCCCTTGTAGCTTCCCCCTTTACCAATGATACAGTTTCTAATGTAGTCTATTGGAAGAAAGCAGAGAAAATATTAAAAGCAGGTGAGACATATGCTTTACTTTTTAAAGATGGAAATAAAAACTCCATTCAAACCTGTAAGTAATTAGCTCAGCCTTACACTTTATTTCAGTTAACAGAAAGAGGTTCTAATATAAGGATTCCACAAAAGCATTCAGAACATTTACTACCTAGAAACTTCAGAGGGTTATTAAAAAAGTAATTATATTGGTTAAACATTTGAAAAATTGATGTTAAAATTAACAAAGTAACAACAGAGCCTCTTAGAGAAATGAATGTGTCATTTGTCAATGTTTTATTTTTATCTAAATTGTTTTATAAATGTTGAGTTGAGATTTTCCCTGGGCTTATGTGGGTTTTACTTGCCAAATTAAAGCTAGTATAGCCCAAATTCATTATGTATATGTGTGTGTGTTTAGACCACCAATCTCATTTTCTGTTAAATGTGTAAGATAATGATGTTAAATTCAAATAGAAACAGGGCCCACTAAACCTTACCAAAGATGTGACTCCCAAGCAGACCACATATTGACTTAGAAAACCACATATTAACATTAAATATTTATTTTTATTTATTTTGTTAAATATTTCCCATTTGGAGCATGTTTTAACACTTCTAGTGTGAGATATTTATTCTTCCTACCTCATAGGCACAATATATACAAAAAACACTCTATAACCATAGAGTACTTTGTAAACATAAATTCAGCATCATTATCACTGAGCATCTAGCCAGTGACCAGGCAAATAATTGAAGTGGATACATAATTGACATACACAAATCCATGTGCCTAAAATATAACAGTTCAATGCCCTAACAGACTTTATTAAATAAACATATCTTTAAAGCTCCATTTTAAAAATGAATGTATGCTATTTGTAGTCATTAATAAAAGCTAAAAGTAATCTACTTTTATAAACTATAGCTCTGATGATATCAAACAATATGAAATATTATTGATATAATTACTTTTCTTTGGCTATTTAACATTAAATTATATTCCAGACAAAGCATCTTGTTAATATTCTCTACAATTTGTTCAGATTATCAAAATTGACAAAATATGGAATATTTTTTACTGGATTTTACTTTTAAGTTTATTTAAGGATGCAGTTAAGAAAAGCTTCTTTTTTTGTTTTTTACTGTAGATAGAATGTTCTCATTTCCTTCAAGTCTCTATCAAAGGTATAGCAAAGTTATATTGTTACTTCAATAGTCAATTCAACTGAAATTGATGATCCATAAAAATACTAATTCAAAATAGAGAAATTAAAAATAACATAAGTAACTTTTTAAAACTTCATGATTTGCATATATATAATAAGGTACCTTTGTGGTGGTATTAGAAAATATGACTAACATCAACATTATACAACTTTTTAAAAATCACATGTAATTATGTTTCAGGGATATAATTTGGCCCATTTGAATCTGCTTAATAATGAATCATGTTACGATAGTATTTAATACTTCTTTATTAGACTTAACCAAACCATTTTAAAATTTAAAAATGAATTCCATATATACTGGCTTTCTATTATTTGGTGCATTTCGAACTTTTCACAAGAAAAAAAGAGCTTTCCTAAAATTTCTGACATCTTTTTCCAGGAGCTGAAATACTGTTCATTTTACTAATGAGTCAGTGAGGGGTACATTCTGCTTCTGCTCTGTGAGGTGTCTACTTGGTGTGGCCAGGGCATGCCAGATGAAAAAAAAATAATTCTGTGGTTTAAGGAGAGATTGCTAGTTTCACTGTCTTTTGAGAAGTTTCTTCAGATACTTAACACCTATTCCTGTATGTATTTGACCAAACCAAAAGTCTATCATGTCAGAATTAGTATAGAACCAATGGTCATCATGTAAAGCACCATTGTATTACTTCTGAATAGATTAGCCACAGCAAAGCTGCTGTCTCCAATTCTGCTATGTGAGGTCAGTGACGTTTTTCCCTAGGATGTACAGATTTACAGTGAATCTTCACAATACTAAGTAAAGAACTCAAAGGTAGTGATTTGATTGGCTCTTTATATATGCTAAATTGGACACAAAATATCATTTTAGAAGAAAATTAACGGAACATTTTATTCCTAAGCTACTATTTTAAACATAAATTAGTTTTTAATTTCCCTGCTCAATTTTATCTAATTACCTGAAGAAATCATAATCTCCACCTGAATCTTTCTTATGTAGAAAGGATTTAATCAGAGTAATTTTGAAATTGGGTAGCCAAGTTACAATTACTGCCAACACTGTTTCATGGAATTTACAATTTAATTTGTTTGAAATAATAATCACAATTTTATTTTATGATTTATATGGCACTTTTGTATACATTATCTCACTTAATCTTCAGAACACTGCAAAACAAGCAGAATAGGTGTCACTGTGCCCATTTTGTAGAAAATAACTGAAACGTATAGACTTTAATGGGCATTTTGGCAGTACATACAAAATTATTTGAAGAACAAGTCATAATTCCCCTCAGGAGAACAATCAGGCACTCTCTCCAACCAAAAATGCCCTAACTGAAATGGTTATGAATATTTTTAGTATCTCTTAATTTATTGTTGAGTCATTTTTCAATCATGTCCAACTCTTCATGACCCCATTTGGGGTTTTCTTGGCAAAGATACTGAAATAGTTTACCATTTCCTTCTCCAGCTCATTTTACAGAAGACTAACTGAGGCATACACAGAGTTAAAAGATTTGCCCAGGGTCACACAGGTAGTAAGTGTCTGAGGCTGAATTTGAACTCAGGAAGATGAGTATTCCTGACTCCTGGCCTGACACTCTATCCACTGGGCCATCTAGCTGCCCCTCTTAATTATTTAACTTCCTGCATAATGAATTGAATCAGCTGTGAAGAATCAATTTTTATTTGGGGAGGGGGGAAATACTAATGAAGTATTGATTTGTTGTAAATATAAAACCATAGCCTTAGTAATTTTCATAAGGAAATTTTAAATCTAACTGTTGCCCTTCTGAGAGGCAGGTGGGACACAGCAGAAGGTACACTGGACAGGGAATCAGAACACCTGACTGCAGCTCTCCCACTAACAAATGAGCAGTGAGGACTCAGACACATCTCATGACCTGTCTGGACAGGTTTTCTCATCATCTGTAAAATGATGACATTAGACTAGGTATCTTTCAGATCAATTAAAGTTCAAAAAGTTGTGATTTTTGGAATAAAATTTAAGGAGAATCTAGTTACCTTTGTTTTCATAAAGATCAAATTCATGGTCATGCTTCTTTCTCACTCCATTTGACATGCTATTGAAAGGGAACCAATGACATCGTTTTTTTGCTTTATCAAAAGCAAAGGCCCTGAAAAAAATATCTGAATGAAAAAAAGGAATACCACTTTTTATATAGCTTTTATTATACACGGTATACCAAGGAGAAAAATTTGACAGTAAATACATGATTACATAGGCACAAAAGAAACTCAAATGACATTCAAACCATCTCATGTGATCTTTACAATAGAGAATAAAATTAACTTTCTGTGGTCTTTGCTTAAAATACCAGTTTTTGTGCTCATGCATTTTCACTTTTAATTTTACAAAAATGAGAACTTTAAGATATTTTATGAAAGCACCTATCCAGTCTTGTTCACTTTCTAAAATCACTTTTTTTTCAGTAAGAGATCTCAACTAATGGAAATTTCATGTTTTTAATATGAGAGAAGAATGATCACTTGCAGTGTACCCAATATTATAAAGGCTCAACAGAAAAAAAAAATTAAAGAAAATGCTAGTGAAAAACATTAAAATGTTCGTGTAGTCACTTATTCTAGAAGTATAAGTGAGATTTTGTTCACTATCATTCCTCCAAGAAACCTCTACCACCCTAAGTACAAACAGAGCTATAAACACAAACATCATTAAAATACACTTAAATGTTTTATTTACCTTGATCATGTGTAGACATTAATATTCCTTAGGTTAGCCTAATTGGAAAATTGATTATTTTTCCCTTTTGATACTTTAAAATTGTTATGAAATTTTTCTAAATGGACTCTTTCATAAATATTTGTATGTTGCCATGTGTAGGTGTCCATATATACAACTAATATGAATCCCTTCCCCTTTCAATTCTCTAAATGTGTACACTAAGCAACTCCTGATACCCAATAATTTTACATTTTCAATAACTAGATATTTGCGTGTTATTAATCTAACCACTTAATTATAAAAATCTTGAAAAACAGTTAAGTAGATTTTGAAGAAGTTAATGAAAGTCTCACATGATATCCACTTCCTCAAAACTGATTCAGAGTCTTTCATGATTATAGATATACTATTTTATTATATATCTGTATTTTCTCAAAATATGGCATTTATTTATTATCTTTATGTACATTATGCATATGAAGATATTTTTGAATCTACAATTTGGGAAACAGTGGGAAGCAAAGTTCTTGATTTTAGAACTTTACTCAATGTATCTGTAAAACTGTTTTTTTTTTCCATCAGGATATGACATAAGAGAATAATATATAAAGTCTGTTTTACTCCATTAGAACCTAAGAATGTATAAATATGGAATCATGAATTATATTTAGTGACAATGGTTTCCTCAGGTAAATCTAGTATAACAACATTCTTGTGAATTACATTAAAACCATTCTTCATCATTATTCCTCTTATTGCATCTAATTAGGATTTTTTTTCTTCTTAAGATAATGCTACCAAATGGTCAGTGGTTATCCCTCTCCAAAACTCTCTTCGTTTTGGCTCCCCAACAAATTAAAATGTCTTGTTAAGGTCATCTCTTATGATGTTACTGTTATCTTAATTTTTCTCATTCTTCATTCCTTACTATTTATTATATGACCTTCCTCTAACAGCTTTGGTTATCCCTTATAGAGTCTACTTTATACACACCTTCAATACAGAGTGGTAATGTGGAAAGAACAAGGGTCTTCAAATAAAATTACCTGAATTCAAATTTCACTTCAGTCATGTGGCAATGGGTAGGAAATTTGATCTCTTTGTGCCTAATATAATGGGGGACAGGCCAATGATGTCCTCAGAGTCTACAGGGATATGCCCTGACTGGTGAGTTCTACTGATCATATACAACATTACATTCCTGGCTTCAATTCAACACATAGGACTTGGTGAATGTGTTTTGAGCATGTGTCTTGGAGAGTCTCTTTGCCTTAATTCAGAGCATTGAGCAATATAATCTATTTCCTGTCAGCTCACTGCATGATGATGACTTTTCATTCAATTCAGTAAACATTTATTAAGCACCTACTATGTGTTAGGCACTGTGCTAAGAAATGGAGGTACTAATAAAAATAAAACACTGTCCTCGCCCTCAAGAAGATTATAATCTGACAGGGGAAGCTGATAAGGGGGTAGAAGTTGGGGTGCATTATGGGAATGCGGGGAGAGAGGTGTAAGGAATTTTTCTGAGAAGTCCAAGCCAAAAAGAGTTTCTGTTGAAAAATGACTGCTGAGATGAAACTGAGCGTACATGTAGTAGGTTAGAGGAAAATCCCTCAGAAAACATTCTGAAACACTCTCTCTTCCCTGGTAACATTTAAGTGAAAAGGAAGAAATTCTATGGGCCTCAAGGTGGGGAAAAGGTGTAACATCAGTGGAATGTCACAGCTGGATTATCTCCATACTTAGGAACCATGTGGCTTTGAATGCATGGTCCCTCTATTTCCTTTGCTTCCTTATGTTTATTCTTTCAATTTTTTTTATCTTGAATAAATAAGTATTAGAAAGGAATGGACCATATCATTGTGAGCTTTAAAAATGTTTGAAGAGCTATCAAAAGTCCCCTCAGCGACAGCATCCAGTACAATCAATAGCTGAATTCAGTGAGGAGATAACCCTGACTAGCAACCTACAGAACTCTTCCCAGTGACAAATTGACCAAGAGTTCAAGATACCATATCTTTTAAGTAATGGAGTGGAACATCTAATTCTACAACAAAAGGAATGAATTTGTTGGAGACATCTTTATGTGAGAAAAGGATTTCCAGAGCCATCAAATATCACTTCCGCCCTGGTTGGGAATAGGTGAATATTTTGTAGCACCAATTTAAGTTTGCATCAGTTTTCCTATTGCTGCACTTCAATCATTGCTATACTTTCTCAGCAAATATGTTGTGTAAAAGCTAACTGATATTCTTTGGTTAATTGGTAGTTGACAGAAGTTAGCTAGTTAAGTGATGTTATGAGTAATAACATTACAAAATGAACACCAGTCCCTTAGGAAACCTTGAGGGAAGAAGTATAAACTATCTTTTAGGGATCTGATTTGCTAAGTTGAGTGATAAAAGTGTGAGCCCTTAGTTGGTGCAATATAAGATTTCTTTACTTAAAAAACACCTATTACAGCTTGTACTACTTACCTTGAGGGGTTTTTGTCAGGAAAAGTCTTTGTAAACCTTTAAGCTCTGTGTGCAAATGTGAGTTTTATTGACTGTAGTTCATTTTACTTATTTACCATATTAACTCAACAATCTTTTCTTAATTTCCAGCCTTAAATACATTTTATGTTGGTAAAATCTTAATTAAATAATAGTCTAATTATAAGCAGATAATTCAGATTTCTTGAGTATTTATTATATGCAAGATGCTGTGGAAATAAAAATTAAGACACAATCTAGTGGAATAGGTATTACATTTGGAGATGGAGGATCTACATTCAAATCTTGTCTCATTATTTCATTACTTATGTAGACTTCTACAAGTATTTGAACTTTATTGGGCCAGTTTCCTCATCTGTTAAATGGGAGAGTAGGTAAGAGGTGATCTCTAAGGTTCTTTTATCTCTGTGATGCTATCATGTTGTAATCTAAATATTCTATGGTCTTTTACCTCACCTCCATCTCTTGGAATCACTCAGTTCAAGGGTCATTTTCCACACTAAAGTCATTTTTGATCCCTCCAGATACCAGTGCACTCCCTCCTAAAATGATTTTGTATTTAATGAGTATGTGTGTTTATATGTGTGTATTCTGTATATACATATACATACACATGCCATCTACCCATGGGGATATATGCTTGCTGAATTCAGAAACTGTTTCTCTCGTCTCTATATCCCTAACACTTATCCATAGCTGGCACATAATATTGTTGTTGTTCAGTCATTTCAGTAACATCCAATTCACTGTGACCCTATTTGGGATTTTCTTCTCAAAGACACTGGAGTGGTTTTTCATCACCTTCTCTAGCTGATTTTACAGATAAGGAAACTGAGGCAAACAGTGTTAAGTGACTTGCTCAAGGTTACGCAGCTAGTAAGTGTCTGAAGCCAGATTTGAACTCAGGAAGATGAGTCTTCCTGACTTTACAGCAGTCTGTCCACTGTGCAACCTAGTTGCCTTCTAGCACATAATAACAAGCACTTAATAAATGCTTGCTGATTGTGTGATAGTAGGAGTGTTGTCAGAATGGCAAATGAAATGAATAATATGATTAAAATGCAACCAACACTGAAGAAGACATGATGACAGTTTGAATTAGTAATCTGCTCCTCAGCTTATTAACCTAAAAGATATTCACTCTGTAATTTTTCTATTTGTATCATAATTGTAATTTTGGGTATAATCTCTTGTGGATTCAGATGATATCTTTGGGGCCTTATTTATGTAACAGTAACAGATGAGGTCAATCTAGAACACACAAGTTTTGCCAAATTTACACAGATGTTTCCACATGTGGAGACTGTTTTTTTTTTTTTGTTGTTGTTACTTCCTTCATCCTTTTTTCATTATCTTATTATGGTAAAATATGTTCTGAATGTGTAATACACACTTATATTATGCCTCTCCTTGAGCTTTTATGTCTTCTATGCCTTTTAATCTTTAATCAATTTTTAAATTTGATCTTAGGAACCTTTTTTAAATTTTAAACTCTTTCTTTGATGCATTTTAGTTATGTTGTTTCCAGCTGAGAATCAATCAGTAAACATTTATTAAGCACCAACTATCTGTCAGGCATCTTGCCAAGTACTGGGGATACAAAGAGGCAAAAAGACAATCCTTTCCTCCAAGGAGCTCACACTCTAATGGGGGGGAGAGGACAAATCAATCATCTAGTCATATTTCCTACACAGCAAAGACGATGCTTAATAATACTGATACTCAAGACATTTCTCACTCTGATCCCAAGCCACCCTTCCAGTTTAATTTATCAATATTCTACAACTCTATGTTCAAGCCAAATTGGAACCCTAACCCTTTGTCAAATCTTTATCTTCTTTCTTATGCTTTTCCCACTATTAAAATACATTTTAACAGCTACTTTACCCTAGCAGTTTGTTATATCTTTTCCATCCTTTAAGAAATGGAATAACACACAGCAAAGAATAAGGAGAAAAGACAAAGAATGAAGAGTGGTTTCAGATTCAAGTTCTAACATTCACTAGCTATATCCAAGGGCAAACCATTTCAACTGAGTTTGTTCATTTGTGAGATAGAAAGGAAATAGTACTTAAAACTATTTTCACACGTGAATGTTATGAGAAACATATTTGAAAAAGTAAAGTACCATTTAAATATAAATTATCCTTATTATATAAAGCCTACTTCAGATACTATGTTCTCTAGATCTTCTCAGTTCAAAGTGATATGCTCTTCATGGAAATTTTTATATCACTTTCTTTCTACCTCTTTCACATTATAACTTGTGCTGTGTTTAATAAATATTCTTGGCTTATCTTCCTTATTAGATACATTCCTTGATGTCAGGGACCATCTTATGCATCTTTTCATTCCTAAGATCTTAGCATAGTGCCTTATAATACTATGCACTTAACAAATGTTTCATGTAACAAAGTCACCCATAACAGCCAAAATGCTTAGAGTATTTTCTTAAGAAAGAATACTAGTATTTCTGTATCTGTGTTCCCACTTGGTCCAAAGATGCTTTTGTAGCCATGATGATTTTTTTCCCTAGAAGTTCAATATGATTTCCTTGTCCCTGGTCCATTAAGCAATGAGATAATATGTAATTTCATAATATGCTATGAACTAAATTTGGAATATCACAATTTTCATATATAACTGGAAACTATAAAATTGGCAAATCTGACTAAAGCATAGAATTCAGCTTG
Source organism: Notamacropus eugenii (assembly GCF_028372415.1). Taxonomy (NCBI): domain Eukaryota; kingdom Metazoa; phylum Chordata; class Mammalia; order Diprotodontia; family Macropodidae; genus Notamacropus; species Notamacropus eugenii. Next base: position 159,165,508 of record NC_092874.1, read on the forward strand.
GAAATATAAAGAGACTACCATCTCATCCCTGTATCCAGGGAGATATTTGCTATTTGTAACTCAGCCACAAAGTAGAAAATGAAACTAAGATGGTTTAGGGGAAAGATTGCTAATCTAGGAGTGAGAAAATCTGAGTTAGAGTCTGAGATCCTTTACTTTCTAGCTATATGACACATAAAATGAGGGCATTAAACAAGGTGCTATCTAAGGTTTTTGATGGTTCTAAGTCTATGATAATAATGAAAATAACCAGCACTTATGCACAACTTTAAGTCCTGTGAATCATCTTACATAATACCTGTTTTTTTTTCCTCATAACAATCCTTTGAGGTTGGCAATATACTGTCCCCATTTTATAGAAGAGGAAACTGAGGCTGAGAGGTTAAATGACTTGTCCAAGGACACATATTAGGTAAATGTCTGAGGTAGCATTTAAATTCACTTATTCCTAACTCCAGATTCAGTAATCTACCCACTGCTCTACCTAGCTACCTCTATGGCTGATAACAGTAATAAGCAGTTTGATTTACTACATTCTGAGAAGACTGAAAAAAAAGTGGTGTCCACTGAATTCATGGCTTATTGCCTAAAAGAAAAGACATGCCTTAAAAAGTATTCCCTTTCCCAACTGGAGGAAGAAAATGTATTCTAACAGACAGTTCCTGGTCTAGACCTGTTGTTTCAGCCTGTCAACTGTTAGATATTGCTCTAAAGAAGATTTAAGATTTTTAATGGAGACTTTGCAATGAGACATGGCAGTCAAAAAAAGGCAATGACCTTGGGCTGCACTAAGAGAGGAAGAGCTTCCAGGAATAGACTGGGTCCTACCATAACGTGACCCCATCAGAACTCATCTGGAGGATTATGTTTAGTTCTGGATGCTACCATTTAAGAAAGACATTGATAGGAGAGTGTCCAGAGGAAACAGTCAAAATGGAGAAGACCTCAGGTCATATCCCATTTAAATCAGTTGAAGGAACACTGAGCCTAAGGAAGAGAAAACTTGAGGTGGACATTATAACTGTTTCCAAGTATCTGAAGGACTGTTATGTGGAAATGAGATTAGACTTGTTCCTTATGAGCGCAGAGGACAGAGTCAGGGTTGAAGAGTGGAAGTTTCAAAGATGAAAATTTAGACTTGATGTCAGGAAAAAAAAAACAAAACTTCCTAACAATTAGAACTGTCCGAAAATGGAATGGGTTATCTCAAGAGGTGTTAGATTCACCTTCTTTGTAGACCTTCAAGGAGAAAGTAGGCAACTACTTGTCTGTGTTTATACAGGGGAATGTTTTCAGGAATGGAGTAGACTACATGGCCTCTGAAGTTTTTTTTTTGCAAATCTCAAATTCTAGAATGGCAAATCTCAAATTCAATAATTTCTGGGATCCAAATTCTTTCGCTTGGTGTGTTAACTATTTCTTGGAACTTTATGCCATTTGTAAATTTAGTAAGCATAAAATCTATTCCTTCATCAAAATCAGTGATAAAAATGTTTAACAAAATTGGACCAAGGGTAGGATCCAGAAAATCTACAGGGGAGATGCTTTTCCTAGTTGGCACTGGTCTGCATCTCTGTCTCTCTTTCTCTGTCTGTCTCTCTCTCCACCTGTCTCTCTGTCTCTGTCTCTCTCTCTCTCCGACCATTCATTTGGAATTCTTTTCTTAGGCATTCATGCTATATATACTATGGGTGCAAAAGAGTGCAGTTTTAAGTTCTAGTAGCTTAAGACTTTGAAATACTATATATTGTATCCATGTCATATAAACATATATATGTACATATTATAAACATGTATAGTCTTATAATCTTGATGACAGAGCATGTTTCATTTTTGTATTTGAATCATTTTGTGTTTGAATCACTAGTGCCAAGCATAGGGTCTAAGTACCTACTAGACAGGCATTAGTACAAAATGGCTAATACAAAACTGACCATGAGGGGAGAATACATGTATAATATGTATATAAATCCTAACACAATTTCCCCCACCTCATTTCTTTGCCCTTGAACATGTATGTCCCTTTTTCCCCACTAAAATAACTCACAATCTTTGTAGGTAAGAGGTCCAGAAGAAAGGAATCCTGTGTAACCAAAGTTCACATCTATATTATACTTTGAGGTTTACAAAAGGATTAAAATCCTTCTAAGTAATTTGTACAAGGATTATTATCCTCATTTTATAGCGGAGGAAACCGAGTCTAAAATAGATTAGGTGACTTTCTCACCACAGCTAAGTACCATAGATGTGACCTAGCCCTAGATTCTAAAGTCCTAGTCCTAAATCACTCTTCCCTGCAATACAGTGTTATGCTCATAGAAAGGACTTTCCCTTGCATATATCTAAATGTACAAAGACACCCTGAAAGAATTTTCCCAGCCTCTCTTCTGCATATCTGACTCTGATGGTCCTATTGAGAGGGATTCTTACTAGATTTTGCCCACTTAATTCTATATTATGGGACTAGATTTCATTAGTATATAGAACTACTGAAAGATGAAATACCTTTATGATTTCAGATAGGGACCTTCTCTGCAAAATGATTTCAGAGAGTTGCCTGGAAGACTGAGAAGTTAATTGACTCTGAGAGGCACACAGCCAGAAGGGGGATTGAACTTGGGTCTTCCTAAATCAAAAGTCAGTTCTCTCTCTCCATATCATGCTTACTTCTATCCTATGGGATAGAGTTATTTTTCATTGCAAAGTCACACAAGAACTGGCAAACGATAGCAAGCCTTTCACTTGACTCTTCTAATGCCATTTCTAATGACCTTATCACTTTTCACCTAAATGTTTATCATGTCTTCCCACTAATGCCTTTTCAACATCCTCTTTTGCCAAAGCCAAGCTCTGTAGATATCGTCTGAGCCTCTCAACACCTTCTATTCTCAATCTCCTGAGCCTTTGACATAAGTTCCTATAAATCCTGGCTGTTGCCCAGTTCTGCAATTCATAATCTTAAAATTCCTTCCACTTCTGTTGCCAATAAATATTTATTCTGAATACATGGCCTAGAAGTTTAAAGAGAATTAAATGAAATCAATCCAAATGAATTTCATTTTTAATAATCAAAGCTACATAAAGAACAAAGGAAATCACAAAACACATAATAAATTTAAGAAAGATAAATCTTTTTTTTCATTACACATTTTTAATGTCCTCTTTTCCACTTCCATTTATTCCTTCAACTGCATCATATGTCTCCCATGACAAGAAGTTTAAAAGATTCAAGACTAGACTGCATAGGCCAACTACTACATTTGCACATTGGACACCAGTAATTTTAAAACATAATGTAGTTTGTATAGGCAATGGGGGTATATTCTATTAGTGGAAAATTCCTATCAGAGCAACAAGGAACAACTTACTTGCAAGTGAATGGAAGGCCTTTATTCCTAATACATCTCTTGGCACATTTGTCCGTCGTGTTCAGCCTTTTGGTTTTAATATTCAGTGATGAGTCTAGTCTGATTAGGGTAGTCTTTGCTGACTTTTTGAATTCATGGAGGGTGTTTCTTTTCCTCTGGCCCTCTATGAGTAAACACATTCAAAAGAAAAAAAAAAAGTCTTGAAGGATGATATTCAAAAGAATGATTTTGCCTAACAATGTTGACCTCCGAAAATAGTTAGAAAAATTACGGTAAGGGAAGAAAAAGTTAGTTGATAAGGACAAACCAAGAAACTATCGTCAAGCCTGGTCACTAATCTACAGTTTTTCAGAGAGAGGATGCTCTCCCAAACTGGGACAGAGTTCATTCTGCAGAAATAAATAGCATGCTCTTCTCTAAACAGCATGAAAGCAAGAAACAGTGCCAGGAGCATGTCATGTCATGTTTCATATTGCGTTTTTGCATTTCTTCTACTATTTTGTCCCCATATAAATTATAATGACTAGCAACAGCCATTCACCCAAAGTTTGACAGCACAGACAGAACTCACTAAAATCTGTGCATGGGACACATTGGCCATATTTATTCTATATAACCGTCAGGGAGAGGGGAAAATTATATTACTTAAAAATATTTTCTCTCTCATTTATTATATAAATACATCTTTCTTCCAGATAATATTTTTTTTCTATTCCTGTATTGTTTCTCTTGCTATCCAGCCAAGTGTGGTTAATCAAAACATCATTTAATGTGAGTCTCATTTTTCTTTATAAAAGAGTTGTTCAAGGCCACCAGATAGCATGAAGTTTCCCATTAAAAAGCCAAATAACCTAGGAGGCCATGCTATTCATCCCAAAAGGGCTTAATTTTATGTACAGTCTTGTAAGAATTGAAAATGTAATCTTTCACTTACTCATTTACCTCAATTGTCCCAACTCTTAATTGCTACCCTTACTCGACCCCATACAGTTAAGCCTGCTAATAGATTGCCGCTACTGGGCAATCAGGGTGACCAGAGTCTATTAAATGCCTTATATGGGAGACATTTCTGAAGCAAGAGAGCTTTCTTTCCTCTGCTTTACTGTTTCCCCCTTAGGACTATACAACCTATTTACCTGGGGAGAGAGGGGGAGGGAAAAGGGAGGGAGAATGATACAAGTGCTTTTTGTATTTAATAGCCAGAACAAGAGAGATGTGTTCATGATAAGTCAGAAGATCAGGAAAGAAAGTAGGGAAAATGAGTAAAAACAGTAAAAAACATCAAACAAGAAAAATGCAAAGTCCCAAGGAGTTGAAGTCTAAATAGGATATGGGACTTTTATGAGGTGACAGTAGGAGAAATAGATACAGAAAGAGAAAAAAAGATGTGTGTGGTTTGTTCTTTAATTCAATTTTGTTTTTGTTTTTCCCTTAGTAAGCTTTGCTCTTCTTTCATTTCTCCCTTCCCCCATACTTTGAAGACCCTCACAACAAATACACATAGTAAAGCCAAAGAAATTCCCACGTTGGTTCCTTCCAAAAACGTACACCTCATTTTACATATTAGTCCATCATTGCTCTGTTGGGAGGTGAACGGAATTCTCCATCATCAGTCCTAGCATATGCAAGTTTTGTTTTATTTTGTTCTGTTTTAAGGTGGTAGCATATATATAGGTGGTTTGTGGAAGCATTTCCTATGAGTTAAATTTGCAGACATGAATGAAGAAACAAGACAGACTGGAACTGTAACAAGGGAGACATTAAACATGCAAAAAAAAAAAAGTACCAAAAAGGCAAAACTCCACTTCATAAAAACTTAGAAGTATGGGATAACACAATGAGATGCCAGAAATGGCATCATACTTTGACTTTGCCAGCAACCACTGGCTCCTGTTGGCTTATTAAACATTCAGGCTTTATTTCTCAACTTCTGCTCTGACCTGAAGATTACTATAAGGAAACATGCACCTTATTCCTTATTTTTATATGTCTCCAGAGCATGCTTTTCAAAACCTTCATGTTCCTTGAGAGAATAATCTTTACCCTGTAATATGTATAGGTATGCTCCTATGTGTATCAATATATCAAGAATCATTTCATTTGAAATTTAATTTCATTAAAATAGATATCTACTAATGGAGATTTCAACCCCTCTGTGCTTCTATAAATGGCCTGATAAATTGTTGTTGCAAAAAAAAAAAAAAAGTTCATAAACCAACAAATGACCCTTTCTGAATGGAGACCATTCAAATGTCTTGATTATAGACATAAAATCTATCCTATAATAGAAATTTTTCTAGCTTGATCAAACTTTCTAGCTCAAGGGTATTATAACTACTTAAGCCCTAAAAATTATTCATTCCAACCCACCACCTTTTACAGTTAAAAAAACAAACCCATTACCCTTAGACACAGACAGACATAATGATTTGTCCAAGGGCATACAAACAAAGCAACAGAACCCAGGTTTTCCTGATATCAAATCTGTGTCTTTTCCATGATTTCATAAGAATTATAACCCAGGGCCCTTTCACTTCTTGAGGAAGCAGCTAAATAGAACTTTAACTGAAGATAGTTCCATGGGGACACTTGAAAAGCAGATAAAGTTTGTTCAAACAAATCAATGAATCATCAAATATTTGAGCTGATACTATGGGCTGTAATGTTAATTATGTTAGTGACAGTTAAAGATCTCCCCTACTCACTAATGGGTCTGCCCATGAAGGGAAGCTTGATTAGGGGAGATTTGTTTTGTAGGAAGGCTCACATCTTTCATTAATTTCTACTGAGGCACTGGGTCTCAAGGGTTGTGATGCCCTCTGGCTCTGAAAAGTGTATATATACTTTGAGGTAATGTTTTATTTGGGGGCTTACTCAATGGAAGCATTTGGCCAGGTGAGACTCTGGGTAGCTGCTAAAGAGTGCCCCCTGCTTTGAAAATCCAGATGTTGGTGCTTCGTTCTCTGGTACCTATGCATGATTGTAATGGTCAGACAGCTGGATCTGTTTGTTGATCTGTGATCTATGTATTGCTTATGGTCAGACAGTTAGAAGTCCTGTCTATTGGTCTTTATTTCTCTGTATTTTCTCTGAAGTTCAGAGTGCTGACTTTTTCCCCTGAACTAAGTGAATAATATATGTGTTTCTTTAAAGTGGTTGTCGACCTCTGAGAAGTTGCTTTCCTTTAGAAAAGTAGATCTAAGAGCTTGTACAGCAGGCCTTTCTATGTATGCCAGGGTCCTTGCTGTTACATGGACTTAGGACAGCACTAGCTGCCAGATTATAACTGTACCTCTCTCATCAAACACTGGCTAATTTACAAAAGAGCCAAATATATTTACCATTAATTTCTACCTGAGAAATTGTTTTGATCAGTATTAAAGAGAGAATGTTCACTAAAGATTTTAAATCTTGATAAAAAGAAGTATGTGAATCTGAAGTCTTGGGATCCATAGTTCCATGTCTGTTAGGGACAGATTCAGAAGAAAGTGTCATTCTCTCAAGTAAAGGATGTGCAAACTTCAACTTCTGGCTTCTATTACAGTATTCTATTAATGAGAGATAAGTTTTTCCATCAAGAGTTTCTACTTCCTTTGACCTCTGTGCACTGTTTTCCAGCTGTCAGGAGTCATCCTTATCTTAAATATTTTGCCTTCATTTTTCATTTTGTATATTTCCCAGAAAATTGTGGAAGTTAATGGAAGCAGAACACCTATTAAAATAGGGTGACTTCCTTAACAATAGCATAATCAAAGTATATGGCTTTTGGAAGAGTTCTCCAAATGAATCATGTTAACTAAGAAGAAGGTGATTCTTAAAATTGGCACAATGTCATCTTGTACAGCTGATGTGAAATGATTATGTGTAGCCAGGGGCAGGAGATTGCATAAATTAGTCAATCTGAAGGGGGAAAAAATTAAAGTCAGAAGAATGATATGTTTGTGAATGATTTTCAACTGACAAGTAAAAATCAAACAGAACTTCATGTTTGTCCTGAGATTTTATGTTCTTACACTTTTCACATCATGAATGAAAAAAAGCTAATAAACACATCTGGGTTAAAGTGAAGACATCTTTGTTGCAGATGCCACTTGGTTGTGCACTGTGGGTCCTCGGATTATTGATTGTTTTTGTTTGTTTTTTGTAACGTTTATTTGTTGTTCTATTTCGGTCATTCATTTTAATAGGTCAGCAACTCATTATTCAAAATTCAGATTCTAGGCACACACCTATATCCTATAAAACTTCAGGACTCATAAACCTAGAAAATATATCTCCTCTCTAATGAAAAAGCCAAATTCAAAAAAGATGTCATTCAAAAATGACAACTAAAAATAAAATCTTTGCTATAAAATATCAAGTTCCAACTGTTCTTTTTCTGTGTTTGCACTTATGTGTACGTACATGTATATGTGTATGTCTTTACAACTGATTCTTATTGCTCCAGAAATACCAAAGATTAAATTTGGAAGGATTTTATTACTTTTTTATGGGGGGCAGGGAGGACTGAGGGATATTGGATAGAGCTCTAAAAGTTTCTAAACATTTATCCTGCTTGAAGTCTCTCTGCCTCCTCCACCCCTGATATACACACACACACACATATATATACATATATGTATGTGTATGCACATATATGCATGTATGTATGTTATATATGCTTTTACATTATATATATATGCTTGTATATGTACTTTGTATATATACTGCATATGCACTATACATACATATATACATATATACACATACATTGTATATGTTGAATAGAGGCTTTAGGCTAGGTAAATGTTTAGAAACTTTAATTAAGAGCTCCACTTAATATCCCTCCCTCCCTCAACAAAAAGTGATGCTATTCTTCCCAATTTAATCTTTAATATTTTCAGTGCAATAAGAATCAGTTGGACAGACATACACATCGACATATAAACACACATATAGAGAAAGAGAAAGAGAAAATTGGAACTATATTTTGTAGCAAAGAATTTTACTTTTTGCATACAAATATGTGTATATATATATATATATATATATATATATATATATATAGGCATGTATTTTTAAGACAGGAGTTCTTAACTTCTGCTCCACAGTCCTCCAAAGGGTCCCTACAGAGATTTCAAGGGACCCATCAACTGTGACAAGATAAAAAGCATCGTTAATTTCACTAACCTTTGGTTTCCTTTAAAATCCTGTGTATTTTATTTTATGCATTTAAAACACTATTCTGGGGAGTCCAAAGGCTCCAAAGTGTTCCCTGACACAAATAAGGTTAAGAACCCTTTATAAAAGAACGATTAAAAAACAAAGTATAATTATGGTCCTGGAGCAGTCACTTAAAGTCTTTCAGTCTCAGTTTCAATTTCTATAAAATGAAGGTAATGTCAATAGTACTTACCTGACAGTCTTGTTCTGAGGATTAAATCAAATGAGATAGTGCATTTGGACCATTTTGCACACCTTAGAGAACTATATGAATGTTAGGTTTTTTAGATCATTATTGTTGCTGTTTACTCCTACTTCTACTCCTCCTCCTACTACACATCTGATTATGCTGTGTCATTCTACAGCTCAAAAATCTTTAAGTGGCCCCCTGTTGCCTATAGAACAAAATACAAACTCCAAAAAGTAACACTTAAGGTCTTTTATAATCTGGCTCCAGTTAACCTTTCCCAGCTTATTTCATTTTATCACCATTATTATACTCTATATTTAAAACAAATTGTACTCCCATATGTTCTTCAAATTCATCATTTCTCTTCTCACGTCTCTGCTTTCCCATAGGCTACCTCATTCCTTCAAGAGACTCCCTTTTCACGTTCACTTCTGATAAACTTTATATTCCTTCAAGTATCCATTCAGGTTTCACCTAGTCAGGAAGTCTTCCCTGATTGCCTTAGAGACATGTTGTCTCCTAAAATTATAATCATGTTTGTTGTTGAGTCATTTCAGTCATATCCAACTCTCCATGACCCCATTTGGGGTTTTCTTGGCAAAGATATTGAATGGTTCATCATTTCCTTCTCCAGCTCATTTTACAGAGGAAACTGAGGCAAACAGGATTTTCCTAACTTGCCCAGGAGCACATAGCTAGTAAGTATCCAAGGCCAGATTTGAACTCATGAAGATAAGTTTTTCTGATTCCAAGCTCAGTGCTCTATCTATTGAGTCATACACCTGCCCCAAATTATAATCATAGCAATCATAGATTTGGATTCAGAAGGGACTTCAGAAGCCATCTATCTAGGAATGGATAGGAGGAAAGATGAGCAAACAGAGACTCAGAGGAGTTAAATGATTTGCCCAATATCACGGAGGTGACCTTGTGGATTTAATACAGTGGCTGGCACATAGTAGGCACTTAATAAATTTTTATTGAATTGGTAGCAGTAGACCTAAGCTTTGAATCATGCTTCAAATCCATGTCATATCTATACCACACTTCCTTCTACATTCACTTATCTATGTACACATTGCAGCCATCCTCCAACCCCACAGTCAGGATATAGACTCCGTAAGAGTAAGGGTTGCAGCCAGTGCCTTGTACGTAATGAAGGTTTAACAAAAGTTTGTTGAATTGAAGACAGCTTTGACTAAAATAAAAGGGCAAAAGCATCCTTGAAAATCACTATCATTCCTTCCCCTTCTCAACATCCCCCCAGGGAAAAGCTCTGGGTAATGGAAGAATATGGGAGAAATATTTTGTTGAATATGTTTCCTATCTAGTCCCTTATTTAATTTACTTATTCAAGACTTAATGTTAGGAACCTAGTGAAAAGTAACAGCAAATAGTGCCAAATGTATTGAGTCCAAGGTGCTTTAAGAAAGACATATTTCTCCCTTTGGTCCCTGGGCCAGATATTCATTTCTCTTAGTACCTCATATATTTTCCTCTATGTGGGAGCTCCCAGTGACTTCAAAGAGAGGTCAGTGCAGGAAAAGGATTTGCAGAGTGTGGAAAGAAACAGGAATCTGGCTCCATTCACTCTGAAAAGTCTGTCCATATGATTAAGGATTAGCAAGTATGAAGTGGTGAGATGTTAAGATGACAATAAACAAATACAAGGAATGGAGAACAGAGGATATGAGACTATGGAAAGAAAGGTTCTGTAGGCAAATTCACACTTTCATAATTATTTTCATAGACAACTAGAATTTCTGAGACACCATAACAAAACTATAAGATAAAAAAGAAAACTATAAAATCACAGCACTGAAAGATCCATAGATCCATTGATAAAAGAAAATAGTTCAGAAATCATAGAAAGATTGGAATCAATAGTTTATCTTTCCAAAATGGCTCACAAATATATCCTAGTTTGGTTTAGAAGTTGAAATTGTGTTGTTCTATTTAAACTCAATAATCCCTTAAGATAATGAGATCACAGATTTAGAGATGGAAAAGCTTTTAAATGCCATCTAGTCTTGTTGTAATTGTTGTTCAGTTGTATTCAACTCTTCATGACCCCATTCTGGGTTTTCTTCGCAAAGATACAGAGCAATTTGCTGCTGTCTTCTCCATATCATTTTACAAAAGAGGAAATTGAGGCAAACAGGATTAAGTGATTTGCCCAGGGTCACACAGGCAGCAAGTGTCTGAGGCCAGATTTGAAATGAAGCCTTCCTGACTTCAGTCCCCTTACTCTATCCACTGAGACACCTAGCTCCCATATTCTAATCCTGTCACCTTACAAGATGAAGAAACTGAGACCAAGAGAAGTTAGGAGACTTTCTGAGGTCACACAGAAAATAAATGACAGTCCTAATCTGAACCCAGATTCTCAAACTTTAAGTGGGGCGTACTTTCTTCTCTGAAGTTATTGTAGGAAACTTTCACCTATGTAAAAAAAAACAGTGCCTCTGGTACCTCCCACTCTCCACTGATTGGTTGTCTCAGAAACCTTTTCTTAATGTTTACCTGGTACCCAGTACCAGAAACCTTTACAAGTGAAAGTAACCTAAAGCATCATGTCTTTCGAATTCCTCATTTACGAGATGGGGAAATTGATAGCTAGAGATAAAGTGACTTACTTATAATCACTTTAGTATTATAGTGGAAACTGGTGATTTGAATGGAGGTTTCCCAGCTCACAGTCCTATGTTCTTCTACCACAATGCACTGTTTATTGGGAGGTTTATAAGTTTAAAATTCTCTTTCTGTGCAGTGTTTTTTTTAACAACTAGCTGGCATTTATATTATGCTTTGCACTTCACCAAGCAGTTTTCTTGCAACAATCCCATGTAATAGTTTTCATTGTCCCCACTTTATAGATGTGAAAACTGAAGCTTACAGAGATTAAATGACTTTCACTTGATTTGTCATCTAGAAAGAAGCAGAGAAAGGTCTGGAACTTATATTTTCTGACTCCAATTTCAGTGTTCTTTACACTGCACCAAGATACCTCTAATACGTAACTACAGCGCTATTTTCATATAAGACCAAAGAATACAATAATGAAAACTGAAGAACTCATGCTGTTAGATGACAAGAAAAAGAAACATCCCTTTTTGTATATTTCAAAATGATCTATCTATTACATTCATTATATTGTACACTGCTCCAGACGAAGGTTATACATCAAAAACTATCGCCCTAAGCCTACCAAACAAAATAGTATCAACTCTCAGACATCCACTTCATGAATTATCCATTGCAAATTTGTAATTCCCTCTTGGCCTCCCACTACTAGCCAACACACTTCTGAGAATGCAAAATCATTTCAACATTAGCCAAAGTAAAGTGTAATTGGGAAGGTAAATCCATTGCCAAACTCATATATTGTAATTCATGCCAAAAGCAAAGAGGGTTGTTTTCTCAATTATTTGCTGTGTGGACTTATATACAATTGAGAGGAAAGTATGGTTAACAATGCTATGATATTTTCTTTAAGAAAGTATAACTTTCCAAATATTAGCCATTATTTGAACCATATTTTAAAACTTCCTACAGGTGTTGCTCCTGACCTATAAGAAACCAGCATAATAAAATTATTAGTAATCATAATTTACCTACTTAGTACATTTGGACACATCTGGATGGAGACGTCTACTTTTTCCTTCCTCCAGAAGTCTCTTCAAAAAGCATTCTAGTTGGCCATTCTCAACCCAATAGCCTCCCTCCATACATTTCACTAAATACATACACCAAAGGGAAGTCAATTCCCAGAGGTTGATGATTTTCTTTTCTATCTATTTAGCTCATTCTCGGTGTTGTCAACCCCTGGATTTCATCAGAAACTGGATCTTGAATGTGATTATTCATACCTAATTTAGTTCAAAAGATATAGCCAATTCTTTGTGTTGGACTTGGAAAAGGCTCCATCTACCATATGGTCATTCATTCCAAGCTTTGTATTCCCCCATGCCCTAGATGCTCACTGCCTTCTCACTTCAATATTCTAACCACTACAATGATAATACAACCAAATACAGATGTTTCCTCTTGTCCTGATAAGGACTATAAATTCCTAGGAACAGCAAATGAATTATTCTCTAAACTACCCAGACAATAGTCATTCCCAAATGACTCCTTTAAAACTCTGAAGTTTGAGGTAGAAAGTGAGAAAAAAAAAAAAAAAGAGTGAAGTTACTCTTGAGCCTAATCAAAGCCATACCCATACCATTTATGCCTTCCATGCATGGCAGCTACCCAAGGACAGATACCCATGGAGGGAGGGGGAGAGAGAAAGAGAGAGGGAGGGAAAGAGAGAAGAAAGGCAAGGAAAAAGAAACAGAAAAGAAAAGAAAGAAGAGGAAAAGAGAGGAGAGAGAGACAGAGTTGAGAGAAAAGAGAACAAGATTACATTTTTGTAGCATGCACACATTTGGTGTTTGATTTATATTTCTTAAATTAAAAACCTGTATATATCACAATTACAGGCTGCATCTTGGAGTGCAAAATGGGTGCATACATTGTTTTTGGAGAAGTGTCTTATCTAGAATAAAGGATGAATCCCCACAATCCTGTCCATCACTCAGCTGAACTCCAATTCAAATCCTCTCCCCAGCTTTAAACTTCCCCAAACAGGCAAAGTTCCAGACTAATGTTAGCACTTTATTTCTATCCCACAATTCATACCCATTAGGCTAGTGAGGAAGGGAGAAGGGTATTGATGAGCCGTTAATTATCCTTTAAAAGGTTTTTCAACAGAAACGAGAGGTTAAAAAGAAAATGTACGAAGAGGTTTGCTTTTTTTTTAAAAGACATTTAAACTTAGAGAAGAGATGCCGAAGGTAGGTTGTTGTTGTTTTTGAATGATCAAGGAAAAAGGAAAAAAAAAAAACTAACCTGCAAGGGAAATGGTGATGGGAAGAAGAAGGAGATGTTGAAGAACCTGATGCAGCACCAGTATTGGCAGAAGTTGGGTCACCCACATGGTGCTGGTCTTGCTGGCAGATCACACAGAAGGAGATGCCTGCTTGAAAGGATCCTGTGTAGAGGCAGTTACTAAAGGAGCCAGCCTGCACCGAGCTGCTTTTTATTACGATGAGCTAAGTTTGTTGTGTGATTAACTGGAAAGATCTAGGTCTGAACTCCCTCTTACGGTAAGAAACTGTTTAACAACAGCCCTTAACTCTTGTCCAACCTCCCCCCCTTCCCCCCACCTCCCCTCTAAACAACACCAAACAGATTCCAGCCCCTTTCCCTAGCTTAGGAAGGAAACTTACAAAGGAAAGGTCACCTGGCTTGAGGCCAGCTTCAATTTGGAAGCGTAAGCACCAGATCCCTGTGACTCGAATCAGAATGGGGAAGAGGAGGAGGAAGATGCAGACCCGCCAGTTAAAACTAGGCAGGCAACAAGGACCAATCCTCTCCATTTAAAAGCAGCCAAATACAAGTGTTCAAACGTCTATTTGGGAAAAAGAGGAAGGGGAAGCAGAAATCTCTGAAACCAGAGAGTTGCCCTCCAGCAAAATGTGCCCTCAGCTACTGATCCTGGGTGGTTTCACTGTTAGAAGCACCTGGGGATTCCAGTTAAAGACATTCATTCCCTGGGGTTTTGGAGAATGAGGGAGGAAGGAAATGAGCCGAGCCTGGGGTTCGACCTTGCAAAGGGTGGAGCTAGAGCAGGTAGAGAGAGGTATAATGAGGAAAGAGTTGTAGTCCTGGGGAAAATAGGTTCTGAGGTGGGAAGGATCCCCTGGTAGTTTTGGGCCAGAAAACACCCGTGCACACACGCACACACTGCCAGGTGTTTGACAGACTCTGCATCAGAAAGTTGCCCGCTTTGGGCAACTGGGATAAAAATCAGGTGACGTTACCTCCAAGAATATCTACAAGACTGCCACAGAAAGAAGGTCTGTCCCAAAGCCACCTCTTTCCAACCTCACTGCAAATCAAGGTAAACGGAATACAATATGAGAGTAAATATTTCCTGTGACCTAATTTTTTTAAAGAGAAGGGGGAAGGCTCCACAAATGTCAGCTTTCTAGGAGGTGTTAGATCAGTGCGCTGACCGCAGAGGCGGTATATTTATTGCACTGGAAAGAATCCCGACTCCCGGGTTGGAGGGACCTGGTTGCAAATTCCCAATCCCTCATGGTAAACGTGCGTCCTCTGCCCCCCTGCATTTAGGAGTGACTATATTTGGGAGGTTTTATCAGCCAGTCGTCAGTCAAACCTTTATTAAGCTCCCAGGACACATAGAAAGCATAATGTATAAAGCATAAAGTGTAATGAGAAGGATTCACATGTTAAATCGCTTCCCACCCCCTCTCTGGATAATCCCCAGGGTTTTTCTTTGCTGCTGTTAACACAGGTACTTGGATTCTTATATCCCAATTTAGGAAAAGCTGGGAGAATTTCGAGGGGAGTTGTGGGGCCTGCGGCAACTTTGAAGTAACCTCAAGCTTCAGTGAGGCGCCGCAAAGAAATTAGAACGGTTGTCCTCCCTGCTCTTTGCCCAACCTTCTTTCTGCCCTGCAGGCCTACAGAGTGGTAGAGAAAAAGAGGGGAGGGAGAAAGGGGAAAGGATAACTGGGGGCGTGGGGTTAGGAAGTGGGGAGCAAAATGAATGTTACCAAAAGATCAACACCCGCCCCCAAGCTCATGTACCAACCCTCCCCGCGACCAACCCAACTCAATTTGACTTATTTCTTTACAGGTTCTGGGTTACTTGGGAAATTTAGGAATTAGAAAATTGGTATTTAAGTAGTTGAGATAATATTACTATGCTCGAACTATGATTGTTACTGTCCTCTTCTCGCTAAGAAACAGACATAAAAGCAAAAGGCCAAAACCCCTCTAATAAGTAAATACATTCAGATCAACAAATGATCTGAAAATTCTAATATCCCATGCAACGTACTTTTTTGTCTGACTTTTGAAACCATCTTTGCTTTGACAGAAGAGGTCATTAGATGTGCTAAGGGATTTTTTTTTGGTGGGGTGGAATTAGATTTAAAGTATTTAATCATCTCTGGGAAGTGGAGGATACTGTATCAATGAGGGTGTGTGTGTGTGTGTGTGTGTGTGTGTGTGTGTGTGTGTGTGTGTGTGTGTGTGTGTGTGTGTGTGTGTGTGTGTGTGTGTGTGTGTGTGTGTAGCAAAGATTATAACATTAAAGAAATTTGCAATTATGCTGAGTTGCAATCAACATAATTTCTATGTGTCAGGCTGTGCTAAGCATTGGGTATACTCAGAAAGTTAACAACAGCCCCTGCCCTTACAGAGTTCACATTCTGATAAGGAGATGACATAACAAGCTATATACAAAGTGGATGGGAAGTCATCTCAGAGGGGAAGGCAGTATTAGAAGGTGGTGAGATGAGGCTGGAAAAGGCAACCTACAGAACGTGGGATTTCAGTTGAGATGTTAAGAAAGCCAGAGAAACCAAGACATGCATTAAGAGGGAAAGATTTCCAGATTTGTAGGAACAACTAGTTCTTGGAATGTGAGGATGAGCAAGTAGAACAGAGTGTGTGGAGGGCAAGTAAAGATAAAAAAGTGCCAGATTGTGAAGTGTTCTAAATGGCAAGGGAGTTTACATTAGATCCGGTAGGTCATAGGGAGCCACTGAAATTTACTGAGGGTGGCAGGGTTAACTCAAGTTAAACCTATGATTTAGGAAGATCACAGCAGAGTCTGGAGAAACTGGGGCAGGGAATATTTAATTCATTACGAAGTTTTACAATTTTTGATTATCAGACCTTGTAACAACAGCAAAAAAGCAAACATTCATTGGCTTTTATTGTGTAATTTCCCCACCTCTTTTAACAAACAAACAAAAAAAATTAATTGGACCTTTTAGATTAGACACTTGAATTCTGCCTTTTTTCTCCATTCACCTCACATATTTCCTTTGGGGGGCAGGGTGGTGGCTGAAGGTTGAAATGAAAGTATGCATAAGAAAGTACTTTGAGAAGTGTTAAGTCACGTAAAGAGTATCCTAAAAGTCTTAGATTAAAACTGTACAAACATAAAACAGTATTATCATCATAATCCTATCAAAACATTTGTTGTGCCTTTACAAATCAAAGTCCAAACTCCTCCTCACCCTCTTCCTTGTTTGGGTCTTTCTTTGTTAAAAGTAAAAGCTAAAAAAGGAAAATGTATGTCTACAATCAAGCTGTATGTTTGAATAGCAGCAGCTAGGACAGATTTCAGTTACCAGGAGATTTTTAAGCACAGTGGAAACACATTCAAGAATAGGATGGTAATTTACCTGCCTCGGAAACTGTAGACAAAATTTTGCCTTAAGCAAATAGACAGATAAGATGGTTTCCAGAGGTCCCTTCCAAAGCTAGTATCTATATGGAAAGTCCTGCCTTCATTAGAAAGTTCAAAGAAAAACCCTTCAAATGTACATATTTTTAAATGCTAAACTCAGTTAAAAACAAAACAAAACAAAAACTCTGGACACACACACCCACACACACCCCCACCCACACACACCCCCACCCACACACACCCCTTGAGCATGAAAGAGAGAAGCTGGTGTGGCAGGAAAATAACTCAACCATTAGTCAAGAAACTTGGGTTCTAGGCCCAAATCAGCTAGCTAATCGTTACTTGTGGGACATTGGCTCAGTCACCCACTCACTTTTCCCACTTGTAAAATGAGAAACTTGGATTTTTTACAAAGTTCTTTGGTCCTCTCCATATTCTATTTATTTTGGGAAACTTTAATAGATTGGGTTTGTTTTCATTTCTGGTTTTTTTTTTCTGATTATATACTCTTCTCAAGAAAGCCATAAGGCACTGGCATTATTTATTTTTTCTACGCTGTCATGTCCTTCCATTCCTCAGAAGAAAATACAGGAGTATGCTAGAATCTACTTGTACCTACAGAAGAGCTAATCATTAAATTTTCACCGTGAGCATTTACAGTTGGGAAAGTGACAAATACTACCACTCTAGGTTTTGTGTATTGCTTTGTTGATTATCTAAACTTAAGAAAATTAGGAAAAATGTTAATAATGCAGATTAAATATAAAAGTGTGTTGTGCATGTTTTAGAGCTGGTTGTTAACATACACCATCACATCCCCAAACTATCCTATCTTGAAACTATAGCCCTTAGTGATACCATGTTGACTGTCTTTAAAATGTAAAGCATATAGTTATTGCATAATTTTTTGACTGTACAAATTTCTCTGGAATGGTGGTGACTGTCTTCAATCTACCTTCATTTCTAATTAAATTAATTTACCAGATATTTATTAAAGATCTGTTAGATGTCATATGTCATGCCAAATTCTGAAGAAAATTGACAAAACTGCTAAGTCATTTTACGAAAGAAATAGAACGTATACAGATAAACAGTTACTAAATCTATTCAAAGTAATTTCATGGGGAGGGGAATATTTACAGCCGGTGAGCTGAGGAAGGATATTACTTTTTAATTGGACTTGAGTTTGGACTTGAAGGTAAATTAAGTATTCATGAAGTGGGAAAGCCTTTGCAAAGGAGATGAATGTTGAGTTTGGGAAAATGAAACAACAATTTGTGTGGGGTATAGCTGTTGAGGGGAGAAATGGGAAATCATTCTCAAAAGAGCACTTTAAATGTTAAGTTGAGGAGTTTGTATTTTATCCTACAGAGATTTGGATCCTAGGACCATCAGTAGGCAGTGGAATGGCATGTATAGACCTGTACCTAGCTTTTAGAGGCAGAAAAAGGCATAGTATAATGTGTCCAATGCTTTGTGACCCAATTTAAAGTTTTCATTGGAGAAGATACTGGAGTGGTCTGTTATTTACTTCTCCTGCTCATTTTACAGACGGGAAACTGAGGCAGAGTTAAGTGACTTGCAGAGAATCACATAGCTAGGAAGTATCTGAGGCCAGCTTTGAACTCAGGAAGATGAGTCTGGCACTCTATCCACTGGGCCACCTAGATAACCAAGGTTAATTCAAATTTTGAGATCATTCATTGATATGAAAGTTGAGGTAATGTGGCTATTGGAGGATGTGGAAGAACTGTCAGTTTTAGGATTTAGCATTTTCTCAGATGTATAGGAGGATGGATGGGAGAGGGGTAGGCAGAAAGACTAATAAGAAAGCTGTTAAAATAGCCCAGATTAAAAGAGGTGATGAAGACATGAACTACTAGGGTATTGACTACTGACTCTGGAGAAAATGGGGTGGATATGAGATATATTATTGGGGTAGAACTGACAGTGTTTGGCAACTGATTGAATACAGAGATGATGAAAAGGAGTTGAGGATGTCTCCCACTCTGTGAACTGGAAGAATGATGATGTACAGGAGAGGAATAAGGAAGTCAGGAAGAGGGCTTGGTTTTGTGGAGAGAAGGTCTTGAATTCCATTTTGCATGTTGAATTTGATATGTCTATAGGATATCTAGTTGGAGATGTCAACTGAATGGAACTGCCCTCTAACCTGTGGGTAAGTGGAGCCAAACAGAGCAGGTTAGAGACAGGAGAGTCAGGAATCAAATAGAAGTTTAATTTCAAAGTGAGGAAAATGGCTTGCAACCAAGGACACATGGACTGGGCCCTGCCCCTAGTGATTACAGAGATGTCCAACAGGAAGTTGGCAATGAAGGACTAGAGTTTGAGAGAGATAAAGCATTAACATTTGACATCAAAACTTATGTGTAGAATAAGATTGTTTTCCACTATCTGCCAGGGGATCTTCAACAGAAATCCTTTAAAAAGTGCATCAAAGACCTGAAGACAAAAAGTCTGGGGGGAGGGATGAGTGGCTGAAAAAGGACATCTGGCCTTTCCCATGTCCCTTCCAGAGGTCATCAATTCAAAAGTATTTCTAAAGCTAAGCAGATGACCAGCTAATGTTGAAGTTAAGACATATAATAAATGGATCCATTTGTTAGTGGCATTAATGTCAATACTCCAAAGATCATTGACTTCAGTATGATTTCTTCCCCCCATACAGAATATAGTTCTTATCTGCATCAATAGTGCATCTTCATGAGGTTTTTTTTTTTTTTTAGTCTCTTATCATCTAATCTTCTGAAGAGAACTTTTTGCATTTAGCTAGGCTTGGTATCAGACAATGGACATATGACACAGTCTATCATTCAGACTGTGTTTTAATCTTCTCCAGCTTGGTAGATCCCAGCAGAACTCTTACTCTATTGACATGCCTTTGGAAAATGAGAATCGCCTTTATTCCACAGATGCTTATCTGAGGAGAACTTTAGTTGAGAAACCTTAACACTAAAGACAAACAGATGTCATCTGTTACCAGTATACTTAACCAGATGAAACAGAATCAGGGAATATAAATGGTTAGCATGTTCATGTTGTAAACATGTTAGCATGTTAGCATGTTGTAAAGTAATTCATGAGAGGCAGTACTATGGATGGCACAGAATCTATGTCATAGATACTCTAAATCAAGAATCCATTGGTTTAATGACATCCATTCTCCTATTGTGGGCTAAACAAGCAGTGCAGCAGTAAGGAAATCACTGTTAACTGCCGAATAAACCAATTTAAAACTGTCTGCCAACTGATGAGATTGAAATTTGGAACACCCTACTTTCTTCTCAGCAATCTCTCCTGAATACTGAAAAATGTGATCAATCCCTGATAAAATCCTCAAATAACAGGGTCTTTTGTACATATTATTAGTGCTTAGAATAACTATCACAGAAAATTACTTATAAGGGGCAATGCCTAGTACAATCCCCAAAGAAAAAGATCATGAGAACAGCATTGTATTTATACAGAGTATTCCTAGAGAATAAATGTCTACTTGAGGAAACAAGTAACTAAATGAGCTAAAGCGTTCTTTGAAGTTTGTCAAAGGCTCCATTTATCCAGAATAATAGCTTTCAAAGTGGGGGCAAGGAAAACCTGAAGACTTGTGGTCTGAACTGAATGAGATCACAGACTGATGGCAAAAGGTGTTCTGCCAACTAATTAGGTAGGAATATAGGTTGTATCTGGGGTGCATGCTACAGCCAGTTCATACTACCTTGAGAGAGAGCTGATTGTTAAATTTTTAGTGTAATCATTTATACCTAGAAAAATCAGTAAACATTAAAAATTAGAGCTTGATTTATTGTTTTCTTGACAGTCCAACTTGAGAAAATGATGGAGAAAATGTTAACAATGCAGATTAAATTTAAAAGTTTACTCTAAGTATTTTTTTTGAGAGCTGATTGTTAAACATTTGCTGCACATCCCTTTATCCCAAATTCCATGTAATACCTAATATTGGGACTTGTCTCTAACACAGTCTTACCCATCCTTGACCTCCAACAATTTCCCTAATCCATCCTCTCCCTCTAGTGTCCATGTTTCAGATGTAAGGACTATTTGTGCCTGACCTGTTAGGTAGAACCTTCCAAGCTCATATTGGTCTGATCAGCCTAAATTAGACACACTTTATCTTGATCCCAACATAATGGTGTCTTATTGGTCCTCTTTCAGAAAGAAGGACAACAACCAATCAACATGTTTCCAACCTTTCCTGCTTCTGTGCCAGGACATGGCTTTTCAGCCCAGTTATAACATACCACTACCTAAAACAACCAGAGAAATGACTGCATGTATGCCACTGTGAGGGAAAAAAAAATCCCCCTCCCTGACCCTCATCATCTTGTAGCTACAGCAGGCACCTCTCAGAAGATAGCTATGGCCTCTGAGACAAGTACCAGCAAGAGACCTGATTCCTCATTTTTCACTTTGGATGGGACAGAGTGATTTGCTCAGGATGGATAAGCATAGATGGATTGTAATATACATGGATTGCAATACAACACAGATCTTCTTACATTATCATTTCCCCCAAACACACCCCTCTTTTAAATATTCCTGTCTTTGTTGAGAGCACTACGATCTTTCCAGTCACACAGGCTGTCACCTTGGTTATCATCTTCCATGAATCCTTGGTGCCATTTTAGGCTCTTCACTTTCTCTTACCCCAATTATCCAATCTGTTGACAAATTCTGTCATTTTCAATGCCACAATATCTTTCACATATACCCCATTCACTTGACTCACAGAGTCATTACCCTAGTTCAGGCCCTTTTCACTGCTCACCTAGATTATTGAATGACCTTGTAATTGTTCTCCCTGCCTTAACTCCCTTGTCTTAACCAATCCATCTTCCGTATAGCTTACAGATTGATTTTCCTAAAGAACACATCTGGCTATTGCTATTCCCTTGCACAGTAAACTCCATTTATTCCCTAATGACTTTAAGATCAAATATTGTTTCCTTCAGTAATTTATCTTGTCATTTTTATTTTCCTAAATTCCTACGTACTAGAAATGGAGGAGCAGTAGTACATGTGTTTATGAATACATATATAGATACATATGTAAAGTATATATATATGTGTGTGTATATAAAATTTAAATCTATATCTAGGTCTTGCATAAAACTAGATATTCGCATACTGTCTCAACCATTTGAATATCTGTGTCTTGGCAGCAAGGATTTTTTTTTAACCTTTCTTTGTATTCTTGACACTTAGTACACAGTAAATGGGCCATAAATAGTTGCTGACTATTAGACTGATTATATATTATTTATGAACAAGTAAATATACATATATTGGAGTTGTATGCACAAAAAGTTTTCATTGATGGGAAATATGATTTAAAAAGTTGGAGGACAATTGATCTATGAGATCATAGAATAATTGCAAATTTTAAATAGATGATTTAGAGTTTGGAGGCCAAATCAAATCAAATATGTGGCCAATTGGATCAGTTGTGCATAAAACAATCACTGAGATAGCCAAGGTAAATGATTTAGCCTGGTGTTTAAAGTCCTATGCATTCTGGGACCAACCCTACTTTCCAGCATTATTTTGTATACTACTTCTCCAAGCTTAGAGAATGAGGATGTTCCCATGACATCGCTTCCCCATGTAGGCAACCTTTGTGTCTTTTTCTAGTGTTATTTCCTAAGCTTCAAATACTTGCTACCCACCCCTCTCCCCAAAACAATATTTACTCATCCTTTAAAGCATAACTCAAAACAGAAAGCCTTTTCTGATCCCAAGCACTCTGCAGTTCTACCTAACATAGCACTTTGCTTGCATCTTAGGTACTTTTCATTTATTATTTTACCTTAAAATTTTGAGTCTGTGTAATATTCCCTTGCCAACTGCAAGAGGATAAGGACTGTGTCTTAATCAGGGATTTCTAGTTCCCTTGGTCATTTCCCTCTGGACCCAGTTGGCCCTTAATGAATGTCTACTTGAATTGAAACCAGATTAAGTGACCTTATATACACAACCAGATTTTGCCACATACCCAAAGAATGACTTTGCTGTAGAATATTGTGGAATTTGTGGTGAGTACTGCATACTCCTGAAGCAACACTCAGGAAAAAGAACAGTACCTATTAAGAGACAACATAACAAGGAAGAGATTTATTTGTATTTCAAAATAGCAGAATTGCATTTTGTCACAGAATTAAGTCATGCCTATTTAAGCAGAAAGTCACTTCCTTGCATGCACGCTCTGATGTCAGTAAAACAAGAAAGAGCTGACTCTTCAGCAAGTCCTTCTGAAGCTCGAAGAAGGCATTTGATCATCAAAGAGCTGTTCTTTGATTTTTTTTTCTTTTTCTTTTTTTTCCGTATGAGCATAAGAAATGTATATGTTGATGAATCATAGACAAATTCAGGAAATTCTAGCTATGGCTGAGCTCTATCATGCTGAATTTTCACTTTAACTTCAGTATTCTTTCCTGAGCCACAAGTGGCCCTTCTCTGAATCCAGGAGGGCCTAGTTAACTAACACTCATCACTCTGCACTTAAAACATAGCTTTTATGTATTTCCAGGTGTTAGCTGCTTTGTTAAAGCTGGGGTGCCCCCAGAGTTATAAAGCCTAAGCACTCCACACCTGGTCTGTTAGGCACTGACATATTAGGGGAAAAGGCAAGAATTTGGGTTAATCTAGGAACTTTTGAGCATTTAGAAATCAGAATTGAGTAAAACATTAGTGGAAGATTGCAGAAATGTTAATTTTGAGGATTTTTTTTCCAAGTGACTGTTTAATGCATCATTTTGCATCTTACAAGCTATGTAATAAATCTGGGTTTTCCTTTTTACTGTATGTACATGTCGTGTGTTTATTGTGGTCTTGGGGATATCACAAGGGCAACTTCTTTTACCAGATGGTAATCAATGACAGGGATTAAATTCCAGACTGACTTTTTAAAAGTTTCACCTGGGTACCCTCATTTTTTTAAACTTGTATATAAACATGTTGAAAATACCTGATACTGACTCTTTATAAGAACAGGCAATTTCAAGATCTCTTTGACAATAGTTTGATCATTTTATCCCATATAAAATACAAATATTGGTCAACTGAAAACTGTTTCTATTTTTTTTTTTGCTTTGGTAAGGCATTATCGTCTGTGTTTCATAAGACGCTTACACTTAAAATTCTAATCTATGACCTGATTCTTCTGGTCCTAAGTTACTTCACAATAATGTTGCGTTCTTTAGAAGGCTCATTAACTCTTCCAGGACCATAGGCTTTCCTTGGAACTCTTGCTTTCCTAGTGACCTGAGTTGACAAATTTTTCAACTCCAAAGATTTTATCTTGTGATCAAACAAGCAGCCTTTGAATTGGAGGACCCAGCTTCATTGTCTTTTAAAGTATCTAAGCCGTAGCCCTGGGTATTTGCTTTATTTATATATGTATTTTGTAAATAATCATAATAATATTATGAAATAGAAACAACAAAAAGCCCAGAGTCATAGAGAACAGCCGGGAGTGGGGGACAGATGGAGGACCTTGTTCAATATGTTCATCTGCTCCTAAATGGAGAGAGGAAAAAATAACAGTACAGTGAGCCAAAATTTCTCCGCCATATAACTACAAGAGAATTAGGCCTACTATACTGACTATGTGATGACATTCTGCAGAACACCCACTATGCAGAACATCAATCTACAGCTGTTCTTAAGCTCCTTTTTTTTGAATTTTAAAAGAAAAAGTTAATAATCCTTTTTAAGTTCAGGCTTTCTCACAAATAGGACATAATACAGTTGAAGTTTTGAAGCTTGAAACTGGCAAAGAATGTTGCTTTCTCGACAGCAGTGGAACAGTGTATTTATTCCAACAACTGTTAGTCTTCAAAGAGGGATGATTTTCTTCCTGCCCCTTCCTTCTTTTTCCCTTGAGATGGGTGTTCTACACATTTTTTACCCCATGTTTATTCTGAATTTCTAGAACCAGTTACTTAGAAGCAAAATTCTGGCTTCCCTATTACTCTTTAAATTCTGAACATCAACAAATATTTGTAGCTTTTAACACTTAAAAAATCAGAACAAGCAAATTTTACATGTCACACTTTTAGGAACAAGTTCATGAAAGAGGCAGAAACCTTTATAACACTAATTTAATTGAGAGAATATTTAAATTACAAGGATAGAGTGTTGTCCTGCCATTTCCATTAGAGGTGTCAAACAGTCCTAATCAGGCCACATGCAGCATCTGGCCCACAATACTCCTGAATACCACTAGAACCAGATTATAATGTAAGTGGGAAATATTTAACAATATAACGAAAAATACAATAAAGCATAGGTGATGTTAATATTTGGTTATTTCATTCAATATGCAGCCATATAGGATCTTTATGTACCATTTAATGACCCTATTTCTACTTGAGTTGGACACTACTGATTTGTGTAATAATACCAAGAAGCTATTCTGAGAATCCCTTGACATCTTTCCAATAAACTGTATGCATAATGGGTAAACTGATCATCCTGTTTAAGGAAGTCAAAGGCCTTTAGGAATGTTACATGTTTTAGTTTTTTTTTTGTTTGTTTGTTTTTGTTTTTTTTTTTAGAGAGAATGAAGCATACCTGGCCAAAATGGAAAAAATAATTCAAAAAGGATATCAAGAAGAAAAGGAGGTAGAGAATTGAAACCAGACTTAAGATCTTCTCTTACCATGTTCTATTTAGCATTATAGTGATTCGTGTGGAAATGTCTCTCTCCATTCTATATTTTAAGCTCTGCAAGGAAAGGGACCAGAAGAGAGGAACAAAGGAAAAAGTGAATCCTAAGAACTATAGTCATCAATTAGACTATCCTCAAATAAGATGAATCTAGATTGAGCACAAAGCATCCTGCCAAGCCCAATAGAGTGGTAAAGAGGATCCCCAGAAGCCAAAAAAGAGAAAATACAGAACTTATTATCTATCTTTCTCTTTGTCTGTCTGTCTGTCTGTCTGTCTATCTATCTATCTATCTATCTATCTATCTATCTATCTATCTATCTATACATACATATATACATACACACACACACACACACACACACACACACACACACAAAACATACAGAAGCAAATGATCTTATGAGCCTAAAGTTCTATAAATACAAGCAGCCCAGGTACTAGGGTGAACATTTGCTATTCGCTAAAAATCTTCTGTAAACAGTATAGTAAAACTTAGATTTAGATCAATAATCATATATTACACCAAGATTTATTTTTAAAAAGCCTTTAGAGTCAAGGGATCTAGGTTCAAACTCCTCTGCTCTCAATATTCCTGGGTCTCATTTTAATAATCTGTAAAATGAAGGCATTGGACTAGCTTGAAAATGCCACAAAAATGATCTCCAGACCCAGGAAGAAAAAAAAAGTTGCAGTTGTTGGTAAATCTCTGCTAACTTATCCAGAGGAAGTCATACCTCCCTAAGAGGAGGCCAATGTAGATTAAAACTCATATTGCTGGATATAGGGTATTGGTAGTAAGGTGAGTCCTCATGACATCCTGCTCCCTATATCAGAGGGTCCTGGTGGGAGAAGGGGTATGGTTTAGAACATCAGGAGAGATGGAAAGGAGAAGAGGCAAATGATGTACATATTCTCTACTCTACTGCCCTGACTCTGAGGAAAGTCAATGGTTGTTGTCCTTCGTTCTTGAAGAGGACCTAAATGACTACACCATGATAAAGTGAAGTTTCAATATGTCCGAATGTGGCTGATCAGATCAATATGAGCTCGGAATGCTCTACCACAGATTGGGTACAGATAGTCCATGTGAACATTTGGGGTAGATACTCCAAATATGCACATCCTATGTTTCCTTTGTGCTGTCTCAATTCTGCTATGCTTATAGACCACAACACCTTTTCTGATGTGAGCATACCATGCTGAATAGTCCTGGGCCAGTGTCTCCCATGTTACACAGTCAAATCCAAAGTTCTTGAGAGAGAACTTGAGAGTATCCTTGTATCACTTCTTCTGACCACCACATGGTCACCTGTCCCATGCAAGTTCTCCATAAAATAGTCTTTTTGGCAAGTGTACATTTTGCATTTGAACAACATGGCCAGCCCATTGGAGTTGTGCTCTCCTGAAGCATAGTTTGAATGGTTGGCAATTAAGCTTGAGCAAGGAAGGACTTCAATGTCTGGTACCTTATCCTGCCAGGTGATCTTCAGAATTATCCTAAGACTGTTCAAATGGAAGCTATTCAGTTTCCTGGCATGGCACTGGTAGACTGTCCATGTTTCACAGGCATACAACAATGAGATTAGCACAATGGCTCTGCAGATCTTCAGGCCTCTTCTCTCCCCAACTTTTCTTCAGAGAATCCAAAAGACTGAGCTAGATCTGACAATGCATACATCAACCTCATTGTCAATGTGTACATCCCTGGAAAGTACTACCAAGGTAAGTGAACTTATCCACAGCATACAAAACTTCTCCATTTGTTGTAACCAACAGTTCCACATATGGATGGTGTGGTGGTGGCTGATGGAGCACCTGTGTTTTCTTGGTGTTAATTATTAGGCGAAAATTAGCACAGGCAGCAGAGAATTAATCCATACTTTGTTGCATCTCAGCTTCAGGGACTGTACTGAGTGCACAATCATCTGAAAACAGAAAATCATGCACCAATATTTCTTCCACTTTGGTCTTGGCTTGTACCCTTTTCAAATTGAAGAACTTACCATCAGTACAGTAGTTGACCTTGATGGTCTCTAGCAAGAATTTTGCCAGCAGTGACTAAGAGAGAGATCCCCCTGTGATTGTTGAAGGACAATCTATTCCCTTTACCTTTATAGAGATGGACAATAGAGGCATCCTTGAACTCCTGGCGGATAACCTCCTATTGCCATATAACCTGGAAAATTTCAGTCAGCTTTTGTATGAGCAATGGTCCCCCTAACTTGTAAATCTCAGTTGGAATAGAATCAGCACCAGGTGCTTTGCCACATGAAAGGAGGCTAATGGCCCTCAAAACCTCTTCTTCAGTTGGACATTCACCTAAAGAGGGATTGATTTCAACCTGAGGTAAACAGTCAATGGCCTCAGCATTGATTGATGATGGTCTGTTGAGAACACTATGTAAGCGTTCAGCCCGACTCTCTAGGATCATGTCCTTATCACTAATCCATGTGATTCCATCAGCACTGAGCAGCTGTGACACACCATAGATTTTTAGTCCATAAATAGCTTTCAGCGAATCATAAAAGCCCTTTGGATTTTGACAAATTAAGTCACTCTGATGCCACTGTAGGACTGGGAGGAGAGGTTGTAGAAGATGAGAAGTTATCAATAATCTCTCTGGTACTGTTACTTTTCTTCTCCTGGATCCTCTATCGGTTGCCATCTCTTGATTCTCCTGCCCATCTGAATGTTTCTTTGCTCTTTCTTTCTCCAAATCACATCCACCGATCATGGATTTTCTCCACGCCCCCTAACCCAAGGCCCTCTTCTCTTTCCTTCATATTTCCTCACTTGGTGATTTCATCAGCTTTCATGAGTTCAGTTATCATTTTTATGCATGTGATTTCCCAAATTTATATATGCAGCCCTCATCTCTACCCTGAGCTCTATCCCTATATCAATACCTTTTGTACATCTTGAAGTGGGTATCTTGAAGGCATCTCAAATTCAACATGTCCAAAATAATCTTTCCTCCCAAAATATGTCTTCTCTTTGATCTTAAAGTTGGTACTTTGACAAAGAAAGGCTACTATAGGGAGTGAATAGCTAGCATGTAGGTAAGTATTCAAAAGAGAGATTTTGTGTATGGAATCCTGGCTTAAGATACTGAAATGATGGTATTGTGAATAGGAATGGAATCCATTTCACCAGAAGCATATGTTTGGCCAGAGCCTTGCCCCTCTGCAAAGACCTACTTAAGAAACAATGCACTATAATGGAAAGGGGTGTGAGATGTAAAGTCAGGAGCAACTTGGGTGCAAACCCTGCTTCTGGTACAGAATATCTTTGTGGGCATGAACAAGTTTCTTAAAGTCTTGAAGCATATTACCTTAACTACAAAATAAAGGGAAGAACTGTAGTATTTACCTACCTCCTAGCTTTGTTTTGAAGTTCAGATTGGTCAAAGGATGTAAAAGCACTTTGGAAACTGTTAAAGAGCTAGAGAAATATTAGTTATGACTTTGAAGGATTTCATCCAGAAGTGGATATAAGAATACAAATATGCAGATGAAATAATACTTTTCCAACTACTGGCTGTTTCTTATAACTGTTTTTCTTTTTTTACATTTTAATAGCAGGTGAATAAATGAAGAATACTGAGTCTGACAAAAAGAATAAAAGAGGGATGCACAATAATTCATAGGAGTATAAAGGTAGAAAGTGGGTCAGAAACAAACATATACCATAGAAAAATTATATCATAAGGCTCAAAGGATGGTTTAATTTTGTTTAAAGTGAATTTGGGATTTTAATACAAAGAGGTAAATAAAACCTTATAGATATCATCAAGATTGAGTAGTCTGGAATTCACAAATGAAATATAGTAATGAGAGTAATATATAAGAAAGGAAAAGGCATACAATAAGTATATGTGTACATACACATATATACTCACATTTTTATAGATATGTATATATGTCAGTATACATATATGTGTGTATGTATATTTTATATCTATAGACACCATTCGGCAACAAAGGACAAACCCAATAGACACCAGTGTGGAAATATAAATGCTTCAACAAATATTTATGAAATAGCTAATAAGCAGAGCATGACTAGAATAAAAATAAATTTGAGATGATCCTTGCCTTTGGGGAATTTATAGTATTTTGGGGAAGGAATAATTGTGGAGAAGAGTATTTGCATGAGGACAAGGAAAAAGAGCTAGAAGTAATATTATTGTGGAAGTGTATTAGGGGCTACCCACCAGCTGAAGGAAAGAGGAGATACTTTCTTATTATAAAACTGATTTGACAAGATAGAAATTAAACTTGAACAACTGGAATTTTGTAAGAATTTTCATTTTTTTTGAGCTAGAAAATCTGAGAATTTCTTGCCTTCCTTTGCTGTTAATTTTGTCTTTTCAATAATAAAGAAATAATAATAAATAATAATAATTTCAATAATAAAGAAAGAAATTGATAATCTGACCTAAATTGAAGCACAAGGAGGAATTCATTTTTCATATGGGAGGCATGAGATCCTTGAGACAAAATGATCATGTCATTATAAAATAAATGATTCACAAGGAGGGAAATGCTGGTCCTATTCAGAGGCATATCCTAGAGCAGTTATGTCAAGCTCAAATAGAAAGAGGAGCCACTAAACTACACATAAGGATCCCTGCAGGTCACATACTGATTTAGAAAATCATATATTAATATTATCTATGGTTTACTATATTTTTATTTATTTTGTTAAACATTTCTCATTGCATTTTAATCTGGTTCAGCCCTCACTTGAGAGTATTGTGGACTACAGGCTGCCTACACACCACATGTTTGACACTTCTGACCTCGATTATAAGAATACTTTTAAAGTTCAGAGAAAAATTAAATATGATCATTTGGCCTGAGACTCTGAAGGAGAATATGCACTGAGATGGCCAAGCCTTTCTAAAATGATATTTGGATAGTGCAATATCAAGAGATCCCTATGGAGACAAAAGGAGGGAACATCTAAAGTGATATGCAATTTCAGAGTTCAAAGAAATAAAAATGATTTCAACTTAAGCCTATCTTTGATGTCCATTCAATCCAATCCAATTCTTCAACATTTTAATGCCTACTGTATGCAAGGCACCCCTAGGGTCTAAAGGTAGAAAGACAAAATAAAAATAACCCCTTTCCTCAAGGAGCTTATGTTCTAATGATCTACTGGGGTTATCTAATATGTAAGAAACTAAGGATGTATGGGATATCATGAGAATGAAAGAGCATTAAGCATATCAAGGAATCAGAGCCTTTCTTATCTATAGGAAATAGCATCTGGACTAAGCCTTGCAGGGGACTATGGATTCTCAGAGAATGAAATGGAAAAAGGGGTATATTCTAGGCATGAGTAACATAAGGAAGCAGAATATAGGATGCTAAGTTCAGGGAAGCTTTAGTAGGCCAAATTTTCCTGGATGTAGGGTGTGTGAAGGGGAATAATGTACAATAAGCCCAGAAATATAGGTTGGAGTTTGCTGTTAGCTTTAAATGAAGGCAAATCAATGAGAATTTAGGAAGTGTCTGCCATTACTGTTGTTACCATTGTCCAGTAATGTCTTCATGAACCCACAGACCATATGTGCTAGGTCCTTCTATCCTCCACTATCCCTTGAAGTCTGTCCAAGTTCATGCTTGTTGCTTCCATGACACTATCAATTCATCTCATCGTCTGATGTCCTCTTTTCCTTTTGCATTCAATCTCTCTCAACATCAGGGGCTTTTCCAATGAGTCCCATCTTGTCAAAGTAGTTAAGTGGCCAAAGTAGTTAAGTTTCTGCTTCAGTATTTGATTTTCCAATGAATAGCCTGAATTAATTCCTTTGAGTATTGACTGATTTGATCTCCTTGCTCTTAAAAGTCTTCTCCAGCACTGCAATTCAAAAGTATTGATTCTGTGGTGCTCAGCTTTCCTTAAGAGTCCAACCATCATGGTCATACACTGCTACTGGAAAAACCATACCTTTGACCTTTGTGAGCGAGGCGATGTCTCTGCTTTGTAGTATGCTATCCAGATTTGCCATAGTTTTCCTTCCAAGGAACAGGCATCTTTTAAATTTCATGGTTGCAATCAATGTCTGTAATGATCTTTGAAGGCAAGAATATAAAATCTGGTACTGCTTTCATTTGTTCCCCCCCTCCATTTGCCAGTAAGTGATAAGATCGTAGCTTATTTTTTATGTTAAGCTTCAAGGTAACTTTTTCACTCTCCTTTTTCACCTTCATTAAGAGACTACTTAATGCTTCCTCACTTTCTGCCATCAGTGTTATCATCTGCATATCTGAGATTGTTGATATTTCTTCCAGCAATCTTAATTCTGGCTATTTATTCATCCAGCATGGCATTTTGTATGATGTACTCCACATGTAAGTTAAATAGATGAGGTACCAATATATAGGCTAGTGGTACTCCTTTTCCAATTATAAGCCAGTCACTTGCTCCACATTCAGTTCTAACTGTTGCTTCTTAACCTTCACAGGTTCTTCAGGAGATAAATAAGATAATCTGGTATTCCCATCTCTTTTAGAATTTGCCACATTATGTTGTCATCCACACAGTCAAAGGCCTTAGTGTAGTCAATGAAGCAAAAGTAGGTGTTTTTCTGGAAATCCCTTGTTTCTCAATAATCCAGTGAATGCTGCCAATTAGGTCTCTAGTTCCTCTGCCTCTTTGAAAACCAGCTGCTCTTCTGGAAAATTCTCTGTTCACATATTACTGAAGCCTAGTTTGCAGAATCTGAAGCATAACCTTGCTGGCATGTGAAATGAGTGCAGTTGTTTGATAATTTGAAACTTCCTCGACCTTTCCTTTCCTTAGACTTGGGATGTAACCTGATCTTTTCCAGTCCAGTGGCCCCAGCTGAATTTTCCAAATTTGCTGTCATTTTGATTGTAACAGTTTAATAGAATCATATCTTAGAATTTAAAAAAGCTCAGTTGCAATTCCATCACTTCCACTGCCCTTATTGTTAGTAATACTTCCTAAGGCTCACTTGACTTCATTCTCCAGAATTTCTGACTCTAGATTCATAACCACACATAGTGGTGATTGATGATGTTAAGATCTTTCTTGTACAGTTTTGTGTGTGTATGTGTGTGTGTTGCTACCACTTCTCAATCTCTTCTGCTTCTGTTAAGTCTCTACCATTTTTGTCTTTCATCGTGCCCATTTTTGCATGAAACATTCCCTTGAGATCTCTAATTCTCTTGGAGAGATCTCTTGTCTTTGCCATTCTATTATTTTCTTCTATTCTTTTACATTGTTCATTTAAGAAAACCTTATCTCTCTTTGTTACTCTCTGGAATTCTACATTCATTTAGACATGTATTTCCCTTTCTCTTTTTCTTTAATTTTCCTTCTTTTCTCAGTCATTTTTAAAGGTTTGTCAGACAACTATTTTGCTTTCTTGTTCTTTTTTCTTTGAAATGGTTTTTGTTTTTTTTTTTTTTGCTGTTGCCTCCCACACAATATGACCAGCCTCTGCCCATAGTTCCTCAGGAGTTCTGTCTATCAGACCTAACCCCTTAAATATGTTCATCACCTCTACTTCATATTCACAAGGGATGTTATTTAGGACATAGCTATATGGTCTGATGGTTTTCCCTTCTTCCTTCAAATGAAATCTGAATTTTGCAATAAGAAGCTCATGATTTGAGCCACAGTCAGCTCCAGGTCTTGTTTTCACTAACTGTATAGAGCTTCTCCATCTTTGACTGCAAAGTATATAATCAGTCTGATTTAGGTATTAACCATTTGGTGATGACCATGTGTAGAGTTGCCTTTTGGGCTGTTGAACAAGAGAATTTGCTATGACAGGGGAATTATCTTGACAAAATTTTATTGGTCTCTATACTGCTTCATTTCGTACTCCAAGGTCAAACTTGCCTATTATTCCAATTACCTTTCATTTCCTACTTTAGCATTTCAGTCCTCTATGATGAATGTGACATTTTTTGAGGTTATTCCTATAAGATGTATGTATTCATAGAACTTATTAACTTTGGCCTCTTTGGCATAAATGGTTGGAGCAAAGATATGTATTATTACTGTGATGTTGAATGGTTTGCCTTGGATTCAAACATATATCTTTCCAT
Source organism: Notamacropus eugenii (assembly GCF_028372415.1). Classification (NCBI taxonomy): domain Eukaryota; kingdom Metazoa; phylum Chordata; class Mammalia; order Diprotodontia; family Macropodidae; genus Notamacropus; species Notamacropus eugenii. Next base: position 159,199,342 of record NC_092874.1, read on the forward strand.
CATTTATGGGATTATACCTTGGATTCAACATATTGGATTCAAACATATATCCTTCTGTCATTTATGAGAGTATACCCCATTTCTCACTGCTTTATTGACTATGAAGGCTTTTCATTTCTTCTAAGGGATTCTTAGTAGTATATGTGATGATCATCTGAATTAAATTCACACATTCCCATCCATTTAGGTTCTTTGACACCCCATGTGTCAAATCTCTCCATCTCCTATTTGACCACATCCAGATTCCCTTGGTTACGTTCCAAGTTCCTATGCAATATTGATCTTTACAGTGTTAGACCTTCCTTTCCACAGCTGACCTTCCTTTCAGCTTTGACTCAGCTGCTTTATTAGTACTAGAACTATCTCTACTTGTCCTCCCATCTACCCCTTTGTTTGGTTGTTTGTCAAGAGGACCAATGACATCAGGAAGGTGATGTCTTGGCTTGCAGGTGAATTGGATTTAAGTGAGGCAGGGCTGTGAAAAGTCTCCAGCCTCATTCTCTCCTCCAGAGCCATCTGGCTCTAGTGGCAAGATATAGATAAGGATAACTGGAGAGGACCATCTTCCCCAGTATCATATTGGGTACCTTCTAATCTGAGGGACTCATCTTCTGATATAATCTCTTCTATGTTTTTAATTTTGTCCATGGGCTTTTCTTGAAAAAGATACTAGAGTGATTTGCCATTTCCTTCTCCAGTTGGATCACCTTTTGTCAGAACTTTCCTCTATGAACTGGCCATCTTGGGTAACCCTGCTTGGCATAGCTCATCATTTCAATGAGATACAACAACCCTCTGCCACAACAAAGCAGTGATGGGGGGAGAGGGAGGCAAGTGTCTCTTTGTTAATTATCTCCTATTGTATAGTTTACTTTCTATATATTCCTTTGTATGTTGTCTCCTCCGTTAGATTGTAAGTTCCTTGAAGGCAGAGGCTGTCTTTTGCCTCTTTTTGTATCCCCAGTACTTAGCATCAGGCAACTAGATGACCCAGTGAATAGAGAGTTGGACCTGGAGTCAGAAAGACCTAAGTTCAAATCTGGTCTCAGACACTTACTGACTGTGTGACCTTGGGCAAGTCATTTAACCTTTTTTGCCTCAGTTTCTTCACTGTAAAATAAGCTGGAGAAGGAAATGGCAAAGTACCCCAGTATCTTTGCCAAGAAAATCCCAAATTGGGTCACAGAGTTGGACACTACTGGAACAACAATAACACTTATAACAGTCCCTATCAAATGATTGGCACATCCTGGCCAGGCCTGCCACATCATTCAAAGTCCAGATCTGTTCCACCTACACACCCTATACTACCTCTTTCCACCTTCCTTTTCAGAGTTGACTTTCACCACTATAATGTAAGGAACTTGAGGGCAAAAATCATCCTCTTTTCTTTTTTTAAATCATAAACTTAGTGCAGTGACTGGCACATAGTAAGTGCTTTTTTGTGCTCTTTTCCTTTTCTCACACAGGCAAACATACACAAGTGGTAGTGATCTAAAAAGGAAGTTAATTTCTACTTGCAAAGAGTTTCTTTTCTAATACACTCCAATACATATGTGTCTATATGTATATATACATATATATACACATATGAAGTTGTTGTGGTTGTTCAGTCATTTTTCCATCCTGTCCTATTCTTTGTGATCCCATTCCGGGTTTTCTTGGCAAAATTACTGAAGTGGTTTGCCATTTCCTTCTCCCACTCATTTTACATGTGAAGAAACTAAGGCAGTAAAGTGACTTGCCCTGGATCACATAGCTAGTAAGTATCTCTGCCTAGATTTGAATTCACAAAAATGAGTCGTCCTAACTTTAGACCTAGGGCTCTATTCACTTCACTACCTAGCTACTATGTAATAGTAACACAGTAATATGTATGTAATAATATGTAACACAACACAATACAATGTAATACAATACAATGTGATATAATAAATATATATGCACATATACACATATAAATCAAATCTAAATTGAATAGATACAAAAATGAGAAGTAGTTAAAGGCAAAGTAGTTTAGGGAGTTGGGTAATAGCAGTTGAAAGGATAAGGAAAGGCTTCATACAGAGGCTAGTACTTGAGGAAGAGCTAAGGAGGGAGTAAATCCCAGGCATGTCCAATTGTCTAATGCAAAGGCTTGGATATGGGAAACAGTGTTCTGTGTGAGAAACAGAGCAGGCCAGTTTGTTTCTATCAAAATATATAGAAGGGAGAGTAATATCCAATGAGGCTTGAGAGATATAGGACTTTGTTATAGAGGGCTTTAAGAAGTTAAATGGACGAGTTTATACTTGGTTCTAGAAGCAATAGGACGCCACTGGAGTTGATTGGATAAAGGAGTTGCCTGGTTAGATTTATGACCAAGGAAAATTACTTTGGCTCACTAAAGAGTAGTCACAAGTGAATAAAGAGAGAGTTGAGGCAGGGTGTTGAATTGAGAGGCTGTTTCAATAATTTAGGCCAAAAGTAGTAAGTGAATGAGTGGAGAGAAAGGATGGGATGTAAGAGATATTGTAGAAGTGTTTGTGATTGTACAAGTTATTGCGACATAAGGTGCTTTCATTTTAATAGTTTATTACCAGTGTTGTCTCTGATTTGACTTGAGTTCCAGCACCTTTTAGCATTGTTTTCATGTAAAAATTGTTACAGCCATTATATATATATATTATCCTTCTGGGGTTGCTTTCTTTAGTATGCAAATTCCATACAAAGTATCCTTATGTTTCTTTAAAATTTCTATAGTCTTTATTCCTTGTGATGAAATAATATTTGGTGCAAGGTTCACCCTACCCACTGATTGGATATGCAGTGTGAAGAAAGAATAAGGGGTCAAGGATAATGCCAAGATTATGATGACCCTGGGAGATTGGAAGGAGGTTAGAACCGTTGACAGATATAAGGAATTCTGTTTAGAAAACAGGAGGGTTGGGCAAGGGAAATAATGAGTTCAGTTTGGGGTTTATTTAGCTTAATATGCCTCTGGAATGCCCTATTTGCAATATCTAATACACAATTAATGCAGACTAAAGTTCAGGAAATTGGAACTGGACATGGACACATGTGCACCCATACAGATAGATATAGCAGTAGACATAGACACCAATGAGACAGATCAGTCATCGTCATAGACGTGGCAATGAAACCCTTGGGAGCCAAGGTTAATGGGGAAGAAAAGAGATGGACAAAACCCACCCTCTGGGGAAACCCAATTAGGGAGTGTGATATGAGTGATGAACTCACAAAGGAGATTGAAATGCAACCTGTTATATAGAAAAGAGCAGAACCAGAAGAGAGTATGCCATATTTCACCACATAATTGTTGCAGATTTTATGCCAATTTTTTTTTTTGCTAAAAAGTGGGGTGTGACCATTGTGTGAAGCTTTTCTTAAAATTGTGCCAGTATTACTTGTCTTTTAACTTACACCAGCCTCCCACCAATTTTTCCCTACTGAAAACTACATCTCTGTGACTGTTTCCATGCTGTTCAGCAAACACAATTACGTTCAGCTTGAAGCTTGTAGTATAGTATTTTTTCCTATTTACCCATGATCAGAAAGCAACACTTCCCAAATTAATGTATCACTGGCAGAATTGTACAGTTTAGCAAGTGCAGGAAGATGTAAGTCTTGCCATATAACATGATTTACTCATGGTAGCTTCACCTGCCTACCTACTCCCCTTGCACCTACAGCTCTTCTTTGGGTTGAGTGACACTCTAAACAAACCATGCAAGATGGCTTCTGGAAATAAACTGACAATGCCCATGTGCTGAGAATTCTAGGCTCAGGGTTCACAAAGCATAAGAAATAAATGCATATCCATATGCCACTGGTGAATACATTGCTGCAACATGACAGACAGAATTATAACATGCGACAATTACACAATGGAAGCTTATAAACCAATTTTTGGATTAAAATAACAGGGTGCCAGGATTATACGGTGAAATATCATATTGAGAAGGTAAAAAACCATTTCAAATGCAATATATAAGTTGAGAAACCTAGTCTAAAGATGAGGAAAGATTTTTGGCAGTTAAGGAATGATTATCACCTTTGGAGAGAGCAGCTTCAGTTGCACGATGAGGTTAAAAAAACACAATACAAAGGCCTGATGAGGGAATTAGAGGAAAGAAAGAGACAAGGGTAGACAGCTTGTTCAAGGAGTTTCAGAAAGGGAGGAGAGATAGAGAATTATATCTAAAGAGAATAGTGGAATATAATATAGTTTTTCTTTTTAAGTTTGGATTAACTTGGACATATTTGATGGCAGTAGAAAAGAAACTAGTAGACAAGGAAAGATTGAAGTTACAAGACAAGGAAGATTGAGGGAAAAATCATCTGGAGAAAAAGGGAGGGAAATGTGGAAAGGAGATTGACCACCTCAGCGTAAGAGACTAGGGAAGGTCAGAGAGAGAGAGAAATTATGTCAAGTGGTTTTGAAATAAAAAGAAAGGGAGAAAAAGGAGTTCCCATTGAATGGCCTCAGTTTTTTTTTCCTTTTTTTTTTTTTTTTTTTTGTTGAAGGGAAGACAGCAAGGCAATTGGAGTTAAGTGACTTGCCCAAGGTCACACAGCTTAAGTATCAAACATAGAAGGTCAAATTTGAACCCAGGGACTGACTCCAGGGCCATTTCTCCATTCAGTGTGCCACCTAGCTGCCCTTGGCCTCAGCTTATTTTTTTTCAGAAATGTATGAGCCAAGTCCTCAGCTGAGGAAGAGGAGAGAAGGAAGGTGTGGGAGCCTAGAAGAGGGAAAAGAAGCAGAAGGCAACATATCTTCTTTAATATTATTTCCACTAGTAAAACCATATATGTTTCCAATGTTGAATCGTTTGTTAGCACCAAAGATTTTGCTGAGCAAAATTTTCTTTTTCTGATTTTTAGTAGCTGTGTCTGCCAAGGAGGCAGAGGCTATAGCCCCTGGAGAAGCAGTTGGCAAATAGCATCTATGTAAAGGTTGATTGCCTGGATAATGGCTTGGGAATATAATCTAGAAGTCAGGTCAATGGTCTGGGGGGGATGCAATCACTCCTGGTGTTCTTAGACTTACCTGACTGTGAGTGGCAGCTGGTTGGCAGTTGGAGTTGACTAAGGATGTTACCTTATCTAATTAATACTCCTATCAATAATGGTTGGGGGGAGTGGCCCGAAAGGTAGGCTAGTGATCTCTTTGGTAATGCTGTTCCCAGGTCTCTTAGGCTCTTATTATCCTGAGCTATCAGGGTCTGAGGAGAGATATTGATGGTTGAGGTGGTAGCAGTTGTTTGACTGACACATTAACTCCTGTCTCTCACTGAGGGTGCCTTAGTACTAAAGTTGGTCTTACTTATCTGACCACTTGGCATTAATTGCTTTTGGGGAGAGTTTGGAGAGGAAACATTGGCCCATTCTCTGTAGGGATTTCTTTCCTGGATGAAGGTTGCAAGGGATAGGGAAGAAATGGGATGGGCCTAGGGTATAGGGGGTGCTATTGCTGAGATTCTAGCTGACCTGGAGTCAGGAAGGACTGAGTTCAAATGTAACCTAGCTGTGTCACTCTGAGCAAGTCACTTAAACTCTGATTCAGTTTCCTCCCCTATAAAATGGGGATACTGCCACCTAATTCCTAGGTTTGTTGTGAGGATCAAATGAGCCAGTAATGGGTATATGCTTAGCACAGAGTTGGTACATGATAAGCATATATAAATATTAACTATTGTCATTGTTGTTGTCACCTCCTTGTTGATGAGAGTTGGTCAGTTGTTGGAATTGGTGGAAGCGAAGAGGATTGATCCGTTCTCCATAGGGGTTGCTTCCCCCAGTTATGGCTGTGGGGTTCAGAGTGGAAGCAGGACAAGTCATTAGAATATAATGCTATTCCAGGGCTCTTGGGTTCATGTGACTGAGCAGAGATTGTGTTCAAGGTTTGGGTGATGTTTTATTCACCTGGCATATGTCATGGTAAATTTTCATATGCACACATATACATAAATGTGTGTGTGTGAAATCCTTCTCCAGAATGTAAGATCTCTGAAAATAAGAACATTTTCTTATACTTCTTTCAGTCCTTCATAATAGCCCCTTGCTTTGCATGTTTTAAAGGTTCAAAAATCTTTCATCATTGAAAATTTCAGCACTATCTTTAATTTTGGAAATAGACTAAGCATGATGTTATGTCCTTCAACTACGCAGTGACATTTGCCTCCCCTAGTATAATGAGTCTGATTATCTTGGCCAAACTATTCTTCTAAAAGATGCATTTTGTAATTAATGACTTATTCAAGGAATCAGGAAAGAAAACAGAAATTACACTTGACTGTGGAGGAAGATTAACAAACAATTGTACTGTTTTGAAAGATAGAGAGATCAGTATCTTTCAAAGGGGAAGTTACATAACTGTCTTTAACTTTATCTCATCAGATTCCCCAGGAAAAATGATTCTACCATGGTAAGAAGCCTGGCATTGCTCCAGAATGGAGTTTATCTTATGCCCTTAAGCTATAAGGAGACTCCTCTGGGAAGCAGATGCCATGAAAAAGTTGTTTATGACCAAAAAGCCTCTGCAGAATGAACAAAGCAATGCAGAAAATTGCCAAATCATTTATTAAAAGAGGAACAAAGGGAACAGAAAAATGGTAAGAGTAGTTGCAAAAAGTGTCAAACGCAGATGTCTTCTGCTGAAAACTCAGGCCACATCCTCTAGGACTCATGGGTGAAAAGTGGGTTTTCGAAAGTCTCTTTTTTCTCCTATGCCTCACTGTGCCTTAATGTACATGTTCCCTTACAAGTATTAATCATGTGTAAAAGCTACCACAAATGTTGCACCTGTAATGGTCTAAATGGCATTTATTTTTATTTGGTATTTCACCAAAAGCTATGAAATCAGTGAAAAGAAATAAAAGAAATAGTGATTTTCTAGTCTTTGATTATCATTTTCTGCAAATGTTGCCTGGTGTACTCCTAATAGCTTGGTGAAAGGAGATGTTAGCTGGCGGTGCTGTAACACCACCAACTTGACTGATTCCAATGAAGTTTTAAAAGTAATATCTTTCTGGGTTTTTTTTAACTGATATATACCCTTACTAGGGCTATATTCTTTATGAATATCTTCATTAGTAGAGTTTTAACTTCCAATAATGGAAGGCTTTCTATTTAATAGAATGTAATACCCATAAAATGTTTTCATATTGTAATTGAACTTAATATATCTATCTATACTGCTAGTGTAAGAAGGATATATTCACTGATCCCAATTCAGTCCATAAAGACACATTTATACTGACTTCCTGACTATTAGGCAATGAGAGGAAATATTTTTCTTGTCCTTACAATGCATTCCCTTCAATGCTCTCTCTATGCCCTCTTAGAATACTTGCTCTTTTCATTTTGCCTCCTCTGCTCCCCAGAGTGTGTATGTGTGTGTGTGTGTGTATAAAATGTGTGTTTATATGTATATATACACATATATATGTGTATAAATATGTATATATATATATAAATAACAGTCTCAGTACATCTCACTCTGAAGTCCAGTTCCATCTGCACCCCAGTACCTTTTCCCACTTCCACGTGCATTAATCTACATTTACATTAATAACAACTGAAGTAAACAAAGTGCATTATATTAACTACCTTTCCTTATCTTTTTTCCCTTTTGAAATTTTCTTTATTATTGGAAAATTAGAATTGCATAAAGGAAAATAAATATTATTCATACTGAAAGTAAAAGACAATGATAAATTGACAAATACCTTTCAGTAATTAAATATATGGATATATATGCATATTCATGTATATTTATGTATATATTACACATACTTACATATATATGCACACATATATAAACATACAAATGGTAACTAATGACAGTTTTTCAGAATGAATATAGTTCCACTTAATCAGGATGAAAATTAGATACATTTACATACAGTATATCACAATATTTTTTTAATTTCTAATTTTCCTGTTGTGACATTCTTTGATTTATAGTGCTAAGCTTATGTAGCTCATAAATCCATATAGTGAGAATGATAGCTCTACTTGATTTTTAAATTTAATTTTTACAATAACTTTTTCTAAGCTGAAATCCATTAATGATTTAAGAAAAAACTACTACCTAATGATATATAGTGGAAAAAACTTTTTGCAGATGTGAATAAAATGTGACAGAAGTTGCTCTTCCTTGCACAAAGAAAACTTTGGAAGACAAACACACACCAAAAGGTCAATTTTTAATAGGAATAAGCTTTAATCATGATATCTTTAATATCAAGAATGACTCCCAAGTAATGTGTTTTATATTAACCAAATGACACCTTACACTTTTTTTACAACCAGTCCAGCAACCCCTGATATTCATAATTCAAAAAATATAAGCAGACCTTTCAGACTTCACTGAATGTATTAAAATTTGGCAAGATGCCTGAAAAAAAAGTTTCAAAATGAAGTTTAAAATTGGAAAGAAAAATAACCTCTTGAAATGAACCAGCAGAGCATATGTGGGTTGTGTCTACACTGGAAAATAAAACCTTTTTTGTGCTTATCTATCATCTAATACTTCTTCCTTTCTTTTCTTTAAAAAAATTATTTCTTTAAAGCAAGGCTCCAAAACAGATTTATGGCACTCTATTTCTGTTCATTCTGGCAGATTTACCCAAATTGTATATTCAATATGTACCATGGAATTTTAAGGTGAAGATAGTTTGACTTATTTTCAACAACATGATGCTCTCTAATGTATTAATATACTTTTTTTTTATCCTTAAGGTTACAACCAAAGCTTGATTGCTCATTTTACCATGTATGGTTCTTGCTTTCATTAATAAAGCTGTACTCTGTGTTTGATTGCAGTATGTAGGTGGTCCTTGATTCTTGGAGATTATACAAGAAGAATACAAGCTCTGTTAGGTCCTACGAAATTGGAAAGATTTCTAGTACAGGTCCAGCAATAGACCATATCTGTTTTCCAAGGGCCAGCCTAAGTTCAGAAAGCTTCATCATCAGGGTGTCACTGAGTGATGAAATTATTTGGCCACACTGACTTTCAAAGATCCATCTCCTAGGCTGTGGAATGGTCCGAAAATGGATTGGTAGAGTCTATACCCACACCCATGAAATCACTTGTTTTTGAACTATTAATTATTATATAAGTATCATTCATGCTAAGAATAAAAGGAAATGGTGAATTAACAAATATCTTTCACATGTTAAGTTGGAATCTTATCACCTAATTTTGCTCATTCATAGTTATGTTTAATTTCATTTCAATGAATATTTAAGTGTACTTTTTGCACAGCAATATTCTTGGTGCTGCTGCTACAAAGATAAGTATAATGCATACAAAAGGGGTCTAGCACATGCGCAAAGCCCATCAACATGCCCAGATGTCTGCGTTTAGAGGAATTGTAAAATGAAATGGCCTTGGGGAAACTGTGGAATATGTGTAGAAATTCTGTAACTTGCTCTGATCTACTAACCATGTAATAGACAGCAATCTCCTTGACTGGCTGAAGTTGTGGAACCAATAAATGGGGTTATCGGTTTTTGTCAGCCTCAGCCTATCTCATCTCTAGTCTGATCCAGGGCAAAGTTTTATTGCTTCCCTTCCCACCCCTGACTCCCCACCCCCAGAATGATTTTTGTAAGTTCCTGACCTGGATTAATGAGCAACAGTAGATGATACCGGACTCAGACCCTATAAGCCAACTAGAAAGATCTGTTGGTTCAGATGGTGAAATTGTATGGTTCCCTTTGCTCTTAGACTCCTGCCTTAGTTATTCTTCTATAGTATGGGGAAATGCTGAAAGTTAGACCCCGTTTTTCTCCTGGGGTAAGAGGCATACCTATTCTTTCATTTTTTGAACTTCTTCCTTTCTGTCAAGAGGTTCTCTAACAAGGAACAGCCTCTCCATGTGCAGATCCCTTTCTCAGTTGTGACCCAGAATTGCATAGTTGGCTCCTTTCTCGCTCCTGGTGCCCTGGTATGGTTCTGTTGGCCCCTACCATAGATCTTAGGACCTATGTGTAACAGTATAAGAATCCACTTGCCCTGGAGTGCTACCTGTGATATGCTCTTGGCCTAAAAATTTCCTAGTGTCCAAATACCTGCCTCTCTTTGCTTATCTGGAACTCATATAGTTTTCCCCATGAAGATTGGGTCTGAGGCATTTTCTAGATCTGTGTGAAGGAGTTTGGTGGAGGATAGCTCAGCTATACTGCTTTCTACAACTTTGCCATCTTGGTTCTGCCTGGAAGCAAATTTTGGAGGGCCTTCAATGCCTTCCATTTTTCACTCAAGAATCAGGAATTTGACCTCTAATCAATAGGAAATAGGGAGAGTTTCTGAGTAAAGGAGGGATATAATCAGAATAATTCATGAGTGTAAAGGCAGGATGCATTACAAAAGATAAAAACAAAAAATATAAAATGAAAACTGGGAAATGAGTTAAGAAGTTACTATAAAACTCTTGAGATATAATACTCTGAAATAAAGTAGTAACAGTTGGAATTGGAATCAAGGTATATACAAGAAACATGCTGAGGTGGAAGAGAAAGGATGTGGTAACTGACTAGATGTGGGGAGTGAGGAAGAATGACTGAAATATGACCATAACATTACAGATCTGAGTGATAGAAATGTCAACACCAAAAATAGAGAAATTAGAGGAAAAAACAGGTTTTAGAGGATAGATGATGAAGTTAATTTCTGAACATGATTATCCAGAAAAAAATGAAAATATAATTAAGAAGCTTCCATTTGTTTTGCTTTTCAATTTCAATTTTCTACTTGTTCTACATTTATTTTCTTTCTCTTCCACTACCCCATCCCCACTGGGGGATAAATATGCCTAGTCAAAAAAAGCAAATTCAGGCATTCACTGTGTTAAAAATATTGTGTGTGTATGTGTGTGTGCATGCAAACGTATGATATTTAAAATATGTGTTATGTGTCACATTTCAATACTTTGATATCTTTACCTTTTTGTCAAGACGTGGATAACATGATTCATCTTTAGTCCCCTAGCAGTATGGTTTGTCATTGTGTTGATCAGATTTTTCAGACCTTTTGAAGTTATTTTTCTTTGCAATGTTGTTATTATATAAATTATTCTCCTGGTTCTGATTACTTCATTTTGCATCAGTTCATACAGATATTACCAATTTTCTCTGAAACCATCCATTTCTTAATTTATTTGACATGCAATGTTATTCTATTACATGCATATGCCATAATTTGTTAAGCTATTCATCAACAGATGTACATTCCTTAATTTCCAGTCTTTTCCTACTACAAAAAGAGTTGCTAGGAATATTTTTGTGCATATGAGATCTGTAAGTACCATCACTGTGTGCATAGATGAGTAACTTTTGAGTTATAGTTCCAATTGCTGTCCGACATTGACTCAAGAGCAACAAGCATAACTATGGTTCATAATTTGACCTTGTTCAGTATTTTCTCTATTAAGAAAAATTGTTGTTGTTTGGTCATTTTTCAATCATGTCCAATTCTTTGTAACTCCATCTGGGGTTTTCTTGGCAAAGGTACTGGAGTGGTTTGCCATTTCCTTCTCTAGCTCATGTTACAGATCAAGATAGACTAAGTGACTTTCCTGAGGTCACACAGTTAGTAAGTGTCTGAGACTAGATCTAAACTTTTTTAAAATAAATTTATTTATTTATATGTATGGAGACAGACTGGGTAGAACATTGGGCTTGGAGTCAGGAAGAATTGAGTTCAAAATTGCCCTCAGACACTTACTAGCTGTATAACCCTGGGCAAGTTATTTTATCTCTGGCTACCTAAATTTCCTAAACTGGAAAATGCAGATGATAATAGCACCTACCTTACGAAGTCATTGTGAGGGTCAAATGAGATTAATATTTGTAGAAACACTTGACATAATGCTTGGCACATATTAGGTGCTTTCTAAGTGCATATCCCCTTCCCATTTCTTTCATCAAACCAAAATCAAAACCCTCATCATAAACATTTATAGTCCAGCAAAACAAATTCCTACGTTGGCTATGCCTGAAAAGGTTTGTATTTTTCTGCATTTTAAGGTCATCACTTCTCTCATGGGAGTTAAATGGTGTGTTCACCTTTACCCTAATAAACTCATGGTTTATTCTTTTTTTTTTTATTTAATTTTATTTATTTTTTTTAACGTTCTACAATCACTACCATAAAATTTAGATTTTAACCCCTGCACACCTACCCCACCACCACCCCCCTTCCTCCCCAAGATGGCATACAATTCTATATAGGATCTACATATACTTTCCTATTGAATATGTTTTCATTATAGTCATGCTATGTAGATGAACTAAAATAAATGGAAGAAATCATATAACAAATCAAAACATAATACACAAACACACACACACAAACATGGTCTGCTACATTCTGCGAATGAATTCCATAGTTCTTTCTCTGAGTGTGGAAGGCATTTTGCCTTAGAAAACCATTGGGATTTTTTTTTTTAAGTTCTTGCATTATTACGAAGTTCCAAGTCTACCAGAAAAATCTCTCGCACACTGTGGTTGTTGCTGTGTACAAAGTTCTCCTGGTTCTGCTGCTTTTGGTCAACATCAGATCATATAAGTCCTTCCAGGCCTCCCTGAAGTCTTCTTGTTCATCTCATGGTTTATTCTTGTACTGATCAGAGTTCTAAATCCTTTCAAAACTTTTTTCCCCTTACAATGTTGTCATTGTATAAATCGTTCTCCTACGTCTACTCACTTCACTCTGCATCACTTTGTAGAGTTCTCTTTCCAATTTCCTATGAGACTATCTGTTTCATAATTTCTTATAGCACAATAATTTTCCATTATATTCATATACCACAGTGTGTTGAGCCGTTCCTCAGTAAGAAGATAACCCCTAAGTTTTCAACTGGGGGCTACAATAGAAAGAGTTACTTTTAAGTATTTTTGTACATTTTAGACCTCTCCCTCTTTCTTTGATTTCTTTGGGAGATTAGTAATATTAGAACTAGGTCAAAGAGCTATGCCTAACTTAGTAACTCTTATGTATAGTTCCAAATAGCTTTTCAAAATGTCTGAACCAATTTACAGTCCCACCAATAGTGTATTAGTAGGCTTTTCCTCCATAGCCTTTCTAACATTTGTCATTTTTTTTTGTCATCTTTACTAGTCTGATGGATGTGAGGCAAAATCTCAAAGTTCCTTTAATTTATATTTCTCTAGTTATTAGTGAGTTAAAGAATTTTATTTTCATATGGCTATTGATAGCTTCCTTTAAGAAGTGCCTATTCATATCCTTTAACTATTTATCTACTGGAAGAATACCTCTTACTCTTGTAAATGCAAATCATTTCCTTACATATCTTGGAAATGGTGATACCTTTTATTAGAGTAATTTGCTGCTGTTTTTCCTATTTACCTGTTTCCCTTCTGATTTTAACTACATTAGATTTATTTGTGCAAAAAAAATAGTTAAAATTGTCCATTTTATTTTGTGTGATCCTCTCTGTCACTTATTTAGTAAAGTTAATCTTCCCCTATTCATAGACTGGAAGAGTAATTTCTTCCTTGTTCAAATTTGTTTGCTAAGTGACTTTTTACTTCTAACTCATGTATCCATTTTCAGCTTATCTTAGTATATAGTGTGAGTTATTGGTAAATTAATTTTTGCTAGACTGTTGTCCAGTTTTCCCAGTATTATTTTTTATCAAATAGTAAGGCTTTCCTTCTATAACTGGTTACTAGGGTTATCAAATACTGCTCTTATTTTTACTTATATGTATTGCATGGCAGTTCATTTTAATGAGTACTGATTTGTACTGTGGAACTCTTATTTTGGTAAATCTCAAATTTCTAGTAGTATGACATTTGTTAATGAATCTGTTATTGATTTACTACTTCAAAGTCATTTTATTTAAGATTGAAAAGTGAATTTCTCAATAACACGGAATATAGTTTAGCATAAATAGGAACAATAAACAGTAGCTATACTTTGGTACTTTTGTAAGTGTTACATCTTCAACAGTTCAATATTACCTTCTTTAGGACCAGGGCTGGTTCATTTTTGTCTGTATTCCCATCAACTAGCATAATGGGGCTCACATAGCAGATACATACTAAATGCTTCCTGATTGCATTGTATGCTTATATTTTTTAAATGAAAAGTCTACATGTGTATGATGGGTTTATTCTGTACATTTTAACCTATATCACCACTCCCATATCATCATTTCCTGAGGGGCCTGTACATATGGTTGGATAACACAAACACAAACTCTTTGAGAGCCATAACTAGCAATTTTGGTACCAAGGGCAGGTTTCAGGAAGCATACCTTGGGGAAGCAGTACAAACACATTCTCAAAACAATTTTTTAAGACAGAGTTAGTTGAGATGAAGATGGACACTGGAATATGATAGCCATTGGGAAAGGAAGGGTGTTGCCTAGTAGTTTCCTTTCAAAAAAATATTTTTAATTTTTGGAATTAAAAAAAAGCATTTCCATAACATAGTGTAATAAAAAAAAAAGATGATTGCACAGGAAACTGCAAATCTCTTACGTACAACTTGCTATTCCTTTTAAATATATGATAAATTTATCGTGTATTTTTTTCTCCCTTTGCCCTAGAGATGGCTACCATTAGACACTACATATATATATTTGTATGTATGTGTGTGTGATATATATGAATGTATGTGTGTGTATAAAATTATTCTATTTATCAGTTCTTTCTTTGGATGCAGATAATGTCTTCCTTCATATGTCCTTTATAGTTAATTTGGGTATTTATAATAGTCAAAATGACACATTCACTCAAAGTTGCTCTTGAAACAGTATCACTGTTAATGTATACAGTGTTCTCCTGATTATGCTCATTTCACTCGTCATTATTTCCTGCAAATCTTTCCACGTTTTTCTAAGATCATTGAGCCTATCATTTCTAATTATTCTTACTACCTAGGTGCTAAGCTCTGTTGCTTTTACTTGTTGAGGAAGTTTAAGTGCTATCAGTGCTCGCTAAGTTTTGGTAGCAGTGTCCCAGATGCCCCATACTACTTATTGCTCTAGATGTTGTAAAGAGAACTAGAAGAATTCTTAGAGATGTCAGTCATAATTAAAATTTAGCCAGTTAACTGTGTGGAAAGAAAAAGAAAAGAGAGTCCCAGGTATTCGATATATTGTTTATTTCAGCATAGTCATTGGCAAAAGAAAATAAGACTCCTCCTACTACTTATCCTATGATAAAAAAGATTTTTTTATTTTGAAAAGTGATAGAAAAAAACATCTGGGGACTGTCCTAAATGTTAGGCATATTTCTTTGTACTAGAAGACATATTGAACATGATTATAATTATATATGTATATATACACATATACGTATATAAACAACACAATTGAAAATTTTGGCTTAGAGAAAATTATCTCAGTTCTTGCTACCACAACACCAACTTCAAAATGACCTGTTTCTGTTACTGGTTGAAAATAAATATATTCGGGAGTGGAGCCAAGATGGCAGAATAGAAGGACAGACCTGCTGTAGCTCTCCCCCTATAACCGACAAAATACATGTAAAAATGACTCTAAACAAATTTTAGAGCAGCAGAAGCTACAAAACGACAGAGTGAAAGAGATTTCCAGCCCAAGGCAGCCTGTAAGGCTATCAGGAAAGGTCTGTCTCACTGGGCTCAGAGTGGATCACAGCACACAGAGCTCAGCCCAGTCTTGGTTGTACAGTGAAGCAGGACTGGAACAGGCTTCAGGGCACAGAATCATGGGCAGCAGCTGTGGTTCCCAGGTTTCTCAACCCGCAAACACCAAAGACAGCTTCAAAGGTCAGTGAGAGAGCATTTTCACCTGAGTGAGAAGGGATCAGGGTCTGGATCTAGCCCTGGGCCACTGCAGCATAGCATCCATTTTTGGAGCCCTCAGCCTAAAGACCCTGGGGTAATCAAGCAGCTGATGTAGGTCTCAGCCATGAGGGATGGCCTTGGGGGGAGAAAGACTGCTGGCATGGTGGAGCTGGTGGTGACTGTGGAGAAGGGAATTCTACTCACAGATCCTGGGCAGAAAAACTTGTGGTTGCTTCCAGACCAGAGTGCAGACCAGGAGAGGATTAAACTCCTCTGCCTTGATTGTGCCAGTGCCTTGAAGGAATTGAGAACTTACAGTTCTGTAAAGTATACCTTCCACTTGACAAAGAAGGACTCAAAAGTCAAGTAACAAGCTGGGGAAATGCCCCAAAAAAGTGAAAAAATAAGACTATAGAAGGTTACTTTCTTGGTGAACAGGTATTTCCTTCCATCCTTTCAGGTGAGGAAGAACAATGCATACCGTTAGAGGAAGACATAAAAGTCAAGGCTTCTGCATCCATAACCTCCAAAAATAATATACAATGGTTTCAGACTATGGAAGAGCTCAAAAAGATTTTGAAAATCAAGTAAAAGAGGTGGAGGAAAAATTGGGAAGAGAAATGAGAGCCATGCAAGAAAATCATAAAAAGTAAGTCAACAGCTTGCTAAAGGAGACCCACCAAAAATGCTAAAGAAAAATAACACTTATAGAAATAGACTAACCAAAATGGCAAAAGAGGTCCAAAAAGCCAATGAAGAGAAGAATGTTTTAAAAAGAAGAATTAGCCAAATGGAAAAGGAGGTTCAAAAGTTCACTGAAGAAAATCATTTTTTTTTTTTGAAAAATTAGAATGGAGCAGATGGAAGTCAAAGACTTTATGAGAAACAAAGAAATTATAAAACAAAGCCAAAAGAAAGAAAAAAATAGAAGATAATGTGAAATATCTCACTGGAAAAACAACTGATCTGAAAAATAGATTCAGGAGAGTCAATTTAAAAAGTATGGGACCACCTGAAAAGAAATACTACCTTTCACGAAATTATCAAGGAAAACTGCCCTGATATTCTAGAACCAGAGGGTAAAATAAATATTGAAAGAATCCACCAATCACCTCCTGAAAGAGATCCCAAAAGGAAAACTCTTAGGAATATTGTAGTCAAATTCCAGAGTTCCCAGGTCAAAGAGAAAATATTGCATGCAGCCAAAAAGAAACAATTCAAGTACTATGGAAATACAATCAGGATAACACAAAATCTAGCAGTTTCTACATTAAGGGATCAAAGGGCATGGAATAGGATATTCCAGAAGTCAAAGGAGCTAGGACTAAAACCAAGAATCACCTACCCAGCAAAACTGAGTATAATACTTCAGGGGAAAAAATGGTCATTCAATAAAATAGAGGACTTTCAAGCATTCTTGGTGAAAAGACCAGAGCTGAATAGAAAATGTGACTTTCAAGCACAAGAATCAAGAGAAGCATGAAAAGGTAAAAAGGAAAGAAAAATCATAAGGGACTTACTAAAGTTGAACTGTTTACATTCCTACATGGAAAGATAATATTTGTAACTCTCGAAACTTTTCTCAATATTTGGGTAGTTGGAGGGATTATATACGTATATATATAGACAGAGGGCACAGAGTGAGATGAATAGGAAGGGATGATACCAAAAAAAAAAAATAAAATAAAATTAAGGGGTGAGAGAGGAATATATTGGGAGGAGAAAGGGAGCCATGGAATGGGGGAAATTATCTCTCATAAAAGAGGAAAGAAAAAGCTTTTTCAATGGAGGGGGAAAAGAGGGAGGTGAAAGGGAAAAAGTGAAGCTTACTCTCATCACATTTGACTTAAGGAGGGAATAACATATACACTCAATTTGGTATGAAAATCTATTTTACACTACCAGAAAGTAGGGGAGCAGTGGATAAGTGGGGTGTGGGGGGATGATAGAATGGAGGGCAAATGGGAAGGGGGAGTAATTAGAAGTAAACACTTTTTGGGAGGGACAAGGTCAGAAAGAATAGAATAAATGGGGAGCAGGATGGAGGGAAATATAGTAGTCTTTTGCAGCATGACTATTATGGAAACCTTTTGCATAACTACACATATATAGCCTATATTGAACTGCCTGCCTTCTCAGTGGGGATGGGTAGGGAGGGAGGAACTCAAAGTTCTAGGAAAAAATGTGAAGAATTGTTTTTGCATGCATCTGGGAAATAAGAAATACAGGTAGTGGGGTATAGAAATCTATCTTGCCCTAAAAGAAAAGAGAGAAGATGGGAATAAGGGAAGTGAGGGGTGTGTTAGAAAGGAGGACAGATTGGGGGAAGGAGCAATCAGACTACATAGTATCTTGGGGTAGGGGAGAGATGGGGAGAAAATTTGAAACTCAAAATCTTGTGGAAATGAATGTTGAAAACTAAAAATAATGAAATAAATTTTAGAAGAAAGAAAATGAAAATAAATATATTGGCAAAGACTATGATCTTAATGAGGGCAAGAGGGAATGGTATATAATAAATTTTCTGAAGTATATCATACAGTTTTATGTAAACATGTTTTTAATCTCTCATATATAAGTATCTATTTGTATATGTATATAATATGTATGTGTCTATATTACATACATGTGTGTATACATACATAACTACACATAAACACATATATACATACATAGATATAGGTATAATAGATACAAAAAGTAAAAAGAGGGAAATCAACCACATTAGTTTTAGGTCACTAAAAATATTTATAAAATTTAGGCAGGGGAATATTTGTTGCTAACTTTTTCATCTAAATTACATATACTTCAGAGTAAAATCTAGTAGAAGGAAAATAAATAATTAGCATTACTTAAATATTTCCAGTAAAATCTCTACAAATTAAAGAAAAGATATCATCTCTCTTTTTTCTTCTGTTAATATTCTCTCTGCCCAAATGTCAGCACTGGAACCTGGTGTGTTCATATGGACAGACTAGATGGCAGGTGACTGGTAACTGAAGACAAGGAACACCCACTTGCAGGCAGAGCAGACAACTCCAGAAGATCTGGGTACTATGAGCAAGTCTGTATACATAATAGGGATATAAAGACTATATAACAGTAAGCATTTGATGAAAATCTAGTCAATTAAGTGGTTGGCTTCAGGGAGGTTCATTGATGGGAAGCAGGTGGATAGGGAATGAGATCTGGGTCATATGCCAGTAGAAGTAGGCAGAGATCCAGTCAAGCAGGTGGTAGCATCAAATTCCAGAAGTCTGGCACCTTGAAATTAATGATAGCTCTGTCGTGAGAGAAAAGGTGACTGACTTCTCAGGAGAAATGTTGAAAGTAAGGGTCCCCCAATAGTAAGCCAAGAATAATATTAATGGGCATAGGTGAATACAACTAGAGCTTGATTGTGATGTGACCTGGATATGAAGCTTCATTGGGGCCAGCAGCCAAGATAACTTCTTGAGAGGAACACTATGGATCTATGATTTCTGATTCTCATACACTAAACAGTAGATTAAATCATGGGAACTGAGGTGGGTTAATTAGCATTAAGGGGGGAAATACTTAAGTAGAATGCCAAGTTAGTCGGTACAGAAACATCTTTTTCATCAGTTTTTATTCTTTTAGTTTATTATCCTGTAAACATTCCTTTTTACTTTGATTCAGTCTACCTCTGAGCATGCCTAAAACAGTCTTTTGACTGTCTCTCCCATGGGATCAAACCATACAGGTCCAGTCCTTCCTATGCAAGACAGCCCTTTAAATGCTGAGGATATCTATTATATCCCCTCTGAATCTTCTGCAGGCCCCCCATAACTATTTCCTTCAACCAAACCTCTTAGTACATGGACTTAAGACCCTTATCACCATGCTGGTTAGCCTATGGAAATTCATCAGATTATCAATGACCTTCTTAAATTATGGCACCCAGAAATGAACATATAAGATCTGACAGAGGGAGTATATGTGCCATGATTACCTCCTTATTCCTGGTAATGATACCCCTCTTAATAAAGCCCAAGATTGCCTTAGAATTTTTTGGCCACCTCATCACACTACTATTTTGTATTAAGCTTACATTCTACTAAAACTTCCAGATCGTTTTCAGAACTGTGTTCTATAGAGGACTCTCACATATTATAATTGTGAAGTTGACTTTTTGATCTCAGAGTGTAAGACTTTAAATCTATTAGCTGTTGAATTTCATCATACCAACTTTAGTCCAAATATGTCAAACCCATGGCGCTGTGGTAAAATGTGGACCACAAAACTTCAACCTGGGGCTGAATCAGATTAAAATATAAGTAGGAAATGTTTAACAAAATAAATAAAAATACAACATAGATAACATATGTGTTTCTAAATCAACATGTAGCTACATGGATCTGTTTCTATTTGAGTTTAACACTAATACTCTAACTTATTAAAACTCTTTTTGAATAACAACCCAGTCATCCAGTATTGGCCAACCTTCCCATATTCGGAATTTTTTGTTTTCTACAAGTTTTATGAGTATATGTCTTTATCATAGTCATTGGTAAAAATGTTAAAGAGCAAAGAGATAAAGAGAAATACCCAGAGAATGCCTAGAGAATGCTGCATTAACACTAAGCCATTAATAGGCATTAAACTCTTTAAGTTTGATGATCCACCTATTTCTGAATCCATCTGATTGTATTATTTTCTAATCCATATCTCCCCATTTGTTCCATATAAATAATATGAGATAATTTTATTAAAAGTCTTGCTAAAAGCTAACCAAGTTATATTCACAATATTCCTCTCATCTACAAGTTCAGTAATCCTGTCAAAAATGGAAATAAGGTTAGTCTGGCATGACTTGTTCTTGATGATACCTTTTGGTTCTTTGTAACCATTTCTTCCCAGTCTTAATGTTCCCCAACAATCTCTTTCATGAGCTATTCTAGAATTTTCCCAGGAAATAAGACAAGCTCACTAGCCTATAGTAGTTTACACTCTGTTCTTTTTTTTTTTTTTAATCAATATATTTGTCTTTCTCCAGTCGTGATATATTTCCTGGTTTTATGTGATCTTTCAGATTGTATTTGATGTGACTCAACAGTCACATGGGCCAGTTCTTTGAGGACTTAACTCATTTGTTTCATGTAAATTGAACTCATCAAAACATCTAAATGTTTTCTTATTTTCTTATTTATGGCATCATGCTTTAAATAGGGAATATGGAAATATAAAACTAAACAGTCTTATTGTTGAAGTTTGTAGGTTCCTTCTTAGTCTATCTTCTATGGTATTAAGCAGCTAATAATCAAATATTAATAAATATTTGTTGAATTGAATCCTATTGAATTAAAAATAGAATTGATTTGTATCTCGTGCTATTAAGTAAAGCATATATTTAGATCTTTTAGTCCATGGTTAGGAGCCTATCATCTTGCTGCATAGGAGAGATTTTGAAATCCTGTGCTAAAGTGGAAATGCAGAAAGGACTTTAGACTCCAGCAACAAAATGGAAGATACAAGGAACAAAATAAAAGCATCTGATCCGAAGTCATTCTGTCATAAGTGTAGTCAAGCTGGAAGAGCTGGCTAGTGATATATACCATCTGTTTTCCTCCCTCTGCTCCTTTCATGCTATAAAAGAAGATATTTTTAAATAATAAGAATAAATGAATTTAATTGAACTGTTTCACTATTATATTTTCTTTCTTGATTTAACCATTTCCTAAGTTCATTTTTATGAGGTCAGTCACAGTAGGAAAAATTGTATTGGTCAGTGAATAACTTGGGTGTTTGTACAGGCTCAGTTGCTCATGCCTCCTTAACACATCAGCTTGCCAATATGACCATCATGTATTTTAACTTACCCAAAGAATGGTAAGCCATGAAGGGATGAGCAAAGCTTTGTATTCCTACCCAAGCTGAGAACATTGTGACATTTTTAACAAGACAAAATATATCTTGAGTTTGAAGCATAACAAAATAACTTAGAAGTAGTCTAACTTTTAAATTTTAATCACTTTTAAATAGTATTTTCCCCTTTTCAAAGAAGCTTACAGAAAGTTCTCTGTCTGTCTCTGTGTGTGTGTGTGTGTGTGTGTGTGTGTGTGTGTGTGTGTGTGTGTGAATCAGTGGAATTTTCTTTGGCAATCTGAATAAAGAACTTTGGCACATGGACTGCCCCTACCCTAAAAAGGCTATTTTAAGAAAAGTTGTATTTTCCTTAATTCAGACAGATCTAAATAAATAGGATGAAGCTAATTCGTTTGCTGCATTAGTTGTTGTTTTTTATGAGTCCTTAAACATAAAGAAAAGCAGTGAGGCATAGTAGATAGAGAGCCAGACTAGAAGTCAAGAAGAACATGGGTTCAAGTCTTGCCATACTTGACCTTTGCAAAACTGGGTAAATAATTTAATTCCAGCAACTCTTTTAAAATTTAAGTTGCATAGAAGGTGTTGACTTACTTTGTTACATTTTGCCTATCTTGGAATTCCCTATATTCACAGGTACAATCCTTCTCTCTATCATTAAGAATAATTGGTTAAAATTGTGGTGCCTCAAGCATTCACTTCTAGCCAAATATGTATGATGCCATAATATCCCTGGCCTCATGTCTGTACATACCTCCAAACTCATAGATCAAAGAGAGGCCATAACTTTTGATGAGATGGAGAGAAGCCAAAGAGTACAAGAGACCAGCTTCTAGCTCCCCTGTTTTTAAGTAGCGTCCTGGGAGAACTATCACTTACATCATCCTCATTATAATGTAATTGTTATCACGCTGAAATTAGCATTGTTTTGGACACAGGAAGCTAGATTAATTGTAATGGTGGTAAGAAGGATGAGACTGGACCTTTATTTTACTTGGATAGAGAATTCCCTTGATGAGGAAACTTCTTCTATCATTGTAATCCTTCTCTGCAATTTATAATCTCAGAGAATTGCCTGAAACATTAAGGTAGAGGGTAAGTGACTTGCCAGGGTCACCCAGTCAGTGCCAGAGGTAGAACTTGAACCCAGATCTTCCTAGTTTTAAGATTGCCTCACTATCCACTATATTGCATTGCCTCTGGTGGTGATAAGGCTCCAAGAAATAGTACTTACAAATTACACATATGCAGCATGACCCAAAATTCCCAGTGAAGTCATAGGCTACTGGAGTTTAAAACTGAATTAAGATGTTTGGAACACACTATATATAGTTTATATTTTTCTATTGCTTTCACACGTGATGATCTTTGGTTGTCACATGCTATGCTATGCAGATAACTTTATAATAGTAACATTTAATTAATAAAATCCAGTAAGGTAGGGAGGGCAAGTTTTATACTTAAGATTTAAATATGTTGAAACTAAGCAAAAGAAAAATAAAATGACTTGGTCAGTTACAAAATGACAAAGCAACAACTCAAATCCACTTGTTCTGACATGTTGCCTAGTATTCCTTCCATGCTCCTGTACTGTCTCATTTGTACTAAATAATATCGTAGTCACCTAATAGTTATTTCAAGTGCACCTGATTTACTGTTGTTGAGAAATTTGAACATGGGGAAAATCTACTTGTTGTCTAAGTGAAATATTGTTGATAGCGGATAACATCACTGTAGTCTGAGACAGAAGAGCAACTTATCAAACTCATAGTCCTCATAATAAGCTACTCTTTCAGGGCCCCAGGTTTATATTACCATGCTGTCAGACAAGACATTTAGTTATGTGATCATCAATCACATTTGATTCATAGTTTTATTATAACTAATTTTGGATGAAAGATGTGACTTACTAAAATGTATCCTTAGTTTTTTTTTTCTCCCAAAATATGAGGTATACACATGCAAGTTTATTGTCTATAGATACTCATAAAATATAGACTGAAGATTTTGCTTCAATATAAATTATCTGCTCAGCTTTGTTCTAGAATTAACTTTACTAATATTTCATTGCTACTACCTTAAGGGATCTGTAGTACAAAATTCTAATTTACTCTAGCAGAATGAGGTCACTAACTTTTTCACATCTTGAACTTCATATAGTTTTTTTTATTAGATAGATGCTCAAAGAAATAGGAGAATGGAATTTTCCCCAACAATAAAGGCCATGAAAAATGTATATGGGATAGGAATAGGGGTGGTGAGAGGGAGTGGACTTGTGATTTCATTGGTAGAGTTAGAGAATTTCTGGATGAGGACACTTTTACCAATGCAGCATACACATTCTCAGCAATGTAGATTTTTGGAGAATTACCTAGAACCCTGAGAGGTTAAGTGACTTGTCACACAGCCATTTCTTATACATTATTTACAATATTATACAATATTTTTTGCAGATCCAACAGTATATGAGAACCATTTGGAAATTTAATGAGATGTAAATACAAGTGTTTTATCAATACTTATATTCTCTGTATAAACCCATAAAGAGCATTAAAAAACCATTGTGCTTAATTTAATCAATCTTGTTTCTACTATATCAAGTTACAAAGAAATGTACTTTTCTTCTTAATTCCTTTCTAATGAATTTCTCTCCTTTTAAATGAATTGTCTATTTCAAATAATTTCTTGGTTTTATAAGGTCATTTTCAAGGTGTTAAAAAGACCAGCATTCTTCTTTTGTTATTCCCTAAGAAGACAACATGGGAAAAAGATGTAAAATGTACAACATTAAAAGGGGAGACTTTATTTCTAATGATATTAAATGCATGATGAATATATTTGCAATTTGTTGCATGTTTTTATGCAGCTTGTGAATGAGAGGCATGTGGCTTTTATTTGTATCTGTGCTTATAGAGCTATCAGGGAAAGTTAATAACATAGATCCCCATCAATTAAATAGTGCCTAAAGCAGACCTTTGTGCAGAATTTGAAATCCACTTAAATATCCTAGGTTAGAAAATCTCCACCAGTACCAAATCATGAAATCAAAATGTAAGTAAAAAGATCAAAGACTTTACACAGCTGGTAGTGCTGACTACTCAATCGACACCAGGCTTCTGAACTGAATGGTTAGCAAAACCATGTTTAATACTGGTGTTGAGTGTTGGTGTCACCTTGAAGGTAGTGTAGCTTTGGAGATTTTAAAAAAAAGACATAAAGGGGAGAGAGAATGAATATCCTGTGGTAAACATTTATCTTTCAAAAATACTAATAGTCATCTTGTCAGAGAAAAAAAATAAGGCTCCTATAACCAAGAAATGAATTTTGCAGGCAACTCTTCCAAATCTTTTCATAAAGTAAAAGACATTTCGATTTCTGAGCACAATTACTGGACACCATCAAGTAACCCTCAAATGACATGATGTATATCATCAACTCCTGTCTTTAAATCAAGCAGACAAACTCCAAATCACTTCTCAGGGATCAAAAGTGAATCATGTCATAGTTATGTAAGGTTGTTTTCTGCATGGATTGTCCTTTCATGGAAGCATTTCAAAGAACCTGGTGATAAATGTGAACAGGATTTTCTAGAATGGGAATATTATGCAAAATAACAATGGATTGGTCCCATATTTTTAAGTGTAGATTTCCCCCCCCTTCTCTTTTTAGTGCCCTTTAGAGTCTGTCTAGAATACATCTGGTGTTTGTTCTCTTGAACTAAAAATAACTAGTAGACCACCAGTAATTTAAATTGTACCCTGTTCCAAGGATGTCTGACGTGTGGTCCCTTTGGAAGAACTAATGCAGCAAACTGACTCTAAACCTGGAAATCAGGTTATGTAGACCAACAGAAGGATGCAATTAGCCAATATCAAGAATGTTACCTGCAAATTTCTTTCACAAATACTTACTAATTACACTGGCAAACCACTCTCATGCAGTTGCACACAGTGAAATAATAATGGTTATGGTGTTTAATTTTCAATTTGATCTCTTATTTTCTGGAATTATAGGGGAAGGAAATGTCACATTATGCTAATGGTTACCAGGCTACTAAAGAACACACACATTCAAATTGTTTATTTCTTAAGGCTTCTCTCTTGACGACCATGATGCAGTTTTCAATATTCTTCTTCCTTCTAATCAAAGAAACAAACATTTTAAAGCTGCAAGAGTAGTTTTATCTTTCTCAAGTTTTCATACTGTATATGCTATTATTAGTTTTCACAAAATATTCAGTAAAAAGAAGACACACATAATGGAATCAAACAATCATAGAGATGAAAGGCACCTTGGAGGTCATCTGATCTTGCACTGTCACTTATCAAATAAGGAAACTGAAACTCAGTGAGATAAAGTAACTTAAACTGATGGATTACTCAAGCTAGAAAAGATTGCCCAATCCATTCCCTTCATTTTGTAGATGAGTAAATTATATCTTAGAGAAATCAGAGTTTAAGTGGCCTGCTCAGAATTGCACAGATAGTGGCAAAGCTGGGATAGCACAAGGTCACAGCTAAGAAGAGGCAGAGCTGCAACAAATACACCCCTTCTGATGCTCTTTCCTCCCAATGAAATGATCTTGCAGTGTAAGATTGGAGCAATGGGTAGAGCACTGAGTCTGGAATCAGGAAGACCTGAATTCAAATGTGACCTCAGACATTTACCAGCAGAGTGATTCTGGGCAAGTCATTTACTCTCTGTCTGCCTCAGCATCCTCATCTATCTATATAATGAGGATAACTGTCATGGCTGTTGTGAGGATCAAAGCAGATAATATTTGTAAATCACTTAGCATATCTTGGCATATAGTAGGTGGTTAATAAATACCTGGTCCCTTCCATTCCCCTATGTAATCTGAAAATAAAAATTAAAAACCAAAATAGTTTAGAAGATCAAATTATGGTATGTCAATTCTATTTGTAAACTTCAATGCAACCCTACTTAAGAAAATGAAACCATTACAAAATGATTAAGGTAGAAACCATATAAAATTTAAATTCATATAAAAAAACCACTTTTGAATACTAGAGTATCTGTTCATTTCTTGAAGGATTATATTTGTACTTTTAGCCCACCATAGTTTTTAATAAAAGGTTCATAAATTAGGAAACTATGGTTATTTATTCATGTTTAATGCCCTATTTTATTTGATTCCACTGAGTTACATTTATACAACTTTCTAAAGAAAAAAAAACCTTACTTGGGGCCCCATGACCTACTTTCACTTTCCAGTTCTGACACTATTTTGTGTCACTTTTGGGAGGTCATACTCTTCTGTACATCTCTTTGAACCCCATTTCCTAGTCTGTAAAACAGGACCAATAATATCTACCCTGCTTTCCTCATAAGGGTTCTTTTAAGTAAAGCACTTAATAAACCTTAAAATGCTATGGAGATGTGAATTTCAGGCAAAGTGAGTTTACAAAAATAATTTCATGCCAAGAAAATAATAACTTGGTCCATGGATATTGACTGTGGGGTATTTTTTCTAATTTGTGAATCAAAGGCTATATTTGTGAAAAATAAGAAAATGAGAAATATGTTTATAGGCAGTGGACTATAATAGAGATCTCAGAATATTAAGACTACACAGCTAGTACAAAGGAGCTGTAAGACCCTGGGCAAGTTATCTAATCTCCGGTTGTCCTTGACAGCTCTTTTGAGAGATGTGTTTAATCCTTTGTGTGTCATGAACCCTTTGACACTCTGGTGACACTTATGGACGCCTCAGAAGACTGTTTTAAATGCATAAAATAAAATGCATAGAATTAAAAGGAAACCACATATTTTGATATCCAAAAGACAAATTATGGATGTAGAATTGGAGCCTGAGAGAGACCTGAGCTGGATGTGTGTTTGTGTGTATGTATGTGTGTGTATGTGTATAGAAATAGATATAAGATGTATATACATATATGTATGTCACATATATCTGATTCTAGATAGATACATATGTGTATATATGCATATACATGTGTGCACACACAGTACATATAATATATATAAACTTTATATCTGAATCATCTTGCTAAAGATGACAAATGAAGCCATGCATGCTGATGAGATAAACAAGCAAGATAATAAAGCAGTAAAAGAGAAGAGGACCCAGATCAGAGTTTTGGTAAATGCTGTGACTAGGTGGTATAACATGTATGACGATATGTCATATGAGACTTAGAAGGAGCAGTGAAACCAGTAGGAAGGAGATACAGGGGAGAATAATAGAACATATCCAAGAGAAGGTGATCAACAGAATCAAATGTTTCAAAAAAGTCAAGGGGAATGACATTTGAGAAAAAAACAATAGATTTGATAGTTAACAGATTTTTGGTGACAAAATTTCTATTGCGATTTCAATGGAAAAGTAAAATTTCTCTTGAATTACAAAGTCAGAAGCCAGGTTGCTGACTGAAGAGATTGAAAGAGAGTAGAACCACCTAATATATGTGGTTTTTTTTCCAGCAAGTTGAACTGAAAAGTGGAGAGGAGATGTAGGACAATAGCCAGTAAGGGTGGTCAGATCAAATAAGGTTGTTTTGGTTTTTGTTTATTTGTTTGTCTTCTGGGTTTTTTTTAAGGATGGGCATTTTCATAGGCATGAGGGAAGGACTCAGCATACTGGGGGTAGATTGAAGATTAGAGAGAGGAAAGATGATAATGGAAGCAATCTGCTGAAGAAGATGGGAGGAAATGAGATCAAGGATAAATGGCCACTGGTTGGTCTTGGTGAAGAGAAGGGCCACCTCTTCATTTGAGATAGGAATGAAGGAAGACAATAGTAGAAAAAGTTATCTGAGTGATGTGAGATGACAATGATGAGGGGAGAAGAAGGGACTCTTGTTTTTTCACTGAAATATAAGGTAATGGTCTTGACTGAAATCATGAGAAAGAGAGAACTCCAACAGGTTCAAGGAGAGAAAAGCATATATATATTATTTTCTTGGCATATATATATATATATGTATATATATATATATACATATATATATGTGAGAGAGAGAGAGAGAGAGAGAGAGAGAGAGAGAGAGAGAGAGAGAAGAGTAGAAAAATTGCCTTGTTGCACTGTAAGTCCAGTTTTGAATAGATAACATGAATTTGTGGCAGACTAGATCAGTACAAATTTGTGATTTCTTCCAGCTCAATTCAGCAGCAGGTGAATAGGAACAAAACAGAAAGATGGTGGAAGTAATCCAGGATTAGGATTTGGAAAGATCTGATCCTTAGTAGAACAAGGAGGCAAGAAATTTAAGAGTAATGTATAGTATAGTATGTATCTGTTTCACCAAGGGATCGAGATTGAAAAAGGAAGAGAGTGTACCAAGGAATGGCCTGAGGAAAAAGTGAAGGATGGAGGAGATAGAAGGCACATTAAAGAACAAGGATACAGAACAGTGTTAGAGATCATAAGACATAAGTAAAGATAGCAGATAAAGGAATTTCAGAGTTCATGAACATGGAAGTGGAAAATGTGTGGTTGATAAGAAGACTTTCACTTTATGTCCTTAAAGTGGAGTGTAGGAATAAGTCACAAGAATTTAACGTGTTAAAGGACTGGGAGTTCAGAGGTATTTGAGAGCATCAGTGTCTAATTTTAATCATCCTCATGTGAGAATAGGAATTCGGGATGGAGTATGAGTCAGGTGTTGAGGAAGAAAGGAGAATGTTCTGGGAGTAGGCTGATAATGACTTTCAAGACTTTGTGTGAAAATTTATATAGTATTAATTTCAAAACAAAGGTTGCTGAATTATGATGGTAGAAGGAAAGTATAGAAATGTCAGTGGTGAGCAAGGAGTAATCTGCTTCCCTTATTATGACCATTAAGGTTAAGGAATGAGAGGAAAGTATGGCAAGGCAAGCAGTTTCATCAGGAAAGACCTAGATCTCAATGAGATCTAGAAAATAGGAGTGAAAGGGGAATAGTTTTATATGAAAAGTTTACCTTATTATGGAACAGGTATTCCAAAAGGCACTGTTGAAGATTCGGTTAGGTTGGTAGTGGAACACTAGAAGCAGAGGTTTGAAG
Source organism: Notamacropus eugenii (assembly GCF_028372415.1). Classification (NCBI taxonomy): domain Eukaryota; kingdom Metazoa; phylum Chordata; class Mammalia; order Diprotodontia; family Macropodidae; genus Notamacropus; species Notamacropus eugenii. Next base: position 159,229,027 of record NC_092874.1, read on the forward strand.
AGGTTTGAAATTGATGAGAGTAGGGACTGGACAGTTAAAGATGAAGTATGTATGGCATCCCATTGGAATGGGAAGTAATCAATAAATACTTAGTCCATTCACAGTATCATATATAGAAAGAGGTCCATTGAGGGAGGTAGATGGTTTAAACTATTTGAGGTTCTCCCTTAAGGTTCATCTCCATGCCATGGTTTGTGGCTGTATCTTGTGAGACCCCAGGAAACTGCACATCCTAGGCACTTAATAAGTGCTTATTCAGAATAGAAAGAAGTCAACAGAACTATGGATTAAAGGAACTCATTAAAGAATCACAATCTGATGATAGCGTGAGGTAGGCTTGCCACTAGATAAGGTCCTGGAGGCCAACAGAAGCCATGAGTGAGGAGGTTTGGGCCTGAGCCTTGAATACAGAGAAGATCCTGCTAGCTGATAGAATCCTTAAGGTGGTTGATATGGTATTGTCTCTAACTGGGCTGACAGCAATACTATCTGAGGTCATCTTAGCCTAGAGAAAAGAAAAAGTCCAATCTTGTTTAGTTCAGCTTTTTAGGACAGTAAAAAAAAAACAAAAACTTTATTAATATCAGAGCCATAAAATTTCTCTCTGTTTGGCTCTGCCCCCAGCCAGGAAAAAATTCTGGCACTTTTAACCAAGACTTGAACTCTAGTCCTTCTTGTATCTCTGTATACTACAACCAAATGCTGCTCCTCCTTCTTGCAGGCCCTGTTTACAATCAAGAGAATAAAATGAAAAAAAAAAAAAAAACAATAACCAGTTAAAATAGGTTAGACATTATCTATTAGGCCTTTCAAAGATACTATTTAAAACAGCCAATAAACAACTTTAAAGGAGAGAAATTTCTGTATTTTCATACATATATGTTTGCATATACATATATCGATACATACATACAAATATACGTATATATATACATATATACGTGTGTGTGTGTGTATATATATATATATATATGTATATATATATACATACACCCATTAAAACATATATCAAACCACTCAAATCAAAATCCCGACCCTGACTCTTAACCGCCACTCCTTTAAAAATTCCCAAATGTCTTCCAGGAAAGTCCAAAAGCAACACTGTCCCTCTTCCAGGTCACAGAATCTGTAAGAGAACAAATGAGAGATTTTCACATATTCCATTAACTTGCCAAAAAACTCCATAAAAGAGGGATTATACTCCAGACATAGAACAATTACAGTTGAATCCACAGGACATAAAAAAGAGAGAATCCTGCCAAGATAAAATCCTTATAAATAAATAGCAGTGAAGACTAATCCTTAAGATATTCACTCAGTACCACTCCTGCAATAACCTTCATGGTCATGGAAGGAATTCACTAAATGACCCATGGGTTTGTACCTGAAGTCTCTACTGAAATCTTCTTTAACTGTAGAGTTTTTAATGAAGTACTTCACTCCATCGCAGCCACCATTAGAAGACATTGATTCTGCCCAACCACATAAAGGTGGAGAGGGAATTTATACCTCTTTCTGTCAGGGGAATAGCCCTCAGTTAAGCTCCCTTAAGGCTATAGAGACCCTGCCCAGAATATCCTCCACATTATCACCACCAAATATAGACAGTTAAGTCAACCCAGCCCAGAAGAAAAAGAAGAGAAAATGGAGGAGAGGGCCAGAATATGAGGTTTTATTGGACCATCAAGATGGAAATAGTACTGAAATTCACATGAGGCAGGCCAGTTTCCAAAAGAGTAGGGAAACAGACTGATGAACACTAAATCCTTCAATTTAGGAAGAGACCAAGGCAGCTTTTTAGTGCTACCTCAGGAGTACATACATTAGTAAAAGAGGAGGAGTCAGAAAGTGAGTGATAGGAGGATACAGATAAAAAAAGTCTAAAACTCCAAAGATTTCTGGAAGAAAGCTCAGGAAAAAAGCCAGAGTATAAAGATGGAAATCAACATAGAGATTCCAGATCTTTAAAGGAAAGATGTGAACTAAGTCCTCAAAAGGATTAAAAAGGACTTTTTAAAAAATGGTATCAAGACAAAGGAAAGTTGAACATAATTGGATAAAATATATGTGGAATATTGTAGAAATTCCAAGAGAGCATGAAACAATAACAAGAAATTCCAGAATGGCTCAAAAGAGATATGAAATTCATGAGAAAATTAAAATGAATATATGACAGAATTTATAACTCTCCATGCCTAAATAAACTCAGCACACTAGAAAAAAGTGAATTCATGTTAGAGAATTTGTCAAAAGAAGTAAAAATGAGATTCACAAATTTAGAAGAAAAATACTGAAATAAAAAAATGACAGAAGAATAAGGTAATAATATTAGAGGAATGGATGAATGGATGATAAAATATTTATTAAGCACATACTATATCCCAGCTACATCTATCTATCCATCTATGTATCTCCATGTATAAATGTAAGCAAGCAATAGAGTGCATGCACTTGAAGAACTTGTTTTCTCATGGGAGAAGAGAACACATAAAGGGAAGCTAAAAATGGGAAGGGAAGGGTGAGCAAGGAATTGGAATAGAAGTTTGGTTCTAGTAAAGGTAAGGTAAAATATCACCTATCAGTACCCCTAGAGGTTCCAGACAAAAGCTCTAGGTTTCTGTAGGAAATGGATGAGGGAAAGGAGCAGGATTAGCTGAAGTACAAGAGACATCATTTGGAAATGGACAGGAAGTGATATGAAGGCCTTGATGCAGACAACACAAGGTGAACCTCTATGGCCTCCATACAAGTCAAAATCAAAAAGAAGATTTTCAAGGATCATCTATGGAACAGAAGTCTACCAGAGTATCATGATAAATTCGATAGCATAAAAAAATCATTATATAAGAAAACTGCCTAGCACTTGTGAATGGAAGAGCAGAGAGGAAGACCGTTATTATTAGGAAGAAGTTGTATATTGCTTCCAGAAATGAAAACAAAAATAATGCTAGAAACAAGAAGACACTTAGTGGTAAGTTTAACAGTTCTAGTGACAAATGACAAATGACAAATTTAGCAATCAGCCAAGAGAAAGACCTACAAAAATAAAGAAAATGAAATTAAAAAAAAAAAACAACTACTAAAACTATCCCTCACTCATCTCTAGAAATTTCAGGAAAGAATAAAACAGTACATTCCAAAACACAATGAAGCTCAAGCTGCAACCTAAAATGATATAACTTTCAAACCTGACCTAAATCAGTCAGAGAAAAAAATGGGCATTCAACAAATGAAATACTTCTAGAGAAAGGAAAAACAGACACAAGTTTGATATTTAAATTGCAAATATGACAAACAACAGAAGCACCAGGTAATTAACTCAAAGATTAAACAATGAAATAAATTATCTGGTGTTTAGAAGCTTGTTTTAAGAGAAAGATTGGTCTATGCAATAAAAATAAGATTGTCAAAAGATTAAAAATGCTTACCATGTGCTAAAGATGTAAGCAAAACATAAAAATATGGAAATAAGGTGGAGGAGTAAAACTGAAGTACCATGAATTAAATTCTTCAACTTCTTTACAGGGATTATATTCTGTTGGACAAAACTGAATTTCAAAATGATTAAAGGTTGAGATTGGAAGTGAAAGTCAATGTAGAAAGGGTAATGTACCCTTATCAAGTTCATGGAGGAAAAGCGAAAGACGATAATTCAATAGTTTCTCAGTAAAAGATGATATGCTTGAACAAGGGAGAGAGGGGCAGAGAGAGATTTAATCTGGGTGAATGAAATTCAGAGTCTCAGTGCAGTTCAGAGAAGGAATACCCAGTGAAGAATATTGTCATAATGAAATAGGTGTATGCCTACTTTGAGACATGGAAAAACTCATGGTGAGGTGGTGGAGGAGGATGAAAGTCGTGATGGAGGATTTCAGACCATCTTCTTTTTGAAAATGCTGTGCTGTCATCAATGTTATTCTGGCTCAAAAAGTTCAGATGATCAGACTGAGGAAGGATCAGAGTTCTGGATAAAGGAGGAGACATGACTTCCTGAGAATGGCAAGCCGTAGAACTTCACCGTATGATTTGGGACACACTCATTTCTGCTGTGGAGTAATGATTACAGCCACATTCTCATGAATTAAGGCTTGTAGTAATGAGGAAAAAATAGATGATGAGGAAAGATAAAGGCAGTAAGAGAAGTTTATTAGAAGAGTGAGTTCAAACCCCATGTTTCTAGAGAATTTAAGGGTATAGATCACAATCAGAGAACAAAATTTCAGATAAAAATAAATTTTAGACCAAATAAAGCACAAAAAACAAAGCACAGAAAAAAAAAAACCAACTATGAACCGTGAGGGAAGGATGGATGAGGAGATATTTTAAACTAACCACTTGGAAAAGTAATCCTTTTTCAAATTATCTTCTCCAATAGATTGTCCCTCCATCATCTTCAGCCTCTCATTCAACTTAATTCTCTGCTTGTCTACTGGTTGCTTCCCTGTCTCTTACTAGCATGCTCATGTCTCCACCATCTTAAAACAGAGCAAGACAACTTACTGGATCCATCCATTCCTATCAGCTATTGTCCCATAGCTTTTCTCCCTTTTGTAGCTTCACTCTTTGAGAAGACTATTTATAATTGTTGCCTACAGTTACTTTGTTCTTCCTTAAAAAAAAAAAAACAACTTTCTTCAGTCTGACTTCTGTCATTCAGTTGAAACTGTTCTCTCCAGAGATACCAGCGATCTTTTAATTGCCTGATCTAATAGCTCATTCTCTTTGACCTCTCTGCTGCCTTTGACACTGTCAATTACTCTCCTTCTTGATATTCTCTACTCTCTAGGTTTCTGTGACACTGTTCTATTTCCCATCATACCTTTCTGACTGCTTTTCAGTGTCCTTTGCTGAATCTTCATTTGGGTCACTCCTTCTACCATCGGTTCCTCCCAGGGCTTTGCCCTGGTCCCTATTTTCAATTTCTACTATTTCAATTGGGTATCTCCTAGTTTCAATCATCTTACATGATTCTTAACTGTTTGCCTCAGTTTCCTCATTTGTAAAATGAGCAAGAGAAGGAAATAGCACATTCTCACATCTGCGTATCCAATTTCCAGACTCACTTTTCCAATAGCCTTATTAGACATCTCATATTACATATCCTTCAGACATCTTAAACTCAACATGTCCAAAAATGAATTCATTATCTCTCTCCAAAAATCGGTCCTCCTTCTGAACAAGAGCACTGCCATCCTCCTAGTCGCCAGAGTTTGCAACCTAAATTTCATACTTAACCTCCTTTTATCAAATCAATGGCCAAGTCCTATTCATTTTACCTTTGTAGTATTTTTCATATATGCCCCCTGACTCTCTTCTAACATTGCGAAAGCTGGGTGCAGGACCTCTTCACCTCATGCCTAAATGACTGCAGTAGTGTGATGGGTAGTCTCTCTGCCATAAGCCTTTCCCCTCTCCAGTCCATCCTTCCCTCAGCGATCAAAAAATTTTTTGCTAACACAGATCTTACCGTGTCACTCTCCTACTCAATAAAATTTAGTGACTCCCTATCACTTCTGCAATCATGTAAAAAATTCTGTTTGGAATTCAAATCATATCACAATCTGTACCCCTCCAAGCTTTCCAGTTTTCTTACACCTTAAGCTGTTGTTGTTCAGTTGTTTCGGACTCTTCATGACCCCATTTGGAATTTTCTTGGCAAAGATACTGGAGTGATTTGCCATTTCCTTCTCTTGCTCATTTTTACAGATGAGGAAAATGAGGCAAACAGAGTTAAGTGATTTGTCCAAGGTCACATAGCAAGTATCTGAGGCTGGGTTTGAACTCAGGTCTTCCTGACTCCAGCCCTGGTTGCCTATCTGCTGTGACACCCAGCTGTTTCCTTACTGTTCCTCAGACAATACACTTCATCTAGAGACTGCATTTTTGTCTCCCTTTTCTCATGCTTGAAATGCTTTGGTTGCCTCATTTTCACCTTTTGGTTTCCCTGGATTTCAAAAGTCCCAGTTAAAATCTCATTTTCTATGAGGAACCTTTCCTGATCCCCACTGATGTTAGCACCTTCCCTCTATTGATTATCTCCAATTCATTCTGTATATATCTTATCTGTATATCTTATCTATATATATCTTATCTGTAAGTAGTTGCTTTTCTCTATTAGACCATGAGCTCACTGAGAGTAGGATTGATGCAGAGTAGGTACTTAATTAATGTTTATTGATTGACTAAAAGAAAAGAGGGGAAATTGGAAGAAATAGATAAAATAACATAATAAAATGCTAAAACCAGGGAAATGTCTCACAACTAAGGACTGGGATAAGGGGTAAAAAAAAAAAAAAGCTTATGGGAATAGGGATGCATCAAAATAGTGTAAACAAAACTGATCATAGAGACAAAGTAACTGCCTTAAAAGAGAAACAGGATTTTAAAAAACTAACTAAAAATTACTAAATATACAAATGCAAAAAATCTTCCACAAATGTAACTGTCAAAATGTTTAATATGAGTGAATAAATAAATATTGGCAGAATGGATAATAAAACAAACCACCATAATTTGATATTTATGAGAAATGCATCTAAAAAGCAAAGACATAAATAGAATCAAAATCAGAGACTATAAAAAAATTTATTCTCCAGCTGGTGAATTCAGTAAACGTGGGTTACAATAGTGCTCTTAGACAAAGCAAAAAATAAAAATGGACAAAAGTAATAGAAGTAAATAAGGAAACTACATTATCCTTAAAGGCAATAATAAATAATGAAACAATGTCAGTATCAACTATGCATGCATCAAATAGTATAAAATGAACATTCATAAAGGAAAAAGAACTGGATTTAAGAAAGATATTTATAGAAATATAATAATAGTATGTAGATTTCATGTTCTTTTCTCAGAACTGGATGACTAACAAAAACAAAAGGGAAAGTAATGACCTGGACAAAATGCTGGAGAATTTAGAACTAACAGCTTCATGGCATCTTCTGAATGGAACTACAAAAGATTACACATGTATTAAAAAACATCTTTATAAAGCTAAATAATGTTTTAGGGTAGAGATTATAAATAAATATTATAAATGAGAAGTACTAAATGTATAATTTAAAGACTATAATTCAATATGAACAATAATCAATAGAGAGAGAAAAGGTAAAAGACATAAACCAAAATAGGCACTGAATAATGAAATCCTAAATGGTGATTGACAAAGAATAGATTGTAGAAATAAATAGGATGCAGCTAAAGCAAATTTCATGGGCAGAATTATGCCCCTGAAATATATATGAAGAAAACAGAAAAATTATTAAAGAACTAATTGTGTAATTTAAAAATCAGAAAGCCAGCATATAAACTCAAAGTAAGCACACCAGAGGATATACTGAAAACCTGAAAAAAAAAAACCCACCACAATTTAGAAATCAGAAATGCTTTAAGATTGATAAAACCAAAAGGTGATTTGAAAAAACTAACAAAAGTTATGAATATTTAGCCAATGTGATTTAAAATTTACAAGGTAAAAATCATACCAACCTTTGAAGAAATAAAAGGAGTTATCAGAAAACTGAGAATTCAAAAGTCATGGAGGATTATCTACAAAAACATAATGCAGTCAAATTAACAGAATGTAAAATTAATTTTAAACAATCCAATCTCAGAGAAATATTGAACTAGTTTGTAAAGGAACTTTCAAAGAAAAGAAAACCCTTTGTTCAAATAGATTTATAGAATTCTATCAATCTTTTAAAGATCAATATATAAACTACATATATTATTCCTTTTAAAAATATTTTATTTTTCCCAATTATATTAAAAACAATTTTTAACATTTTTTAAAAATTGAGTTCAAATTTTCTCTTCTCACCCCTTTCCCTGAGGCAATAAGCAAATGTATATAGGTTATACATGTACAACCAGGCAAACATATTTCCATATTAGTCATGTTGTAAAAGAACACAGACCAAAAAAAAAAAAAAAGAAAAAAAGGAAAAAAGAAACCCACCAAACACAGAGAAAAAGAAAATGAAAAAATAATATGTTTTAATCTGTGTTCAGACTCCAGCAGTTCTTTCTCTGGAGATAGCATTTTTTCATCATGAATCTTTTAGAATTTTCTTGAATCATTGTATTACTGCTAATATCATTCACAGCTGATCATTATACCATATCACTCTTACTGTGTACAGTGTTCTCCTGCTTCTAATCAATTCACTTTGCATGAATTTATGTAAGTCTTTTCAGGTTCTTCTGAAATTATCCTTCTCAAGCTTTGTATAATAGTATTCCACCATAATCATATGTCACAAGTTACAGAACTTATTCTTAAAAATAGAGAGTATTAGCATTTTGCTGACCTCTGAGACAAATGTGACCCTAAGACCTAATAAAGGAAGAACAAAGAAAAGAAAACAAACTATTGAGCAATCCTGATTCAAAAATTTTAAATTCCTGGGGGATGAAAGGCTGAAGGAATTTATTATTTTAAAATATTTTATATGTTAGATTTATACCAAGTATTCCTGGGTACTTGAAAATTAGGGAAACAGTTACCACAATTAATCATAATAATAACAAACATCCATAACCACATGATCATTTTAATAGATATAGAAAAAAACCTTTGAAAAAGTGTATCACCTTTATACAAAACACACACAGACACATATATACATGAAATATAAAAACAAAAAAAGGATATATTTTACATTATGTATAATGGAAAAAACAATAGAAACTTTCCCAATAAATAAAGGTATCTAGGGTTCCTTCTTTCCCTGTTTTTGTTTGAAATAGCTCTAGGTATGACAAGAAAAAAACCTTAAAATCATAATATAGGTAAAAAGGAGACAAAACTATTAATATTTAGTCCTGACATGGAGAATTACAAAGAAAACCCTAAGGAATCAGCAAAGAAACAAATTGAGACAATGGCATCAGTAAACTTGTTGATTACAAAAAAACCCCCACAAAATAAACCCTATTTGTATTTAGCTATAACGAAAATCAGAAGGCAATAATAGAAAGAGATGTACTATTCAAAGTATCTACAAAATATTTGGGCATCATTCTATCAACGCATATTCAATATGCATCCTGTAATTACAATTACAAACCCAGCTTAAAGAAGTAAAGAACAGATTGAATAATTGAAGTGACTACTAGTGCTCATGATTTAGCCATGCCAATGTGATAAAAATGACTGTTACTAAAATTAATTTTAAAATTTAGTGCTAAACCAATCAAGATATCAAAGGAAACCCTAACAAAAAGAAAATTCCTTTACAGAAACAATATCTAGAATATCAGGAAAAATACATGAAAAAATGTAACTAACACTTCTGAATCTCAAACTATATTGTAAAAGCAAAACTCATTTGAATTTGGAAAAGATTAATGGAATTGCATAGAAAAAAATCTAAAACCAAGTGAATTCAGTAACTCAGTGCTTTATAAACTTTAAAACATAAAATTGTCTGGGAACAAACTCTTTATTAGACAAGAATTTCCATAGAAATTAGAAAGTTTTGCAGAAGAGATTAAGTGTAGAACAAGTTAGAGTATATGCTACAATAAATTCAAAATCGATATATGACCTGAAAATTAAAGTTTATAGCATCAAGAATAGAATAGAAGCAAGTCATATATTCTAACAGTTATGGCTAGGGGGTGAATTATTACCCAGATAAGGAATAAACCCAATTATAAGAGATAATTTTGATTATATGAAATGGGAAACTTAAGGTAAAATGAGAAGGTTTGCAATAGCCTCTATGGAGAGTGGGTTATTCAGTCAATTAGGAAGGAAATTCTAAGTTATACAATATAATATATAATATAATTCTAAGTTATACAAAATAATTTTGTAATGGAACAAATCATTGTTTCATGATTTCTTCCAGTTCCATTTATCAGCATATGAATAGACACAATGAAGACAGATTGTGGAACTAATATACTAATGGTGTTTGCAAAGGCATAATTAGTGAGAGGAAAAAGAAGCAAAGAATTTGAGAGTAAATGATAATAACACAAACTTGAGTCAGTTGAACAAGGGTTTGTGATAGGGAAGCTGGGGAGGCTGTAGGAGGTATAGAAGTGATGGCTCCCTCTAGAAGTGAATTTGGAGGAGGAATGTTCTGTGATTACTAGTTTAAATTTTAGCCCACACTCCTCTCCCCTAACTCAGTATATTCTGATATGAGTCATCAGAATATCTGTGTCCTTTGACATTTCAATGTGTCACAGATGATTTTTGTGGATGGAGGGTAACTACAAAGCATTCCTTTCCAAAGTTCACATCTGAGCACAGAATAGTCAATGGACAAATCACTCAGTTGCTTTCAGAACACAGTAATTTGACAGTTGGGTCAATCAACTGTTAGGTCAAGTCAAGCAAGAAGCTAATCAGAGATATGCTTCTTCACCAGGCTTCACTGATGCAGTTATTGTAGACTACTATGGACTCCCTTCTCTCAGATTGGAGTTTTCTCTGACTTTTTGAAGCTCATAAGATGATTCTGTCTCTGATGCCCCTTCACCAAGAATCAAGGAATAAGAAACATAAAAAAGACAATAAAAGTAGCAGTGCCATGCATTCATGACCTCATGATGGAATGGGGATTAGTAAAACTCCCAGCAATATTGTCTCTCCCCTATCTAGAAGGGTTTAGCATTTCTTGCTCACTCACCCCCATGAGAGTAGAGAGTAACTGAGTTCCTCCATTGAAGTATTTTGTATATACAATATGTTCTAGCTCGACAGTCAATTAAAAGACTTTGGATCCGCACACAATAAACCAACAGGAAATAGTCACAGAATACCTCCATGAGCTCAAAATCAGGACAGGCCCTCAAAATCTGGACATTACACATATACAGAAATTTACCAAAAGAGCAAGTAGAACATGCAAATTCAAAGAACTCAGCTTTCATTCAATGCCCTCCTCCCTTCACCAACATTCACCTACCAACCAGAAATTTTTATTTGTGTAGAAATGAATGGAGTCTTTTTGTTTGTTTGTTTAGTTTTGTTTTATGCTTTATCTGGCATTTTATTTTTTCCCAGTTACATGTAAAAAACAATTTCAACTGTAGAACTTTGAGTTCCAAATTCTCTCCCTTCCACCCTCCCAATCCTCCCTATGCCCCCCCACCATGAAAAAGGCAATTCGATATAGGTTATACATGTGTAGGCATGCAAAACATTTCCATAATAGTCATGTTGTGAAAGAAAACAGACAAAAAAACTCAAGAAAAGTAAAAAAAAAAAAACAAAACGCTTCAGTCTGTATTCAGACACCATCAGTACTTTATCTGAGGATAGGTAGCATTTTTCATCCTAAGTCCTTCAGTTTTCTGGGAACATTTTACTGCTGAGAATAGCAAAGTCATTCACAGCTGATCATCTTCCAATATTGTTGTTACTTTGTACACAGTACATTTCACTTTGTATCATCTCATGTAAATCCAGGTTTTTCAGAGAACGTCCTGCTCATCAAAATGAATGGGATCTTCAGGGGAAGTGACTATTCCACTAGAGTTTGTGATTTAAAAAAAGAGGAAAGTCAAATGCAATCACAGATTTGGAGATAGCAAGTTTCAAATGGTTTATTAGGGTTTCTTAACCTTTTTGCATCTTGGAACTATTTGACTTTTTGATGAACCTTACTTAGAATCAACATTTTTAAATAATTGAAGACAATGCTAAATTTCAGTTAGAGTTTTATGAGGAAAAGGATGGATTTTTTCCCATCCAAGTTCATGACCTCTCAGAAATCTATCCATGGATTACTTAGGACTCTGTTGATTCCAGCTTAAAAATACCTGGTTCAGAGGAAGGAGAGATAGAAAACCATATATTAAAATTCTACGATGTAAATATATCCAAGAGGGATGTGAATAATCAATACTGACATTTCAAAGATTTATTGGGAAACTTTGGATGTTAGAATATAAGCTCCTTGGGAAAAGGAATTACTCTGTCCTTTATTTATTTATAGCCCCCATGTCTAGTACGGTGCCTGGCACACAGCAGTAACTTATTTGATAATTGCAAGTTTTATTGACCAGAAATTTTAAAAAGCAACAGTGTCCGAAGATGGCATTGTGAATGTATAGGAGACTCACCAAAAACGGCTTAGACTTTATGTGCAAAAGCTAGAAGCAAGAGAACAAAAAGATAAACATGTTTAGTACCACCCTGTGAAAATATTATCAGGGACCCTAGCATCAAATTAAACCTTAGCTGACAAGGAAAGGTAAGAGTAACAAAAAATGGAGTGTTTATATATGTGTATATGTAGGTGTATGTGACACACACTCAGCAAAAGAGGAAGGTCAAAGAAGGTTAGACTGTGTAAGGCAATGTAATTGACAAGAGAAAGAAGGAGGAGATGCTCGATTCTGAATTTGCTTCTGTTTTCTCTGTCCAAAAGAACAAACTTTGTATTGGAAAAAAACAGAACATAAATTGTTAATGGTTTGATGCCTAAGATAAGTAAGAGCAACAGGTGCTCTCGATTAATTCAAGTCACCAGGTTCAGATCCTTGACTACTGAAAGACTTTCTAAAACACATGATAGTTGAGTCTGTATCAGTGATAACTAAAACAAAATGGAAAAGATACCACAGGATAGGAGGTAAGCAATGATACAGTTTTCAAAAAAGTGATGAAAATGGAATACGTCAACTATAGTATAGCAAACTTGACTTAAATTCTTGACAAAATTTTGGAATGTATTATTGAAAAGATGGCTACTTAATATCTAAAAAAGAAAGAAGTAATCACAAAAAGTCATTATGACTTCATTAAGAAAAAAATCATACCACCAGAGGTTCCCAAAGTGGGCGAAACCACCACCTGAGGGTTCTAGAATGAGACGTGGTGGGGGGGGGGCCTCTTAGTAGCCTCAAGTGCAATTGCAAGGTGGGGTATGGGGAAGGTGAATAAAAGTAAGAGAGTGGTAGAAATATAAGGAAAAAAGAAAAGAGAAGAAAATTTGGAAAAATGTTCATACATATTTCATCTATTGTGTAACAGAGTTAAAGTCATAGTGATATTTGGAAAACCAAATAAACATGTGAAATTCAAATTATAAATGATCAGTGGTCAAGTTCACTGGCAGGTTTTAGCAAGCAAGTGTTGTCAGAGATGCGCATTGTTGGGAAGTCCAGCCTGATTGGTAGAAATATGTGTGTGTGATGACTTGTTTACAATACAATACTATACAGTTATATGATGCAATATTGTATCATCAAAATTTCAAGGCCAGAAAAATCCCACAAATTTATAAGATATTAAATTTTTTCTGGCATTTTTAAAAGTATATTTTATATATTTTTTATATATTTCATTTTTAAAGGTATATTTTATATATTTTTAAAGTATGCAAATTTCCCCAAAAAATGTTAACAGGTTAAAGAAAGTAGATTTCCAGAGGGATGCTGAGTAATTTTTTTAAAGGGGAAAGTAGGCCAAATAAGTTTGAGAACCTCTGTGCCAGACTAACTTTATTTCAATTTTTTGACAGGCTTTCTAAACTAGCATATCAGAAGAATGCTGTAGATATCTTAATTAGATGCTAGCAAAGAATTTGATAAAGTCGTTTGTATTATTTTTGTGGGGAAAATGAAGAAATATGGACCAGATGATAGCATAATTGAGTTCAGATTTAGTTGAATGGCCAGATCAGAAAAGTAGCCATTAGTTGTTGAATAGCCATTTGGAAGAGGTACCCAGCAGAGTGCCTTCAGGATCTTTGCTGTCATATACTTAGAAAGAGACATAGATGTCATTCTGGTCCAGTCTGCAGATGATACCAAGCTGAGAGGGATACTTAAAACAGTGAAAGACAATCAGGATTCAAAAATACCTTAAGCTAGAGCATGGAGCTAAATCTATTAATATGAAAAATAGTCTTCCACTTGCGTTCAGAAACTCATCTTCATGAATCCAAGATGGAGGAAGGAGAGTAGAAGATCAAAAGGCTCTCTGGGCTTTATTGCCATGCAGGCATCTTGTAAGCTGGCACTGTGATAAGGTAATGAGGTCAGCTAATGTGATATTCTGTTGCATTAAGCAAGTCATAGATGCCAGAAATAAGGAGGTGTACTCTGTACTCTTCCTTGTTCATACCACAGTGTTGTGTTCATCTTTTGGCACTTCAGATGTGTTATGAACTGATTATTATCAAGCTGGAGAATATCCAAGGGAAGGGAGCCACCATGGTAAAAGTCCTTGTGCCCATATCATATAGGATGTAGTTGAAGGAACTAAGGATGTTTAGCTTGAAGAAGACTCAGGAGGAGGTAGGAACTGGTTCATTCTTTGCACTGTATTCCCATTGCCTGATAGAGTGCCTGGTATAAAGTAGACATTTAAGAAATGCTTGTTGATTGATTGATTGACATGATAACTGTTTTCTAATAGATGAACAGCTATCATAGGAAAAATATTAGATTTCTTCAGATTTATTAAATTATTTATCATTCATTTATTAAATTAGATTTATCCTAATATCTAATATGTCTAAGAGGACAGAATAAGGATCATTTGATTGGAGATGGGAGAGAGGGAAATTTGGGCTTAATGTCAGGGGGGAAACAAGCACCCTAACCATTAGAACTAAACAAAAATGGAATAAGATGTATTGGGAAGTGATGGATCTCTCCTCATTGGAGGTTTTCTAGCAGAGGCTGAATGGCATTTGTTGTGTATGTTACAGTGAAATTTTTGTTTAGAGAATGGATTGAATTAGTGCTCTCCATGGTCCCTTCTACCTCCAAAATTCTATGATTCTGAAAAATTATTTCCTGATATTACCTTACTAGCAAGAAACAAAACCTGTGGGAGCTACAGCTAATCTTCCTTTTTCTTCCAGTGGTTCAGGAGAGTAACAGACCTTTGACTAGGCACTAAGCCTTCTGCCTTCCTAGTTGGACATGAAAGAATTGTTTGCCTTGGCCTTGCTTCCTTTCCTGGATGTTTTCAAATCTAGAGTTGAATAGAAGTCTGATTTTGCAAGTCCTTGGCCAATCCTTCCCCATCCCCCATCTCTACTAGAAGCTGGGAAATCCACCGGGTCTGGTATTAATGTAAACCCTGTTGGACCAAGGAAATATATTAATCTACTCATAATTATACTCTTTTAATGTTTATTACAGTTAAGGACTCCATTTTCATTACTGTATATGACATAATTTTGATAGTGATACATTTGTGAATTAACAAATGAAATTGATGTTCTCAGTGGGTCACTTTATCTAAAGGGATATGTTTTGTTACAGAACCAATAATAAAATATTCATGTCCTCTCCCCATGCTCAATTTCATCTGCCCTTTGTAAACTGACAGCCAAATACTTAACACATCACTTGATTTTTATTTGATTGTTAAACCTACTGAATAAGACTGATGGACAAAGGAGTCAGGAAGGAAGGGCAGACGCAAATGCAATGTAAATAAATAAAATCAATAAGGTCAATAAACAAGGTGTTGTTCCAGGCATCAGTTGGCAAGCTAGAGAAGGTCCCAGGTTCTTGTCTCCATACGTTCTGTTACATCATGATTATGCCTAGAACACTTTTCTGACCTACTGTGTGTGGGCCCCACTCCTCATCCCTTCACTGATTAGGACGGGAGGGATGGGTTTGTTGAGTAGACTGAGGCGAATCAAAACCTGTTTGATCTCCACCTGTCCATCTACACCCTAGGTGATAGAAATGAGCAAAATATATATGCCTGCATAAGGAAAGGTGAATAAAACAGCTTTATTTTATTTTTGATCAATCAGTTAATCAGAATTTATTAAGTGTCTACTCGTACTCTGTACTAGTCACTTCTGTCAGGTGTTTTAAAATGGGAGCTTTCATATCTTATAATGGTTTGTTTTCTATAAGGGCATACCTATATAAGGTATAGGTGTGATTTTTTAGGCACTTATAAATCTGATCACCATAAAAGCTTTTCACAATTCTGTTTTTTTCCCTCCTGTCTTCTGATATTTAAGGTCCTCTTACCCTTTTCTTTGTATTATAACTCTTCAGTGACACTCACTAATGATTAATGACTCACTGGCTCGTGCTGCCTTAGAACATGAAAGTCACTGAAATACCTTTTCCCTAGGGGACAATTATTCCATGGAACAATATCCCATACCTGGTGTATTAAAGTCCCAAAGGTTGCCTGTTAAAGCTGCCTCTGTAATTTGTGAAAAAGTCCAGAATGCCCAGTTTCCAAGTTCTGGGATTTTTATGCCACAGTTTCAATTTACTCGAAAGAGATTGTTCTGCTTTTGTTTGTGGGACAGCATTTCCAAGAAATGGCAACAATTACAAACAGTTCGAATCCAGGCTGGACATAAGTTCCTCCTAAATCTGACTATGCCCAAATGGGAGCCATATGCTTTCCCCAAATTTTTTCTTAAAAATTTTGGGTGCAATTTGTCTGATTTATGACATATGAAAAAATAAATGCAGAAAGAGTCAAGTAAAAAAAAAACAAAAAAACTAACACTCAGTTGATGGCCCTATGGGGACCAGATACAATTAAGAAAAGCATGCAGCGAATTTCTTAGGTCTGTAATTACAAGACAATTTAGAAATCCAAGGTATAATAAGTACTGTTACATGTAAATTGCCAGTTCCTAAAGAACTGGTTTTCTTTTCCCATATTCTGATGCTTTCCTTGACTACAATATATTTAGCACAGTTTAAAAAAATGAGAAGAAGTTTAAACCAAATAATATTAAATGGATAAGTAAATTCACTGAAAGCTCCTGGCTTTGATGTTGGTGAAAGATGTTTTCCGACCACTTGATGTAAGGCTTAACAAAGAAAAGCAATTACTAAATCAACCGATCAATCAAGTATTTATTGACAGGCTACTGTGTACCCAGCAATGTACAAAAGGAATACAAAATAAGTGTAAAGCCCAGGCCTTTCTACTGAGGTATTTACAAAGCACTTTTTACTCTGTAGCAGCATGATTTTAAGTAGTAGAGAGAATGCTGGACTTGGAGTCAGGACATAACATGAATTTTAATTTTGCATCTCTTAATAGTTAATAGTCATGTAAGCATAGCAAAGTCATTAAATCTGTTCAGCCTCAGTTTCCTCATCAGGAAGTCAGCTAGCTACGTGTCACAATTGACAGAGTGTTGCACCTGGAGTCAGGAAGACCCAAGTTCAATTTCGGCATTGGACACTATCCAGCTGTGTGACCCTGGGCAAATCACTTGCTCTTTCTGCTTGCCTCCATTTCCTCAACTGTAAAATAGGGATACTAATAGCACCTGCCTCACATGATTGTTGTGAGGGCCAGATAAAATAGATAACATTCATAAAGCTATTAGCACCGTGGTTGGCACATAATAGGTTTTTAACAAATCCTTCTTTCCCTTTCCTTCTTCTACAAAAGAGGATATCGTTAGTACTTATTTATTTATATTAACCCATGTTTACATTAAACCCCTTTTCCAACTCTTAAAGTGACGTGAATTACTAGTGTTATAATAAATTCTTATAATTATCAACATAGCATGTAAAGTGAAAATAAAATAATTAGAGGAAAATTAAGTACTAAATGAAGCTCTTTAACCTTAAAGCTCCTTTCTGCTATGTGTAACATTTCAGTAGGTAGTTAGGGCAGAGAGTGGGATCAGAGATGGCTTTATGGAAGAACTGAGACTTGAAGGAACAAAAATATTTGAACAGACTGAGATAAGGAAGGAGAGTGTTCCAAGGCTATATGGCAGCCAAGATAGAGTGTAGTTCAGTTTGGTGTGAATGTAGATTGTATGAAACCAAGTATCCTCCAAAGAGACATGTACAATTCTTCACCCCTCCAGCTTCCATCTATTTTTCAGCCAATAGTCCCTGCCCCTGCCAATGGCTCGCAAATGGGAGTTTCTGTTCTGTCAAGCTATTTGAAAGGCACAGGATTAGGTATCAGGAGTCCCCATGCTTCTTTAATTCTGCAGGAGTTAAGGAATGCACGTTTCTCTTTGGCCCTCGAGGGCAGAATTAGCAGCCATGTGTGGAAGTTTTAAAGAAGTGGCCTTTAGTTTCATGTGAAGAAAAATCTCCTAACAATTAGAGCTATATCAAATGAGAAGGGAAAGGAGTTTGGTATTGCTGTGGAGAGAGTTCTGGGCCTGCTTGAGTTTAGATTTTATCTGAGACACTTACTAGCTGTGTGCCCCTGGGCAAGTCACTTCACCCTGTTTGCCTCAGTTCCCTCATCTGTAAAATGAGCTGAAGAAGGAAATGGCAAACCACTCCAGTATCTTTGCCAAGGAAACCCCACAAGGGGACAGAAACAGTTGAACAAGGTTGAAAAAACAACTAACAACAACCACTGACATGGGCCGCTCTTAAAGGAAGTTGTGTGTGCCCTTGCAATAGAGGTTTTCAAGCAAAGACTATATGATGACATAGTAGCCATATTAGGTTCCTGGTTATTTAGGTACAAGCTAGGCTAAGTAACGTCTGATGTCCTTCCCAATGTCTTTTCCCATAAAAAACAATGATGATAAATGAAGTTACGTTCTGTAGTCCTAATAGATTCATACTTCATGCAGATTTTTTAAGTTAAAAAAAAAAAAGATAACTGTGGACTTGGAAGGGAGTCTAATCAACATTTTGTTTCTGTGGGAAAATGTGTTTCAAGTTCTAAGCAGTTATTCAAGCAAACTCCTCTAGGACAACCTATTCACAACTTGGTAATGACCAGCACTTTAATTTGTCCTAAAACTTATAAAGGTTTTAGGTAGCACCCATCTCTAGGTCTAATGTACTAGGACTTGGTTAACAAGTCAATATTCTCCTTTCTATATACTATACAGCTAGATCCTGATTAGTACACATAATGAATCCCAGAAAGTGGTTGCATTATTTAATTTTTCATTATTCAAAGTTGTAATTATGTATAAAATATGGTAATTGGTTCCCACCCAGTGGAACTATGCAATGAAAATTCAAATAATAAGACTACTTCACAGGATTCATTTTTCACATTTTCTATCCTCTTGCACTTATGTTCCCAAATTAAAAGTTTTAATATTTCTAATTAATCTTCACATGGAACATGACCCCTTCCAATATTCATCTAAGTTCTCAAGTCTCTTGTCCTTCCTTCCCCAAAACCATATAATACTCAACTCGTAGTGCTATGGATGTTCTTCAGCTCTATGATAGCTTTCTGAAGTATGAAGACTTAATGTCATGAAGCTGGTGGTGGCGTTGTTGAGTCGTTTCAGTCATGTCTGGCTCTCCATGACCCCTTTGGGGATTTTCTTGGCAAAGATACTGGAGTGGTTTGTAATTTCTTTTAACTTATTTTACAGATGAGGAAACTGAGGCAAACAGAAAAAATTGCAGAGTCACACAGCTAGTTAAGTGTCTGAAGCTGGATTTTTAACTCAAGTCCTCTGGACTCTAGGTTCAGTGGCTCTATTCACTGAATCATGTAGCCACCCTGAAGGCAGCGTGACTAAATTTTATTTAAATTTGATATTTGTTCCATTGTCCAGCAGTATTCTACATACCACAGATGTTTAATAAATCATTGATATTGTTGTTGCTGGTGTGTGGCAATCAGACCTATGAACAGATTTTCACCACATTTTGTAAAATATCAAGATACTGCTCACAATGGTTTTCTTTTTCTGATAGTTCTTGACGTTTGTTGTTGGCCGTTAAGGCCATAGTAGTATGTTGGACCAGAATTTTCAGGGAGTAACTTACAGTAACATCTCCACCTCTTTCCTGGATCATCATTGCCTTCTGGTTCAATGGAAGTTAGGTGATTTTCTTTAAGTGTATAAACAAATTTGCTGGCACGGAAGGTGACCAATTTTCTTTTTTTTCCATACTGTCAAATGAGATCTTCCACAAAATACTTCTATCAATTCACATTTTGCAACCACTAAAGAGAATAGTGTCCCCTGAAAATGGCTACTTCTATTGTCTTCCACATCAAATATAAAAATATCATAGGGCTAATTTCTGAGAGTCCCGCTATTTATGGTGCTTGACAAGAAATTTACTTATTTTTATGCTATTTTCTTGAAAGTAGCACTGACACTAAGGGAGAAAATAAAGCTAAGAAGAGTAGATGAATTAGACTAATTATACATGGAAGTCGTCGTTTGTCCTTTGTTCTTGAAGAATATTGAAGACATCATGAGGGTGATGTCTTGACTTGCTGGTGAATTGGGTTTAAGTGAGACAGAGGTCTTTGCTGAAAGCAGTGCAGCTCTGAGAAGGCTGAGAGATTGATTTTCAAGATATTTGTGTTTGAAAGAAAGGATGACACAAACTGGGAAGGGGAGGGGATTGAAGATATTATTATTACTTCAAAAAATGTGGTTCAAAAAATCCATAACTAGAAACTCATATGCCTACTTTCCTTGTCTTTACAAATTAGTTGTGGGAATAACAACATGTGTACTGAAATGCTTGAAGAATGTATGGAAATGGAACAGGCTAGCTTTCACAAAAATACTGCACAGCAGAACACATCTTTATTAGTCACACAATTAACTAACAGATGCAAATAATAGAAGAGACCATTGTGCATATTGTTAACTGGTTAGTAAAAAAAAAGTAAATTGATTTAGTGCAATAAAATACTGCAAGTAGAGCTCTATACCACGCATTTAGCAAAATAGTTGAAGTCTCAAAATACATAGCAACAGATATAGATTTGATTGGTGACCCTCTGATTATGTCTGTCAACTGAGATATAAGACAGAGAGACAAAAACTCACCAACAGTGCTTTTCATGCCTATAGAGCATATCCAGGTAAGAGTCAAAATGGAAGAGTGATTCCTAATAGTGAGGCCCTCCAAATATTCCTGTTTGCTGATAAAAGTATGCTATTTTTGTCAGCCCTAGATCAGGGGTGGAGAACCTGAGGTCACATGTGGCCTTGTAGGTCCTTGTGTGTGGCCTTTTGACTGAGTTCAAGTTTTATAGAACAAATCCTTTTATTAAGGGGATTAGTTCTGTGAAGGGTGGATTAGGTCAAAAGACTGCACTTGAGGTTCTAGAGGGCCACATGTGGCCTTGAGGCCACAGATCCCTGCCCTAGGTCATTGGGGAGTCTGCTAAATGGGAACCACAATGCTAATATTGGTTTAACCTGCCTACAAGAATCAGTCAACAATAGTTTGTGAAATGCTTACTCTATGCTAAACTTTGGGGATACATAAAAGGACAAAACAGGTCTTTGCCCTCAAGAATGAGGGAGACAACACAGAAGTAGGTACCACTCACTCACATACAATACACACACATATGTGTGTGTGTGTGTCTTTATATATCCTTACTCTTATTGTGGCTAAGTAAATCACCTTTTGTTAACTGTTGAATGACCTACATGTCCCCATTTTGTTCCAATATCAAACCTTAACTATTGGGGACTAGCCTGAGTCAAACCTATTTCAGAATAGAGTTATATAAAGACAAAACAGGGGTGAGACAATCAAATATACCAGTAATGAAAGATCACAGCTCCACAGCCTACATGTTTCATTGGTTTTGACCTAAACTGAAGAAGAAGCCTTATGAGCCAAACTCTAATATATAGACACACACATATATGTATATATGTATCCATATATATACATATATGTATGCGTGTGTGGAGCACATGCACACACACACACATACAGACACGGTGGAAAGTAATCCAAAAAGGGGAAAGCCCAAGAGGATTAAATTCTATTATCTAAATATGCAATTGTATGGATACCCCATAAAATCAGTGCAACAGAATATAAATCTTGGACATTTTATAAAATGGATAATGAAGTAGGCCGAGAAATAGATTTGAGGAAGTGAGGCGGCTGAATAGCAGTTAGGAAATTGTGTAATATTTTTGATGACTAAAGGTTCTCTCTCAATTGAAAACATATATTTTTAATACCAATATTGTTTCAACAGTGCTTTGTGTCTGTGACTCATGGAATATCATAATCTATGAAAAATCAAAACTGTAGACTACCTAATGTGCAACGGAGAGACATATGGATCAAGATGTTGTTGTCTTTGAGCCAAACTCTAATATATAGACACACACATATATGTATATATGTATCCACATATATATATATATATATATATATATATATATATATATATATATATATATGTATGCATGTGTGGAGCACATGCACACACACACACATACAGACACAGTGGAAAGTAATCCAAAAAGGGGAAAGCCCAAGAGGATTAAATGTCAACTTTCTGTGACCTCATTTAGGGTTTTTTTGGCAGAGATAGTGAAGTGGTTTGCCATTTCCTTCTCCAGCTTATTTGACGGATGAGGAAACTGAGGCAAAAAGATTTAAGGGACTTGCCCTTGTCAAAGAGATAGTAAATGTCTGAGCTGGATTTGAATCCAAGAAGATGAGTCTTCCAAGCCCAGCACTCTATGCACTAGCTGCCCATGGGTCTGAATAGGTTGCCATGCAATGGGTGAAGACTGTATATAAACAGCATAATGGGTATTATCAAAGAAGTTGCAGAAGGAGCAATACCCTAGTCCATCCCATCATGCCTGTGAGGCTAGTTTTCCTTTAAAAGGTATTGAGACACAATTTAAGACTTGATTGGCTCAGGGGCCTAAGGGATTGTTGATGTCACTTCCTTGTTGCCTTAGCACAAAAGCAAGAACAAGGAACTGAAGGGGCTCTCAGTTTCTCAGTTGGTGGCTCTTGATGAGAACTTCACCCAGATGAATCAATTTGAGGTGTCCTTAATGCCTGTCCTTATTATATATATCCTTCCTCTGTTATGGCTAAGTAAATGTCTTTGTTAATTATTGAATGATCTATGAGTGTCCCATTTTGTTCCAATATGAAACCTAAACTACTAGAGACTGACCTGAGTCAAACCCATTCCATAATGGAATTACATAAAACAAAACAGGGGAGGGATGGTCCAGTATATCAGTAATGAAAGATAATAGCTCCGCAGCCTATATGTTTCATTGATTCTGACCTAAATTCAAGAAGCAGTCCTAGAAGCCAAACTCTAATATGTAGGGTAGACACCCCTATTACAAATTTACAAGAGTTTATGGACTAGAGTTCCTTTTCTAGGTTTGGGGCTAATTAGAACTTTCCTGCCCAGTCTCCAAAATTTATCAGCTAATGCTCCCTAAATAGTGATGTGGTCAACATCATCCCGACATTACTAAAATCTGAAAACAAAATTCAACACACAAGTGATGTATATTCCAATGAGATTCACTAAAGTATACAAAGATAAATGACAGACGTCTGGATCTCAGATTGATAGTGCATGCTGGGAGTGGGAAAGCTGCCAATGACCCTCTCTGGAACTTTATATGAACGACATTCTTCTCTGGTCTGATAGATTTTTCTGTATACTAAGCTTCTTCATGATGATCCAAGTACCAGAAATCCTGTGATCTTCACAATGTCATCAGCAACAATATGATTGGACTTGGGAGTACCCCTACTTATATAATTAATAAGCTCTACCTGACTTCGGTCCTTATCAGTGAGCCACTTTTCACTCCTACTTCTTCAAGTGTTCTTGGAAATTTAAGAGATCTAATTGATCAAGTGGCATGTCCCTGAATTTGTGGATAGTATTTTTATTTTATTTTGGAAGAAGAATGGTTTAGAAGAAAAACTGGTAACCCCATGCAATGAAGTCCCTGCAAAGTAAAATAGAGCAAACAGAAATATATAACTCAATGAGATGGAAAGAAACAGTAGAACAAAATAAAAGAATATGTAAATATCAAATATCAAAATCAACTAAGTTGGAAAAAAGCAAGTCAAGACAAGAAAATTTAAGAATCAGTGGACTCAAGGTATCTAGTTGGTGCAGTAGGTAGAACACCAGTGCTAAAGTCAGGAGAACCAGAATTCAAATCCGACCTTAGACACTTAGGTGTGTAACACTGGGCAATTCACATAACCCTGATTGTCTCCAAAAAAAAAAAAAAAAAAAAAAAAGATTCAATGGACTTGCTAAAAAGGACAATTTTAAAAAAATCCTGGACACTACTTTTCAAGAAATTATAAAAGAAAACTGACCATATCTGTAGAATCAGAGCATAAAGTAAAAAAAAAAAAATAATAATAATCCATTCATCACATTTTGAAAGAAACTTTTTCAAAAGGAAAAGTCCCAGGAAAATCATAGACAAAATCCAGAGTTCCCACATCAAAGATAAAAATACTTCAGGAATGTGAAAGTTTGTCAAAGTCCCAAGGAACCACAATTAAGATTACATAAGACTTGGTAGTTTTTATATTAAATGAGAGGAGATTTTGGAATAAAAGTTTCCAAAAGAAAAAACATGTAAGTTTAAAAACAAGAATGATATAACCTGCAAAGCTGAATGTAAACTTTGAGGGAGAAATGGACCTTTAAAGCAATAAAAGCATTTCTGATGAAAGTCCCGAGCTGCTAGGAACTCTGAAATACAAACACAGGAGTCTAGAAAAACCTGGAAAAGTAAATTTATTTGAGCAATTGAAAAGGGCCATCTGATGATATAGTATTAACATTCTAATAGAGGAAGACGATCAAGAGTCTTTTCAGAACTTGAATGCTTTTACAAGGTATTGAGGGATTTAAATGGGGAGGCAGGAATAGAGATTCTGTTGATAAATTGGTGCTTTGCAAAGAGTTTGAAGAAGGGAAAGAGAAAGAGAAAAAAAGAATATGCTTATTTAGAATGGAGGAAGAACAAGATAAGACCTGATATTTCTTCAAACTTAGGAGGGAGTATGGAGGGAGCAGCTCTTTACTTTTATGTAAAACGGACAAAGGAAGACTGAATACACACATATAATTTGATGTAGAACTCAAAAGGGCAAGGAGGAGGATAGATGGGGAAGGTAGAGAGAAGATAATACTGAAGAAGGGATAGTCATAAGTGAAACAAAATTCCTCATACTGAGGCAGAGGTTAAAATGAGGTTAAAAGGATAAAAGAAAAAAAAAGACAAGAAAAGAAGAAAATAATTTGAATCTAAAAGGATTTCTTCCATTACTTTTGAAACAAGCAAGAAATGTCTGAACAAATTGTAGCATTTGAATTTGATGGAATAGTATTGTGCTGCAAGGGAATGACAAAAGAGACAATTTCAGAGAATCCTGGGTAGGTTGAACTGATGCAGACAGAAATGAGAAGAAACAGAAGGGTAACTTGTGCAAGTACAGAAACATTATAAATAAAAACAACTTTGAAAGACTTAAGAGCTTTGGTTAGTGCAGTGAGCAACTATTTCTCCAGAGGACTTAGAATGATTTGAATAAAATGTATTTTTTTATTTTTAATACCTTGCTTCATTTCTTCTAGGTTTGGCACTTATTCAAGACACCTATCAACCTTATACATAGGTGCCTATAACTTGGAAAGAAACCTACTATGTACTGATTTGTGCTATATGATGCTATACATATAATGCTATACAGTTAGTGACTTTCTGTGCTGGTAGTTATCTCAGGACTTGCAAGATACTCAGCGTGAATGTTTATAACTATTCTGGAAATAACTTTGAAAGGAACTACTATTATCTTAAAGTGTGTAGCGGGGGGAATCTTTTGCAGATATTAAAAGAAAAAGAAAAAATTCTTTGTTGCACTTTTGACCAGCAAATGTATGAGGATACAAGCACCTATGCTTCAATGAACAATATTAATTACTGACAATCAAAAAAGGAGTTATAGTGAGATGTACTTAATATAAACACTTCTTTTGCTTAGGAAAAGAGTCTCCAAATACAAGGGTTTGACATATTTTCAAAGACAATAAATAATAACAAAAATCACAATAGTAATAAACCTAGTTTGATCCATCATCCATCACTTCCACAAGAAGCAGTCCATACACCCAGGAGAGTCCCATGAGATGAGAAAGTGTGATTAGTTTCCAAATGACACATCACTGGATACATTATCCTCACAGCTGTTTTTGTTCTATAACAACTATTTCCTTGTGACTAAGAACTGGAAATGAAGGGGATGGCAATTAATTAAGGAATGACTGAACAAAATATGTTACATAAATTCAGCATGCACATTGTAAATTAGAAAATCCCCATAATGTTATCCTTTTAG
Source organism: Notamacropus eugenii (assembly GCF_028372415.1). Taxonomy (NCBI): domain Eukaryota; kingdom Metazoa; phylum Chordata; class Mammalia; order Diprotodontia; family Macropodidae; genus Notamacropus; species Notamacropus eugenii. The sequence goes on from NC_092874.1 coordinate 159,255,094, forward strand.
AAGTTTCACAGGTGAGGCCTGCATTCACAAAGAGGGAGAGGAAATAAAGAATCTATGTTTACATTAAATATTCTTGAATTTCACAGCCCATTACTAATCAGTCAATAAGCATTTATTATAGGGCAGTCATTGTGCTAAGTTCTAGGAATATTAGGAAAGGCAAAATCATTCCTGCTTTCAAGTTATAATGTCATGTAACAACATGTAAATACATACATACATACATATATATATATATATACATATATATATATATATGTGTATATATATATATATATATATATATATATGTACAAGATATATACAGAGTAGATGGAAGGAAATTTTAGAGAAGGCACTAGCATCTAGGGGGACCAGGAAAGGCCTCTTACAAATGGTAACATTTGAGTTGTCATGAAGGAAGTCAGGGAAACTAAGAGACAGAAATTAGGAAGGAAAATATTCTAGATATTGCAGTGATTTTGAAAAAGATCTTTTTTTGTAAAATATTAATGGATAAATTCTCAATTTAAATATATGTTGAATCAACTGGTCTATCTTCTTTTCAGTTGGGCTAATCAAGTGATTAGTGATCAAGCAGATCAACTCTTTGGCAGTTTTATTTAACTGCTCAGCGTTTGACTGTTATGACAGATTTTTCAGCTGTCTATCAATCTCCAAATGGTCAATTTGTTGGCAATAAACGTACTTTAAAACTCATTTATTTTAAATTCTGTAAGTGGACAAATACAAATGAGCCATTGCTAAAATGATGTTACTCTTAAAAAAAGTAGAAAGTAAAAAACATGTAGAATGGGTAGACAGGCAAATTACTCAACAGTCAAATCTAAGGGAGAAGATAATAAAAGGTAGTTGAGGAAGATGAGGTAAAAAAACACAAATACTGCCTGTTGATGACCCACTGTCAGGGTGCCATAGGGACCATGTAATTTTAGTTTTTCAACTGCCAACTGTTCTGTATTTAAAAGCAATTTCATTTCATGGTGATATCATTTATTCAAAGTCAAGAGAATATGTTGATGGTTGAGCACCCAAAAACACAGTTGTATGGACATGTATGCAAGGCTACTGCAAAAAGATTTATTGCCGGATAACAAGTTAATTTATAGAAATTATCTTGTTAATTTAGTTATTTGAAAAAATATATTCTTAAGTAAAATATGGTGATTAAAATAAGCATTTATGATTTACAACAAATTACATACCTAGAGTTTTAATCTTTCTTTTTTATATTTTTCTTTATGTTTATATAATATATTTAATTAAAGATTTAAATTTAAAATATATATCTAGGAGGCATATATTATGTTGTTATTTAATTCAGTTTTAATGAACGTTATTAAAATAACATGGAAAAGAAATAAAATTTAATTTTGAAAGAAAGTTATCTTCTCTCTTTAAGAACCTACAGCTTTATTGTATGTTTCCCACCACCATAATTGTAGATTATAATCTGTCTAGCTTTTCTTCTCATCCTATCCTCCATGTCTTCCAATAAATCCTCCATAAACCTTTGTCTAGGTCTCTTAATTTTTTAACAGATACCAGTCCAATGTCAATATTTGTATTGTTCATCACCACATGGACATCTCTTACATCACCAATAGAAGGAAGCACCTGTATCTTTGATACAGAGAGTAATGCAATATATTTGTTTAAAAAACACACACAAATGTAAAGATGAACAGTTAGAAACAACTAAAAGACAGAAATAAAACTATATGTCCTCATACTCTATTTTATTGCCTTTTTATACTGTGTGGTGTACAATATAAATATTCATTTTAATCTCCATCTTCTCCACATATTTAACACATTTAATTAAATTGACAAGATAATTTTAGAAGTTTATTTCAGATTCAGTGACAAGTCCATTACATCACCTGCACGCTCAGGAATCAGTACCAAATTCTTTGTCTTCTGCATGACAAGACAGTCACTTTGTCTAATCATACAGACTGCAGATAATGTCCATTGGTCAATTTCTTACCCATGAATCACCATTGACAATATATTGTATCTACTTCAACACAAAAAACATCCCTCTATTTTACTGTTCACACATGAAGTTTTGATTGTTTAGAAAATATGGTGTTTGATGATTGGCATACATATAGAATCACAGAAGGAATATCAGTGTTTTATTTATAAATGCTCTTTCAGTGAGCTAGCTTAGCTGGATCTCATGCCAAATTCTTTGAAGACTTATTTTCCTCTCCCAGTAATTTTGCTGGTTTGTAAAGTGACAATGCTTATCACCACTTTTTATCATCTTTCTGGCTCCACTGTTCTCCACCTGGTTTTTGGAAGCCTTCTCACCCTAGAGATGTCCCCATCTTGCCCCTCACTAAAGCCTGGCCCAGACCACCATGTCATAAGGTACCTAAGCCATGTTTGGTTAACTCTTGGCTGCACTCAGTCTCTGGACTTCTCCCACTTTTTCACCACCAAACGTCATTCTGTAGATGTTTCCATCCCCTGGCCCTCCATACTTATTGTTAGGTATCTAGTGTGGACCACCATTTCCTCAAGTGCCTTTGATATACTCACTTCACTCCAGGCTCAGGTCTTCACTATTCAGGTTTTTCTGTCATCTCTCCAGAAGCCTTGCCCTTAGGTAGTTACCATTCTCACCTTTATACCTTATCCCCTAACTTCTCCGTTCAATTTTATATTTTTCCCCATTGTAAGTAGATTGTAAGCTTGTATAGATTGTAAGTTCTTTGAAGATATGAACTCTCTTTTTTGCCTATATTTCTATCCTCACAACTTAGTCCAGTCCCTGGCACATAGCAGATCCTTAATAAATGCTTTATTTACCTGTGCCTCTATCCTGCTTAATACTGTCTGGCAAATAGCTTATATTCTACACAGGTGCTAGACTTTCCTGTCACGTCCCTATGTCTGGCAAGGAAATTGTTTGATATCTGAGGAAATTTCTAGTCATGTTTTTGCCTCTTCTTTGTGGCAGTTGTTTTACATTGGTAAAAATTTCTATAGTACATCATAATAATTGGATTGTCTTAAATTTATTTTATCCATTTCCAATTTTGCAGAATCAACACTTTAAATCATTTGGATTGGAGTCTTTTTAACTATGCCTCTTCTCCTTTTACTTTTCTAATTTATTATCAATTTTATCATTTTCCTCAGGGGTTAACTATCTGACAGAAAGCTCAGTCTGTGATGACTCATACCAATAATCATTTTTTGCCAATAAAAAAAATAGTGTGATTTTTATTTGATATATATCATGTCCACTACCTCCTGAGTCTCTTCTTGAAGAAAATATTCATCTCTGCTAGGCCATGTCTTTTGTAACATTTTTATCAATGACTTGGATGAGGGTATCAGCTATATCCTTATCAAATTTGCATATGATGTAAAGCTGAGGAGAAACGCTAACCCGATAAATGACAGCGTTAACATTCAGTTTACTGTTGTGGGCTGGAACGGTGAACAAATAAAAAGAATGAGATGAAAAGTAACAGGAATATACGTAAAGACTTCCATGTGGGTTAAAAAGTAATCTTCTTAAGTTCAACATTAGGCAGACATGACCATGTAGGAAGCAGATCATTTGAGAAAGACCTGAGGGTCTTAGGGAAATGCAAATTCAATTGAGTGAGAAGTGTCACATGGCAGGACAGGAAGGAAATGCAACCCTATTACATTGGGATAGAGTGTGTCATTGTACTTTGTTCTTGTCAGCTCACATTTCCATATCTAAAAGAATGTAATAGTAGTCTTAGTGTTTTGGGGAGGGGTAGTGGAAAGGTGGAAAATATTTTAGGAAAAACATGATCAAGCTAGAGAGTGGCCAGATGAAAGCAAAAAGAATGGTAAATACCTTGAATTCATGCTACAAGAGGACTGGAAATGGTTAAAGGAACTATGGATATTCAGTCTAGAATAAAGAAGTCATTTGTGGAGGTTGGGAAGTAAAATGGGACACCCAAGTCCAAGATTTTTTAATATATGGAAGATAAATTTGATTTGTTCTACTTGACCCTAGAAGGCAGAACTACGAACAGTAAGTGGAACTTACAATGGGACAAATTAGGCTTGATGTCAGTAAAAAACTTCCTAATTATTAGAGCTCTCCCAAAGCGGGATGAGTTGCCTTAAGAGGTAATGGGTTTTCTCACCTTCTAGGACTTGATACAAAGGCTGACATTGTTGAGGAAATTCCTAATCAAGTATGAGTTGGCTTCTGAGATCCCTTCTGAGATTCCATGATCCCATGTTGTGCAGATATGGAGCTGCTCTTGATAAAAAATGAAAGCACTCTGAGGATGGGAGACCTGGGTTTGAATCTCAGTTCTTTGAGCTTGGGTATGTCACTTTAACTCTATTTCCTTATCAGCATATGAGGAAGTTTGTTTTATTGGCCTCTATGGTTCCTTCCAACAGTAACATTCTATGTATCCTTAAACCATCCTGAAGATAAATGTCGTTGTATGTTTGTTTGACCAAAATGGAAAGGTCCTGAACTTAATTCACAGCTGTTGAATGAATTCCAGCTCTGCCTTCTTAATGAAAAGGAAAAACCGTAGATACCCTCACAGGGGTAAACCTCGTCTGTATAAACTGAAAAGGTCCTGAACTTAATTTACATCTAGTGAATGAATTTCTGCTCTCTCTTTACAATAAAAGGAAAAAAACTACTGATACTTCAGAGAGGTATTGAGGAGTCAGTTTTGTTAGGAGAAAAGATCTTTCCTGAGAAACATTTAGAGTGAACACTGCAGGATTCTGAATCCACCCCCTGGACAGTCTGGACAAATCATGTGGTTAACAAGTTGAAAGTCTGAGCAGTGTGTCATGGTGATTGCCTGCTGATGCAGCAGAATTATTTTTAAGTGTTATTTAATGGTCTTGGGTATTTTGTGGAAATAAAAATATATAGAGAGAGAATTCCTCTTTTGATAACCAGTGAGACTGGACTATCACAGAAGCACCATAAGATAACCTATACCTTTCAGACTTTAGCTAGATGCCCAGATATCTTTTAGAACCCAGCTTATTCATTCAAGTTTTACACTGCCTGACTATGTTTTTACTTTTTTAGTCAATTGAGTTGGCAAATCCCAGAATCATATTTAGAGCTGTTGAGATGGCATCCGTGAAATGAAAAATTCTGTCCAGTGTTGGTGCTGGGTATCATGGGAATTACCTGACCTAGCTTTGTACAAAAATCCCAAGTATTGCTATAAGACTTTCAAAAAATACTAATTATCAGAGTCCAGCAAAGTCAAGATTATACTTAATTCTTAACACTCTCCAACATGCCCTAGGATAAAGATGTACAGAACCCAAAATATGTGTGACTAGCTGAAATATGGATTCTAATTGTGCCCCATTTATGGACGAACTACAAATCTTGTTATACTAAAGGGTTCAAGAGAAAATCTGTTTCCTTGTTTTATGTCTATTCCTATACCTGAAGTTAAAAAACATCATTTCCTAGATATGAGTGGGTTATCTTATTTTTTATACTGAAGTGGTGACAATAAAAGAATGACAGGAAAAATTAATTTAGTATATTTAGCAATCAGGGCATTATAGAGTGCTCGCAGCATATTATAACTCTACTTCGATAAAACATATAGACTGACTTGAAAATAGCTGTTGACGTGATATTAAATAGAATCTAAATTTGCTCATTAATTGACCAGATAACCCACATATACCCTGTGAATCTCTCTCATGGGGGGGGAATCCCCTTTTGCTCAAATTGAAAATAGCCCCACTAAAGACATTCAAGTTTAAGAATTTCTTCCATTCTGTCCTTTGTTCCTCTATGGTATACATACAATATATGATCTGCTAGGCACTTAAAATTCTTCACAACTTGGTGGAAAACCACCTTTCCAAGTTCATCATATAATAATTCTCTTCATGTCTCTACAATCCAGCAAAGACAGCCTTCTGACTGCTCCTTATACATGGCATTTCATCTATATCTCTGCCCTTTTTGCAGAGGCTGTCTCCTATATGCTCCTTCTTTAACCCTACTTCTTAGAAAACCAAAGGCAGGTCAAATGCCACCTCTTATATGAGGTCTTTCCTTCCCCCCACCCCCCAGCTGTTACTGCTCCCTATGACCTAATATTTAGTTTCATGTACTTTTATGTGGACACGATACCTCCCTTGATAAAATATAAACTTTTTGAGGACAGAGTTTGATTTTTGTCTTTTTCTGCTCAGTGACTAACAACATGCTTCTTGGAACATGAGAAGTCCTTAATAAATGCTCACTAATTGATTGAAAAAAAATCAAACAGGAGAAATATCCATTCACCACTCATTTCTCGATTGATGACTTGACTCTTTTCCCCATTATAAGTTGGCTGTAGCCAACAAGAGATATCATGGTGCAACTGACAGAGTCTCCTGGTCTTAGTCTCCATACATAACAGAATGAATCCCATCTCTGTGATTTCCTTGCTTTATGACCCCTCACCTGTAAAATGTGCATAATAGTAGCAGCTATCTCCAAGGGTTGATATGAGGATCAAATTAAACAATATTTATAAAATGTTTGAAGTAGTGCCTGGCACATAGTAAGTATTTAATAAGTGTTTTTTTTTTTCCTTCTTTACTTTTTTTTCCTTCTTCAGTGTTGGTGGATTTAATCAATTAATTTAATCATTCTGTTAAATGGATTATATATTCCAACTCTTGAGAGCTTCCAGCTTCTCTAGTTAATTTAAATTAGTCATGGGATAGTGTCTCTGTCAGTTCTCTTGGGAACATATTTCATGTTCTAATCAGACTCACCATTAACAATCTTCCCCTGGTCAGAAACAGAGCTAATATAGTGTGATGAGAGAGTGGTGGCTGGTGGCTCAAACACAGTTCTGCAAGTCCACACATGTGGATTCTATTTTCAGCCTTTTGATTGATTGACTTTTGACTACAGGCAAGTCATTTCATCTTGCCCCCACAGTTTGCTCATCAGCAAAACATTTTAAAAGATTTCTAAATATTTCAGAAATGCTAAAATCAAGGCAAGCAAAAAGTATTATCAATCAACTGATACTTTTAAACTCTAATGTGAAAAGCAATATCCTCTCTCCTTGACTCATGACAACTATGTTCTCTGAGATATACTATCCTATCCTACTATGAAATTATTTGGCAATTATATCCACACTTAATTAATTTTGTGATTCCTCCTCCATAAAGTCTCTCCATCATATAGGGGAGCTATTTGGTGCTTCCCTTTCTCTGAATTCCTAAGTAGCTGTTGTCATTTGTATCATACAACTGAGCATTTGATTAGAAGCAGCAGAGAATGGTAGAAAAAGCCTTGGGGATAGAAGTTTGAGTTGCATCTATTTCAAAGTTAGTTCCAGCTTTGTGACCTTTGAAAAGTCCCAACTTCTCTGGGTACCCATTGTCTGGCATTTAAAATGAGGGGGATGGACTAACTCGACAATCTCTGTGGTCCTTTTGAGCTCTAAAATTCTATTTCCAAGCAGTTTCCTGTTTCCCCAGTTGCACTGTTAGTTCCTCAATGTCATCGTTCTTGTCTTATTTCTCTTGTACAACTTCCTCATAAGAGCTAGCCAGAGTGATAGGAACACAGTAAACACCTGCTGACTTTAACCTTTTATCTAAAATTTCAATGTTCTTTGAAGGTACCTAGGACGTATTTACTCAAGGTATTTACAATTAGTTCCCCTGTGATTGAAGCACTGACATAGAATATGACATTTTCTATGTTTTGAAAGATCCATTGCTCCTTTTAAAGTAGTGCTACTACTCACAAATAATAGCTAGAATTTATATCAAACTTTAAAGTTTACAAAGTATTTTATAAGTATTATCTCATTTTATCCTCACAGCAACTCTGTGATAGTTGAAACTATTGTTTTCTCCATTTTTCAGGTACAAAAGTGAGGTGGCTGGTTTTTTTGTTCCATTGACTGAGGAAAGGGAGATGAGTCAGAGTTTATACCAACCTGAAACTACTATTCTGGTTTAGAAATGGAGAGATAACTAGTAGGTCTTCACCTCTCATCAAAGGAACTCAACTTAGTTCACCAATACTTATATGGTGCCTGTTATACACAGAATATTGTGCTTAAATGGTAAGTGCAGCTAGATGGTAAAGCAGCTAGAGTGAGTAGGCATGGAGTTAGGAGGACCTGAGTTTAAATCCAGCCTCAGATACTTACTAGCTGTGTGATCCTGGGCAAGTCACTTGGCTTTGGTTTGCTTCAGTTTCCTTATCTGCAAAATGGGGATAGTAATAGCACTACCTTCCATGGTTATTGTGAAGAATGAATGTGGTACTCATTATAAAGCACCTAGCACAGTGCCTTCCACACAGTAAGTGTTATGTTATCTATTAGCATTATCATTACCTCCCCTCTGCCTCTAATTGCTTTGTATACACTTTATATGACACTCGGCTTGGCATAGTAAGTATATAGCAGTCCTCAAAGCCAAGAATATTTTCCTCTAACATATGTTGGTTGTGTGATTCTGGGCAAGTTACTTAATATCTTGGCACTCCGGGGAACTTTCTACAACTATAAGACCTAAGACTCTTAATGCGGTCTTAAGCTGTTAAATAAAGCCCTAAGAGGTTAAATAACTTAAGTAACTTTAACAACTTAAAATTGCACTGAGAGTTTTGGGACACTTTGTGGAAGTTGTAGCAAAGCTGCCGGCTTACATCAGTGGAGGGAGTTTCTGCACCTACGAGCTCCCCTATACCACTGTAATCACAGGTTAACCCCTTACTCCAGACAGACAGATAGATTTATATCTACACATCCATATTATATATATATATGTGTGTGTGTGTGTGTGTGTGTGTGTGCATACACATGTACATATATATATATGAAATACAAATGTGTAGTCTAAACATGGAATAGGGACTATAAATAGATGTGTAGATATCTATATAGCCCTTATTCCATATATATGTGTGTGTGTGTGTGTAAATGTGCATTTCATCATCCCAGTTGGATTATAAGTAGCTCCTTAAGGATAGGAAGTGTTTCACTTTTTTCTTGGTATCCCTAGAACCCAGCAGAATGCCCAGTACATAGTTGGTGCTTAATGTTCATTGATTTAGTGTAAGGAAATCTCCCAGGATAAACCTTGAAAGAAGTGTATTATTTCCCTTGATTTTACATGGCTCAGCGATGGGATGCATGACTAGCTGTCATTCTTAATGCCCCACTCTCTTACCACCCCCATATCCAATTGATGTTCAAGTATTGTCATTTCTGCCTTTGTAACATCTTTTGTCCATGTCCTCTTTCCTCCTCTGAAGCTGCCATCACCCCAGTGCAGGTTCTCATCAGTTCTTGCACGGACCATTGCAATAGTCTGCTGGCTCGTCTCCCTGACTCAAATTCATCTCCATTACAGTCTATTCATCACTCAGTAGTCAAATTGACCTTCCTAAAGCACAGGGGGTTAACCATAGCACCCCCATCTCCATTCAGTATAGTCCAATGACTCTTCATTACCTCCAGAAGCAAATAGAAAATCCTCTGTTTGACTTTTAGAATCCTTTGTAATCTAGCCCCTTTTTGCCTTTTCTGTCTTCTTGATGCCTTTCTCCTATCCAGGTACTGTGCTGAACTTCTTGCTCTTCCCTATGTCTGACACTCCATTTCACAATTCTCTCCATTTTTACTGGCTATCTCTCAGTCCTAGAAGCTGATCTCTCCTCTTCTCTACCTCCTACTTTCTCTAAGAATCTTTTCCCAGTACTCTTTACTTTAGTGTCTTTCCTCTAAGACTACTCCAAATTTATCTTGTTTGCATATTGTCTGTCTCATTAAACTATTATCTCCTTAAGAAAAAAGAGTGATTTTTCCTCCTTTCTTTATAACCCCAGCCCTTAGAAGAGAACCTGACACATAATAGACACCTAATAAGTGCTCATTGAATCACTGACTCAGAGATTGTTACCATTGACTACTAACTTAATGTTTCCTTCCATCAGTTCCCCTTCTGTAGAATATATAGGCCCCTATTTCTCCTGGAACAGTAGTTGAGAAGTAATTTTATATTAAGAGAAAGAGTGTGGTGGAAAATGGAAAATTGCAGGGGCAGGGGAGAGCAGAACTGATGATTTCAAAGGAAACTTTTAGTTCAAACTTTCTTTCATTCAGTGGTACTGGGATACAGTGGCGATGACTAAATTCCAGGCCAAAAGTGCCAAAAAAAGTACTGATTACATATCTTCTATTGGTACCAATTCTTTGAATATTTGTATTTGGTCCAGCACTTTCTATTAAAAGAAAAACAATGCTTATAAAGTGTTGTAAAACTTAGACAAGTTAGTAAACAAAGCCTTGTCCAAATAATATCGCCACATATTCTGATTGTGACAAATGGGGCCGACAAATGGGGCCTCATCAAGAATTCAAGGACCTTAAAGATGTCTGAAGCATTTAAGGTTCAGGAAGTTCTTTGTGATCATAGGAGACTGTGATGTAAAGAAGTCATTCACCTAACATTTAAGTTTAAGCAAAGGGCTGGCTCAGGAAGAAAAAACCACTGAATCAAAGCTTCTCAGCCTACCTAAGAAAATAGCAAAATTCTGGAGTTTTTCTCTTAACTCAGTGGTTCCAGATAGGCTCCATGATACTTTCTGTCATAGGAAGCTACATGTAGGTTTGTAGTTTTCTAGGATAAATCTAACAAACTACAGTAATTATTGTTTTAATTAAGAACAACAACAAAAACCCCACAGAACTGCTAAGACCAAAGTAACGGCTATTTTCCTCATTTTTGCAGGGCTAGTTTTGCTGGCCAGGCAAAAATATAATTTTTGTTCATGTGGCACTTAATTGTGAACAGCAATGGCAAAGGATTTTAGAGGTCAACAGGTCCAGATGTTTGGTCATTAGTCACCACCATCTAAACCACCTTTAGTATAATAAATATGGATAAAATAAGGAAACACTTCAGCCGTCAACAAGATTAGTGTTCTAGACTAATAGGACCCTGATTCTGCTTTTTAACTTTGTTAACGTTTAACCCTTCCAGGGCAGAGGATTTCACTTGAAGTAAATCTCTTCTCCCACACTGCTCTTATATTCTGAAGTTTATATACATTCATTAATGGCACTTCCATTCACCAAAGAAGGGCAGCCGTGCTTTTAAGTATTTTAATACTTTACATCACACTTCATATCTTTTTTTTTTTTTTCCAAACATCTTGGAATGTTTAAGAAGGTGGCTGTGTTGGACAGTCAAGTAATTGTCTGATAAAGTAGCCCATGTCTGTAGTTGTGAAACAACACACTTGAAAGAATTTATTAAGCCAATTATTGGCCTACTCTGTAGGCATCTGAATAGTTAAATTATTTTTAAAATTTTGTCTATTTTTTTGTTTGTTTTCCTGCTTGGTTTCTGCATTGTCTGAAAACGAAACAACAAATAAAGAGATTTCTGCAACTTGATGTCTCTAATCTGATAGATTTCACAGGCTAACATTCCAACACAACTGGTGGAAAAGTGAAATCTTTGATTAGATAAGTGGGTGTATTGTTTAGCTAGAAGATGCCAAGTAAGCAGTTTGATTCTTTTTTACAGAATTCAACAGTTGCCTTGGCATTATGTAAACCTAATCCAAATCTAATCTACAATAGCTGTTGTTCCATATGTGCATGGAAGGAAGGGATTAGGTAGAGAGGACATAAATCCTTGTAGTTTAATTTTGAATATGGTAAAAAGTTGTTCTATTTTAGAATATTAACTCTTTGTCTCTTTTAAAAAGGAATGATTTTTAAAAAATTACTTAAATTACTTCAGTAATTCAAAGGTTAAACCTGAAAGGGTTAAAAAAAGTACTTTTAAATCCGTCACAAATCAACAAAAGTTAATTACCATCTCTGCTTGTCTAGTACCCTGTTTGGGAACAGATTCTCATATCTTGAATTTTCAAAAGGCTTAATTTCTCTTACATATCCATGTTTTTTAATTTATGCCTCTCAGGTAAAATATTATTTCTGTTCCATACTGAAAGATTATTTTGATTGATAGAAGTCTATACCAAATTGCAGAATGCCCAATCCACTGTCTGGATTTGTTTGGTTTCCTTCAATACAACATTACGTGGTGAAGGCAAAGTATTAGATTTGATGCTTATATGGGTCACTTATTTCCACTATGCTCTACAGCCACAGACTACACCCATACTCTGTACAAATCTGGGCATGTGAATATGTCAGCACAATAATATCACTGCTATGGGGGAAAGGAAGTTTAAAAATATATATATAGCTTGAACACTGTGGGTGTCTAGCTTCTTAAGTAGGAACATTGTAATATTTGACATTTTTCATCTGTTTTAAAGGCCCTAGCCAGACAATATTGAATGCAATCATTTATGAAAAAAAAAAGGTCTCTGAGATATTCATCACCAATGGTAATTTGGTGATTCTCTTTTTTTTCTTTGCAGCATGTAGTTTCCTGTTTTCACAAAAGGTAGGGATCTCATTATAGGCTGTCTCATGGCATTGTGCCTTCAGATGAAAAGCAATAAATTTAGTCAGTCATCTGGATGTTGTCTGCATGATGCTAAACATCCAAATACTCACAAACATCCAGATAATTAACTACATTTTTCACTTTCAATCCAGATGTTTTGGTGTTGCATAGCAATCAGTTGTTGATGTACTAAGACTCAGAAACCATATCCTATATTTTTTCAGAGCTATTTCCCAAATGAGATAAACAATGTTTATGTATAATGTATGTATATGTTATATGCACATTTCATGCAGTGTATCCTATTACGTACACATATATATATATACATATATATATATGTATTTCAATTCAGAGAAGGTTATCAGTGGTATTCATTTGCTCTAGTTATAAATCTAAAAACAAGCTTTCCAAAGCCTGCATCTATCCTCATTTAATCTGGGAACATTGTCACAATTTATGTAACGTGCTGCTCTAAAGGTTAACAAGAAAACATCCAATTTCTTTTTTCAAATGTCAGCCAAACACTTTATAGATTTTTCCTCCGTCCCCTTCTGTAGCCCCCTTTAGTTAAATTAGTACAGCTGTCTGAAAGATCAGATTTAAAGCCTTCAAATGTTCTCTTGGTCTTAGAACAGATGCCTCAGGAGACTTGCCAGCTGAAAGGTAAGTTGGATTAGAGGAGCCTGTTTTCCAAGTACTTTGTATAAACAGAGCTGACAGGCACCAAAGGGAGGGCACCATTTGTCTATTAGAGGATCTATGGAACCTGAAGAGAGTACAAATTTTTACCCTCTAAGCATGAAATGGACTGGCCAAGAAGCAATTCCAGACTTCACCAATGAACAAGGAAAAAATAAGATACTTTACAGGGTGGCAGGTTTCTAACCGATGTGTTTGAAGCATATAGAATAGGGTGGAGGTGTGAGGTTGAAAGCAATTAATGCATCAGTCTAAGAAGGACATCAGCCTGGGCACAGTTCCCCAGTGGGAATATTTAGCAAATACTAAATCTCAGCACATGAAGGTTGAGATCTGGTTTCAGTTCACCACAAAAGCATTAATATCAATGGAAGCCGTCCTCACTGGACAGGTAGTGACTAGACATTGTGAAATCTGAGGCAGGCTAGTCTGCTCGGAGCATTTGAAGTAAGAACGGGCTTATGGAGTAATACTGCACCTGTTTATTTTTACCAAGTGAGAGTTTGGGCAATTTTTTACTCCTTTCTGAGGATAACTGAATCTTTACTGTCATTTTCACAGAGCTGGACAGCACAGGTCCAACGTGTGAGGTATTACTGAACAGTTGACATAAATGGAAAGCCCATATTGGCATTCTGCCTAGATAAGCAAAGGCATAAAAATGTATGAATGGAGGGGAGAGGGGGCGAGAGAGAAATTTCCATTGTAGTAGTTGTGGGAGTATTACAGAGAGAGAGAGAGAGAGAGAGAGAGAGAGAGAGAGAGAGAGAGAGAGAGAGAGAGAGAGAGAGAGAGAGAGGAAGGAAGGAAGGAGGGAGGGAGGGAGGGAGGGAGGAAAGAAGGAAGGAAGGAAGGAAGGAAGGAAGGAAGGAAGGAAGGAAGGAAGGAAGGAAGGAAGGAAGGAAGGAAGGAAGGAAAAACAGTACTTTTTATCAGTTCTGAATTTTTTGTACTTCTTTCATTTAATACTCTATAACAACTGTGTCTTTTAACAATGCTTTGCACATAGCTGGAACTGAACAAATATTTGTTGAATGGAAATTTTGAGAATTCAATGAAGTCCTACATGAATAGTCTGAATATGTATTTTTATACCTTCTTTTCTGGTGTTCATTTTTTTTGTTATATTTTGAGTTCTGAGCTGTCTCCCTCCTTCCTTCCCAACTTTATACTAGGGAAGAATAACATTTGACACACACACACACACACACACACGTACACACGTGAAACCAAATAATATATGCTTCCATATATCAGTTCTTTCTTTAGAGGAAGGTAACATCTTCTGTCATAAGTCCTTTGTAGGTTCATTTAAATATTCGTATTATGCAGAATAACTTAGTTATTCACAGTTACTCTTTCAGTATTATCTTCGTTGTGCTCATTTCCCTCTTCATTATTTCATGCAAGTCTTTCCATGTTTTCCTAAAATCAACCTGTTCATTACATCTTACAGCACAGTACTATCACAGCGTATTTGTTTTTAATTTTTAGTTCTTCATACAGCTTGCAAACATTTGGACAATTAGGAGCCCAAATTGACCATAATTTTATTTTTCTTTTAAACTATTCCATTAGAACTACAGACATTGCACTAACTACTCCCTCAGAAAGCATCCTTTTATTTGAGTTAACCCAAGTATGATGTTGTTCTGATATGTCATTCAAATGAAAGGAGGTTTGGGAGCTTCTGGCCTTTATCATGAGGCTTCCCAGTCCTGAGTTATCTTAAGCCTCATTCAAAGAGATAACACATGTAAGGAACTAGCCAAGGAATCCCAATACACTTGTCCCAGAGTTTTGTTTTGTTTTCTAAAATGAATTGGTATGACAAAACAAAATGGAAAGATATTTGGATAATATCACAATCATTCTTTATAGCTACATTAAAAGCATGAGCAATATTGAAAATTAATAAATACTTTAAAAATCATTGACTTTGACATTCCTGGGCTTAAATCTATGTCTGTAAATTTCATTGAATTCATTCACTTTATCATGTTCATCAAATAAACTGAATTGTTATCTCCTTGTTAGATTAAAATGGTAGGATATGATTTTTATTATATTTCTTGTGGCTTTTATTAGGTTATATATTTTTTAAAGAAATGGAGACATGAAAAGTCATCTTCATTACTTATTAACCAAGTCCTGAACCAATTAACAACTTGTCTGAGTTGCAATTCTTTGTCTGTAAGATGGATATAGAGATGTAGCCTTAAAATCACTCAAATATTGAATCCCTGAACACAGAATATTATTATCAAATGAATCATTTTCCCAACTAATTTAGTCATCAGATATATCTGTGCTTGAAATATATCCATAGAACCTAAAAATTCTTGCTTGGAGTTGTTAGAAAGCTGGGATAACTTTAGGATAAAGGAAGTCAATGAAATTTGAGGACAAAATGAAATTGTGTCTTTCCTCTTTGAAAAAAATCCATATATGACATACAAAAAAATTGCTTTATATTTGCTGGCTACTTTAGGAAAAATATCACTAGCATGACAATTTTCTTAGAGAATCCATATTCATATGTCATGAAACAGCCTTCCCAGGATACTATTCCTTCATATGTGCTTTCTTCTGTTAGGATATAAGCTCTCTGAAGGCTGAGATTGTTTTCTTTTTATGTTTGTATCTCCAATGTTTAGCACAATGCCTGGCACAGAGTAAATAAACACTTAATGAATGCTTTTTATTCCTTCGTTCATTCATCATACATGTGCATTATGTCATGTATATATACCTCATAAGACACTAAAAGATAGTGTTTAAAAATACTAGTTGTGTTCAGTAGACATAAGATTTGAGAAATGATATTTGAGTATGTAGATATAGAGTTTTCAAAATAACAGTTCATCTACTATTAGTTTATTACTTATTTGTATTAGTTAATTTGC
This sequence comes from Notamacropus eugenii, assembly GCF_028372415.1. NCBI lineage: Eukaryota > Metazoa > Chordata > Mammalia > Diprotodontia > Macropodidae > Notamacropus > Notamacropus eugenii. Next base: position 159,271,176 of record NC_092874.1, read on the forward strand.
TATAGGAAAATTTTATAACTGGTGATTAAAAATGATGTTCCTCCTTAATCGTTTTAGTTCTTAGCCACTTATGATTTAGATTAGTTGACTGTTGTGTAAATTAACCCATTACTCAACTCAATGGCTTCAACTAGTAAAAGGTAATACTGACATCAGTAATTTGGAATACATGATAATTCCAAATTAGTAAAGTGAAAAAACTATCAGTTGTGTGATTTTTTTTTTCATAAAGAAGTAAGCAGTAGTCAAGAAGGGCCAATTTACCAAGTAGTTCCCTGGTGGTCTGAAAGATATTTTTTTAAAAAGTCAACTAAAGAAAAAACATTTCTTTTGTCTGACAAGAAGATCCAGATAAGTTGCAAAAATATTGGACTGACTTTGAAGAAAAGTACTCTACAAATGTAAGCATTACATATATTTGTTGAATGAATTACAATATTATGAAAAGCATTTGAAATGTGAAAAGTCTAAAATGAAAAACTGAAGAATCATAAAAATGCTATTAGACAAAGGGGCTTGATCATTTGGACTTTTTAAAAAATAGATCAATACACAGCTGCTATAAAGTGATCACCTACAAACAGAGAAAAAATTAAATAGAACTTTAAAAACAAATGAAATACCTTTAACACTTGTCAAAATTGGAAAAAAATAAGAATTTATGTATGAGACTAGCTGGTAGTTCCATGTAGTTACAACAATTTATTCACCAAAGTCTCTTTCCCATTAAAACTCCTTTGTTGCCATATGTAATTAACTAAAAGAAGAAAATGCTTTAACAGATTGAAAGAAAACACAAAATTGTATCCAAAAATTATTTGCCAACTTGAACATTTCTAGTGAAGTATAGTACTGCATCCCAGTCCAATTTTGGAAGAAAAGAAAAAAAACACTCTACTACTGTAGATTTTGTTACTCATTTTTCACTACCTTATGGCTTCCTTTAACTTTCGCTCATTCAACCAAAATAAATAAATAATTTGAGAATCACACAATGTATAATTTCTGTTTTCTACATAGTAAGGTCTATGTTCAATACACAGTCCGTAACACTCTTGTTTTCTTTGTACTTTGTAAATGAAGGTTAAGCCTCTGAGCTGAAAATGCAGTTTGGGTAATTAAAATGAAGCTGGCTAACTTCATATACACACACATACATATGTGTTCATATACATGTATGTATAGGTATAGATATGTATGTTCACATATGTATATAAATATGTGTGTGTATATTTTATATGCACATGTATAATATATACACACACAAATACATTTGAGTTCAATAAAATTTATTTGAAGGAGGATCAGATTCATGCCCCAGTTATAGTTAAGAAATCAAATGAGATATGTATAAATCATTTTGCACAATCTTAAAGTTTTTGTTATTATTAATAAATGATCAAATTATTAAATCATAAGAAGAAAACTGAAGCAATGTATCTTATCATGAAAAACTAATATCATTTATGTGGATAATGCATTTGAAATATATGATAATCCATTCAGAGCTAGGGTGAAAATTACCTTCATGTTGTCTATAAAGATGTAAATATTTTGCATAGTAGTTTAATAATGTTAAGATTTCAGGGATGTTAAAACTACTTAAGAAGTAGTTAAAACTACTTTTTTCCTAGTTTTTTTTTTCCTTATATTCCTTTTGTTTTTAAAAACAACCAACCTTACTTTTGGGGGATGATTTAATTAATGTTAAATTCCCTCTGCCAATGTGGATTCCAAATCTTTTGTTCCTTAATAAATAATCTTAAATTGCCTTAACCAGAAAAAAAAAAATCATTATCTCATTATCTGGTATCCAACACCTGATAATGACCCTCTCCCAATGTGGCTAGTCTGGTCTCCAGGCCACAGACATACAATCTGTTAACAAGCCTGGAGGTTCCTTTCTGTTGTAGCACCAAGATCAGGAGCAATCCAAAGGCAACCTGGAATCATGTAAGTACTTTACTGAGCCTAAATGACTCCAGTACAATGCTTTGAGAAACAAGCTTCCCCTGCATGCATAGCTTGAGTTCATCTTCCACTCTAGGTAGGGGAGGTTGTATTCACTAATCCACACTTCTGAGGTACTTATCAATGCTCCTTCCACTTATTCTCCTATCTTATTTATAGTTATTCCTATAAGGTTAATGTTATTCCCATTTTGCTGATGAGAACACTGAGGCACAGAGAAGTTAAGTGACTTGCCTGGGATCACACCGCTAGTCAATGTCTGAGGCAGGATTTGACCTCAGGTCTTCCCGACTCTAAGGGCTGCATTCAATTCACTGCACCACCTTGCTGTGATGCCATTTGAGGTTCTCTTAGAGCAGGTAGCTGTCTCACCTTGGTTGCGTGAGACCCATATTAGACCTTGAATAATCCCATAATAATCAGGATCCTATTATCATTTATTATCTCCTTCCCTGGTAATTACTGATTTTCTTCATTCAATCAGGAAATGTGTCTTCATCTCTTCTCCTTTTTGGGAAAGATTTATTGATGCTATTTTGCTATTTGCTCTTGCATCGTAATCATTTACTATTAAAACACTCTTTCACTTTTGAAATCACCCTTTTAAAAAGTCGACTAACACTTATTAAATGCCTACTATTTGTAAAGTACTATGCTTTGTTATAGCAAAGAACAACATCTAAGTAAAACCAACAGATATAATGAATACCATCATTGGCATCCACCTCTCTACTAAGAGAAAGTTACCTCTGTTAACCTTGAGATAACATACTTTTAATAAGACAGTCTTAAAATAGTACTAACATAGCACCACTGAGAGGGCTTCTACTTTTCATTCTTGGAGGGTGGAAGGCCAACAACCTAATCCTTTTTACCCTAACTGTGCCCAAAAGAAACGCTAACAGTTATAGTAAATAAAATTATAGGGAACTTCAGAATCATTTATCTTGGAAATGAAAGGCATATATCCTAATACTATCTTTTAATGAAACCACCTATACCATTTTAAAGCTTCTGCTTCACATTCGCAGGATCATCACATCATGGATATAGAGTTGAAAGGGAATTTAAAGGCATTCAAGCCCAACCTCTCACTTTGCAAATGAGGAAACTGAGGTCTAGAGACATTGTGATTAGTCCAAATTCACATAATTAGCAAGGGGGCAGAGATGGGATTTGAGTCTGACTCCAAATTCAACACACTTTTTACCATGGCATGGTCCAATTCCTGTCTGAAACCTTTCTAGCTTTGTAAGATCTAATAGTTCTTGTGTTGCACTGTCATGGCCTATAAGAACTCTCCCTCTATATTATAATGAAGTAGTAAAATAGGATTTTGTGGAGTCCCTATACAAAAATCATATCCTAATGAAACACTGCACAATATTTTCATGAAAGAAAATAGTTTTATTGGCCTACACTTGTTCTTTTATCCATTGATTGGAATAATGTGAATTGTCTGACAATATACATGGGAGCCAAATTATAAAAGGCTTTAAATGACATGTTGAAGAGTTTGATTTTGTCCTAGAGGCAGGAGGGACTCCTTGAAAAGTCCTAAGCAGGACTTTGTTTTAAAAAATTATCTTGGCAACTGTGTGATGGATGAATTAGAGGGGCAAAAGTGGATTCATAAAGACCAATTACTGCAATAGCCCAGGTGAAAAGAGGTGAGGTCCTGAAATAAGTTGGTGGCTATGTGAGTTGAAAGAAGTGGATAATGTGATCTATGTTGTGTGGCTAGAATCTACAAGATATGGCAACAAGATATTGATGAAAAGGGAGAATCAGAATCTCTGTTGATTCAGAAACTCTATGTATAGATGACTAGAAGAATGATTTCAACTGATGTGGAATTTAGAAGGAGGCAAGTTTAGAGGAAGACAGTAATCAGTTCTATTTTTGTACATATTGAGTTTGAGAAGTCAATCATACATCTAGACAGAAACAGTTAACAAGAAGCTGGTGATAGAGGACTAGAAACTCAATAAACATCTGAATATACAATTTTAGAAATCATCTGCTTAGAGAAGATAAATGAAATTAAAGGAACTGATCTGGCCACCAAATTAGAGGGTGAAGAGAGAGAAGAAAAAACACTCCAAGACAAAACTTGAAGGAGAGGACTGTTACTCTTTGAGAGTAAGACATGAGTCATGATACAGCAAAGGAGACTGGGTAGTGGTAAAATGTGTAGGAAGAGAATCTGAAGAAAAAAAAAGTCACAAAAATCAAAGGAGGAAAGAATTTCTAAAAGGAAAGTGTGGGCAGAAGGAATGAGGATTAAGAAAGATGAGTACTGAGAAAAGACTATTACATTTAGTAATGAAGAGATTTTTGTTAACTTCGATGAAAGTAATTTTAGTCAAGTGTTGGGATCAGAAGCCAAATTGCAAGGAGCTGAGAAGTGAATTGGGAGGGGAGGAAACAGCAGAAACAAAAAAAGTGTTGGGTTTTTTTCTAAGACTTTGGTGGGTGGAAGGATGCCATCAGGAGCATCCTTCTCTCTTCTCCCTCTTAACTGCTCACATGTTTTGAATAAGTTGGGAGTCAACAACTCTATTTCTTCCAATGACATGGAGAACCAGCAGGTTTTACCATATGTCTAGCCTCTTCTTTATCCTCTCATGTACTGTACTCCTTCCACCTCTTGGTACTTTCCCCACATCAACACCTTGATTTGGCTACACATTCCTTCTTTCTTATTCTCAACCTCTTGATGAACCAGCTCAACTCTATACTGTCTTCTAATCTTAAATTACTTGTTTCCATAGCATATTATCAATCACAGCTTGTCAGATTTCAACCTTAAACTACTCCCAACATCTGCCATTTTAATTCCTACTTTGTGCTACTGAACAGAGTTGGAGGAAGTCATGAAACCATGATGACTGATTCACTATGAATTTATGTTATCTCAACTGGGCCTTCTCTGTAGCAAGGCAATCTGTCAACAACCTAATCAATTCTCTTTCTCACTTACTATACCAGCTGTTCCAAATTTCCCTTCTCTCCTCAAATCTCCCGACAACCTCCTCTCAGTCCTTGATATGACCCTCCCAAGTGGGATTTCACTTCATACTTCATGTTCTTTTTCAAGAGCCCCACTTCTCCTCATCTCACATCTTCTTAATAGCATCCCCATCATCTTTTCCTTTATTCTCAATTCTAAAGAATGACATTCTTATGTGCACCACTGATTTCAACTCCTATCTTCAGCAGATTTCCTTTACTATCCTTTCTTCTCTTTCTCTAATTGTCCATCTCTCCCTGTCTTCTAGCTTCTTCTCTGCTGTCCAAACACCCATGAGTGTCTCCCTCATCCTTAAAAAAATCCTCACTTTACCCTACCATTTTCTCTCTATATGATGATATATACTCTCCCTTTCTCAGATAAACTCTTAGAACATTCAACACTTTTACTTTCCTTCCTTTCTCTTCTAAATTCTTTGCCATCTGACTTACTCCATCATAATTCAGTTGAAACTACTCTGTCCAAAGTCAACAATGATCTTTTAATTGCCAGATCTAATAACCTTTTCTCAGCTTAATGCATATTGATCTGTCTGGATCATTTCATATTAATCACTTTCTCCTCCAGATTACTGTCTCCTCTTTGAGTTTTCATGACACAATTCTCTTGATTCTCCTCCCAGTCTCCCTTTTCTTGTCTTGCTATGTCATCCTCTCTATTCCTCCCACTAAGTGGTTCTGTCCTGTGCTCTCTTCTCTTTTTTATCTATTACCTCTCATTTAATTTCATTAGATCCCATGCAGGTGACTCTGTGCTCTATGCACCCAGCCCTAGTCCTGAGTTCTAGGAGTTCAGCTGAGTTCAGCTGCCTGATGAACATTTTGAGCTGAATGTTCCATAGGCACCTCAAAATCAACGTGTTGAAAACAACACATTATCTTTCTTGCAATCCCCTCCTCTAGTCTTCCTTTTTACTACCAAGGGCCCCACCAGTCTTCTAGTCACTAAGGTTCAAAATTTTGGCATAATCTGCACTCCTCCCTTCCATTCACTGCACATACCCAGTCAGTAGTTAAATCTATTGTTTCTTTCTCTACAATATCTGTCACACATCTTCCCTTTTCTCCAGTCACACAACCACCATTCTAGCCCAGGTGTTTTATCACCTAGAATATTGCAATTAATTCTTAATTGTTCTCTCTGTCTCAGGTTTCTCCCTAATCTAATCCATCATCTACATAACCACCAAAATGATTTTGCTGAAGTTCATATTTCACCATGTCAGTTCTCTCTCTCCCCACCACACTCCTTCATTAAAAAAAAACTCTTCTGACTGCCTATTCCCCCTAGGGTCAAATATAAACTCCTTTTAAAGCCCTTCATGATCTTTTTCTCTCTTTGAATCTTCATATAAAATATTTCCTTCCACAAACACTGCAGTCCAACCTTACTGTCCTACTTAACATTCCTCACCTGCAACACTGCCTTTCTTGTTTCTGCTTCCATCTAAATTCTATTTCTTACTTTCTGGATTTCTCTACATTCTTACCATCAGCATCCTGACTCTGGAGATGTATCCATGCTGCAGTCCCCTTTTCTGCTTGGTGAGTTCTTAGTTTCAATAAGCATTTCATGAGGTATCCAGGCCATGTATGCTCAGTACACTCTTGGCTCCAGTCCTTGATCATCTCTACCTTCTCACTAACGGCCTTGCCCCTGTCCCTCATTTTCTAGCTCTCTTTTATGTATTATCTTCTTCTTTTACAATGTAAGCTCCTTGGGGGCAAGGACTGCATTTTATCTTTATATTTGTGTCCTTCATGCAGCACAGTGTCACAGTAAGTGTTTAATAAATGCACTATTATCCATCCATATATCTATGTATCTTACAATCCTTGTCTGTCTTCAAGATTCAATTCATTTCCCACTTTCTGCAGGAGGATTTTATCTGTCCACCTGATCTAGCAGGTACCCTTCTAAGGTTACCTCTCATCTCTTCTATGTACTTGTATTTATCTAATTATGGAGATCTGCTTTATCCATTAAGATGTGAAGTCATAAATCTATGTAAACTTGAGATTGAGGGAAACTTCTTACTTAAAAAAATAAGGAAGGAGGGAGGTAATAGACATTCATTAAGTACCTGCTATGTGTCAAGCACTGTGTGTCCTAAACACTTTCCAAATATTACTCCATTTGATCCTCATAACAACTCAGTCGGAGAGGTGCTATTATGACCTCCAACTTAGCATTGAGAAGATGAGGCAGGTAGAGATTAAGTGTCTTGCCCAGGATCATACAGGTAGTAAAATGTTTGAGGCCACATTTGAACTTCCTGAATCCAGGCTCAGCAGTCTCTGTCCTAGTCACCTGGGGCATGTTGGTATTCATTTGTTTCAGTCCTGTTCAACTATTGGTGACCCCATTTGGGATTTTCTTGGCAAAAATACTGCAATGGTTTGCCATTTCCTTCTCCAGCTCATTTTACAGATGAGCTACTGAGGTAAACAGGGTTAAGTGATTTGCCCAAGGTCACATAACTAGTAAATGTCTGAGGCTACATTTGAACTCAGGAAGATGAGTTTTTTGGATTACAGACCCAGAACTCTATCCACTGTGCTTTAATACCTCTTGGCTTATTGGTTGATTGATTGATATTATAGCTGAAGAGATTGAATCTCCAAGAATTGAAGTTATTTGCCCAAGATCTCATAGTGACAGAAACAGGTTCTAAGCCCATTATCCTCTGATTCTAAATCCATTTCACCAAACCACACTGTGTAGTCAATGAGGAAGGAGCCAGTAAATGAGGAGAGAATAGAAGATGAAAGAAAGATCTTTTTTCACTCCATATTGTCTCATGAATAAATCTACTACACAGACAAGCCTGTCAAATGTGTAGAAAGGCATCTTAATAGAAGAGAGTCAGGTGAACTAATATTTCTCTAGAGATGATCTATAACTATTTTTATTTTTTAAATATATAATTTATTTATTTTTCAGTTCTTAACATTCACTTCCGCAAGAATTTGAATTCAAAATTTTCTCCCCTTCTCTTCCCACCCCCCACTCCAGAACAGCAGTCTCTCCTCCCTTCTATTACTCACCCTTCTTCTATCCCCCTACCCCTCTATTTTCCTGTAGGGCAAATAGATTTCTTTACTCCATTGCCTGTATAGCTTAATTTCAATTGCATGCTAAAACAATTTTTAGCATTCATTCTTAAAGTTTTGAGTTCCATATTCTCTCCCTCCCTCCCCACCCATCCTCATTGAGAAAACAAACAATATAGATCATACATGTGTAACAATGCAAAGCACTTCCATAATGTTTACGTTGTAAAAGACTAACTACCTTTCCCTCTGTCCTATCCTGCCCTTCATTTATTCCATTCTCCCCCTTGACCTGTCCTCCCACAATAGTATTTGCTTCTGATTATCCCTTTCCCCAATATGCTGTCCCTTCTGTTACCTTCCCTCTCCTATCCCCTTCCCCCTTGCCTTCCTGCAGGGTAAAATAGATTTTCATATCCAATTGAGTGTGTTTTATTCCCTCCTTAAGCCAAATCCCATGAGAGTAAGGCTCAATTATTTCCTTTTGTCCTCCCCCCTTCCTCTCCATTGTGGAAGATTTTTCTTTCCTCTTGTATGTGAGATGATTTGCTACATTCTATCTCTCCTTTTCTCTTACCACTAGTACATTCCGTTTAACAGTAAATTTTATTTTTTTTAAATATTCTCCCTTCATATTCAGCTCACCATGTGCCTTTTATGTGTGTGTATATGTATATATATATACACACATATATACATACATACATATACACATGTATATATACATACCTACACATATATAATATACACATACATACATACCCATATACACCTACATATATATATTCCCTCTAACTACCCTAATATTGAAAAAGGTCTCATGAGTTATGAATAACATCTTTCCATGTAGTGAAGTAAACAGTTCAACTTTAATGAGTTCCTTGAGGCTTCTCTTTCCTATTTAACTTTTCATATTTCTCTTGATTCTTGTATTTGAAAATCAAATTTTCTATTCAGCTCTAGTCTTTTCAACAAGAATGCTTGGAAGTGCTCTATTTCATTGAAATTCCATTTTTTACCCTGAAGTATTGTACTCAGTTTTGCTGGGTAGGTGATTTTAATCCTATCTCCTTTGACCTCTGGAATATCATATTCTAAACCGTTGAATCCCTTAATGTAGAAGCTGGTAAATCCTGTGTTATCCTGATTGTATTTCCACAATACATAATTGTTTCTTTCTGGTTGCTTGTAATATTTTCTCTCTGACCTGGGAACTCTGGAATTTGACTATAATATTCCTAGGAGTTTTCCTTTTGGAGTCTTTTTCAGGAGGTGATCAGTGAATTCTTTCCAATTCGATTTTACCCTCTGATTCTAGAATAGGAGGGCAATTTTCCTTGAAAATTTCTTGAAAGATGATGTCTAGACTCTATTTTTGGTCATGGTTTTCAGTTAGACCAATAGTCTAACTCCCCTGGATCTATTTTCCAGGTCAATTGTTTTTCCAGGAAGATATTTCACATTTTCATCTATTTTTTTTCATTCTTTTGGTTTTGTTTTATAATTTCTTCTTTTCTCACAAAGTCATTAGTTTCCATATGCTCCATTCTAATTTTTAAAGGACTATTTTCTTCAGTGAAATTTTGAGCCTCCTTTTCCATTTGACTAATTCTGCTTTTAAAGCATTTTTCTCCTCATTGGCTTTTTGGACCTCTTTGCCATCTGGGTTAGTCTATTTTTAAAGGTGTTATTTTCTTCAGCATTATTTTAGGTCTTTAGCAGGCTGTTGACTCACTTTTCATGATTTTCTTGCATTGCTCTCATTTTTCTTCCCAATTTTTCCTCCGCCTCTCTTACTTGATTTTGAAAATCCTTTTTGAGCTCTTCTCTGTCCTGAGACCATGGCATATTTTTTTGGAGGTTTTGAATGTAGAAGCCTTGACTTTTATGGCTTTCTCTGATGGTATGCTTTGTTCTTCCTCATCTGAAAGGATGGAAGAAAATACATTTTCACCAAGAAGGTAACCTTCTATAGTCTTATTTTGGGGGGTAGTTTCCCAACCAGTTACTTGGCTTTTGAGTCCTTTGCCAAGTGGAGGGTAGACTCTAAGGACCTGTAAGTTCTCAGTTCCTCCAAAGTGGCACAATCAAGAGAGAGGAGTTTACTCTTCTCCTGGCCTGCACTCTGTTCTGGGAGCAACCACAAGCACTCTGTTCTGCCCAGGATCTGTAAGTAGCATTCCCTCTCCACAGCCACTACCAGCTCCACCATGCCAGCACCAGTGCTCCTCCTTACACCCCAGAACCACCACTCAGGACTCAGACTTTGATCAGCCACTCAATTCTCCCAGGCTCTTTAGGCAGAGGGCTCCAAAAATGGATGCTGCAGCCACCCTGTGGCCAGGGCTGGGGCCTCACCCCACTCCTTTCTCACCCAGGTGAAATAAATTTCTTACTGACCTTTGAAACTGTCTTTGGCGTTTGTGGGCTGAGAAATCTGGGAACTGCAGCAGCTACCTGTGAGTCCATGACCTGAAGCATGCTGCAGTCCTGTCATTGCCATGCTACATGGCCAAGGTTGGACTGCACTCCACTCTGAGCCCAGTGTAATAGACCTTTCCTGTCAGCCTTCCAGGCTGTCTTGGGCTAGAAATTACCTTCACTCTATCATTTTATGACTCCTGCTGCTCTAGAATTTGCTTAGAGCCATATTTTACAGGTATTTTATGGGAGATGGGGAGAGTCTTTCTATTCTGCCATCTTGGCTCTGCTCCTATAACTGTTTTTACATGGAAACTATGCCTCCAACCTTTTGGTTAAAAAATGTTTGGGTCATTAGCGTCACAACAACAAATGTCAGTGAATCTTAAAACTTTGGAGCTATAAAGGCCCTTTGAGATGTTTTAGCTTCCATACTTCTAATTTTATAGGCTGTGGAAACTAGATTGAAAAGAGGGAGAGCAATTTGATCAAGGTTAAACAGCTAGCTAAGAGTAGGGCTGATTTCTAGGATTTAGTTAATCAGACAACTAGCAATATCTACTATGTGCTTTGTCAAGCATTGAGGATATGAAGAAAGATAAAAGAACACGAACAAAAATTAGTCCCTATTTTTAAGGAGTTCAGTCTAATGAGGAGATAGCATGTACAAACAAGAATAAATCAAGGGTAGTCTCAGAGGTAAGGTACAAAGTTTAAGGAGAACTGGGGGAGATTCTTATAGAACATATGACTCCAGCTGAAACCTGAAGGAAAACAGGGAAGCTAGAAGGTTCATATGATGAGGAAAAGTATCCCAGGCATGAAGGATAATCCTGGGAAAATGTTTGGAGCTAGATAATGGAATATTATGTTTAAGGAATGGTACATAGGCCAGTGTCACTGAATTGCAGAATACATGGGGATGAGTTGTGGGGAGAAAGGCATAAGAAGACTGGAAAGTTAGGAAGGAATAGGTTATAAATGACTTTGAAAGCAAACAGACTTTTTAAAAAATTTGATCCTTCAGGTAATAGGGAGCCACTGAAGTTTATTTGTTGATGTAATTATCATTCTTGTTAATGATTCATTATATGAGTTTGATTCCCACTCTTATTAGGAAGACCTTGATTTTCTACATAATCTAGAAACAATCATAGCTCTACCTATCTATCTGTCTGTCTGTCTGTCTGTCTGTCTGTATGTGTGTATGTATGTATATATACACACATTTATATATATATGTATATACTTACATCAATTATCTATATATTCCCCTCAATTGTTTGAATCATTTTTATTATTAAGATTGATTTTATTTTCTATGTTTCAGACTGCTAGCCATTCCTTGGTTTTATACTGCCATCATCTACCTTTATGTTTTCATATAGCCCCCATTTCTCTCTATATATATTTTTCCATTTTACTTACCTATTTAAATCTTTCTTATCCTTCAAGGCTCTATGCTCAACACTGGTGTGTCCCTTTGTCTAAGTTGATATCCCTAGTATCCACCACCACCACCACCCAACACACAAAGGTACCCTTTTCCTCTTTAGGTAATCCCTAAACACTTTGTCTGGGTTTCTCCTTGTACTGTATATATTTGTATACATGGCACATTATCCCTTAGTAGAGTGTAAGCTCCTTGACATTAAGGGCTGCATTGTCTTTTATCTTTTCTATCTTCAGTTCCACACATGGCAACATGCACATAGTAGGTGCTTAGTAAGTTTTTGTTGAAATGAACAAAGAATAAGATATATCAAATGAACTGCAAAACAACAAAATGTAAAGAAAGAACCAAATATTGTGTCTCCTAAGAAGTAGGAAAACCTCATAAAACAAGACATTAAAATTGTATATTACATTCACTTCAAAGAGTATTTATTAAAATCCATTATGGCAAAGGCACTGTATTAGGTACTAGGCATTCAAAGAAAAAAAAAAATAAATAGTACCAGCCCTCAGAGAACTAATGTTCTAATGGGGAGAGAATACAACATTTGCTGTAAACAGACAAGTAGATGAAGAGTGAGGCAGGTGAGAGAGGGATCAAAGTGCTTTAGAAAAATTTGAGTAGTGAAAAAACACTTTCAATTGAGGACCAAGAAATTGTGCACAAAGGGGTCTATTTGGAGATCATTATATGAACCTTGACTCCTGTGCACAAGCCCTCTGAAGATTTTCCTTTATTCTAATTCTGCTATTAAAAAAAAAGGAAAACACTTTTACTGCAGGGTTATACTTTTTCTGTTTCAAATTGTCTTACATAGAAATTTTTTAGACTTTAAAAAGAAAGGCCTTAGTGTTTCTTTGAATTTCACTCTGCTAATAATCCAAAGCATACTGAGTTATAAGAACTTTAAAAAAAAGTAGCCTAGGAAGTGCATTCAGATTGTAAAGACATAATTCTAAGGTCATGTCAATAGAAAGCGACTGAATTGACTTGGTTTGGGGATGACATTTTCGTTATTAATTCATACACTGTTAATCAAATTGGCCATGAAGTCATAATGATTCAGTAGCTAACTAATGTAATCAGAAACTCAATATATGCATACTCACAGATGTTAGAAATAGACCTCAGAGGTCATCTGGACCAAGTAACCCCCACCTCATTTTAAAAATGTGTGTTCAGAAAACCATGTCATCAGAGAAATTAATCCAGTGACCAGATATTCATCAAGATGACTGGAGATGACCCAGGATGAGGCAGTTGGGGTTAAGTGACTTGCGTAAGGTCACACAGCTAGTGAGTGTCCAGTGTCTGAGGTGAGATCTGAACTCAGGTTCTCCTGACTCCAGCACTGGTGCTCTATCCACTGCACCACCTAGCTGCTCCCTTATTTTAAAAATACTGAAAGAGACAAGAGAAAGTTTCTCACTCAAGGACACAGATCTAGTTAGTGAGGCAGTTAGGTCATGGACACACACACACACACACACACACACGCACACACACACCCCAGAAACATTTAGTTTTCCATTTTTTTAAAATATGGCTGAGTTTTTGGTTCAGTTTTTCATTGAAGAATGGTTTCATGTACAATTATACTGTTTTACTGAGGAAAGTGTGTCTGAATTGATTATAATCAATCAGCCCATTGATTTATTTTTAGAAAACTTCTTTTAGCACCAAAGCAACTATTGACTGGAGAGAGTTGATTGTTGAACGAGCCTCAGAAATCAGCAAACTACAAATAAAGGCTTGATTTATTGCTTTGTTTGGACTTAGAAAAGTGATGGAGAAAATGTTAATAATGTGAATTAAACTTTAAAGTATGTCCTGGGTACATTTTTTCCCCAGGAAAGCTAGTTGTTAAATATTTACCAACACACCACTGAGCAAAGGCTTAGCTAATGAAATGGAGATGGAAAAATCATTTGTTTGTTTTTTAAGTTGAACATATGACCAAATTAAAGTTCTGCTCCCCACATCTGTATCTATACGTTGGTCCCACCAAAAAAATGCTTACTACCGTGTCACAAACTAATTGTAGCCAGACTTAATATTTTAAAACAAGACTTATTATACTCCTCAGTGGTTTGCGGGTGGGCTATTTATTAGTTCTGGAAATGGTTATAATAAATAAAAAGGAAGGCCAAAGTTGTTAAAGATTATATTGAAATGAATGTGTTCTTAATTTCTTTTATCTCTGTGTTCTAAAGAACATAGACTGTTCCAGCATTCGTGTTCAAGGAAGTAGGGAATATTAACATTCATATGCAAAGAAAGTGAACAGGCTTTAAATCTTTGCTACTCTAGCTGTATCTATACGAGTGCATGAATCAGATAAAACAAACCAAAAAATCCATTGGGCTGATGTGGCACCGCCTGTTTGTACAGCTGCCTGATACACTGGAGAAATGATCAAAACAGACAGATAAATATCTGGTCCTGCTTTGTTTCATTTGTGACTATGTAGATTACATCTGAGGCTGCATTGTGCACATACACACACACACACACACATACACACAGACACACATACACACATACACACATACACACATACACGCACATACACACACAGACACACACACAGACACACAGATACATACACACACACACATGGACATGTGACTCCAAAGCTGATTGTACAGAATTGTCTTGTATATAATAACGTAATCATGGTATGCTAATATCACAAACTGTCATATTAACATCATATAATAATTGTGTATATAGGAACAGGGACCGTATCTATAATTTCATGGTATAGGGAACTCCAAGGTGAAAAATTCCCTTCTTTCAATGTAGAACAATACTTTCTCTTCAACTTAGAGTCTTCCAAAGTTGCCTAGAACATATAGAGAGAGATGAAGTGATTTGCCTAGGGTCACACAGCCAGAACTTGAACACAGGTCTTCCTGATTTTGAAGCCAGCTTTCTATCCACTATGCCAAATTACCTACATAGCACACACACACACACGCACATACACACACACACACACACACACACACACACAGAGCCCCTCAATACCTCACTCTTTGATCATCTCCATAGCCTGCTAGTAGGTCTGTGTACTTCAAGCTTCTCCCCTTTCTAATCCATTTTTCATTCAGCCACTGAAGTGTTTTTCTAAAATGCAGCTATCATGTCAACAACACCCACTCCTCACTACAGTAAATGCCATGGGCTTCCTACCTATTGCCTCCAGGAACAAATACAAATTTTTTTTTTTTGCTTGTTTCAAAGTCATTTATAACTTAGTTCCCTCCTACCTTTCCTTTCCTACCTCCTGTCACGCACTCTGATCCAGTGATGCTGCTTTCCTGGCTGTCCCACAAATAAGACCCTCCATCTCTCAACTTTTCTCTGACTGTTCCCTTTGCCTGGAATATTCTCTCTCCTCCACTCTGACCACTCCCCTCCCTGGCTTCCTGTTGTTGTTATCAGTTGTATCTGACTCTTCATGACCCCATTTGGGGTTTTCTTGGCAAAGATCATGGAATGGTTTGCCATTTCCTTCTCCACCTCATTTTATAGATGAAGAACTGAGGCCAACAGGGTTAAGTGACTTACTCAGGACCACGCAGCCAGTAAGTCTGAGCCCAGATTTAAACTCACAAAGATGAATCTTTCAGACTTCAGACCCAGCACTCTATCCACTGTAGTAGCTGTCCTCTGGCTTCCTTTAAGTCCTAACTAAAATTCCAACTTCTAAAGGAAGTCTTCCTCCACTGCTTCTTAATTCTATTTTCTTTCCTGTTAATTATTTCTTATTTATCCAGCATACAACTTATTTGCACATATTGTTTGCTTGTTATCTCCCATTAGACTATAAGGTCCTTGAGGACAAGGACACTCTTTTGTCTCTTTCTGTATCCCCAGTACTTGGCAGAGTGCCTGGCACATTGTTGGCACTTAATAAATGTTTCCTTATTGAACAAAGGGAATACACATTCCTAGAAGGACTAGGTATGATATAGCGAGAATTATATACAGAAGCTTCTCTCTTATAACCTAACTTTCTTTTTCTCGTGTATTTGAACTTTCTTTTATTTGTTGTTTCTCTCCTTGAGAGTATAAACGCTCTCATTTTTTTTTAGGTGTACCTCCAGGTCTGGCATAGTGCTTGGCACATTAATAAAGAATGTTTCTTTATTCATTCACTAAAGGAGCTTACCCTCTAATGGGGGCACATTACATATTGGGGAATGGTACCCGGGTGGGATGGATGTTTTGGTGTGGGAAGTCATAGGGATTGTGAGTGAAGTCATAAGGGCATTGATTGGCACGCTCTTTCTAGTAGCCTTGGCAGCACTGAATTAATCAATTGAATGTGTATTCCCAGGTTGAGGCTCCAAAGAGGAGACAGTTCTGTGGATGGCTATCTTTTGAACTATGGTTCATGAGTCATTTCAGAAATGGGATCTTCTTGAGGACTGAAATGCTCTCTTTTCTATATGTATTCTCAACTCAGCCCAAGATGGAAACAGTCAAGTAGATTTCTCTCTCTTTATTCCTGCCCTTACTTCCCTAGGCAGTTAGGTGGTGCAGTGGATAGAATGCCAGGCCTGGAGTCAGGAAGACTCATCTTCCTGAGTTCAAATTTGGCCTCAGACACTTACTAGCTGTGTAACCCTGGGCATGTTGCTTAACCCTGTTTGCCTCAGTTTCCTCATCTGTAAAATGAGCTGGAAAAGGAAATGTCAAACCACTCCAGTATCTTTGCCAAGAAAACTCTAGCTCTTTCATAAGCATTTTTTGAGCTTCATAAAGTTTAGCACTAAAGGCACAATGTAGTAGAGAGGAAAGAGAATTGGATTTAGAGAATTTGAGTTTGAAATCTGACACTATTAGTAGGACCTCAGGTAAGTGATTTAACCTTTCTATTCTTTTACTTTCTCATTTAGAAAATGGGGGTTTTCAACCCATAGTAAGGTCTCAAAAATGCTTTTACATTCATTCATTCATTCATAATTGTAGGGGTGAGTTGTGTGAAAGAAGTCTCATGCAGCTCAAAAAGGTATTGTTACCAATTTCATTTCTTGAATTTTTTTTCCTTTTCTGCTTTTCTTTTTATGTCTTCTTAGAAACCCAATTTAATTTTTTCTTGATGAAGTTTATTTGTTTAATGTTTTTAGATGCTATATTTTCTTTTTTACTCAAATAAAATTGTTAGTTTGTTCTTAAGAGTATCTCTCCTAAAAACATCACTCTTAAAAGGCTACCTCGGAAGCACCTCAGCATCAGAAACTGTGAATTCCTTTTCTGGAGAGGCTGAATTATATGCAAAACAAATGTTCAGAAAGGTTCAGACTCTACTGTTACATTATTTGTTAGAGGATTAGAGAAATCCCAAAGACTCTAATTTGGTTTGTGGAAGTTTGTTTTCCTCTCACTGCAACAAAGATGATAACTAAAAGGAGATATAATAAATGTTTACCCTTTAGGTTATCCTCCCCCTTTCTTCATTAACTTGCTGTGGGTGTTGCTCTTTCAAGAGGCCAAAGTTCAGGGCTCTGTTTTTTAATTGCAGCTCACTCTTCTCTCCATCCAGGAGCATCAACTTTATCATTACTTGCAAGATTTATAGCTCTCCCTTCCTTCATCAGCTTGCTAATAGGCAGTTGTGGAACTCCCCTGAGTCTAGCCTAGGAAATATGAGCACGGTGTAATTGCTACAGCTGGAATCGCATTCCACTTCAGAAGCTTCTTAACGGCATTCTCAGATGTGTGAATAATCCATTAGTGACCCAAGGGGATTACTCCCTGGCACCAATTGTACCTTTATGAGGAGGCCTGGGATGATGATACCTTCCCCTTCCCCAATTCTAGGGTGAGAAGAAACAAGGGGACCTGGAGCTGGTGAATTCAAAACCAGGAAAGGTCGCAGAACAGAAGATGCTTCTTTATCTTAAAAGGAAAACTAGGAAATTTGGACTAGGGATTATATAAGTTTAGTATTTGTAATCACTAAATAGCTGACATTTTTTAAAAAAAATTCACATGCAGTGAAGTTTAAGTAACATGATTTGATCTTCCTGTGTCTTGTTTATATGGATGGCAATTGAGAGTAAGCAACACTGAACTTTCACTTCCTGTTCACTGTATCTAGGACAGACAATATTGTGAGGATGACTCAGTTGATCCTGCAGCAACTGCTCTTTGAGGAAATTGCTTCCTCATTTCACCATCTCTCTCTCTCTCTCTCTCTCTCCCTGTCTCTCTCTCTGTCTCTCTCTCTGTCTCTCTCTCTCTGCCTCTGTCTCTGCCTCTGTCTCTATCTCTCTCTCTCTCCCTGCCCTAACTCCTGACTCATTACTTTTCAGCTTTGCTCTAATAACAACCCAAATAACTGTTCCCCAAAATGCCACAGAAATAAGAAGAGTATCAACTTTACAGCTTTGAGATTTATGGAGAAAGGAGGATGTGCGTGTGTGTGTGTGTGTGTGTGTATGTGTGTGTGTGTTACAGTGGGGAACATATCTGCCCTATTGGTGATGACTTTTCTAGCATAGGACTACAGCTTTTTCATAAGCATTTTTAAAACTTCATAAAGTTGAGAGCAAAA
Organism: Notamacropus eugenii; assembly: GCF_028372415.1. Lineage (NCBI taxonomy): Eukaryota > Metazoa > Chordata > Mammalia > Diprotodontia > Macropodidae > Notamacropus > Notamacropus eugenii. Next base: position 159,289,679 of record NC_092874.1, read on the forward strand.
GGCCTAGTATGGTACAGAGGAAAGAGAATTGGAATTGGATTTAGAGAATTTGACTTTGAATTCTGACACTATTTGTGGGACCTCTTTATTTTCTCATCTGTATAGTGGGGGAGTGGAGAGGGAAGTGGATTTGGATTAGAATACCTGTAAGATGCCTTCCATCACTTATTTTACCTAGATGATAACTTAAAATTTTCTGCTTCTATGATTTCCAGCAGTGACCTACTTCAGATGGCCAAATCTTTTTAATCTAGTTTAAAACTCATTACTCAGCTAAAATTGCTTTTCCCTCAAGTTACCAAAGATCAATTAACTGTCAGATCTGATGGGCTGACTTAGCCCTTGACATTATTCAGCTCCATGAATGCATCCTTGGCCACTAATGGCCATTCTCTCTTTTGCTTTTCATGACACTTTTCTCTATTACTTCTCTTGCTATCTGAGTGGCCATTCCGAACCAGTATCCTTTGATACTGAATCATCATACATATCATATCCATACCCCTAATTGTGAGTATACCCCCAAACTCTGTCTTATCCCTCTTCTCTTCTTTCTCTATATCCTCTCTCTTGGTGACCTCATCACTTTTCATGGTTTTAATTATCATTCCTACAGATCACTCCCAGATCTATACATCTATTCCAAAACACCAAATGCCTTTGGACATTTCAAACTGAATGTCTCATAGATTTTTTTATATTCAGAATATCCAAAATGAAATTCATTATTTCTCCCCTAAACTACACTCCTTCCATACTTCCCTATTACTGCTGAGGGTATCCTCATCTTCTTTCCAGTAACACATATTTGCAACCTCAGTATCATCCTCCAATTCTCACAATACTTCCCTCCACATATCTAATTAGTTGCCAGATCTTGCTACTTTCACTTCCACCATCCCTTCTCTCTCTACCAAAAGAATCACCCTTGATTCAGACAGATATCACCTTTTGACTAGACTGCTGAAATAACCTAACAGCTTCAAGACTCTCCCCAGTACATTTTATACTCCCTGCAATGAACAAAGCAATCTTCCCAAAACACAGGTCCAACTCTATCCCGTGGATACTCAATAAATTTCAGTGGCTCCCTATTACTAATAGGATCAAATACAATCTTCTCCATTTGACCTTTAGGGTACTTCACAATTTGGCCCCAATCTGCCATTCTAACCTCTATCCTCATTACTGCCCTTTGTGAACTATACATTTCAGTAATAATGAACTTTTTTATATGCAAATTCCAGTCTCCATCTTCATACCCCATCTCCACTCCCTGTCTGCCATGTCTGGAATGTGTTCTTTCCTCATAGCCATCTATGATGCTCTAAAATGCCTACTTTCCTTATAAGTTCAGAAGAAATGCTCCCTTCTACATGAAGCTTCCCTGATTCTCCTATCTTCCTGGGCTTTTGATCCCCAAATCACTTGATTAGACAAATTTAAATTAAAGCTGATGTCCTACGTGTAATTACTTTAAATGCATGTTTTATCTCTGCGTAACCACTCATGTCTTCTGAGACAATGTTCAGGTTACTGGAAGTATTCTTGTAAAGAAGCAGAGTATGTCACTTGTTGATGGATAGGCATGGGGAGGAGAAGATGAGAGAAAAGCAATTCACTAGTACTTGAATATTGTGTTCTTGCTTCCAGGACACATGAGCAATAAGATGGAAGTCTTTATGGTCTGCACAGCAAAAATGTTAAGCAGACAAGAAAAACTGGAACCTAGAATGCAAGTCTCACCAAAGAAACAAAAGAGAGAAAAATAGCGAGAGCTAATATATACAGAAATGAAAGATAGTCTAGAACAAGAGAAGCAAAAACCAATAATATTAAAAGAAAATAAATTCACTTTGCAAGCAAAACATATTGATCTCAAAGACAAGATGTATAGAACAAAGCTAAGGATCATAGGTCTCCCAGAAGAACATAGTAAAATGAAAAAAGAATATCATAAGGCAAGAGATAATACAAGAGAACTGTCCATCTGGTCCTTGAAAACTAAAGACCAATTGAAAGAATTCTTAGGTTGCCTCAAAAAGAAAAAAAAGGCTGTAAATTCCAGGACACATAATGGTCAAATGAACAATTCAATAAAGAATAAAAAGCAACATGAAATTAGGAGAAAGACTTTCCAATAAAAAAGACATTAAAATAACCCAAGACTATTCTATACCCACCAAAAAATGTTTCAGGGAATGAAATAATGTGTTAGGGAGAGCAATAGAGTTCAGGATACACCTCAGGGTGATGTACTCTGCAAATCTGAGTTTAATCATACATGAAAAAAGATGGACTTTCAGTAATTAGAGGTATTTGAATCAATCTTAGAAAGAGTGCCAGAGCCAGATTATTTGCTTTTTGAAAACCCCCAAGCAACAAAAATGGAGGAGGAATGAATAAGTGCAGTAGCCAAAGACAGCAACAGCAGCAGAATAGCAGGAGAAAGACCAGTAAGAGACTTCTTTCTGAATATACATAAGGAGACAGGGGTGGAGGTAGACCCGTGAATAAACAGTCAACAAGGAAGAGTGAAGAGGCAGGACCAGGGCTTCTGGACAGAACCTGCCAACATCCTGCCTACAGAAAATCAGTGAACTTTTGTGGGACTGGATTATGACGTGAGAGGATACATGAAAGGAAGGGAGGAAAGCAGGGGGATAGGAAAAAATGTGTGAAATACCTGGGGCCAAATCAAGGGCTAGCAATGAGCAGAAGGTGACTGGTCACTTCAGTAAAAGAAGGCCCTGTTGGGGCACGGCAGAGGAGAAGAAAGGGAAGGACTAAAAAGTGAGAAGAAGGGAAGGAAGAAACTAGAGCTAACAGGGGTTAGAGAAGGCCTCTTGTAGAACGTAGGATTTAGTTGGGACTTGAAGGAAGTCAGAGAGCTCAGTAGTCAGAGTGGAGGTGGGAAACTCTCAGAGAAAATGGCCAGAGCTGAGAGATGGAGTGTCTTGTTGGTGGAATAACCAGGAGGCCAGTGTCATTGGATAGAAGAGTATGTGTTGGGGATTAAGGCATATGAAGACTGGAAAGTTAGGAGGGGGCCATGCTATGAATGGCATAAGTTTTAAATGGCAAACAGTGCATTTTGTATTTGCTCCTGGAGGCAATAGGAAGCTACGAGGGTTTATGGGGTGGGGATGGGGGGCAACTAGATGGTACAGTAGATAAATTGCCCTGCCTGAAGTTAGGAAGACTCATCGTCTTGAATTCAAATATAACCTCAGACACTTATTAGGTGTGAGACCCTGGGCAAATCACTTAACTGTCTGCCTCAGTCCTCATCTGTAAAAATGAGCTGAAGGAAATGGCAAAGCATGCTAGTATCTTTGTCAAGAAATGCCAGATAGGGTCATGGAAAGTCAGACATGACTGAAATGATTGAAAAATATCAACAAGAGTCTATTGAGTCAGTGCGGGGGGGAGGGAGGTTGGGCAGGGGAACATTATGGAATCTGCATCTTAGGAAGATCACTATAAAATCTGAATGGATAATGGAATGGGGAGACTTGAGGCAGGCAGACCCACCAACAGGCCATTGCAGCAATCAAGCTGTAAGGTGATGAGGACCTATACTAGAACTGTGGTAGTATCAGAGGAGAGAAGGGGGTGTATTCAAGAGATATTGCAAAGGTGACATCAGCAGGCATTTCTAGTAGCTTGGATATAGGAAAGTAGAGGGGGTGAAAAATAGGGACAAATCCAGGGTGACTTCTAGGTTGTGAGCCTGGGAGACTGGGAGAATGATATATTCCTCTACAGTAAGAGGGAAGGTGGGAGAAGAGGAGGGCTTATGGGGAAACAATGATTTCTGGTTTAGATATATTGGATTTAAGATATCTACTATACGTTCCATTTGAGATGTCTGAAAGTCAGCTGGAAATGCAAGATTGGATGTCAGCAGACAGACTAGAGCAGGAAATGTAAATTTGAGAATCATCAACATAGAGATGGCAATTAAATTCATGGGAGGTGATGAGATCATCAAGTGAAGTAGTGTAGGGGACCAGGACAATTCTGTGGGAACCCTTCATAGTGTGATCTGGAGGAGGACCCAGCAAACGAGACTGAAAAGGAGCAGTCAGATAGGCAGAAGGAAAACCAGGAGGAAATGGTATCCTAAAAACCTACAGAGAAGAGATTATCAAGGAAGAGGGAGTGATCAACAATGTCAAAGGATTAAGAGAGTTAAGGAGGATGAAGTTTGAGAAAGGGACATTGGATTTGGCAACTAAGAGATCATTAGAATCCTGGAGGGAGAAATTTTGGTGAAATGGTGAGGTCAGAAGCCACATTGTAAGGGGATAAAAAGAGAATGAGAAGAAAAGAAATGGAGGCACCTATTGTAGACAGTCTTTTCAAGGACTTTAGTTATAAAGGGCAGAAATGATATATGATGATCGTTAGCAGGGATGGAAGGACCAAATTAGTGTTTTCAGGATGGGGAGACATAGGCATGTTGGAAGGCAGTAAGAAGGGAGGCATTAGAGGGAGAGATTAAAAATGAGAGTGGGGATGATAGATAGAACAGTCTGTTGGAAAAGACAGGATGGAATGAAATTGCTTGAACAAGTTAAGGGGTTAGCCTTCATAAGGATTAAGGCTACACCATCATGTGAAACAGGGTTAAAGAAGGAGAAAGTGGCAGAAACCATGTGAGCTTACACTCAGGGGAGAAGAAGAAATTCATGGTGTATAGCTTCAACTTTTTTCCATAAAATATGAGGCAAGGTTGTCAGTTAAGAGTTGGGGGAGGTCCTACTAAAAACATTGGAGAACGTAGGAATAAAGGGAACTTTCCATAAAATAATAAGCAGTATCTATCTAAAACCTTCAGCAAGCATTATATGCAATGGGGATAAGCTAGATGCATTCCCAATAAGATCAGGGGTGAAACAAGGTTGTCCATTATCACCACTATTATTCAATATGGTACTAGAAATGTTAGCTGTAGCAATTAGACAAGATAAAGATATTCAAGGAATTAGAATAGCCAAAGAAGAAACTAAGTTATCACTCTTTGCAGATGATATGATGATTTACCTAGAGAATCCCAGAGATTCAAGTAAAAAATTACTTGAATTAATAAACAACTTTGGCAAAGTTGCAGGGTACAAAATAAACCCACACAAATCTTCTGCATTCCTATATATTAGCAACAAAGTTCAACAGCAAGAGATAGAAAGAGAAATCCCATTTAAAGTTAGGGTAGACAGTATAAAATACTTAGGAGTCTACCTGCCAAAACAAACCCAGGGACTATATGAACACAATTACAAGACACTTTTTGCACAAATAAAGTCAGATTTAAGTAAGTGGAAAAACATTAGTTGCTCATGGGTAGGCCGTGCTAATATAATAAAAATGACAATTCTACCCAAATTAATATACTTATTTAGTGCCATACCAATTAAACTATCAGACAATTACTTTCTAGAGCTGGATAAAATAATATCAAAATTCATTTGGAAAAACAAAAGGTCCAGAATATCAAAGGGACTAATGAAAAGAAATGCTTGGGAAGGTGGCCTAGCGCTACCAGACCTTAAACTGTACTATAAAGCAGCAATTATCAAAACCACTTGGTATTGGCTAAGAAACAGAGAGGTAGACAAGTGGAATAGACTTGGCACTCAAGATGCAGTAGGCAAGGAATATAGCAACCTTCGGTTTGATAAACCCAAGGACCCCAGCTTCTGGGATAAGAACTCATTGTTTGATAAAAATTGCTGGGAAAACTGGATAACAGTGTGGCGGAAATTAGGCATAGACCCATACCTGACACCATACACAAGAATAAAGTCCAAATGGGTACATGATTTAGGTATAAAGATTGATACCATGAATAAACTGGAGAAGCAAGGAATAGTGTATTTATCAGATCTATGGAGAAGGGAAGAATTCTTTACTAAAGGAGAGATAGAATGCATTATGAAATGCAAAATGGATAACTTTGATTACATTAAACTGAGAAGTTTTTGCACAACCAAACCCAATGCAACCAAAATCCGGAGGGATGTAGTAAATTGGGAAAAAATTTTTACAGCTAAGCTCGGGGATAAAGGCCTCATTTCTAGAATATATAGAGAACTGACCCAAATGTATAATCATACAAGTCATTCCCCAATTGATAAATGGTCAAAAGATATGAACAGGCAATTTTCAGAGGAAGAAATTAAAGCTATCTATAATCATATGAAAAAATGCTCTAAATCACTATTGGTTAGAGAGATGCAAATCAAAACAACTCTGAGGTACCACATCACACCTATAAGATTGGCAAACATGACAGAACAAGAAAATGATAAATGCTGGAGAGGATGTGGGAGAGTTGGAACACTAATTCATTGTTGGTGGAGCTGTGAGCGCATCCAACCATTCTGGAGAGCAATTTGGAACTATGCCCAAAGGGCTACAAAAATGTGCATACCCTTTGACCCAGCAATATCGCTACTAGGACTATATCCCCAAGAGATCATAAAAATGGGAAAGGGTCCCACATGTACAAAAATATTTATAGCAGCACTCTTTGTGGTGGCCAAAAACTGGAAATCAAAGGGATACCCATCAATTGGGGAATGGCTGAATAAATTATGGTATATGAATGTAATGGAGTACTATTGTGCCATAAGAAATGATGAACAAGAAGACTTCAGAGAGGCCTGGAAGGACTTATATGACCTGATGCTGAGTGAAAGGAGCAGAACCAGGAGAACTTTATGCACAGCAACAACCACAGTGTGTGAGAGTTTTTTCTGGTAGACTTAGATTTTTGTAATAACACAAGAACTTCTGAAAAAAAAAAAAATCCCAATGGTGGACCTCAAGGCAAAATGCCTTCCACACTCAGAGAGAGAAATATGGAAGTCACTCACATAATGTAGCAGATCATGTTTGTGTATGTGTATCTGTTTGTGTATCATGTTCTGATTTGTTATACGGATTCTTTCATTTATCTTAGTCTGACTACATAGCATGACTATAGTGAAAATATACTCAATAGGAAAGTATATGTAGAATCTATACAGAATTGTATGCAGTCGTGGGGAGGGAGGGAGGTAGTGGGGGGTGGGTGGGGAGGGATAAAATCGCAATTGTATGGCAGTGATTGTTAAACATTAAAAAAAAAAAAAAAGAGTTGGGGGAGGGAGGTCATAGGAGTCTTGAGGAGGGATGAAAAGATTTGGAAGAACCACTGGGTAAAGTGAAATAGTGAGTTATAGCAGGATTGCCTAGCAGCAGCAAGAGCCCAGTTGAGGTTGTATAACATAAGTTTATACTGGTCTTTTCTCCATATTCATTCAGCAGCACATGTGTAAGTGCAAAGGTGATGAATGGTGATAGTAATCCTAGGCTGAAGCTTGCCTAGCCTTAATTGGCAAATATAAAGGGGCTAGATATTGAAGAGAGGAGCATCCACAGTGTGGAGTTGAATTGATTCACTGAGGAGTCAGGATGGAGAGAGGTGAGGGGTCAAGGGAATGGAGATCATGGTGAGGATGAAGAGTAGGGTTGTGTAAGGGAAGACAGCAAGGGTGGTGAAAGCCAGTAGACTGTGTTTGGATAAAGGGATTTCAAAATTCCTGAACTTGGAGCTGGGGATGGCACTATCAGGAGTAGGAAAATCTTTGTGTGTGCCTGAAATGGAATGGAGGAGTAGCTCATGGGAGGTGAGGACTTGAATGATTATATACATATACATATGTGTGTACATATATATGCATATTGTGTGTAGATACACACATACATCTTTATCTTTATAAAGGTATATATATTTATAAATATATCTAAATAAAGATATATCTTTATATCTCTATCTGTCTGAAGGAAATGGCAAACCACTCCAGTATCTTTGCCAAGAAAACCCCAAATGGAGTCACAGTCAGACATGACTGAAACCACTCAGCAACAGCAACAAAACAAAAAAATACACACACATCTAAAAAAACCTAACTCTACCTCACAGTCTTTCAATTTCTTATACAATCTCTTCTCTTTTGCATAGTAAAGGGTTGTATTTTCTAATGAAGTTCACAATAAAAATATATATTTTTTAAAATGCTTGAATTGTTCCTCCCAATTTGCTTCACAATACTTTTGCTGAAACCGTAGAATGGCTGCTGTAGGTAACAGCGGCTACCAGATCTATAGGGACTTTAAAGCTCATCCAGTTCAACCCATTTTACAGATAGGAAAAATGAGGCCCATAGATGTTTAGTTATTTGGGCTCGGTCACACAGATATTAAGTGATACAGGTAGGCTGACATCTGGGGTCCCCTGTGACCAGTTCCCGTGCTTGCTTCTTACTATTCTATACTTTCGTCTTACCAGTGCAGCCTGAGAAAAACAAAATTGACTGCCATGACTTTGGCTGCTGTTCAGTTTCTTCAGTCATGCCCTTCTCTTTGTGACCCCATTTGGGGTTTTCTTGCAAAGACACTGGAGTGGTTTGACATTTTCTTCTGCACATTTTAAGGATGAGGAAACTGAGGTAAATGGGGTTAAGTGACTTATCCAGAGTCACACAGCTAGTAAGCGCCTGAGGCTTTTCTGATATGTCTTCTATGACTACTCAGACTCACTGATACTGGAGAAATATTATCACATAATTTTTCTCCCTTCTTTTCCTCGCATTTTAAACTGCAAAATGCAGCATTCTTCAAAAGTTTATGGTGGGTTTGGGAGGATTACATGAAATAAATGTGGTTGTATGTCACTGTATCTTTGTAGAAACTGCCTCCACAGGTCCAGATTATAGCCCCACTATAACTTAGTAGCTAAGTCTTAATTCCCCTGAGGCTGAAAGAAAGGTTAAGTAACTTGCCCATGATAAATAATGTATGTTTTTAAATTGGGGGATGCTGACAAATAGTGAGTGCAGTTTTAGCAGCCAACAGATTCCTTGCAGCTTGGTGATTGTTTCAAAAATTGTTTTATGGCATAGGTTTGATGTAACTGTGTTTTACTGGGAAGAACAATAGAGTAGGTACAGTTTTACAACTTTTGTAAACTATACAAAATTAAAAACAAACAGTCAAAACCAAACATGGAGGTTGCTGCCAAGTAAGGGATAACGACAAATTTGTCTGCTTGTGAAAAAAATTCCATGGCAGCTGTTAACAATCTAATTTTTTTAATGTATTTATTGTTCAGAAGTATCCCAAGTTTTGTTTTCTATGGCCAATCTGAGAGGAAAAATATATTTATTTCTGAAGTTCCACTTCATTCTATCCTCTTGTTAAAGACAAAAAGGCAGGGTTCCCGATTTTGTTTTAAAAATGCTAAAATATTAGCAATATGAAAATATTATTGAATCACTTCTCATATTCTATTATAAATATCCTTTCAGGCAGGCTCCTGTTTTTGACAGATTTCCATTATATTTACCAGAATAAGATTGTCTTCAACTTCCTTATGTAATGTACTGTTAAGTCTTTGCTTCTGGTGAAGGAAAATTGTTTGACTCCCAACAAATTTCTCTGATAAGGGAATGATGTATTTCAAAGTCACTTCTTAAAGTATTTTGTTAACTGATTTTCTTTAATTGGCTCCACTCTTACAAACTTTCTAAAGGAACCTAAACATTTAGTTTTATCTTGGGAAAAATATTTCTATGTCCCATGGTTGGCCACAGATACTAGCAATTAAACACAGATCTATTGTAAATGCAGAAGGCAATAAATCATAGTACCTTCCTTAAATTTACTTAGCTCATATTCGATGTCCCTTTCGAGAAACTTGGAGTATCCTCTGAATTTCAGAAGGGAAAAAAACAAGATCAACTTCTAATTTATTAAAGGTTCACTTTATTTTACTTCAGCAAGACGGACTGCTTAATCAGTACACCATGGAAACAATGAAAATAAACTACACTGCCTACTTCGATTGGCCAAAAAAGTCCTCCATTTCAACTACAGTGGGAACTACTAATCTGCAGTACTGTTAGAATGCCAGACTGTTAGCCATAGCCTATGAGGAAAAAGAGGATAACTGATTTTTTAGTAAATTGTGTTATCCAGTATATCACTAAAGTTTAAATTTATAGATGAATTGCATGGACTTTGCTAAAAGAAGATTCCACAAGTGATAAATACTTGATTGTTTTGGTTTTTTTTTAATTTCTGAAGATGTCTCTTTAAAAGTATGGGTTATTTTATTTTGCATCTATATATTGTTTAGGCTTAAATTTTTAAGTTCAACAATTCTTTTCTCATACTAGCCATGTAGTAGTTTACAAAAAGCAAAATGTGATTTTTTTTTTTTTTTTGGAAGATGGGGAAGAGGTCTGGATCAGGTGATTTCTTCAGTATAGGGAGCTTCTGTTGTGGAAACTCATTCTACCAGTATAGATCAGGAGAATTTCTGTACCATCAGTTCTGGTTCAATCCTGTAAAACCTATTGGACATTTCAAACTGGATTTCCTGAAGATATTTCAAACTCATCATGTCTCAAAGCTGAAATCATTATATTGAAAAAAAAAAAAAATCAAACACTCCCTTCTTCCAATTTTTCCTGTTTCTGTTAAAGCCATCTATTATCCTTCCAGTCTCCTGGGATCACAGTCTCAGTGTTATAGTCAACTCCTCACCTCTTACCCCAGATATCTGATCACTTGTGATTAGTGATAACTTACTTCTTTATATCATGTTGTCAAGTTTTATGTTAGAAAAAAGTAAGCTTGTATTGTGATATGATCTTGGACTCTTTAGGCTAACTTTCCATGCTAACTTTCCCTAACTATTACATACTTTAGGCTAACTGTTCATGCAACTGATATTTGATTACACTGCATTCATCATTATGTCATGAGTAGTAAAGATGCAATTGTTATGAAAGATACCCAATCCAAACCTCTGAACTCTACCTTTTCTTCTTTTACATTGTATTTAGCTATCCATTCTAATGTTTGGATCATGGCTTTCAGTTTTATCCTTGGGTTGAGGAAACCTAAGCATATTTCAGATTCATAAAATATTTCAATCTACTTTACAGACATTTTACATTAACCAGAATCCAGGTCTTATTTTGCCACGCCTCTTTTTCCTTTGATCCCCACTATCCAGACAAATGTTTCCCTTTGCAATAAAGTTCCCACTGAAGTCAAAAGAAGCTCTTCATAGCAGAGGGAGGAACAGGCAGTGAAAGAAATGTACTATATGTTTCTCAACACATGCATATTTAAAAGGAAATGTAATCTGTGTGTCTCTGATCTCCTTACACTTAAACCATCAAAATGCTCTCTGGGGTGAGATCCAAAAAATCGTTTCCCCCCCCTTGGGAGTAGTCATTTTTAGCACAGAGTATACCAACAGAACTATCTTTTTAACCAGTATATTTCATAGGCTGGTGCAATTCTTTGCTCTTAGTTTGTCAGTAAGCTCTGAAATTTTTTTTTTAAAAGATGGGTACCAAGGAGTGACTGCTTTGTCCCATTGTCAGTTTTGCTCTTTTCATATTCCATAAGCTATTTAGTTCCATTGTAGAACTTAGGCAGAGAAGAACAACATGGTGAAGAAAATGTTTCTGAAATGATAAATTTATTTAAAAAATACTTGTAACACTCTCTTCTGTCATTACATAAAGAAATATATTTCAAAGACTTTTTTGGTGGTGCTGTCCTGTCAATACATATTTTTTTCTGGAAGCAAGAGAAACCATAGCAAAATTAAATTTTAACAATCTATTGCATAGTTTAAAAGATATGAAAATTATTCATCTAAAGTGCATGTGGGAAAAGAAAGTCTGCTTTGGGGATGAGTGGTTGAAAATATGGATGATGATAGATAAAGATAGGAAGAGAAACAAAGGGAAGATAGACAAATAGGAAACGCATGTGAGCACAAGATCCTGAAATAATATTATTCCAATGCTACCGTGGTCCAGCAGATGTCACTACAAGGGAGGTTTGGATGAGAAACATTTTTCTTCTCTTGTTCCCCACCCCAGACCTAGACTCTTTCTTGCAAAATCAGCAGAATTGACCTCACTTGTTTCCACCCACTGGGGCAAATTCAGGGTTTGACTGTCTCTTAAGGTATCTGTTCTTCCTATGTCTCACTCACTTCTGGGGATGGAGAAAGATCCCAAAGGCCCCTAAGGTAAAACAACTATTTTGTTTGGACATGAGTAGATTAGATCCTGAGCATTTTAAGTTGAGAGGAAAGGACCCAGTTTCACGTGGCTTCCTTTTTTTTTTTTCTGCAAAGTTAAAAACACCCAAAGAAAAAATAGATTTTATATAAAATTCATAAAATATTCCTCTCCCTCAGGCAAGCTGTTGATTTCAATGCCAAGAAGGTGATCTCCCAACTAGCTGTTTCGACTTCAGTGTAACTATTCCCAGGCTCTCCCTCCCTTCCTCCCACTAATATACACATTTTATCACTCTATGTAACAAACTCAGGTACTCTTATCTTTACAACGGAAAGCTTTGTTTTTTAAAATGTAAGTAACCAGGAGGCACATTTTTAAATGGCAAAGAAACACTTAGTAATGAACCTTGCTACCTGTTGCCTGGGTGAGTGAATCAGAAGAAGGAAATGAGTAAACAAATGAGTAAAAACTTCGCAACTCGTCCAGCAATTTCCCTGAGAAGCCATGATTTTATCCTTCTGATGTGTTCTTTTAATAACCCAAGTTGAAAGCCAAGGAAAGGAAAAGCCTAGAGTCACAAGTGAGCCTCATGGCAAGTTTCTTCCATTCACTGTGGATACTCTCTCCCTCTGTAACTGTCTTCTCTAACATCCCTCTCTACTGAACAATTTGAGATTTTGGCCCTTGGATTCCAGGCTAGTGATAATTACTTCTCTTTCCAAATAAAAAAAAATATATAATTCCCAGCATTCTTAACAAATTACCACCCCCCCACAAGACCACCAGTCTAAGTTTGCCAGGACTGCTATGCTAGCCTTTTGCCTAAGTGTTGAACATCTTACTTTATCATCATGTTCTATTTTTTTTCTTCCTGTTTTATGTGGACCTCTCAAGAACAGTATGAAATGGAAAGATGTTTGTCAACTATATCTTCTATGATGTCTCATCTCAGTCTGAGGAACGTTTGTTTCATGGAGGTTTTGCGTGACTACATTTTTCATGTGATTAATTGCCATGCAACAAACATTAGTAAAGCATCTACTAGGGGTGGGGTGTGCCAGGCACTTAAGATACAAAGACAAAAAGGAAACTAGCCATTCCCTAAAGGAGCTTACATGGTATTAGAATAATACAACAACACATGTGTATGTATTAAAAGAAAAATTGAGGCAGGAAAAAGCAATCACAAGTGGAAGGATTTATGAAGTGGAGGAGATTCAGAAAGTGGTGCTCTGACCACTGAGTTTAGCCCTGATTCTGACAAGCCAAGACAAGGAAGGAAAACATTCTAGTTGATGGTTTGTATAGGTTTTGTATTTTGAAGGTTTTTTTGAGTGTGTACAGTCATTTTTAGTCAGTCCAATTCTTCATTCTTGACAAATATACTGGAGTGGTTTGTTATTTCCTTCTCTATCTCATTTTACAGATGAAGAAACTGAGTCCAACAGGGTTAAGTGACTTGCTCAGGGTCACACAACTAGTAAGTGTCTGAGGCCAGATTCAGACTCAGTGAGATGAATCTTCCTGATGCCAGGTATATCAGAAGCAGACTATGGAGAATATGTGGAGAATGGCCAGTAGTCAATCTTGACAAGAACAAAGAGTTTGTGAAGGTGAATGCTGTGGAATGGTAGGTGAGAGCTACATGGTTGAGTGTCTTAAATGCCAGGCAAGAGAATTTGTATTTTATCTCAACCACATTTTAGCTTTATTCCTCACTACAGAAAAAAGGTTATGTCATATGATCTTGTGAAATTTTATTTGCTTTTAATTGCCTTATTAGTATATTGTAATAAGTGTACAGCAATTTTCAAATATTAACATAGTAAGAATTACTTGATGAGCAACATGTAAAAAAATTCTGATTATATTCTGTGACATATTGGCTTGAAAATTGTTTTAAATACTGATCTGAGGAAACAAATAGCTGCTGTTACATAATCCTATCGTGCAAATTAGACCAATTCCCATGGATGTGAGTGGACTGTCTGTAATGAATATGTTTAATAAACATTGAAAACATAGTTCATGATTGTTACATTTATTTCTCACATTATTGTTATACTTTCAGATTAAATGTTGATATATCTTTAGAAGATGGAAGATAATGCAATTGAAAAACACCTGGCATCTACACTAGGATGATTTGATTTCAAGTCTCATGACTGATACATGTTACTTGTGTGACTCTGGGCAAGTCAATTAACTTTTTGGTGCTCTGATCAACACTGTAAGACTAAAAATTGCAGTTGTTTGGTTGTTTCAGTTGTATTCAATCCTTCGTGACCCCATTTGGGTTTTCGTGGCAAAGATACTGGAGTGATTTGCCATTTCCTTCTCCTGTTCATTTAACATATGAGGAAACTGAGGCCAACAGGGTTAAGTGATTTGTCCAGGATCACATAGCTAATAAGTGTCTTAGGCTAGATTTGAACCCACAAGGTGAGTCTTCCTAATTCTAAGCCTACTATTCTATCCACTGAAACATCTAGTTGCCCCCCAAAACATTTCAGTGAAGGTGGCTATTTGTATTGGTAGATGAAGTTCTTCAAGGGGAGTTCCCTATGAAATCACAGACGCACTCCCTATCCCTATCTCTTTGGAAATTGTTAGATGTGCAAGAGGTCAGGGAAATTTGGAAAGCAGGGTGATTATTGATGAGAAGGATGTTATGAGAACCATGACACAAAAATAGTACTGGTAATATTCTTGTATTTGATTGGGTTTCTGTAAACCTCAGAGGAATCTCTAAATGGTTTTATATGGAGCCAGGAAATGGGGGAGGGAGGAGTCCTATCTCCTTATTTAGGAGGAAGGTTGGACTATATCTTCTCTCCTCCCACTGGAGCATAAGAATGCATGGCATGGGGGAACAAACAAAGTCCCTAAGTCTGTGGCTCTCTCTAAAAGAGTGCCTTGAGATGTCAGTATTGGCAGATATTCAAATATCAATGACTCCTGAATAATTTCCTTAAAAAAACTTAAAAATGAGAGAAGGGGTATTTTCTTATCTCTTTGACAAGGGAAAGAGTATTTGGCAAACTGAAGAAAATAAGACATATGAAATAGTTAAATCATTTGATCTCACTGTTGTTTTGTTGAATTTAATCCTTCTTTTCCTAAACATGATGGGAGGATTCTATAAAGAAAACCTTCATGCAGTTCTAATTAGCATCAATAATATACCTAGCAGATGTCATTAATTTTTCTCTTAGGCTTCCAATAGATATACATAAGAATTCCATGTTTGGATGTTTCTTTCTTTATCATCTAAACGTTCTCCCTCTTTACTTCTGTCTGCATCTTAGAATGCTTGGTTTCTTCAAGATTCGTGTCAAGTTCTACCTTCTGTAGGATGCTTATCCCTGTTCCCCCAGTTACTAGTACCTTCTACCCTAAAGTTACCTTGTAATTACATTGTATTTAGCTTGTATATATCTATGTATACATACATGTTTTAATCTTCTTGAGGGCAGGGCTTATTTAATTTGATCTTTGTATCTCTATCACTAAACCTGGCACACTATAAGTCAAAGAGGTGGTATGTGCCAGAGGTGAAAAAAGAATCTCATGTCTTCTATCTTCAAATTCAACACACTTTCCATCATACTCTGCTTCACAAGAACTAAGTTAAGCCCAAGTGTTTAAAAGGTTAAGAGTTCCTATTTTCTAGGTATAAGCTTCATTTGCTTTTCTTGTCTGCAAATAATCCGATTCAGTCTTAAAGCCTTGTGAATCTATATGCTTCTAAGAGGAGTTGATGACACTTGCATTAGAAGGCACTTGCTACATCTTCAACATAGGTTAATTTACTCTTTGTTCAGGCTCAGTATTCTCATCCACAAATGAGAGAATTGGACAAAGTGACCTCTGAGCTCTCTTAGGAGTAGTTAAGATGTTTGATGCCTGACATGGAGTTAGGAAGACTTCAAATACTCAAGTTTGTTGAAATTCCCAGAATACCTGTATGGAGGCAAATGATCCAGAGAAGTTGATATGCCCTTCATATCAGAAGAAAACCTTTGACGCATGTATATACCAGTGGAGTATAAGTTCTGGGAAGAGCTGCCAAAGTAGAAATGCTTCAAATACAGGTCTAGGGATCAACTGTGCATGTGTTTTCCAAGGGCCAACTGAGATAAATTCCAAGAGAATGAATGATAATGTCTTTTGGCTATAGTAGTTCATGAAAGTTCTCTAACATGACCTAGAAGGGTTGGTCTCTGTGTAGGTAAAGCGAGCATCTCCATTAATTAAACCATATACCTTTTGAAGTACTGACAATTTTTTTTCAATTCCAAAGAAATTGACAGGAAAAACTTTTGGCATTGGGAATCTTCAATAGTGTTACACTCTCTTAAAGTCAAATATATAATCTATCCCATTCTTGACAGACAGTGATTTTATAGTTTCAACAAGCCTCCTTCCTATCTACTTTCTAAAGATTCAAATATCCACCTGGCCCTAAGAACATTCCAGATGCAACAACCTCTTGCTGCTCTGTTTGCCTAGATTATATCTGTCCATCTGTTTTCCTTTTTTGCCTCCTGAATTGTACTCATGTGTTTCCTCAGGCTCTTTGGGTCAGTCACTATTTTTGTTTTTCATTTCCTACTGAAATAATAATGTGTGGTGTGTACTGACAGAAGTAAATAGAAAATGATGTAGAAATCCAGCGACTTGCAAAAAAAATGCCATGTATCTCACCACAAATATCTCTCAGGCACTCACTTAGCCAGTAACTAACAGTTCAAATATCTGTAATAAGAAGGTGTAATATATTTAAATGCTAAGGACCACTCTTTTTTAAAAAAAAAAAATCAACATTCTTCCAATGTTGATAAATGGGTACAAGTAATGGAATGTTTGCACCTCTGAAGAACTGAAATTGGTGATCACCCAAAGAGCAACAGAAAAGTATGTTTTTGGCATGTACAAACTATAATACATTACCAACAAGGAATTATGAAGTAAGTGGATTATAAAGAATGTCATCAAAGAAATATATGAGAGAAAAAAGAGAGAGAGGATGTTTATGTGGTGAGAGGAAAAGATAACCCCATGATATCTTCATGATATCAAAAGAAAGCAAAGAAGATCTCATCATATGTATGGAATCCTTTGTAACTTTATGTTGAAGACATAGACAAAAACTGCATAAGATGGGTAGGTGTAGTTGGATTATGATTTTGAGGGTTAGGGAGACATGCCACATTAATTGATTAACAGATTATTTCAATAAAAATAACTCTAGATGATATAGCTATAAGGCAGGTAGATAGCCAGAAAGTAAAGAAGAAGTAATATACGTCTATAAACTATAAACAAGAAAGCAGGACATGAACAGGTGAGAGTATGCATACTATAACTGTGTGTTTGTGTATACACAAACGTAGACAGATAGAGAGACAAATAGATAGATGGATGGAAAGATAGATATGGTACAGTGGATAGAGCAGTGGACCTGGAGTCAGAAAGACCTGAGTTCAAATTCAGCCTCAGATACTTACTCTGTGACCCTGTAAAGTCACTAAATCTTTATTTAGCTCATTTTCCTCATCTGTTAAATGGGAACAATAATAGCACCTATTTCCCAGGGTTGTTGTGAAAATCAAATGAGAAAACTGTAAAATGCTTAGCACAGTGCTGGGGGCATTATACAGGATGTATATGTGTATGTGTGTATAGTCACACATATATGTACACATACATGTATATGCTATTATTACAATCAAACATATGTATATATACATATAAATATGTACGCATATATTATATATATACACACATACATATATTATAATGTATTTTATAATAATGTAGGCTTCTTGCATTATTGCAAGTAGATCACAGGATCTGTGCCCTGCCTTCTGCAGACCTATGGAAAACCAAGATCTCATTTTATCATTAAACAAGAAGGGGGTAGTATCCTTCATAATTTTGCTCTTTGGGTGATACTTTACTCCAATCACTCCCTGATTCCAGCAATGCCCCCTTTTGACTGCACATGCATAAAAGCAGAACTCTGCCAAGTTTCCATCTTCAAAGCAAACAAAAAACCACCAGGAAAGAAAATCTTGCTGACCTGGGTTCCAAATAAACCTAACAGATTTTATAAAGTTATTGTTCATGATTATAAAAATAAGTGCATTTATAATTCTAAAGCTGTCATCCTTTGGCTCACCCATGATCCTCTCTATTTTGATATTACGCAGGCAATCATTTTTTTCTCTGAGTACATGATTTATTAAACATAGCAAAGTTATGACAAAACTGGCAAGTACTCTACTCTTGTGGAATACTAAGGCCAATTGTCTCTAATCCTTCTCCTGATTACCCACTCACATACTTGAAGTTTGTGGAAAATGATCTTGAACCACCTGCTCCTTAAAGTTATGCATATAAGAGATTCTTCTGTGCCTAGATCTCCTCTGGCATCAACGATCATAAGCACTAGAAAGCAGGAGAAGAGATAGCAAGGCTGGAACAATTTCCCAATTTTCTCATCAGCAATTGAGATTTTCTGAAGCTGCTAGAACTCTCCAATGACTTTAGGTTTCTGAAAATTGATTCCAGTTGGCAGCTGTGGTTTCCCCTTCATCCAGCTTTCCTGTTACTTTTCAGAGCTAGATTGCTATAGCTTTCCTGCCTCGATGCCTAAGGTAGCTAGAAAGAATCTCAGGGGCTAAGCTGTTTATTTCAAAGGGGTGCTTGTGCTTGGAGAAGGCAATTCATTCCCGTTTCCTCTTTCATCCTTTACCATCCAGAAACCCTGTCCCTGTGCCCTTTTTGGGAGCCAACATCCCTGTTTCCCAGTGTCTGTGGGAGCTTGGTTTACAAAAAGCTAACCAAAAGGTGAAAATACCCTACTTCCTACCCCCAGTAACCATGCCTTACTCATTTATGGCTCTATCCGTGTGTTCATCCTTCGTTGCCGAAGAAGACCATGCCATCAGAGAAAGGATGACATGACTTGCACTTGACTTTGTTTTGATTGAAGGAGGGCTGTGCAGGGTCACCAGCCTCACTTCTCATTCAGAGTCATCTGAATCCAGTGACCAGATATGCATCAGGATGACTGGAGATGACCCAGGATGAGGCAATTAGGGTTAAGTGACTTGCCCAAGGTCACACAGCTAGCAACTCTATCTACAACCAACACAGAAAGACACTTAGGAGAAAAGTGACATCTCTGCTGCCAAAGAGAGAACACTGATATGGGCCACTAATATTATTACAGAATTTCTGAAATAAGAATCATTTGTGTCCAGTTTTCTAATACAGGTATCCTACTTACCAGTACTTTGATGATGACTTAGCACTGATGTGACCCTGAGTTTTACCTTGGAATGTGGAAAATGTTGAGGTATGGATCTAATGACATGTACATTTCTTAGCAAGATTGTGCCTGAATTTGGAGAGGCTTATCATTGGGTCATGATTTTTTTGAGAGGTGGGGGTGAATTTATTTATGTCACTGATCCACTAACTGATTTGCTCATTGTTAATATTTATCAGAGGAAAGACTTGAAAAAGACCTGGTTAGGTCTTTCTGTATCTAATATCAACCATGCTTCTCTACTAAAAACGAGACTCAATATTTTGCATTTTTCTGGTTTAGTCAATTCAATTTTATTACTAGTTGTGGAAATTCACAAAGAAACAAATCCTTATCTGTAGAATGGTAATGATCACTTTTAATGGAGAGTATATCTATAGCCAATTAAATAATTTCCCTTTTGTAGTTGTCTTAAATTTTAAAGTTTTTAAAATAATTTTTCTGTCTAGGATCAGAAATGGAAAGCTAGGAAGGACCTCTAAGGTCTAGTCTAGTCTTTTCTTCTTATGAATGAGAAAAAGCCCCAAAAGATGATATGATTTATTATTACAGAGTAAAAGTACAAGTACATATGAGTTGTTTTTTTTAAATTAATAACCTGTCTCTAGAGGTTATATTTTTTAAAAAACTGTTTAATACAGTAAGAATCATTTACTAAAATATAGCTGATCACATAGTTTGATGATTAGGTATAACTATACTTGTTCATTTAAATTCCAATTCAGAATTAGCTTCCCTCCAATAATGCATATCACAACCCACCTGTGCCTCCTCTTCCTGTACAAATCTTATGCATGTCTTACACGTTTTTTAAGGGGAAGGAGTGTCTATGCAATGTGTTCTATTCAAGGAGACTTTCTGTGTTCTTTTTTTTTTTTTTCACATCATAATGGGGCCAGTGGAACATTCTATCTATCTACCAGTTGGACTCACAAGCCAACCCATATGCTAGCAATACTGAACAAAGTTGTGTTGTGGTTTTTTTACTGTCTTTGTACATGTCTTGCTGTTTTGACATGATTAATAAAGGGGAGCCAAATTTGGAGAAAACTACCCATTCACCCCTCCCCCCCTCTTTCTTCAACTTCTTCACACAAAATTTTGGAAAAAATTACCTGCATTTGCTGTTTCTGGGACTCTCCCAAAACACTATTAAAGATATATAGATTTTTTAATTCAGAGAAAATGTTAAAGCACATACTAACAGTTTTCTTTAAGCATGTGGTTATGATACTGATGTCAAAATAGTAGCATGTTCTCATGAGAACAGATGTTTAGTTTTCAAATATTTCATAATTAAAATATATTTCTTTTTAGCAATGTTTTAGCTTATAATAATTTGAATCAGTTGTATATTAAGACATCTTCAAATTCAACATTCATATAAGAAAGATGAGAATGGTTAATACTATTATACCTGTTAAAATAACTTTTAAAGACTAATATTTTCAAAATGTTAGCATGATAAGCAACAAATCATTAAAATTAGGCAACTTTTTTTTGTAAAGCGTTTTCTTTGGTTTCTGGTCCCATGGTTTTACTGATGTAAGGTGCTCCTATTATGACAATTCCCTCTGCTAATGCATGCCTACTACTCTTTTTTGTAACTGTCTTGCAGAGACACTTGGGTCACTGATCCACTAACTGATTTGCTCATTGTTAATATTTATCAGAGGAAAGACTTGAAAAAGACCTGGTTAGGTCTTTCTGTATCTAATACCAACCATGCTTCTTCTCTACTAAAAACGAAACTCAATATTTTGCATTCTTCTGGTTTAGTCAATTCAATTTTATTACTAGTTGTGGACAAGAGAAGAATTGGACCATGAACTCACAAGCAGACCTCATGGACATATTTTCCAACCAAGTTGAGTAAGGCTGACCAATTCATGGTCTTACAGCTGGATTGAGAAGGAAAAGGATAAATTGAGAGTGGTTCAGAGCTGAAAGACATAATATTGAAAGAGGGATATAAAGAGTTAGGAAATAGATGGTGCTGGATAGACAAAAAGACAAATAGATTGATAGGTAATATATCAAGAGCTAGAAGGGATATCAGAAGTTATCTAGTCTACCTCTTTCACTTTACAGAAGAAGAATAAACCCAGGGAATTTAAGTAACTTTCCCAAGGGGATACAGATGATAATTTTCAGAGGTGAGATTTGAATACAGTTCCTATGACACTCCATGTCCCCCAAGTTGAGAGCCAAAGCTCTTTTTGTTAGATTGTGTTTTCTCAGTGACTGCAATGAAATTGCATGAGCATGCGCTGCCAGAAACACCTCAAATGCATTACCATTTGATTTTTAATTAATTTTTGGTTGTTATGTTTTCAGAAACCTTTTACTGTTGCAACCCACAATTTAAGAAATGCTGAACCCAGCCCCCTCATTTTACATGTGGGAAAACTGAGGCCCAGAAAGGTTTAGTGCCTTACTTAAGTGTGTACAAGTAATAAATGACAGGGAAGAGTGTCCCAGGGCTTCTTATTCTAGAGTCAGAGTTCTTTCCATTAAAATTTCTGGCCAAATCTACATATTCTTAGAGTTGTTGGGGCCACTGAGTTAAGGGACTTGTTTGTTCATGGTCACACACTATTGTTTGGAATCAGGAATTGAACACTGGTCTTTTCTGCCTCCAAGGCTGGCCTTGTGTCCACTGTTATCCTGCCTCTTACTGCTGTCCTAAAGAAACTTACTTCAGAAACTGGAGTTATACATACATCATGCATGCATACACACATGCACACATGCAGACATACGCATATTGTATATATATGTATATATGTATGTAATTAGCATATCATTTTTCCATATAGATAGCTGGATCTGACTTAATTGACTTGATATTAGATATTTTCATTATCAGCCCCATATCAATCTTTTTTTTTAATGTTATTAATTAAATCCAATTCATGCTCTAATCAAGACATCACCCTCCTAATTTCATTGATCCTTTTCAAGAACTAAGGTTGAACCACAACAACAATTTGCACAGCAAAGAAACACTTATCCCTATGGCCCCAGCAAGGTGCAGTGGAGAGAGACCTTGGTCTGGAGTCCACAAGATCTGATTCCAAATCCAGTCTCTAAGGAGTACTAGCTTTGTGACCTTGGGCAAGTTACTTCACTTTTTTCCTGTTTATTCAAATGCAAAATGAGATAACAGCCCCTATCTGGAAGGATTGTTGTGAGTATAAAATGAAGTAATGCTTTTGAGCACTTAGCATATGGCTGGCACCTAGCAGTTGCTATACAAAAACGTATTACCTTCTCTTTCCCTTCCCTTCAATGTAACTTATGTCCAAAGGCATAGTTTTAAGAGGTAAAGTTTAGTATCATTTTCATTTTCACTGAGGGCGGAGCACAATGGAAGACAGGCTAAGAATTCAGAACAACCATGGCGAGTCTCTGATTGTTCATTAACAGGTAAAAACACAAGTTCGAATCTGGCCTCTGACATTTATGAGTTGTGTGACCCCAGACGCGTCACTTCACTCTGTTTGCGTCGGTTTCTTAATCCGAAAAAAATGAGCTGGAAAAAGAAATGGCAAAACCACTCTGGTATTTGTGCCAAGAAAACCCCAAATGGTGTCACAAAGTGTCAGACAGGATTGCAAAATGACCGAACCACAGAAACACATAAAGTGAAAAATTAATCAAGATTGAGTGCAAGTAGTTTGACTTTGGGGACAAAGAATTTCAGTAAATGTGATATAACAATTATGAAGATGATGAGAATAAGGAGGAAGAAGACAGTGAACTATATATAGTAGAGAAGGTAGGAACTAGGGAACTATTCCAGTTCATTGTTATCTCAGCCAAAAGGGGTTGAGTAACAGATTATTCAGTCTACAATTCACAGTAGGCAAATGTGCACTTGTTAGTTGAAACTTCCCATGTAAATGAAAAATATTAATCTATACATTATTCAACAAATAGATAATAAGTGACTACTCTGGAAAAATACTGTGTTATAGCTTGTAAGCTGTAAACATATGAGAACAGATTTCTACCAGGATCCTCCTCTCTCCTCAACAAACTGATTAATTTAACTTGTCCCTAGGAACTGATTGGTCCTTGAGTTGAGTTAGGGTACCATCAGCTGAGTGTGAAGACCACATAAATTACCATACACTTTTCTTGACCCAGAAGCATTCCACTATGGAGACAAGGAAGAAAGGGGAAGGGGGTTGAGTATGCTCTCCATGAAATAATGTGCCATCCATACCCTTGTTATTGTTAGTGTAGGGCTAAGTATAATTCCTTTTGCTATCTGTTCAATAATTATAAACTCTTTGTTTTAATCCCAAAATAAAATATGAATTAATAGGGTGCTATTGGTGTCAACCCCATCCTTAACAAGACAAGAATAAGATAAAGTCCCTGACCTGATTAGATGCTTTCATCTAGTCTAGGAGGGCAAAACAGATATACACAGATATTGAATCAATCATCCAGTTAATTGGCATGTATTAAGTGCCTATTATGTACCAGGAATCATCCTAGAACTAATACAGAACAGAATGGGGGAGCATAAAAAGCAGAATGAAGATGACAAAAGAAGGATTTCTGTAATGTAAATTTCAATTCATCCCATGTTGGGTACTGTTGAAAGGCTCCATTCATAACAGACCAGTTCCATACAGATGAGGCAGGCTGGCCACCTCAAAACTTAAATCCACCCTTAGGTTAAATCCTTTGTTGACATAGCCTAAGGGCTCATTTGATAGGAGTATTAAAATATATGTAAGAATGTAAGCTGGAGGATAACCAGCAGCTGTAATCCTTCCTCATTACTAATAGAACCAAAGGAAAGAGGACTTAAATTGCCACAGGAGAGATTTAGTAGGAAGAAAAGGTTAATTAGAAGAATGAGAGAGGGAGTTGTTCATTGCCTAGGGAATTGTGAATTTTCAATTCCTGATAGCATTTAAGTAATACAGATAAGTCAGTCCAGGTTACTTGAGAAGCACTTCCATTAAGGAATTAAACAAGCTTGCATATAAGTTCATTGGTCCTTCCAGTTCTAGGGGCATGGGAGTTTCATGGAAAGAAATTTATGCACTACTGCAGTGTGATAACAATTAATAAAGTCTGCAATTAGATTAGCTTCTCACTGAAGTCAAGCCACATGATATGTCTCAGAAACCTGGCAACCTTTTGAATCAAAGTTTTGTTTTTTGATGGCACATTTGTATTGGAGTGGGGTTGGGAGGGAACAAAACATTTCTTTAAGAATGCAAGATAATTAACAAGTTGATAAGGTTAGATGAAAAAGCTCCATTCTTCTATAGTGTTCAAGTTTCTCCTTGTCTGTAAAAAATCCTTTCCTTGACTCTACCTTTCTCTCAAGCTATCATCCTTTTCTAGTTCATCTCCTTCAGTACAGATCATTTAGAAATATGGCTACACTCACTGCTTCCATTTCCTCACCACTTTAAAAATCCTTTTTACTAAAATCTATAAAGAACTGAGTCAAATGTACAAGAATACAAGTCATTCCCCAACTGATAAATGGTCAAAGGATACGAACAGGCAATTTTCAGAGGAAGAAATTAAAGCTATTTATGGTCATATGAAAAAATGCTCTAAATCACTATTGATTAGAGAGATGCAAATCAAAACAACTCTGAGTACCACATCATACCTACCAGATTGGCTAATATGACAAAACAAGAAGATGATAAATGTTGGAGAAGATGTGGGAGAGTTGGAACACTAATTCATTGTTGGTGTAGCTGTGAGCTTATCCAGCCATTCTAGAGAGCAATTTGGAATTAAGCCCAAAGGGCTACAAAAATGTGCATACCCTTTGACTTAGCAATACCACTTCTGGGACTGTATCCCCAAGAGATCATAAAAATGGGAAAGGGTCCCAACTGTACAAAAATATTTATAGCAGCTCTCTTTTTAGTGGTCAAAAACTGGAAATCTAGAGGATGCCCATCAATTGGGAAATGGCTGAATAAATTGTGGTATATGAATGTAATGGAATACTATTGTGCTATCAGAAATGATGAACAGGAAGACTTCAGAGAAGCCTGAAAAGCCTTATATGAACTGATGCTGAGTGAAAGGAGCAGAACCAGGAGAACTTTGTACACAGCAACAACCACAGTGTGTGAGGAATTTTTCTAATAGACCTAGTACTTCATTGCAATGCAAGGACTTTAAAAATTTCCAATGGACTCTTCAGGTAAAATGCCTTCCACATCCAGAGAAAGAATTATGAAATTTGATCTCAGAATGAAGCAGACCATTTTCTTTTGTATTGTGTTTTGTTTTTTGATTTCTCCCATTCATTTTAATTCTTCTATATAACAGGGTAGCTAGGTGGTGCAGTGGATAGAGCACCAGTGCAGGAGTCAGGAGGACCTGAGTTCAAATCTCACCTCAGATACTTGACACTCACTAGCTATGTGACCTTGGGCAAGTCACTTAACCCCAATTGCCTCATTCTGGGTCATCTCCAGTCATTCTGATGAATATCTAGTCTTTGGATTCAGATGGCTCTGGAGGAGAAGTAAGGCTGGTGACCTACACAGCCCTCCCTCACTCAAAACAAAGTCAAATGCAAGTCATGTCATTATTTTTCTCTGATGGCATGGTCTTCTTTGGCAACGAAGGACAAACATACACACTTCTATGCAACATGACTAAGACGATAATGTATTTAATAGGAATGTATGTGTAGAACCTGTATAAAATTGTAGGGGGGAAGGAGGAGGAGGGAGGGGAAAATAAATCTAAGATATATAGAAGTGATTGTAGAACACTGAAAACAAATAAAATAATTTGATTAAAAAATAATAAAGCTAAAGGTTAGTTTTGTGGAGAAAAAATCCTTTTTAGCTTTTTTCTCATTCTCATGACATTTGATCTGTAAATCATCCCATCCTCTTGGAAAAATTTCTTTCCTTGGATTTCATAATACTGTACTCCTTTATTTTCTTTACACAGTGGTTCTCTGGCCACCCATGCTCCAGAATCCACCACTGACCCAGCTACCCAGAGATAGACTATTGCCCAAACCTCCCATCATTCTGATATCAGGAGTTCCTCTCTTGTGGTCCACTTTTCATCATCACTCTATCCACCACCTGTTGTGTCTCCTCTAATCCCTCTTCCTCCTGCAGGTTGAAGAGACAGTACTGGCCACATATAAGACATGGGTCAGACTCTCTAAGGTATAGGCCACACCCTCTTTTACTTCTTCTGGATCTCTAGACCCATAGCAGAATTTTCTCTGCATATTATTCCACTCACCAACTGATATTTTTTTCCAGATTCAAGAATTCCTATTTAAGTTTTGTCTACATACAACCAGTTATCAGGTTTTATTATTTCCATGTCTTCAATGTCTCTCTGGCCCCTCCTTTCTGCTCCAACTGCAGCCAATTTGGTTCAAGCCCTCATTTTTTTCCAATGATGACTTTTATAATAGCCTCTGACCTGGTCTTCCTGACTTCATTCCATTCTCTCTAATTTATTACTGGCCCTGCTTGATACTTACGTACTCTTTCCATGATATTTCCCTTAAAAATCTTCAAGGCTGTTTATTTCCTACTGAATAAACTACTGACTCTGGTATTCAAGGCCCTCCACAACCTACAAGTCAAGCTTTTATCTCAGTCTACTCCGATATTGTTCATTCCAACCAAAGTATCTTATCACCTCCCCTTTGCTCACCATTTCATCCAGGCCAGAAATGGCTTCCTTTAGCATATCAGCCTTTCATTCCTTCAAGGCCCAATTCAGATGCTAATTTTTCCAAGGAGCCTTTGATGACTCCCTAGGTAAAAGTGATTTCTCCCTCTTCATATGTCTCATAGCACTTGCCTAAACCTCTTCTGGGTACTTTTCTTACTCCCCTTTATAGTACAGTTATGAATTCCTCCCTCCCCACTATCATCTCAATCACCCCCCAACCATCTACACACCTTTTTATATTTATAATCTCCTTAAGAGCAGGAACAGTGTCATATTTATATCTCCAGAGCTAAGCATAATGCTTTGCCTTTAGTATATACTTAATAAGTGTTTCTTGAATTTAATTGGTACAATCATTATACTTCAGTTTAAAGCTATTGCTATCAAAATAAGGAACAAAATCTGAGGCCCATATTCTTTGTCATTAACTGGGAACCCTACCATGAAGTTCTCTGAAATCCTGGCCCCTAAACACATTTGGTCCTTCTGCAAAGACTCTGTAACTGACTACCCCAAGGCCAGTGTCTAAAAGGATTTATTAAACATTAATTCCAACTCACAATTTTCCTTTCAGCTGTAATTGTCCTACAGGAAACGTGTAGGCTCAGGTATTCCTTTGGGAATATATATTTCAAGACTAAGTCAACAAAGTGATTAAACCACCTAAAAATAAAAGAATTAGTTTATTTGAGAACCAGGAAATTGTAACCTAAAACTCTCCTGTGTCTTTGCTCTGATTTAATCCTAATTACATAGGTTATGTCCCTTTCAACAGCTTCTGCATTTGACAAAATGCAAGGCCACCAAGGCTGGCTTCCTTGAAAGATCCAAACCTACTAATGCTGCCAACAGCTTAACAGGAAAGAAACATGCTTAAAGAAAAGAAAGGAATTTAAAAATACTTCAAAGAACCAAGCTACATCAATTGATGCGGTACATTTTTTTTTAATCCATAAGGCATAGTAAAGAGATAGTAAGATGAAAATTTTTATTTCAAAGCGAAATTATAATATCTGCTTGTAATTGTTATTTGTATTTGAAATGCATTTGCATAGACAAAAATTATAATAATTTATTTTAAAATTATGTTAAAAATTTATGCCAGTTGACAAATTTGGTCTTCATATTAATATTCAAAGGTTTAACGCACCTAGAGAAAAGGAGATTGAAAAGGGAAAAGAACATTCATAGTACCAGACCTGAAATTGTAAGAAAATGTGGTGGTAAGTGACACATTTGTTCACCTTCAAATTCTCCTGCCAGTCAATTAAGAACAAATACAGTGGGAAAAATTATTGCACCTTGAGTCAGCAGACCTGGGTTTAAATCCTGGTTCTAACACATGTTATCGTGGTTATCTGAGACAAGTTACTCAATTTCTAGAGGCAAGTTGGGGAAGAGAAACATTTGCACTCTCTGTCTCATAGAATTGTTGCCTGGAAAATGCTCTGTAAACTTGAGTTACTAGTACTATTATATTTCTATCACAACAAATGCCACCCTTTGTTCCCTATCAATCTACAGGAGAAAGTCGATAGGTGATTTAGAGACTCTCAAGGAAGAGTTTCTTATTACTTGCCAGTTTGTATTCCAACCCTTCCAGCCATTCCAGATTCCAGAAACAAAATGGGCTTTCAACTTGCTCTATGTAAATTTGGTTAAGTTCTGTAAGAATTCTTTTGGATAATGGAATGCTGTAGTCAAAAAATTCATCACTTATGGGCAAACCTTTTGGCAATAAGAATTTTCCATTCTTAGCTAGGTTTTAGGTCCTAAAATAGCACAGTCAGTCACCAGATGCATATCTGAAGACTTTTCAAGATAGTAGAGGATCCAGTACAACTTACAGTCTGCTGGCGTAGCTTCTGACAACTGAGGCTTACTTCCCCAATCCAGGTTTTTAAAAAATTCTATATGCAGTTTAGAGACTAGTTTTCAATCAGAGAATCATAAGATAATAGATTTTGAGTTAGATGGGACCTTAGAGATCATCTAATACAATGCCTTCGTTTAGAAAATGATGCTAAGGGAAGTTAAATTACTTGCCTATGATGGCGGAGCAATTATATGAGGATGGGTTTGAATTCAGGTTTTCTTGAATCCATACTTGATTGTATCGACTGTGCCACCTAGCTGTCTCATGATGTACACAATTCTGTTCCATAACACATCCAAAAGGCAATGGTTATCTTTTACCTCCTTAACTACACACATATAACTTGGCAGTTCATAACATCTATCGAGCACCTGCTATGTGCCAGGTACTGTGCTAAATCTGAGAATACAAAAAAGAGGCAAAACTTCCTCAAAGAGTCCACAATCTAATGAGGGAAACAACAGGCAAACAAATATTTACAGAAAGCTGTATACAAATGGGGTCACGAAGGGTTGGACATGACTGAGATGACTGAACAACAAAAAGAGGAAAGGCACTAGAAAGAGAGGTTCAAAAAGCTTCATGTAGATGACAGCATTTTAGTTGAAGGAAAACAGTTTTGTTGTTCAGTTGTTTCAGTCTTGTCTGACTTTGTGACCATGTTTGGAATTTTCTTGGCAAAGACGTTAGAGTGGTTTGCCATTTCTTTCTCCAGCTTATTTTACAGATAAGGAAACCAAGGAAACTGAGGCAAACTGACTTAGGTGACTTGCCCAAGGTTAGTAAGTGTCTGAGGCTATATTTGAATTCAGGGAAGAGAAGTCTTCCTGGTTCCAAACCCAGTGTTCTACTCAGTGTGCCACCTTAGTCAATAGACATAGATAAAGAGAGAGAAACTTGACTGTTTCTGTCTTGGGCACCACTATTTTCCCAGTAACCATAGTAGAGAATCTGAGCATTATTCTCAACTCTTCACTCTGCAAGTTGTCAAATCTTGTTGATTGAACCATCACAACTTCTCCTACCTATCCCTTTCTCTTCACTCATAAACTGCCAAGCATTCGAACTCTACTGTAGAGAGCACAATTCCAATGGGCTGGCCATATTGTTCAAATGCCAAATTAATAGTTGCCTAGAAGTCTATTTTGTGGAGAACTCACAAATGGCAAGTGCTCATATGGTAATCAAAAGTGATACAAGGACACTCTCAAGGTCTCTCTGAAGAAATTTGGAATTGATTGTGTAACATGGGAGATGCTGGCAAAGGATGGCCCAGAATAGTATACCCACATCAAAAAAGGCTGTAGGTTCTATGAGCAAGCAGAATTGAAGTAGCTCAAAAGAAAAGTGAGATGCACAAATTTAGCAAATTCACCCCAAATGTTCACATGGACTATTTGTGCCCGACCTGTGGTAGAGAATTCTGAGCTCATGTTGGTTTGGTCAGTCACAGCAGACACACTATAACTTGATTCTTACATAATGATGTCATTTTGGCCCTCTTCGAGAATGATGGACAACAAGTAACCAACCAACCACCATCTAAGTTCAGGTCCTCTTGCCTGGAATACTGCAGCACATCCCAATCTGGTGTCCCTGTCTCTGGTCTTCCCCACATCACTTTGTCTCACATCCAGCTGTCAATTTGATACTTCTAACCATATCACTCCTCTGCTCAAAAAGCTTTTGCCTTGAGAACTCTAGTCTAGATGTTTTCCAGAGTTCCCACATCAAGGAAACAATACACAAACATACAAAAGGAAGCAGTTTAAGTAGCAAGGAACCACAGACCCAATTACAAGGCAGTTTCTCCTATAAAATATAAGAAATCTTGGAATGAAGTATCCTAAAGGGCAAAAGAGATAGACTTACAACAATAATAGCTTACCCTGAAAAGCTGAGTATAATCCTTCAGGGGAGGACTTGCAATGAAATTTCAAGCATTTCTGATACAAAGACCAGAGCTGTGTTGGGACTTTGAAATGTAAACACAAAACTCAAGAGAAACCTAGAAAGATAAATTTATTCGAACACTTAAAAAGGCATATATGATGACATCATACTAATATTGAAAATAGGGAAAAAGAAACAAGAGTCCCATCTGAGATTTATGTCTTCAAAGATATTGAGAGAATTAAATTAAAAAGAAAAAAAAAACTCTGAGTGCATTGGTATTGTTTTGAGGATTTTACCTTTTAAACAGAAAAAGAGAAGGCAAAGTAAAATGAGTAGAATACACTGGTATGAAAAGAAGAAGAGCGTGGATTTTGATTTTTCTCATAATAGTGGTATGTAAAGAGTATACAAGCTTTGAAGAAGAGGTGAGGGGAGAAGGTATCAGATGAACCTCACTTTTATTGAAACTGGACAAAGGACAGTGGAACACAGAGCTATGCAGAAACATGCAAAGAATTTGATGTAGCAATGCATCAAACTGAGCAAGGGCTCATCAAATCAAGCAGGTCTGGGGTGGAGTGTAAAGAGGGAAGATAATGCTGGGAAGTTTATAATCACAATTAGTAAAAAAATTCTTGATCCTCAAATAGATTTTAAAAGGAAAACAACATATGAAGGAAAGCAAAGTAGTTGAATCTTAGGGGGTCCCTGATTGACTGGGGAATAGTAAAACTACTTGTGGCATGTGAAGGTAATGGAATTTGTTTTGCCATGAGAAATGCCAAATATTTTCAGGGGATCCTGGGTACTGGTGTAGAATGAAGTAAACAGAGCCAGGAGAACCATTTATATGATCTCAATGACATGGTAAAGGAAAACAACTTTGAAACACATAAGAACTCTGATCAATGCAATGAGATAAACCATGTCTCCCAGAAGTACTAAGGGTGAAGTACTTTGCCCACTCATTCACAAAAGGGGTGATTTAATCAAGGTGCAGAAAGAGATAATGCATTTTTGTACAAGATAATTATGAGGAGACATTTTGTTTGACAATGCTTATTTCTTAAAAAGTTCTCTCTCTCTGTGTCTTTGTCTCTCTTTTTCTCTCTCTAATGGAGGAATGATTAAGAGAGAGGGAAAGAGTCACTGAAACATTTTAAACATGCTAATTCACCTCTGGTTCAATCTCTACTTCTTCCTTTATGTTACAAATATCAAGAAAATAATTGTATTTTTAATAAAAATCACCTAAGAATTTTTTGGATACATTCGAAACAAACTCACATCAATACCACAAACCAATGCATGAACTATTTGTGGTTATCTTAATAGAGTAACTAAAATAACTGGGATGTATGAACATACTAGAATCTTGAGTCCTTCTTCATTATTTTTCTCTGAAAAGGAAGAAGAAGATTGGGGTATTGTGGTTGAGTGGAGATAGGGGGCAGATTGCTGCCCTTGGAAATAATCAACTTGCTACCAAAACCTGGTACTGAAGTTACAAACAGATGCTCCTCAGACTTGAACACACTTCTTTTTCTTCCAAGAAGGTAAAATGGCAATAGTTGACAGAGTTGAGAGGTTATAAAACCAAATTATGATCTTTTCAGTTTAGTATTTCTTCCTGTCTTCTGAAAATGCATACTTTCATGACTTAGACTGCATGCACACGCATACAAACCCTTTAATTCAGAGCGATGTGACAGCCATAGGTGCCAGGCTTATCCAATTTGCAGATGACAAAAAGCTGGGAGGGATAGTTAACATACTGGATAACAGTTAAGTATCCAAAAATATTTTGACTAGCTAGAACACTGGGCCAAATCTGATAGAATTGAACTGAATAGGAATAAATACAAATTCTACTCTTGGGTTTGAAAAAGTCAGATTTATAAGCACAAGATGGGAGAGGTGTGATTAGACAGCAGTTCAGAAAAAAAGAAAATATTTGGTGGTTTTAGTGGCTTACAATATCAATATGAATGT
Organism: Notamacropus eugenii; assembly: GCF_028372415.1. Classification (NCBI taxonomy): domain Eukaryota; kingdom Metazoa; phylum Chordata; class Mammalia; order Diprotodontia; family Macropodidae; genus Notamacropus; species Notamacropus eugenii. The sequence continues at coordinate 159,322,596 of NC_092874.1, forward strand.
TCAGTGTGATGTGGCAGCCAAAAAAAAGCTAATGCAATCTTAGGTTTCACTATGAGACTCAATGTCCAGGATCAGGGCGGTGAGTGTCCAGTTGTATTCTACTCTGCTCAGATGACTTATGGAATGTTGCGTTGAGCTTAAGTGACAGGAGTGGTGAGTGGAGTCATAGGAGAACTGAATGAAACGTTCTTTCCCTTAGAAATAGAACTACTAATTTGATTATGATTCCCATAAGAAGTAAAGGAAGGAGGGTGGGGAAGCCATATTGTACCCATGTGGTGTCAGGGATTATGGCAGAAAGAAGTTTGTCCCCAGGACATGGTCCCTGGCAGACTAGCGATTGCAGTGAGACAGGATGGATATCAACAAGATGTCTACATTGCAATGTGAAGCATGTTTAGTGCTTACTAGATACAACAGGAGATGTGAGTTTGCCCTCATTTACCAGTCAAGATGACATAAGCACCAGGATGGGAGTTTCAAAGATGAGTGGCTTAAGACAGTAACAAGGAAGTATATTCTGTGATCCCCAAATTCTCAATATGCCTCTTGGCTCCTTGTAGACCTGGGCTCCATAATTGTGGAAACTAGCTCTTGTGGAGAAAGGAACACTTAGCAAGGCCATAAGCAACACCATGAACCATTACTCTTATACAAGTAAGCCCAAGACCCCCAGGAAAAGCAGAGACCCCCCAGGTCAATGACCTGGTTTCTAAGCCAGTCTATGAAGTTATTATTGAGAGAAATAACTCTTGTAAAGAATAGGTCCACCATCCTCCCTACCACCATCACTAAGCACTGACTTCATACTGACAACGTCAGGCAAACCATTTTAGCTAAAGTAGTACAACATTGTGAGGGGGAGACAGGAGGTAGCATGTGCTTGGCAGGTCAAACCACCTTAATGACTAACTCCCCTTTGACCTTTGTGGAAGCAGCCAGGGAACCTGGGACAAGTAGCACCCCTCATACCACTAATTCTGCTTCTAGCCTATCCCCATGGAAGCAGCCTTTGGAAAGATACTACCCACTTCTGCAGGTACTTGTGTGACTAGGAGTCCCTTCAGACCAGCAGCCTTGCTTCTAACTTTTCCCTTGCAGCCATAATTAACAGGAGATCTGTTTTGAAGAAGGAGCCCCTCCTCCCTGCTACCACTGATATTAATCACTCCCCACCTGCTACTTGGCACCTTTGAAACAGTAGCACCCCAGAGACCACTATTGTTTGACGTCGCATAGGGCACTCTTTGGGCTTCAGTTTTCTTAATGAGAAATAAGAAGGTTGCACTGGAGGGGCAGGTAAGATAAGAACCCTGGAGCAACAGCTGCCTCAGACCGCCCTGCTTCTAGTGCCTTCCCTCCGTTCATTATTTCCAATTCATCCCTTGTTTGTACATAGTTGTTTGCATGTTGTCTCTCCCATGAGATTGTGAGCTCCTTGAAGACAGGGATTGTCTTTTGCCTTTGTCTCCCCAATGCATAGCATAATGCCTGGCACATATAATAAATGTTTACTGCCTGCCTGCTTGCCTGCCTGTTTCCCACCTGCCCCCTGAAGCCATACTCCAGGGAAGCAATCCTTATAGATATGTAGCAGCCACCGCTACAGAAGCTTGGGAAAAGATGTTTCTCGCCTCCAAAATCCTTGGCATTGCCAAATGGCTCTACATTAGAAAGTATGGCTTTATTCCTGGAAATGATATTAAAGAAGACCCATTACCATCTGTACTCCAAGGACTACAATGCCTTCCATATGATTTGTAACTAAAACCTCCTATATGGGTTTTCTCTCCTTCTAGAATGTGAGGTTCCACGGGCAGGACCTGTCCTGCTTTTCTAATTGTATTTCTGGTGCTTAGGAAATCGTTTGCACATAGTAAATACTCAGTAAATTATTTTAAATTCATTTATTTCACACAACAAGATCCCCCACTGATACTGAAGAGGGCCAGTTTTCTCCCCTAGGGAGGTGAGAGGGGTCTCATTCCAGCACATTTGATTCATTTCCCATTTCTAATGTCATAGTCAGGGAATCGCCAATTAGCTAAAAAGCTGAAAATTTCCAATTTGTAAAGTTCAAGACAGTGAGATTCTAGAGAAAGAGCAGGACAGGGTTACCAGCAAGGAAGAGAATATATTTCTAGGTCAGTTCCATAAGCTGCCTTGTGTTCCAATGTTGAAGTCTCAACGGGAGTCTCATATAGACCAAAAATATTTATAGTAACACTTTTTGCATAGTAACACTGAATTGGAAGCAAAATATTTGACCACTGGTTGGGAAATAGCTAAAGAGATTGTAGCATATGAATGTAATAGAATGTTACTTCAGTGTGGGAAATGGAGAATAGGAAGATTTCATGGATGCATATTAACTGATATAAAGCAAAGTAAGCAGAAGTAGAAAAATAATATGAATGTGACTATAATAAGGTACGTTGAAAGAATGACAAAAATGAATGCAGTGTAATTGTAATGACCAAGCCTGACCCTGAAAAAGATGAGAAAATGCAAATCCTCCCCTCCTTCATATATACAGGTGACTATGGGCACAGAACACACACACACACACACACACATATTTTTGTTGTTCAGTAATTTCAGTCATGTCTGCTCTTTGTGACCCTTTTCTTGGCAAATATACTAGTGTGGTTCACCATTTCCTTCTCCAGCTCATTTAACAGACAAAGAAACTGAGGTAAACAGGATTCAGTGACTTGACCAGCATCACACAACTGGTGTCTGAGGCCAGATTTGAACTCAAGAAGATGAGCTTTCCTGACTCTATCCATTGCACTGGATGCATACCCAATTCATATATGTGTGTATGAGTGCATGTATTATAATATATGCATATATATGTATACATATATATACACCCCCACCTATATGTACATATGTGTATTCTTATACATATATGCTTAAGGATTTCATAGATTTGTTACTTTTGCTGGACTGCATTTCTATCTTCTTTTCTGATTTTTTACAGGGTGGGGCTCTCTGGGTAGGAGAGGGAGGAATTATTTTAAGGAATAATAAGAAAGTCAAATGATGAAAACTAAGTATATCAATAATTTTAAAAAGTAAAATGAAAGGGTTGTACTAACTATAGAGGAGTACTCCCATCCTTCAGGCTTGAAATTCTGTGAAATGAGCCATTCTACACATTTTGCCTCTTTGGCCTTTAACCATTTTACAAAGTGTATTCTGTAAGAAATACTAAAAATTCTAGCCTGTTTATATTACTAAAAAATGTTGTTACCTATGAACTTTCATTGCTTGTGCAATCTTCAAAAAATTATCCTTGGGGTGGAAATTTCTCATGCTTGATCACAGCCCAAAGATAATTTGGCCTTGGAAAATGAGAACAACGTATCATTCATCTTTGAGTAACTGTATGTAAAAATGAAAAAAAAAAAAAAAACTACACAGTTGAAATTTTCCATGTCTCCCATCAGCAATAAAGGAAGATTCTCCTGATCATCGCCATTTGAAATATGTCCTACAAACCACATTTTTAAGGAGGGTGTGGATTCCTACCCTCTCCTTCCCCCCCCACCCAACACAGGCTCCACCTCTTCTTGCTAAACTTACGCTTGCATCTTGCCAGAGGGGAGGATGGCCGAGGTCACTCACTGCTCAAAGTCTCATTTCCTGCAGAGCAGAGCCCAGTAAATAACTTAACTCTGTACAGATTCTCAAAGCATGACTGATGGAATCTAAGGGTCCAAACACACAGTATTGTGGTGCTATCTCTGCTTCTGCCACTACCCTCTGGAACACAGCAGTCACACCCCCGTTTTTGGACTTGAGAGCCAGAATTAAACACTGTGCAGGGTACAATGTGGAATCCATTTCCTCCTGAATTGAAGAAAGTCACAGAAATTGCTTAAGGCCATTAAATAAATTATTTACAGAAGAAAGTTTATGAAAATAAAGTTCTTTCTTTCTCCCTCCAGGAGAGGAGAGAGTGACAAAGGTACTTAAATTCTTGTCCCCTTGTTTGAGAAGAAGAGAGGATGCTTTGGACATGAGGAAGCCAGGGAGCATAATAGAAATAGCACTAAACTTGGCATTCAAGCATCAGATCTGCTACTTACTAGTCATATGACCTTGGACAAGTCACAACCTCTCTTTGCCTTGATTTCCATAACTGTAAAATTAGGATAATGGTATTTATACTACTTATTTCATAAAGTTGCTGTGTGAGTCAAGCTATTGTACATATAGTACTATTTTACATAAAATACATAAAGTATACTGACTCTAAAATAAAGAATCATACTGAGAGAAATGATTAATAACCAATGATTTGGACAGATCCAGAGTTTCCCATTTTTCTGCAGTCCTCATTTCAAAAGTTCAGCCTCTTGAAGGACTAACTTTCTTAAGAATCTAGTTCAGACCCCACCCATGGGAAGTCATTGTGCTCTACTCAGGTTTGGGTGGGGATAAATTCTTTGAATAGATTGGTTGGGGGGGGGGGGGTAACTTAGAAGGAAATAACATAATCAAAGTTCATTAGAACAAGTCCAACCCCTCATTGTGATACTCATTCTCTCATTCATTGTTAACCACTCAGAGTTGATTGCCACCCTCAGAAACACCCCTCTTCTAAGGACCATGAGCCTAGCACCATGGTTGTCTTTGTTATTCCAGAGTGCCACTGCCTTCTTTTTATTAAAATGCTGGCATTTTTAATAAAAAGACTAATCATGTATACAGTGTATAATTATACAGTATATAAAATGGTAGTTAGTAAAAATAAAATGGTAGACAGAGAGCACAGAACACAGCAAAGTCACAAAGTGGCATTCATCTGGATGGTGGCCCCAGAAGAAGAAAGTGGACTTTCTGGAAGATTCTTATTCTAATTTAATATCTGTGCTGATGAGTGATAAACTCACTTATTATTCATCTATGTGGAGGAACAATCTGAATTGTTTTCAGAGTGTCATTGTGTGAGTCAAAAAAGCTATTGTATAGAAGGTACTCTGTAAGTAAAAAAAGTGGAACTTGAAAGTAACTTATCACTGTAATAAAGTCATAGAATCTCAGAGATGAAAGTGCTCTTAGATATCATCAAAGTGTGGAACATTTTATCCAAGAAGGTAGAAGTATGAGCAACAAGTTCAATTTCAAAGGGGCAAATATACACCCATTGTTGGAACTTTTTCCCTAACAATTAGAGTAGTCCAAAAGAGGAATAGTCTCCCTCACCAGGGCCGTACTTCCTTGGAGTTCTCCTGGTGAAGGAGGCACCCTAAACCTGACTGTGATTCTCCTTGCTACAGAACCTGATACCCTGAATCTGTCTTCTGCTCCATCAAACCAATGAGAAAACAATGCCTCAACCTTTTATTGCCACTAAACACTGATGCTCTAACCCAAAACTTTTTCTTCTCTCCACCATCACTAGATCAAAGAATTGGGTTTTGAAGTTTCCTCATCCCAGGACCTACTTCTGCACTGGAGGCATGTTCTGTCATCTGTCACCAAACTGTCTGAGAAAACTCCTTTGTTCCTTCCCCAAGGACTAGGTAAGGGTAATAGCCTGCCAAGTTAAAAGAGCAATACATTTGTTTCATGAAGCTACTAGATTCTGAGAAGACTACAAAATACTTTAGCCCTTTGTAGCCTCCAAGACTTAGATAGATGAGCACTACCAAGGAAATCTAGGCTTCTGCCTCAGTACCTACTCTAATGATTGTTATTCGTGAACCAAGGGATAATAGGGCTACAACTCTCTTATTAGATTTTAAGTCATCCTAACTCTAGACATATTGTACTCATTTGCTCTGAGTAGCATATAATGTAGTAAGCAAATCTATATGCCTTTCATATATTTCCTGTTCAGATGTTTTTAACTGAAAGTTAAAAGTTAAAAAGTTAGGTTATGTAATCCTGTTCATTAAGGTTAAATGCATGATCATGAGTCTTTTTCTGTTTAGTCTTTCTTTTGTGTATAGGAATAAGTTATCTGTTTCATCCAAAGTTTGTATTGTGCCTATCTTTTGAAGTGGCCCTAGCCATGAACTACAAGTTAAATTATTATCTTAGAGGCAGGCTCCCACAAGACTGAATCTGGTCCATGCCACATAGCTAGGTTTAGAACAAGGAATGGCACAGTGCCCCAGCTCCAGGCCACCCGGCTTAGTGATCTCAAGGGTTTTCTTTTCTAACAACTCTTACAATCTGGTAAGTGCATAATATTTAAACCATGCATGTATACACATGTGTATACATATATATATACACACACATTATATACATGCGTGTATATGTATGCATACATATATGTGCACGTATATTATGTATGTTCATACAAACCTCGTAATATAAAGCAATTTTGCAAAACTAAGTGTCAAGCATTTTACATATTGTTTTGACTATTAAAGCACTGCCAATATAATGCATAGTTTTAGGCAAATTCCCTTCCCAGTGGTCATCTTTTCCAAGAGTGCTGGGGTAGTTTCCAATGGATTCTCCACCTCATTCAGCTCCAACCTATAGTGGACTTCCAGACTTCAAACTGAAAAAGTCATCTCTAATCCTCCATGTCCACCATAATATATGCAACCTCTTCATATGAGGAAAAAACAAAAGCAAAGAAGCAAAACCAGTCAGGGGCCTGGGTGAAAGCTAGCTTAGTTGGAACATGTGTTCATGATCCCATACAGGCCAAATGTAAGGCAGGGCCCAAGAGTTCACTTGCTTCAAAGCAGAACTTACTGCAGAGAGCTGGATCAATCCCTCTCTTATGTCCTCTGAGTCATCAGCTCCTCTGGCTCAGCAGCCAATTAGGTTACTCCTTATTATCTTATAGTATAAAGACCTCAGCATTGCTGCATAATTGACTGGAAGCCAGACCTGGTCTTGATATTGAAACAAAATTATATGCTTGTAGATCATGTAGAATTTAACAAACTATAAGTTTTTATAATAATAGCAGGGAAAGAATTGTTGGCAAGGATACAGAATTGATTCGAGTGCAGTTGCTCTACCTTATCATTTGCCATGGAGACATAGCTGGTTATTGGAGTATATCAAGCAGTTTTTGGTGTGTTAGACATGACACAACAGTGGTTTGAGTATTAGTCTTCTATACCAATTAGTAGCTAACATAAAAATAATAGCTAGCTTTAATGTAGCATTTACTGTGAGCCAGTTCCATGCTAAGTACTTTACAATTACTGAGTCTCATTTGATCCCCAACAACCACTCTATCTAGCAGGTGTTGTTGCTAACTCAGTTTTCCAGATGAGGAAACTAAGGCAAATAAAGGTTAAATGATTTGCTCAGAATCACACAGTTAATAAATGTTTGAGACTGAATTTGAATTCAAGTCTTCCTGACTCCAGGCCCAGCACTCGATCAGCTGCATGGTCTAACTGCCTCGGTTAACTTCCAAGGATGATTTCATTGCTATTTGGGGGATGGGGGTAGGAGGGAGAGAGAGCCTAGTGCAGTAGATGTTACTCTTATAAATCCCCATTCATTTGTTTTGCAGCTTAAGTGTATCCAGTTAAGTGGATTTACAGATTACTTTATCTAGTTTTAACTAAATTCAAATGTACAAAATGGACTTTAAAAGATTCTTTCAAAGGTATAGCATTACAAGTTGCCCTTGCCCTGGACTACACAGCTGAAACTGATCAGACCCTCAGAGAAGAACATGAACACTTTAGGAGATCTTTGCATCAATGTCTTTATCTAGGCAGTAATTATTGATTATGGAATTTTTTTTCCCCACTGGTAGTTTCCTGTTGTGCATGTCTATAACTATTTTCCTATAAAGCAGTCTATACTTTAATCAGAATGAGTTAGAACTCTTTCCAATATACTCGTAAAAGAGCTTTGCCTAATAAAGTACACTAAGCCTTCCAACTGATCTTCTCTCCATGGTAATATCCTGTGAAATTTCCCTGTCAAAAAAACAAAAGCAAACCAAAAGCCCTGGTATTTATAGGATAATACTAAAAATAATAGTAAGAATTCAAGCACAAGTGAATATCATAAAAATGGTAGAGTTGACATGTCCTCTATTCCTACTTCCAACTTTCTGCCAGTCAATGTCAGCTTAAATTTCTTAAGCACCTACTGTGTGCCAAGCATTGTACTAAGTGCTAAAGATACAAGAAAGGCAAAAATAACTTTTTTTCTCAAGGAGCTTCTAGTCTAGAAAGTGAAGTAAAAATAAGGAGAACCTAGCCAGAAAATTTCAAAAGTATCAGAATTATTTGTAATAGAGGTTTAGACATATTACGATTAACTAGGCTCTTCATCCTAAGTCTTTATTGTGCAGTAATATATCTTCTAAAAATGTTTGGAGACCATCACATTGACAAACTAAGATTTTGTTGTTGAAAAATACTATATGTGTGTCATTTACAATATAATTGCCTAGATGTCAGACCTAAAGCTCCTACATAGTTGACCAGAACAAGGAAATATTTATAGCAGATCTTTTTGTGGTGGCCAGGAATTTAACATTGAAAGGATGCCCATCAATGGGGAAATGGCTGAAGAAACTGTGGTATATGAATGTAATGGAATACTATAGTTCCATAAGAAATGATAAACAGGTGGACTTCAGAAAAACCTGGAAAGACTTAAATGAACTGATGCTGAGTGAAGTGAGCAGAACCAGGAAAACATTGCGCACACTAATAGCAACATTGTTTGATGACTAATTTTAATAGACCTTGAGCTCTTCTTACCAATGCAAGGATCTAAGACAACTCCAAAAAACCCACGACAAAAAACGCTATCCACATCCAGAAAAAGAACTGTGGAATGTGAATGCAGATCAAAGCATACTATTTGCTCTCCTCTCTCCCTTTTTTTTTTGTTTCTTCTTTCTCATGGTTCCTCCCATTCATTGCAATTCTTCTTTACAACATGATTAATGTGAAAATATGTTTAATATGAATGTATATAGAGAGAGCCTATATCAGATTGCACAGTGTCTTGGAATAGGGGGAGAGGAAGCAGGAGGAAAATATTTGGAACTCAAAATCTTGTGGAAGTGAATGTTGAAAACTAAAAATTAATTGATATTTTTTAAAAGAAAGTATTTCAGATGATCTGAGCTCATTTACTAAAATATATAAATATAGAATACAGCATTTTGCAATAACATTTAATTGATGAGAAGGAAGACAGAAATTTGTTAGTCAAATTTTAACAAAAATCCTTCACAAATGATGGACAGGATTGAAAAACAAGTATCATTATTCAGTAGAGCCAAAAAAGTACTAATTCCATCTTAATCTACATATAGTTATGAGTGATCTTATTCAGCTATGACAGCCATTAAAACTAAGCTAAGCTTAGAACTGGCCCTTTGAGGTGATGTCATAAAGTATTAAAACAACAATTTCAAAAATAATGGAACATAATCCCATCGACCTTATTAAAATACGTTATGATTTGTAGTTTGCTTCATATTTACTTCCTCTTTTTAAACTTTGTATGTTTTTTAAGGTAAATATGTATTAGTATAGAAGTATATGAACATAATTTGTAAATTAAAAATCAAATGTATAAGAGAGTACGTGCTTAATTTTGTTTTTCTAATGGAGATATGTCATCAAAACTGTTTAGAGATGACCATTCTATGGTATGGATTTTATTAAATGGAATTACTTCGAAGATGAGTTGCTTGAGTTGTCCTCTTGGAAAAATGGCCTCTTGTCAAAGGAATCACCCTATTGTATGAGTCTATACAAAAAGGGTTTTTCACCAAGGAATCTAGGCTACTTTTTCATCTCCACTTTTATTCCACTGAAGTTGCAAGAATGCGGCAAGTAGGATTGGGGAGAATTGTTGCCTTTGGGTAGAAAGAAGCAGTGAGCTGCATGGGTTTTCCTGGATGACATGTGCAAAGGGTTTCTGTGTCTCAGGTTCCTGATTGCTTTTTGTTTTTGCTTGTTGACTTCACAATTCAGGAAGCAGAGTGTGGACATTCAGATGACAACAGCTAGGACAGTGGGGAGCTTGCCTACAGTTGCTACATATGTTTACCAACATCCGTCTTGAAAAGCAGTATCCTAATGATAAGAGAGGGGAAATCTCGGACAGAGTTACCATGGAATCCAGCCTTCTAGTCAGAGAAGTGAGGTTTCTTGTGGGTTGTCTTGTGAATTGATTCTAAATTTTAGACTTCTGAGATCCAATCTTCTTTTCAAATAAAGGGATATTCCAGAGCATTGTACTCCTTGGAAAGAGAAGATGTTTATGCTCCCAAGAAGCTAGAAGGAGTGATGACACGGGGAAACAAAAGCCCCCTGACTCCTATACCCCTCACCGTATTATGGTTGGCTCCAAAATGTGTTTCTGTTCAGAAGAATATATTGGGGTATGTAGATTATGCTACTGTAGTAATAGGGGAGCTATGTAAAATACTGAAGGAAAGAACTATTTGTGAGAATTTTAAGATTTGTACTTCTGGCACCCCAGCATTAGGTTCTCATATGAAAGTACTTCAGACGATGGGTTAGTGCTGATTGGAATTGGAGATTTCAAAGTTCCTAAGGAAAAGATAGTAGCTAGGTGGCACAGTAGAGTGCCAGACTCATCTTATTGAGTTCAAATGTGACTTCAGACACTTTATAGCTTTGTGACCCTGGGCAAGTCACTTAACTCTGTTTGCCTCGGTTCCTCATCTGTAAAATGAGCTGGAGAAGGAAATGGCAAACAACTCCAGTACCTGCCAAGACAACCCCAAAAAGGATCAAAAAAGAGTCCAATACAACTGAAAAAACTGAACAATAACAGGGAAAAGGTGAAATTATTAGAAAAGCAGAGAATTATACTAATTTCTTATGGGCTACTTTTAAAAGTCTTTTTTTCTATATTTGTTTATGAACAAATATAAGTCCTTTGAATCTTCTGAATTTTCTTTAGTATTTATTTAATAAATAAAAGCTGCTCTATACTTGATACAGTTTATTACCTTGAGTGTTTATATAGAGTGTTTATATAGAATCATTCCACTTACTTTTATGAAAACGTAGATACAAACTTTATATAAGTTACATTCAGACAATCCCCAGAGTAAATTCTGGGCAGGGATAATAAATGGTCAAATAATAAGATAAATCTGCCACTTAAGATCAGATGTGTAGTCTATATGGACCCAGAGACAGCTGTAACCCTTGTTGAATGTACGAGAATGATTCTTGAAATCTAGTTTTGGAGTTGTCCACCAAAACTGCTTCCCAAAACTCCCTGTCACTGAAAGTGTTCAAGTCTGGGTGACCATTTGACAAGGATGTTATGAGGATAATCCTGCATGGTGTGAAAGATTGAATAAGAAGGACCTATAATATCCCTTCCAGTTCTAAGACTCTATGATTTTTGTGAAATGCTGTCAAAGCAAAACAAAATCCAGCTGAATAAAATTCATAATTTGTATATATTGAAATCTAAGCCTATGGCTATGTCTCTATGACTGCGGGCAAATTGGATTAGATTTTTTCCCCTTCTTAAATGAACTAGCTAGATTCCCTGTGGCTAATCTTTAGGTCTGCACCATGTGGCTAGAAACAGGAAACACCTGTCTCACTGTAAGCACACAATGAACATGATCCTTGGCAAAACACATTCTTTTTTGGTTTTGGTCCAATTTACCAGAGGTCATTTAAATTGTGGCTATTTCAACTTCTATTTCATGTCATCAATACTTAATAATCATAGTGTACTTGTATGAGTTTGTCATTATATAGTCACTGGAGGTTTTAAAATAATCATTGTTCCAAAGTCCTCTGGGAGAGAATATTTGAATATTTGAAATTCAATGGAATCTCAAAACATAAAATACCATACTTTAACATGCTTTTTATAGTCATAAGAATAATATAACTCAGCTTGAAAAATTAAGTGTGTCAATCTAGTTCATTTTTTTAAAAAAATATAATAACTAGGACCTTTCAAGCAGAGATTTTTGGCCACCCTTGTTGCCAAAGTCCCCAGGTAATTTTACTAGGAACCTGGTAAGGCCACCTGTGCATTGAGAAGGCTGGTTCTATGGTCACTGGAGAATTATCTCAGGAATTTGTGAAGGGTGGAAGAATTTAAGGAAACCAATGAGAAGGGAAAAATAACTCTTCATTTCCCACCCTTTAAATTTTGTTGTGTGATAGAGGAAGAAATGTTGGGATGTTCTTTGTTGGATGGTGACATATAATGTTGGGCAAGTCATTTAAATTCTCTGGTCTTCAATTTTCTCATTTGTAAAATCATAACATTGGACTACAATCACTAAAGTCTACTTCAGCTCAAAAATAATATGATTTTGTGAAGACATATCTTTTTGTGTGTCTAACCTTTCTCATGACCCCAAGATAGGTTATGTTAAATTTAACATCATAATCAAGTCTCCATTTTGGGATAATACAGTTTTATAGATCACTCCACAAAGTCCTATTCTATTATCTCATGATGATGTGGAGGGAGCCCTGGGTTCCTAAAGGCTATGTCAGCAGAGCGGAAGCTTTGTCAGGTTACACCTGTTGTGATCCTACACTAGCTTTATCCTCCAAAAGCAAAGCTAGATTCATTGCCTCTTGAATTAAAGGCACATAGATCAGAAGGAGGAAGGGGACTTGAAGTTTTTGCCAAGCTTCCTAGTCAAGGCCCCTAGAATGTGTAGGGATTACTCAGCACAACCTTGTTCCCTACCCCGACATTTGAAGGAGATGGGGAAGTTGGAAAGAAAGAAGACAGAGCCTGGGGAAGGGGAAGTGGTGATGCCAAAAGGCAAGGAGGACATTGAATTTGTGTACTTGAGCTTGGGACTGATAGAGACTTCCCCAACTGCCTTATGTCCTCCTTTATTAACAAAGGAATGCTGTATTTACTGGGGCCCAGAAGAGGGTGGTATTTCTTAAATTCCTTTGTCATTCATGTTTAATTTGCTATTCTGAAAATTATTTCCCCTTCACATAAATATACCTGATTCATCTCAGACAAATATATTTCATTGAGTATAACTTAAAATGCATTCAGAGCATCTTATACCGGGGGAAGGAGGGTAAAAGAGGTGGTGACTCCAAAGGCTGTCACTGCTGGAACCCTCCTTCCTGTGGTCCTGGTGGTTTATTAAAAAAAAAAAAAGTCACCCGGGAACAACATAAAGCCAACTTTGATTTTATTTTACTTCTGTTAACATTAAGAAAAAAAGTAGAGATTCTTAAAATTGTCTCCCGGACTTTCTTTTTTTTTTCCCCTAGAAGCCTAAATCCTTCTACATCTCTGTTATGGTGCTGGTGGATGAATGCCTCTTCCCAGTGTGAAACTAAGAGGCAATCACTAGGCTTGTGATTGTAAAGGCTTGTAATGCGTCCTTGGGAACAGAGATAGGTATATAAATTAAAAAATAGAAAAATAAAATAAATAATTTTTAATAAAAGAATATAAATAAAGGAAAAAAGAAAAGAAAAATTCCCTGCCCTCCTGGAGCTTACATCCAAATTGAGGAAGATAACAGAGGAAAGGAAACTGGAAGGGGCGGGGGAAGGCTGTATTGCAGCCCAGAGAGACACAAAAGAAACATGTGCTCGTCGCCCTCCCAAGATTCTGGGAGGAGCCAACCACTTGGGGAAGGGCCTGCAGGTGTGGAGGGCACTGCCACTGAGTGAATTTCAGGCCTCCAGTGATCTCAGATGAATGGGTTTCCGAGTCAAAATGGGTTTCCGAGTCATGGTGGTGATAAATGAAAGGGGCAGAGAAGAGTGAGAGTGAGGTAAGTGGCCTAGGGGACAAAGTCCAAGGCTCAGCTGGCTGTGGAGGAGAGAGGGTGGTCTGGGGTCTTCTGACTGTTTTTTTTTAGTGTTGGAGAGAGGCAGGAGTGAGGACTACACAGAAAGTTTGTCGCCAAGCATTTCAATCCCTACTTTGTCAGGCTGTATGAGTTCTAAGGGCTGGGAAGGAACAAAGAACAACATCCATGGGTTGGATTTACATTATCTTAAATTTTATAATTCAGTAATAATGCTGCTCCTCTGTATGCATAATTTAATTTTGTTTAAATGTTCATTTTTTTTCTCTTTTTAGTCCAGTTACTAACTACTCAGTGTACGTTAATTAGCTCTTAGCTTATGTCTGACACTGTGGTCAACACTTAGGATACAAGGACAAAATTGTAATCGTCCCTGCCTCAAGGAAATGAAGTCCTATTGGGGAATATAGCCTATATACACATAAGTTTATACATGGCATATTTAAAATAAATACAAGGTGAAAATGGGAACAAGGCCGGAGTGTGCTGTAGCCAGCTGAACCAGCGAGGAGACTGCTCCATTTTCAGCATGAACATTTACACCTGGGAAATGGGCAAACACTACAAACCAGGCTCCATTTATTGGGCTGCTGATTGTCTGGTTTTAAAAAAAGAGATGGAGAAAATGTTAATAACGCATGCTAAATTTTTATGTCCGCCCTGTGCGCATGGAAACAACAAACCTGAACTCAGCTGGAGAGGTCTGGAGCAGGAGTGGGGAACCTTCGGCTTCTAGGTCCCTGGGTGAGGCCCTGTGGCTGAGTCCAACTTTCACAGATTTTGTTTGAAACAGAATAACCAGTACACCTGTGTTCAGCCCTCTCCACCCCAGGCCCGCTGTTAAATATTTCTCAGCATGCCCCTGAAGGAAGGGCACTCCTTAGAGAAGGCTTGGGGGATTAAAAAAACCTTATAGAAGGGAAGTCTTTGGGCGAGTTCTGAAGGAAAGTTGAACCCATGTGAGATCATGCTATGTTACTTCTTTGGCATTCCCTTGGCAAGAGGAAAACAAAAATCAAAATCTTTTTGCCTGCCTGGTTTGTCTTACCAAAATGATGTTTGGGGCAGGAGAAATCAAAGGGGATAACTTTTAGAAAAACCTATATTTTATTGTTAAAAGTAAATTACTATAAGCATTCTATCACTGAATTTTCTGTAGATTAAATTCTTTATCATCTGTATGATTTTAGTTGGGAAAAAGCTGTGTATTAAGAGGGATCTCACCTCTGACACGCTGACTGAATGACCCTAGGCAAATCACTTAACCTCTCAGTGTTCCAAGGTAGTTTTTTTAAGATTATAAATTGTATAAGAATTGCCAGTCTTTGTTCTCTGCTGTCAGTCATGTCTGACTCTTCATAACCTGTTTTGGGGTTTTCTTGGCAAAGATACTGGAGTGATTTATCATTTTCTTCTCCAGCTCATTTTACAGATGAGGAAACTGAAGCAAACAGGGTTAAGTGATTTGCTCAAAGTCACAGAGCTAGTAAGTGTCTGAGGCTGAATTGAAACTCAGGTGGTCCAGATTCTGGGGCAGCTAGGGGACCCAGTGGATTGAGTGCTGGGCCTGAAGTCAGGAAGACTCGACGAGTTCAAATCCGGCTTTAGACACTTACTAGCTATGTGACCCATGGCAAGTGACTTAACCGTGTTTGCCTCAATTTCCTCATCTGTAAAAGGAGGTGAAAAAGGAAATGGCAAACCATTCCAGAAAAAAACCCCAGATGGGGTTACATAGAGTCAACCCCACTGAACAACAATAATTTCCTGACTATCCACTGCACCACCTACCTGCCCTTGATAGATGGAGTTTGCTACAATAATGACAGTACAAGTCTCAATGTTATGCATACTCATTCAAACATAAGTTGATAGATTTAAAGCTACCTTGCCTTTTACTGCACAGCTAAAACTAAAGAGCACAATTAGAGTAGGCTATGAACATAGCATTCCAGGAAGGGCCTGCAGATGATTTTTATCTTGCTGGTAGTTACTGATTCTTGTTATTTTAACCAGTAGTTTTCTGGTTTGCATGTCTGTTATCTTACAAAAGCAATCTGTGCTCCATTAATTGAGAATCCTCTTTCAGTGAAATATTTGGAAGGATGTTTTTTTCTTTGCTCCACCCTCCAGCCTTCCAATCAGAAGGTCTGAGGGTACTGAGAATATTGTTGAGGTGTATGTAAGTATCAAGGATGTTGCAATTGGATGGGATGAGGAGTTTCCTGATGATGTGCAAAGATGACCTCTAAGTCATCCTTGACTCATCCTTTTCCTTCACTCCCATATCTAGTCAATTGTGAAGTCTGCTTCTATAAATTTTTTTCAACCCTGTCTTTATTGTCTTGCAACTACCAAACCTAATTTTGACCAACCAGTGAATCAATTAATCCACAAGTATTTGCTGAATGTCTGTGCTCGGCTCTGGAAATAAAGGGCGGGGGTGCGAAATAGTCCCTGAATTTGAACTTATATTCTATAAGAGCAGACATGCAGAGACATAACTAAAAGCAAAGTACATACCAAGTAAATAGAACATGAACTGGGGAGGAAGCCAGGGGAGTGGTGATGAATCGGGAAAGGCTTCATGTAAAAGGTGGCATTTGAGTTTTGAAGGAAACAAGGGATTTTAAGAGACATAGATTAGGAGAGAGCACATTCCAATTATGGTGGACTCCAAGAACAATTCTAAATGGACTTCCTCCCTCCAAGCTTTATCTCCCACTATCATCTTCTAAATAGCTGTTAATAAAATCTTCATAAGGTAAATATCTGACCATGTCACTACCTTGCTCTTAATCCCCCTTTCTCCCTCCCCCCACCCCCACCCCCAGTGGCTCCCTATTGCTTCTAGCATAAAATTGGAAACACAGAGCATGGCATAATTTGGGATGGAGAATAAAGCTCACAGGTTATCATTGGGGGAAAAGGCAGACCAGGGCATTTCAAGCTATTCACAATCTGAGTACAACCAACTTTTCTGGCTTTATTTCGTATTACTCCTTTTCATGAATTCTGTGTTCTAGCCAAAATATCCCATTAGTTGTCTCTTGAACTCAGCATTGTGCCAACATCTCCTGCCACCATGCATTTGCACAAGCCATATGTCAGACATTCATCTTCAGGGATTTCTACTGGCTGTCCCCCATGCCCAGAATATTCTTTCTCCTCATCTCTGCTTCCTGGCTTCCCTGCCTCCTTCAGTTCTCAGCCAAAATCTCTGCTCCCTGCCACCACAGGAGAAGCCTTTCCTGATCCCCATTAATGCTAATGTTTGCTCTCTGTTGATGATCTAGTTTATCCTTTAATTGTATGTAGTTGTTTGAATGTTGTTGCACTCGTTAGACTGGGCACCTTGAGAACTGAAACTGACTTTTACCTTTCTTTGTATTCCCAGCTCTTAGTACCAGGCACCTTGTTGGTTTTTTAGTTGTTTTTCAGTCATGTCCAACTCTTCATGACCCCATTTGGGATTTTCTTGGCAAAGATACTGAAGTGGTATGCCTTTTCCTTCATTTCATTTTACAGGAGAGGAAACTGAGGCAAACAGGGTTAAGTGACTTACTCAAGATCACACATAGCTAGTGTCTGAGGCAAGATTTGAACTCAGGAAGATAAGTCTTCCTGATTTCAGACCTGCCACTCTATCCACTGCTCCACCTAGCTGGCCTTGGCACATTGTAGGTACTTGATAAATGTTTATTGATTGATGTAGGTTTGTAACCTCAGAGTCATCTTTTGCTCATCCCTTTTCCCCATTTCTGATCAGCTGCCAAATCCTGTTGATGCTCACTCCACATCTCTTACTTTTGCCCATTTCTGTCAACTCACATGTGCATCAGGCGCTGTGCACCTATGACCTATGCTATTGTAATATCATCCCCCTTAGTCTCCCTCTAATCTTTTTTATCTCTAATCGGTCTTTCACGTAATTGCCAAAATAACCATCTGAAGGCATGTCTGACCATATCATATCTCTGCTTGAAAAACTCCCAGTGTTATTGTCTCTTGTAAATAATAGAAATACCCCCATTTTAGCGTTTAAGGTCTTCTACAATGTGACTGCAATCTAACATTCCAAATTAATTTCATATTGATCCCTTAGTGCATTCTGCATTCCTGCCAAACTGGCCAACTAGCCGTTCCCTGAATTTAGCATTCCATTCTCCATCTTCATGCACTTACTTACTCAATTCATCCTTCATACTTGGAATCCATTCTCTCCTCATCTTCACCTTTCAGAACCATTTTCTTTCAACGTTAAGCTCAAGTGCTTCTTTCTCAGCACAGTCTTTCCTAATCCCCCCCAGCTGCTAGTGATCTAGTTCTCTTTAAATCCACAACACTTTGATCTCTCCCTTTTTTCCTTGTGTCACTCTTTACTACGTCTGATACTTTTCTGTATGTGCCCTAGCCTCCAAGAAGAGTATAAGCTTCTTTAAGGAAGGAACAGTTTCTTTTCTTTTGTTTTTGCATCTTCATCCCCTAATATGTTAATGTGCTCCACAAATGTCTGTTAAATTAAATTCAATTGTATACATATCCAGTTAAGGATACTGTCCCATTTTTGAAGCCTGGACCCTTAGCAGCCTTGACACTCGGTAACACTAAACTAAGTGTGTTTCTTTATAATATTCCTTTCACTTAAGGGGTTAGCTTTTTGGGACAACTCTCAACTAATCTCTCTCAACAATAGACTATAATCAATCTAGTCTTCCTCCTCCTCTTCCAAGAGAATGGATTAGGCTGAATGGGGAAGCAAATGTAATAATCCTGATCTAATGTTCTGCCTGCTTTAGCATCATCTGTCTACAAGACATCTGGCTATTAGAAAATAAATTCTCACAGGCTCAAAGCTTCAGGCTTTTTTTTCCCACTCAGACACTCAGCAAAATAAATTTGGATGAGACAAGAATAGGCTAGCTTTAAAAATCAGAGGATTTGATTTAACATTACATGATCAGCCTCTTCCATAAAACTTTCCCCTATTTCCCAGCTGGAAATTTGGTCTCCCTTCTCAAATCTCCCCTAGCCTTCTGTTTATACCTCTCCTATCCACTTATCCAATTCCAATGTCATATTTTTATTTTATATTCAATCACATTCAAGGAGCTTACTATATCATGAGCCTTTTGAGAAAAGATTGTCTTATTTTATCTTTGCATTTCCCACAGTAGCTTGTACATAGTAGGCATTTAATAAATGCCTGCTGAATGAGGAGATTAGCTTCTGAGTTAAGTGGCTTAGATGATAGCTCATATTTTTCCCATTCTTGATCATTTTTCCTGATAAGGCCAATTTTCTGTGACATTACATACATAACACCTGGTAACCTACACATTAATTCCTTGAATGTGAGACAGCAATTTTATAATTTTTGAAATCCTTCATTCTCAAAGAACATATTGACCTTTAAAGAAAACTAATCCAAACTATACTTAGACTTTTATTTGTGGGTTTTCTAAGTCAGTATATATCCCATAGGGATCTATCTGAGCTTGACACCACTAGTTTTCAGCATATCCCTCAACAGCAGTATGTATTAGAGGGAACCTAAATTTGATTCCTAGAGGAATCATGTCTCTTGTAGGTGAGGATTATTGATTATAACTCTCCTGCTACAGATAGACTTGAACCATTTTCAATGTTCAATCTGGACTTAAGAGGACTGGTTCAAAGTTATACAATTAATCTCCACCAATGGCATGCTGTCTGGAGAAAGACAAAACTCTTGATAGTGCCTTTGCTGTTATAGTGGTCTTTTTCCCTTCCCTGGAAGTCACTAAGTTTCTGAGTTTATGGGGACAAGGCAGCAGAATCTAATTATGTTTCACTCCTGGTCCCTCCAAATCCATTATTGCATACTCATGGTATATTGTCATGATGCTAAGATACCTTGTGTTCTTTGAATTCCTATTCCCTCCCCTTCTTCTTCCTATTGTTTCTATGAGGCCCTTGTCTGGGTCTTTCTTACCACCTGACACACTGAACTGTTTTTTTTTCAGATCCCAGTAGAACCTCTTTAAGGGCTGCTTTTACCTTAGGGAAGGCATTCTTAATCTGAAGTTTCTGAAACTTTTTAAACAGACATATTAAAATGTAATTTAACATGTAATGTTTAACATGTAATGTTCAATTTTTAAACATTCTTTTTTTAATAATTTGAGTTCTAAATTCTATTTGTCCCTCCCTTCTCCCTGAGATGGTAAGCAGTCTGATGTAGTTTATACATGTGTGATCATGTAAAACATTTCCATATTAGTCACTGTATACAAGAAGATTGTGAAAAATAGAATGCTTGAGTCTGTATTTAGGCAGTATTGGTTCTTTCTCTGGAGGCTGATAGTATGTTTCATCATTTTTCCTTTGTAATCATCTTGGATCATTGGATTGCTGATAATAGCTAAGTCATTCATAGTTCTTCATTATATAGTATTACTGTTACTATGTACAACGATCTCCTGGTTCTGTTCTATGTACTTTGTGTCTGTTCATGTAAGCCATTCCAGGTTTTTCTGAAATCATCCTGTTTGTCATTTCATATAGCTTAGTAATATTCCATCACAATCACATACTACAACTTGTTTAGCCATTCTCCAACTGATGGGTATCCTCTCAGTTTCCAATTCTAAGCCACCAGAAAGAGAGGTGCAATAAATATTTTTGTAAAAATAGGTCCTCTTCCCCTGCCCCCTATAAAGTCTTTGGGATATAAACCTAGCAGTGATATTGCTGGATCAAAGAGTATTCAGTTTTATAGCCCTTTGGGCATAGTTTCAAGTTACTCTACAGAATGGTTGGTTCAGTTCACAACTCCACCAACAGTGCATTAGTGTCCCAATTTTCCCATATACCCTCTAACATTTATCATTTTCCTTTTGTCTCATATTAGCCAAGCTGATAAGTGGTTCCTCAGGGTTATTTTAATTTGTCTTTCTCTATTCAATAGTGATTTAGAGCAGTTTTTATATGACTATAGATAGCTTTAATTTCTTTGTATGAAAACTTCCTGTTCATATTCTTAGACCATCTATCAATTGGGAGAATGACTTCTATTTTTATATATGACTCAGTTCTCTAAATAGTTGAGAAATGAGGCCTTTATCCTAGATATTTGTTACAAAAGTTTTTTTTTTCCAGTTTTTTTTCTTTTTAATTTTTGGTTGCATTAGTTTTATTTGTGTAAAACTTTTAAAATTTTATATAATCAAAATTACCTATTTTGTAATGCTCTCCATATTTTCTTTGGTCCTAAATTTTTGTGGAGCTGGTTTTAAAAAGTATATTTTGATAATTGTATTTCAATGTAATTGGCTTTCTTTTTCATCTTTATTTTATCCATATTAAAATATTATTCACAGAATGGATCATAGGTGTCATTCATGACACACAAAAAAGAGCCCCTACCTTTAGAATCGCTGAGCAGCTTTGATAAGAGAAGGCTGATGGAAGGTGTGCTCACTTGAACCTCTATTTTTTATCTTAACCTTCAGACTCTAGAGTTGGATCTATTCACTCAGATAAATGAGAACTCTTTCCTAGGAAAATTCCTAATCAATAGTATGATGCTGAAATGACCTAGTTTAGGAAAAGCAGAGGGAGAAGCAAGTACCATATTGTCCTGATTACCAAGAAGCGTTCCAAGTAATAAAGGGTAAGAGAGTCAAAGTAGGGAGGGCAGTGATCAATGGGGACAGGCAGCAGCACAGGAAGGAGCAGGTAGGTTCATAGTATCTATTTCTTTGACACTGTTCCTCATTTTGATGAGTTAGGCTAGTACTGAAATTGGTAACCTTAATTACTTAGGCCACAGGTGGCAAAGGGCCTGTGGTAGATTGTTGTTGTCCAAGACACTGTGAACTGGTAGCATTTTTCTCCCTCTGCACATTGACATGAAATCTAGTGGTGAAACTTTGTGGTTGGAAGTAGAAGTAATAGATAAGAATCATATAGGTGTGACCCTAAGAATTGAGCTGGGGCTTCTCATATGCCTTGGAACATCCTGGAGGGCTTCTTTTGCCCAGGGGTCACTTAGCACCTTTAATAGGAAAAGGCTGAGAGGCTAAAGTAAACTGTTTGACCTTTTTAAGTAAAGCAATTTTTGACCCACTTTCAGGACATAAATAAGTCTTCCATTTGCCACCAGATGAAACTGAACCCCCTATTAGGACACTATCTCTGGCTAATAGACTCTAGTTTAATATTTGTCTAAATATAGGTCATTGAATCATCAGAAAATTTACTATTTTGAAGACTGGGGTTACATGTGTATACATATTTCATCAATTGGAGAACTCCAATTGTAATAACATGGGCTTTTGAGAAAACAAGCAACTTTAGAGCATTTAAAAGTAACACATAATATTCCAAATCATATGTAACTATACATGCATTGGCTTGCCTGTGTTTGTGTGTAAAACCCTTGAAAACTCCTGACATAGAGGGCCTGAGTATACTTTGGTGTACTACTTATTACTTTCATTATCACCTCTTAGGTGATCTAGAAACTTCAGTATTTGATATGCCTCTAGCCTATAGGATGGCTTTCAACTCCCCTTACAAGCATATAGCTTCACAAGACTCAGAAGTATAAATGATTTGTTTATAGGTCAAAGGAGAATTCATATCTGGGGCCATAAAAAATTTCAACACCTGCCAGAAAGCAAACCTTTTTTATAGGTCTGTAATGATTTCAGTCACGATATTTCCTTGGGTTGGTCTCCAGTTACTTTTTCATGTGGGTGTTCTTCTCCATAGCTCTTCTGGGTGCCTGTGCTTTGTCACTTCCCCTTAAGCTTACTTCTCCCCTTAGCATCCGGCAGATTTCTTAATTCCCTGCTTCTTTTTCTTCCTTATTTTTTATTGATGCACTTTTTTGATCTTTGTTGCTGGTTCATTAGGTTATATATTTTGCAGCCCTCATAAGATACCACTTTTCACTTCTCCCAATCACAGTGTCCTGTCCTGGTCCTTATTGTCCTGCTTGTTGAAATTTGCAGGACCCTTGTCTTGCCATTCCCCTCACTTCCTACCAGATGTTAATCATTACTTTTCTGTTTCTTTTTATTATCCAAAGAGAGAAGAGAAAATAAGAGTGATTTTATTTACTTGGAATTTTAATATAGTACATGACCAGCAACATGAAGTAAAAGAGTTCCGAGGCTTATAAAACATCTTTAGGTGAATGAATGTGAGATCAACGGATTGAGAGAGATGATATTACTAAAGATAAGAAAGAAGAAAAATATAATCATTCCTCCATTTTGAAAGTACCCCTTCCTAATTAAAATTAGAACACTTCTATTTCACCTCACACCCAGAACACTGGCAAAGTTGATAAAATATGTCAATAGTAATGGTTGGAGAGATTGTGGAAAGAAATACCACAGCAATACTATTGGAGCTGTAAATTAATTCAATCATTCTGGAAACAATTGGACTTATGCCAAGGAAGTGACTATTCTTTGACCTAGACTAGACATATGACTAGACATATACTTCAAAGAAGTAAATTATATTTTAAACAATGTCTCCTTTGCACCAAACTTGTAATAAAAGTGTTTTTTTGTAAAAGCAAAGTCCTGGAAGTAAAATAGATGCCCACCAATCAGAAAATGAAAATGAAAGAAGTTGAAACTGTAAGAAATATGATTGCACTCCCAGAAATAGTGAACAAGTTATAGGGAACATAAAGAAGCATAGGAAGACATAAGAACTGATACAAAATGAAGAAAATAGAACCAAGAAAACAATATGCATGACACCAAAAATGTAAGAGAAATGTTCAAAAACAAAACAAATGAAACTGATCACTCATGAAAATGACCATATTTAATCCTAGGGAAGAGATATGAGAAGGTATCTTTTTTCCATGCTCTTCATTTCTTTGAAGAGATAGAAGGATGTGTGATAGATTTTTTTCAATATATTCTTTAATTTTTCTGAAATTTTATCTCTCTGTCCTTCGAAAAATAGTTTGTAGGGAAGAGGATGGAAGGAATGAATCACTGGTAAATGTAGGTTGATCTGGGTCAGGACTAACTCAAGCTAGTCCAGTAGTTAAGGCACAGATTGGAAGAAAGTGAGATGTTTATGTCCCATTTAACAAAAAGAAGTTGACTTAAAATATGGAAAGGATGTTCACGAAGGATTCAGCATTGATTCAGTTGAGCAGTGTCTTTGCCCCTGAATTTGCCATGGTGGTAGTTTCAGTCAGCAAGGTGTGTCAAGATTGACTATTCCAACTCCTACAAACTTGTTTGCTAGACTTTTATATTTAGGCAAGCAGGAAGCTACTTAAATGGTTTGTGCCTTAGTACCCTGGAGTAATTGAATTTTGAATACAGTTTCATTGACTTTTAGGGGAAAAACAGCCTAATCTAAATGGAGCAGATGTTATCTATCTAGAGATGTTATGAAAGCTTAGAGATATCAACAAAAAATATATTTACATTTTAAAAAAATGAAACCTCATGTATACAATTTACTCCCACTGACTTGTGCAAATGTAAACCCTGATATGGATTAGTCATGGAGAATATAATGCTTATGAAGCAAAATGAGTGTATTAGTTTACTTTTGAAAGAATCGAAAGATTATTTTAATATTAATGAAATTAAGCACTATGTGGCAATCACTGTGCTAAATAAATAAAAATACAAAATGAAATAAGTCCGTTTGTGAAGAATCTCATATGCTAAAGGGGAAACAAAATAACATTGTTGAATGCTTACCTATGGAAGGTCCATTCAGTTCTCAAAATTATAAGGATGGTGAGTGGGAGTAGACTATCAAATTCCATTGGTTTGATATTGCTTTGGCTCATGATCACATGCTTGGAGGAAGGACAAGAGGAATATTTAACAAATAAGAATGTCCATATCATAGGAACATGAATCACCCCAAACACTGGCAAAAATTCGGAGAAATTAATGGCTAATAGTATTTTAATGTTCAGTAGCATTTTATATTGTGGGATATTTTGCAGTAAGAATCCTGATACTAATGCATAGCAGACTGAGTTACTTGCACAATGCAACAATCATTTATTATTATCAAAAGTTGTGAAATGCTTTCTTGTGCTGAGTATCTTGGTTCCTTCACCTATTTAAATTTAAAGTTTGATACTGGGTAAAGTGATAGTTCATCAACATTTATTAAATGCTTACTACATTTCTCCTTGTTAGATATATAGTCTTTGTTTTGTTTTGTTTTATTGATGCCTTTTAATTTTTACATCATAATCCCTTTAGATCATCATTTAGATATTCTACCTAACTAGGCATAGTGGCACATGTCTGTGCTCCCTGCTGCTGGGGAGGCTAAGACTGGCAGATTGCTTCATCTTAGGGGTTCTACAACCCATTTGGGTCAAAATCAATAGAGTGACTTCATTAAGTTGAGCACCAATATGGTGACTAGGGAGGAGAGGTATGGTCATGTGTTTTTCTAGGTCACCTAACGAGAGGTAAATTGGTCCAGGTCTAAAATAGAGCAGGTCAAGGCTTCCATCCTGATCATCAGTAGAATTGGGTCTCTGAATGGCTATTGTACTTCTATCTTGGTTAAGAAAGGGAGACTCAGTCTCAAAAGAAAAAAAAAAAGAAAGAAAAGGGAAAGAAACTGAAAAAAGAAAACAAATTGATATTTAGCCTACTACTTCAACCCCAGTAATTTTCTTAAAACAAAGAAAAATACTCAAAACAAATCAACACAATAATCACATATGATAGCACATTCAGCATTTTGCAACCAGAATTTCTCTTCTCTCCAAGGAAAGAAGGGATGAATATTTTCTTCTTTTCTCGAGCTAATACTAGTCTTTAGCATCATACCACTTTTGGCTTTACTCTACTATTCATCTAAATTATTAGAGTAATTTTATATATTATTTTCTTAGTTCTGCTTACTTCACTCAGTATCAGTTCTGTATATCTTGCCTTTTTTTATTTTCACTTTTTCTATTGTAAATAATATTTACGATAATCATATAATTTATTCAACCATCTATTATATTCATTAAAAATTGTAATTATCCTCTTGAAAACTATTGGTTTGTATCCTTTGACCACTTAGTTTTGGAGAATAACTCATAAAACTGAGAGAAAGCAGTGAAGTCTAAAGCTAATTTAAAGAAATCTTGGCAAGAGACCCAACTAAGCAAGACATCTGAATAATGAATAAGGATGAAAATAGAAGATGGTAAAAAGGAGGAAAATGTACTAGATCTATAAGGATTTTTATTGGAGGGGAAAAAAAAACAAAAATCTTTTCATCATCAAGAACAGTAGAGGCCCCAGCATTTAGACTTTACACGGTCCCAGAGGTGCTTATAATGAAACTAGACATGGCATCAAAGAGAACAAAGAATGGAAAAGCACCAGATTAAGTCAAGAGGATCTTTGTGCTAGAGAATGCAAATAGATGATATGTGTGCTAGAGATTACACAGATGTCAGTATAGTGAGGCATAAATTTGCAAAGTATATAAAGAAGGGGAAAATACAAAGGAAAGGCAAAATACCTGAGACATTGATGACTCCCCCCTAAGGTAATTGTGGGAAAATAGTGGCATGCTAGATCCTCTACAAACACTCAGTTGGGGTGTGGACAGACTCTTCCCAAAGACTTAAAGAAGCTACCCAGTCAAGGAATCCACAAAAGGACTCCCTAGGTTAAAGATTCTAGGATAGAAAACCTGGTACAAGTTGAGGAAGAGGCACAGGGGATGGAGGGCAGCAAGCCCCTGTGGCATTCTGGTCCTTCCACCACACTCTTCCTGAGCTCCAAAGTCCCCAAGCATGAGCCTTCCTCAAGGCTGTGGCTGCATCAGACTGATTTTTTGAAAAAGAGAAAACCCATTGTATCAAAAAAGGAAAAAAGCAAAACTTAGAATTGAAGAGGAAATAAAGGAAGTTATCAGAAACTATTTGCCAAATTACATGCCAACAAAACTGATGTCAATGGAAAAAAATAAAAGTATATATAAATTATATATAAAAGTATATGAAATACTCAGATTAATAAAAAAGACTATTTCAGTAACCCAATATTAAAATACCTGTTACTTGAAAAATAAAAATAATCAACTCTTTCTAAAAGGTAACTGAGAGAACATTGAATATTATAAACTTACATGTCTACTTTTATTACAATACAAAACTGTTACTAAACTCATTGATCTATATATTAAATATTGCCTCAGTGATGGTATTTGTAGGAAGCAGGTGGGCTTTCACTAGCTGTGATCTGTAGTGAACCTTAACTCTTAACATTACACAGTTAACTTAAAGATGTAGTGAATACAAGATCCCATCTTCTTTTTTATTATTTAAAAAAAAAATTGGTACAGTAAAATTCCTCCTAGAGATTCTCATAACAAGGAGTTCCCTTCCATGCAGCAAAATCATTCAAGGTATCTTAAATGAGTATAGTAATAGAAATAATCTTGTTCAGTGACCCTCAGATCATAAATGCCAATCAATGCTTAAAACAGGGAGATGCATGCTCACTACAAGTGTTCACTGAGATGGAGAAAATCCAATGCAGATTCTAAGTTGAAGAAAGATTCTCTGGGGAGAGTAAGATTCTTCATATGTGAGTCTTCGGATTCAGTATGAAGTGTTAAATTTGAATACAGTTGTGCAGAGTGCAAGGACTAGCCTAACTTAAGGTGAAAAGGTTCATCACCAGATGCCTAATGGTAGAATTTTTGGCCACAATAAATCAAGAAAATCAATCCCTGAATTTGGTGGAGTATCTCTATATTAATGAAATTAAGGATTTCTAAAATATTTAAGCTTCATACACTTATTAGCACTACCACAAACTTTTACCAAGAAATTGAGATCTTTTCTTTTTTTGCAGTGGCTTTTGACATAAAGCAATAAAGATGTGACTCCATACATGCACACTCACACGCACACACACATAGAGACAGAATGCACAGAGTGAACTGAAGAGGAGGGGATCATATCTTAAAAAAAAAAAAAATGAAATCAAGCAGTGAGAGAGAAATATATTGGGAGGAGAAAGGGAGAAATGGAATGGGGCAAACTATCTCTCATAAAAGAGGCAAGCAAAAGACTTTTTAGTGAAGGGAAAAAGAGGGGAGGTGAGAGAAAAACATGAAGTTTACTCTCATCACATTCTACTAAAGGAAGGAATAAAATGCACAGTCATTTTGGTATGAAAACCTATCTTACAATACAGGAAAGTGGGGGATAAGGGGATAAGCAGGGTGGGGGGGATGATGGAAGGGAGGGCACCGGGAGGAGGGAGCAATTTGAGGTCAACACTCATGGGGAGGGTCAGGATCAAAAGAGAGAACAGAAGTAATGGGGGACAGGATAGGATGGAGGGAAATATAATTAGTTCTTACACAACACTACTATTATGGAAGTCATTTGCAAAACTACACAGATCTGGCCTATATTGAATTGCTTGCCTTCCAAAGGGAAGGGGTGGGGAGGGAGGGAGGGCAGATTGGCAGACAGGGGCAATTAGAACGCTCGGTGTTTTGGGGTCGGGGGAGGGGACAAAAGGGGAGAAAATGTGGAACCCAAAATTTTGTGAAAATGAATGTTAAAAGTTAAATAAAAAAAAAATAAAGATGTGACTCGAAAGCTGGGTACAGAGGGAAAGCAGTGGATTTGAAATTAACATTGTGATTTAGACGTTCCCTCTGATAGGAATTAACCTAGTGACTGAATCTCTCTGCAACTCGTGTCATCATCTGAGAAAACTGCTTTTTATGTTATAGGGACAACATTCTTATTGAAGGTATAAATAAACCCAGATATCTAAGTTTTCCTTTTCAGATTGTACTATCTGAGAAATATTGTCTTAGACCAAAGGTATTTTAAGAGTGTTACCTTAAGCTTGAAGGGAAAATATGCTTTAAACATAGGTAGTTCTGTGTTTTGACTGAGACTTCTTATGCTGCATTTGAGTGGAATCCAAGGAACTAAAAGACTTAATTTGGAGCATAATCCCAAAACAAGAACAAGAAACCACTTGCTATTTCAGTTATTTTCATTCTGTTATTTGTCTCCCAGTAGCATTAGTTCCTTATAGACTTACCTGAATCAGTCTCCTATTATTTAAATAATCAATTGGTTAGTGGGAAGAAATCAGCAAAATCAGTATATGCAAGTATGTTAGTGCTTCCCCAATGTGACTTCATTATTTTTAACATATAGGTATAAGATATATACAAATTACACATATAATATGTGTTCAGTCTTGTCTGATTCTTCATGGTGCCATTTGGGGTTTTCTTGGGCAGAGTTCTGGATGGCTCTGTCATTTTCTTCTCCAGCCATTTTACAGAACAGGAACTGAGGTAATCTGGGTTAAGTGACTTGCCCAGGGTCACATAGCTTAGTAAATATCTGAGGCCAGATTTAAACTCATGAAGATTAATTTTCTCGATCTAAGTCTAGTGCACTACATGCTGTACCATTTGGCTGCCCACAATATATATGCATATTATTAATTACATAATTAGTTATATAACATATAATATATTTACATACATATATATTGAATTTATCAAAGGTTTTTGTTAAAGTGATATATAGCCTCCATATTAAAGTGGCCATATATTATCTGGGATCAGTGTGGCTCAGCAGCAGTTTTATCTCTTGGTTCCCCACAAAGCTTAAGAAATTGATTGATTCCACTAGTACGTTTGTGAGTTTTGTCCATCATGTTAAACATCATCTTTAAAATATTCTTCAGGATGATTAAATAGTTATTATGATAGTAGTAATTAGTAGATAATTAAACACTTCTGGGAAAGACAGAAAGTAATCTGAACTCCCTTGACTATACCAAAGTTATATTACCCAGTTCTCAGTATGATATCTGGGGAATTATACACACACACACATACATGCATACATACCTAGATATGTCCATTTTTATATAGTTACCTACAGAGAGTTTAGGCAACTAGGTGGTTCAGTGGATGGAGAGCCAGGCTTAGGTCAGGAAGACCTGTTTTCAAATGTAACCTCATGCACTTACTAGCTATGTCACCAGGGGCACCTGTAAAATAGGGATAACGATAGATCCTACCTCTCAGGGTTGTTAAATGAGATTGTATTTGTAAAGTGCTTAGCACAGTACTTTGTGCATAATTAGAACTATATAAAAGTTAACTATTATTATTGTTATTATATGTAATCATTGGAGGTTAACCTGCTTCCTTAAAGCATGGAAGATGAATCAGACCCTAGACCCTGAGAGAATGGACTTTTAACTTCATTCATGGTGTCATATAAGCATTTGCTATAAAAAAAAAAAAAAAGCTATTTTCTAAAGGAGTTATGGCTTATTGCTAAGTGGAAATTGTTATTCATGTAGAAGTAAATCTCTGAAGCTTGTCACCCTTCCTCGTATTTGAAGGGTGGTGTATACTAGGTTGATGCTGATGGATTCATTTCACGTTGAATGTGCTTCTCATATTTGTAGCTAGAGGGCTAGGTCTGGAGTCAGGGAGGCTCATCTTTGTGAGCTTGAATCTGGCCTCCGTTATTTACTAGCTGTGTGACTCTGAGCAAGTCATTTAGCTCTGTTTGCCTCAGTTCCTCATCTGTACAATGAATTTGCCTAGAAAACCACAAATAGGGGGTCATGAAGAGTTGGACGTGACTGAAATGACTCAACAACAACAGCAAAAATTATATTCATACTTTTCTCCAATATAATAAAGAAGTTAGAGTAAGAGTAAGAAGTGAATTTGTGATTCTGAAAAAAAAATCCAAAAACCTAATGGATGCTTAAATCAAAGAATGCATACTAATCATAAAAGTGGTTGTGAATATGGTTAAAAAAATATGGAATATCGGTAAGGGAAATTATCTACAATATACCAAAACTTCAAATGATATCATTTTAATTATATACAAATTAGTCATGAAGTTTATTTCCCTTGAAATTTGCCTTATTCAGAGGGTGTTTTAGTCTTTAAGACTTTATATGTAAATTTGGGTTAATCATGTCCTCAGTTGTCACTTAAGTGGATTGGACTAGACGAACTTAAGATCCGTACTAGATCTATGTTTTAAAATTACTTTTTCCCCAAATATTTCATTCTCCAATGTAGGTGACTGCTGTGAGAGAAACCTCTCCATTCATATTGCCTAGCAGCTCATTTGTTTCTTGGGCTCATAGACCTCTGTCTAAAAGGGAACTCGGAAGTCATCCAGCTCATCTCACTCATTTTTACAATTCATAAAACTGAAAGGCCCAAAGTTGCCCATTGTTTGAGGTATAAACATCAGGGGTAGGATTTGAACTCATGTGCACTGACTCCAGAGCCAGTGTTTCTTCCATTGTATTATACTATCTTCCTACTGAAAGTCT
Organism: Notamacropus eugenii; assembly: GCF_028372415.1. Lineage (NCBI taxonomy): Eukaryota > Metazoa > Chordata > Mammalia > Diprotodontia > Macropodidae > Notamacropus > Notamacropus eugenii. The sequence goes on from NC_092874.1 coordinate 159,353,745, forward strand.
TAAGAAAATTGCCTGAAATATTTAGAGCTTAAGTGACACACATATGATCAAAGCTAGTATGTGTAAGAGACAGGACTTAAACCCAGATTTTTCTGTCTCCAAGACTAGCTTCCTATCTACTATACTACACTGTTTCTTTTCTACAATTCCATAGCTCTTCATATTTGGTAGTTAGGTAAATATGGATGACATAGACATTTTCTAAAATTTTAAAAGAGAGTAGCTGTACTCCTATTTGTATTTTTCAGTCTTATCTCCCTGCTCCCATTCTCTGCAAAGCTCCTTCCTTTGAGTAATTCATCCATGGAAGATGTTTCTGCTTTTTCTTACCTAAGTACTTTAAGCCTTAATTCCTTAAGGCTGCTTTCTATTCTCACCTCTTTCCTCCAGTACCATAATAGATTACCTTTCCTTTACATGTCTTCCTTCCAATTTACATCCCTTTGATTGTATGATTCTCTCTTATAGCAACTGAATATGAAATATGTTCACAGATGGAAAGAAAATGCAATTCTATCAATACTTTATGGTTAACTCATGTATACTGTATAAAGAGAAGTCTGAGACTCTAAAACATAAAAACAGCCTGTAATATGAATTAAATATTTTCCTGTATTCTAGTAGAAATTAATCTCTTTACTTAAAATTCATTTTAAAGTGAACACGGGCAATAAATTAACTTCATCCTGTTAGAGGCTGGTAAATAAATGGTTTCATGTGATACCATATGAAAGCAAAACCAAGTGTGACATACTGATGCATTGTTAACTTAAACATTTTACAAGTAATTTTCCAAACTTTCTTGGTGGCCTGGAGCCAGATTCTGTACTTTAGGCAAACAAAAATCTCGTCCATTTCAATAGATCCTCTAGATTTGGTGGTTTGTCCACTGGAGAAAAGTTTAATGTGTTTTCATTTCTCTAACCATCAATATGCTATAGGACAGCTAGAAAATATAAAAAGACCTCTTTTGTGGATAACAGGCTTTGCTTTACCTCCTCTTTCAAGACAAATGCAATTTATACTAGTCACAAAAAATAAAACCCAACTTTTCAACTAAAATGTACTACCACGTCACATCAGTCATAGAAAGTCAGCCATATAGTTGAAAAGCTGGGGGAGGGGGGAAATGTTGGCCAGAAATATGTTTTTGGTAAAAGGGAAAAATGAGTTTTTATTTTCTTTTTTAAAATATTGCTGTTACAATTGATATTTTCCCCAAAGCCCATGAATATCTTGTACATCTAAAATAATACAAGTGAATTATGTCTCTGTGAATAATTTACTTTTCAATAAATTAAGGATGGAAATGCAGGTTAGAATCCACTCCACAAACAGAGAGCTATTAATATTAACTTTTTGCATAGGTAAAGAAAGGATATTGGTCTAAGTAGGAATCTTCTTATGTCCCTGATTTGTAATCAATCGTGGATTGCTTCAAAGATTTTTGAAGGAAGACCTTTGCCATCCCAGTCTCCTGTATGGTCTCTTCTCCCCAAGAAACTACAGAAGTTATGTTCCCTTCCTAATCTGTGAGCTGATTAGATGATATAACATGTTCCCTTCTTTTTTCCCTCCTCTCTCCTCTTTTATGTACATTTCCATTCTGCAGTTCAGTCCTGCAAAAACAAACAAAAACCACTGATTTACCCATAAGTGGAATGTTGTGATTTAGTCCATGTTACTTTAGCTATGTTTTTCCACCATCACTTTTGTTTGACTTTTACTTTCACCATTGTTTCCTCATGTACATTTAGAAAGAAATTTCTTAATTGTCTTTCTGTTGTTATTTTCTTTTTATTGTTGCTCTTGGTTGCTACATTTATTGCTGTATAGGGTGTTGGAAAAGCAAATAATATCTCTAGACCTGGTTTTCTTTCTAGGAGTATCTCAAATGCGCATTCATCATTGAATATCGATTTACTATGTTCAGGATCAGATTTGCAAGGTAGGTTATCTCAGGATGCATCTTGAAGTCCATTTCTCCAGGAACATGCTATTCCTGTGTTTTCTGGTGAGTGAAGAATAGCCTTGTGTTATTTGAAGTTCTTTTCCTTTATATTTGAATTTATTTACCTTGATCACTGGAGTATTTAGGTAGTGCAGTGGATAGAGAGCTGAACCTAGAGTCAGGGAGACCTGAAATGAAATCCAGCTTCAGATACTTACTAGTTGTGTGACCTTGGGTAAGTCACTGAATCCTGTTTGCCTCAGTTTCCTCATATGTAAAATGAGTTGGAGAAGGAAATGGCAAACCACTCAGGTGTCTCTGCCATGAGAAGACCAAATGGGGCTATGGAGAATTGGATCCAGCTGAAATGACTGAATACACCACTCTGGTCATTTGTAGAATCTGTTGTTACTCAATGTCTTAGTTAAATGTACCACTGTTTGTCTTGAGGGGTTTGCAACCTAGGGTTTTTATTTTTGTTTTTCTTTTTCCTAGAGGCAGTCTATGGGAGTTTTTGATGGGTATTTTGTTTTCCATATTCAGAAGTTTTGGGCAGTTTTCTTGTATTATTTCTTGAATTGTGATTTTCAGAATTTTTGATTTGTGTTCTTCTGGGGGTCATAATCCTTACGTTGTCCCTTATATCCAGTCTTAGAGGCTAATATATCTTGTTTGTTTGGAGACCTTGTTTTCTTTTAGTGTTAATCACTTTTTGCTTCTGCTTTTTCAGATTGTCCTTCACTTCCATGTATTTTCATTTCCAAAAAAGTTATCTTCTCTTTTCTTTGTTTAGTTTTGCCACCAAAGATTCAAGTTTTTCTATTCTTCCAATTATTTCTGCTCTGTAGAACATAAATTCTGCTCTCACAATTCTTACTTCTTTTTTTCTAAACCATTCAGTAACATCCTGTGATGGTTCCATGCCCATTCCAGAATTGGCAGGGTCCTCTGCCTCATCAGGTTTTGATTCATTTTCCTTTGTCTTATGATACTTATTCATAAATGACTGAAAATTTTTACTTAACCTGGAGGCTATATATTTTCTTCTGATGTTAATGTCTTCCCTCTTGACTTATGAGTGTATATTCAAGGTCCTTGAATTTTCTTTCTCCTGATATCTTTGCTAATTTCAGTCTTTTCCCTTTATTTCCCCCTATTTCTCGTTTCTGATTCCCTTCTGATTGCAGGTTCTCTAGGGACTGGATCTCAAAATTCTCACTCTTCTCCCACTTTAGGCAATTCATGGCTCACTAGCCTTGGTATCCATACCAGCTGACTTTGCTGGGGACAGAATTGGCTCCAACTGGATGCTGTGCTTTTTCCCTCAGGAACAACAGAGTGCCACACAGCTCCAGGCCCCCTCCCTGCTGCCCTTTGCTTCTGGGTTCTCTGGTCCAGCAGCATTGAGTGCTGCCATGATGCCATAGCAGCCTGAGCAAATTATTGTCACATGGAGTTTGGATGTCTTGGCTCTGGGAGAAGAGAGAGTGGAACATAGAACTGATTTCCATTACAACTGTATGGTGAGAGAATTGCATTCCTTCTACCCAATATGTGGTGGGCTGTCGGGGAGGTAGGTGCTGACTAAGATTGCTTTTGAGAGTAAGGAAGTACTGACTTTATCTGCTTGTAGTTCACTGAATTTTTACTTTGTGTTCTTTGTGACCTAGATGGTGGAGACCACTAAAATTGTTTTATCTCTTGATGCATAATTGCTATTTTGGAGAAGTTTGAGAGATTTTGGGAATCAGAAAAGAAATGTTTAGCTCTCGATTTTGTTGGTCTCATGACTTGGAAGTTCACTCAACTGCTCTTCAAAAGTGGCATAGTAAATGACCATTTGGGGGAACTTTTAGATGTAGAAGCCCAGTGATAACTTATTCTTTCTGCCCCTTAGTGCCTGTCAAAGTTCTCCTCAGCATGATCTTTATGGACAGAAATCTCAAAAAACATGGGTCCCAGAGAGTTGTAAGGGTCCAATGGGAACAATTTATCACCAAATAAAAAATATCTTCTACATCCTTTCCATCTGGGACCCTATGTTTAATGTTAATTATGAGGGATGATCCAGGCAATTTGAAGGATTTCCTTTTGGCTCTACGAACAATAATCTGCAGAACTTGCTGAAAGGCCTACATAGATACTGACTCCTAAGAGTTGCTGATACTTGTTTTCTCCATGACCTTGTAGACCCCATCAATGATACAAATGAAACAAGGGGCTTTAGGGGCTGCTTTAGGCTTATCCTGGTTTTACATGCAAATCTACATAGTAACCATCAGTTTATTTCTTATCAACCCTAGGTTTCAGAAGCCGCAATCAAATTCCCTCTAGAAGAGGGTAAGAGGGTATTATCCCCCTCTGCCTACGTCTTGGGACAGACTTTTTACCTCCTTGACACATTCCCACAATATGTATATACACTGACTGTATTTTTGGACCCTGACAATACTTTCTTGCTAAAATTTCACTAGTTAGTCAGCCCACCCCTGCATATTTGTCTGATTGGAGGCTAAAAGCAAAATCCTGAAATCATTCAGAGTAGTTTCCACCTAGAAATCCTGATTGAATTACTCCAGTAGCAGGTTGATCATAGGGTATGATAGGCCATGATGGGAAAGGTAGTAGCAAAAACCAAACCCATTTCCTTTAGGAATTTCATTGCTTCATTATAGATGCACATGAGGAGCTGACTGCAATGGCAGTTCCTCTCTATGGGTCAATTTAACTGTTATTCTGTATTTTAACTCCTTCAGAGGGACTACAGGTGGCCTCTGTGTGAAGTGAATAACTTGTTCAACTGCCTCCTTAAAATTAAAACATCTAAACTTCCCCATTTTATGGAATTCTACAGAGGGAGGGTCTGTAACAATCCTTTGTATTTTGCTCTTAGCATCCCCCACCCTTTCCAGTGACTCATTAGACTCATGATTGAATTTCTCTATTAACCTCTCCAGGTTCTTGGTGGTGAAAGCCCACTCACCCTCTGCTACCTCAGTGGAAGAAATTACACTTGTAAGGAGCAGTGACAGGCTAAGCCTGACTTTTCTTACCATAAGTTCCCGTGTCTCCCCTTCAGTCTTACTCTCATTCTTCTTTCTTCTATCTCAGATCATAGTATGATGCTGAGTTGAAGACCATACTTCCCAAAAGAGGTCTATCAGTTCCAGTCTGTTGCCTCTTCATCTCCACTCCCATCACCATAGCCTTTTTAAAGTGCTGTTACCAGTGCCATTAGCTGCCCCTCCGTAAAAGAAGAAAGTTCTGTCTCTAGTTACTGCATGGATTTGGCCAGTTTACTTTGTCTTCTTCTGACAGTCCAGCTTCTGTATGACAGTGAACAACCACCATGGGATGTTGGACCTGGTATGTTTTTCGTTGTTGTTTACTCTCCCTTGTAGCTTTCTCCAGCATTCACTGAGCTTTTGGTTGCTGTTCATCAGTGGGGACTTACTCTGTTCCTTTGAGAGAGTACATGCCGTACAGTAACAGAAATGTGCTTTCCATAGGATACTCTGGTTCTCTCTTGGGCCATTCAGTCACCCCTTATTCTGTATTTGCTTCAGCCTTCCCCTGCTTCATCCATGATACTAATTCCAACTATTATTTGTCCATCCTCTGAAAGAAGACCAGTGACATTATTGGTAATATCAACTTGCATATGAATTGGATTTAAGTGAGACAGAGTTGCGCAAAGTTGTTATCCTCACTCTCTCTTCCAGAGTCTTTGAAGTTCAGAGGCAAGACAAAAGTCAAGACATGTAGTGATGTCCCAGAAAGTAGTGAATGACCTTGGATTCTTTCATATCTGACCAAGTTCTAAGTGCCTCATAGCACATGCTTCAGCCACCTTCATGGCCATTGGAACAAATTGTTCTTTTCCACCATTCCATTGGGGAAAGTCTTCTCATGATTAGGGTAGATAACCACCTAACTAATTCACAGTTTGAAGCTTGGTTGCTCTCAACCTGATTTAGCCTGTTTATTGAGATGGTTTGTCAAGTATGACTGCTGTATAAGGTACAGCTTTTTGGAGTCACAGGTGGACTTTGGGTGAATCAGGTGGACACCACAGGCAGATGAGCAGCCCTGAAAAAAGCTGCCAACTATGCCTATGCCAAATGGAGTGGGTAGGCTAGACAGAGGCCCCAGATTCCAGTGTGCTGGGATGAAATGAGGTAATCATCAGCCATTTAATAATTATGCAAAAACTTAGGATAGCATACAGGTTATCGAACAAGTAAACTCTATCTTGGGTAGATTACTCACACACACACACACGCACACACACACACACACACACACACACACACACACACACACACACACACACACATACACACACACCATTCTCTTCATGTGAAAATGTCAGGTCAACAGGCCAGGGTGTGGTGACTTTTTTGGTTTTGAAATATCCCCTGAGTCTGATAGGCCTAAATGCACATTAGTGGTTCCTTATATGCCCTTAGGTATATAATAGGAACCAAGTAAGTTCTTAAAAAATGTTTGTGACTCACAAAATGTTTATGACTCACAAAATGTTTATGACTTTGTTGTTAGGTCACCAGGAATTCATGGAGATATAGTATGAGGCCACAAGGAAATTGGTCGAGAGAAGCAGCTGGATCCTTAACTCTGGACCATTTAAGTTCCAGGATAACTTTGATGCCTTTCAGGGTAAAACTAGTCTAACCTTTGTGTCTGCGAGTAGGGGAACCCTGCTAGATAGTGGTCCTTTCACACACCATGAGAAGTCACAAATGCAAGTAATTCAGCAAAATGTAAAGAGATTTGTGTTAACTTATACAAAAAGAAATAAAGAAAACATATGCACAAAGAATACAGTGATATATTTGAAAAGAGTACTGAAAAGCAGCTGCATGTGGATCAACTGCAATGATTAATTTTGGTCAGTGAGAACAGATGGTGAAAGAGCTTCCTTCATCTTGTTTGAAAGAGTAATATGGGTGTGAGATATTGCATATACTGTCACACACGAGTTTAGTCAGTTTTCCAGGATTGTTTTTATTTATTAGAAGAGAGAGTGAGTTCACTGGGAAGCACGTTGAGAAATGATTGTGGCAAAAAAAAAAAAATGCATGATGATTAAAAAACCAAAGAAGCTAAGTCATGGAGACTTTGCGACTTTCCCAAAATAATGTACCTAATTAGTGAAATGTCCAAAACTGTCCTCCATTTCTAGAATGTGATTTCTCCTTACCTCTCTTTCAGAAAAAAAAACAAAACTTATTTTCCTTCGACGTAGTTATGTCCTCCATATGAGCACTCCTGATACATCCAGTTGAATATTTTTATTCAGATATTTTTATTAAATACTTTGTTTCTCCCCCACGCTGCCATTGTTTTCTTGTACCATGCCTGTGTAGCTCCCCCTTAGATGCTGCCTCCCCCCCCCCCCCCCGCCAGTATCATGTGAGTTCAATTAACAAAAAGGGACAGTTGGGTTGTTTTTTTTTTTTTTTTGGTCACATGTTCAGCACCAAGAACAGCATCTTTTCCATAGTATGCAATTTATATAAGTACTTTGTATTAAATAAAGTCTGATGACATCTGTTTTTTCCAATTAGACTTTACTACCATATACCTGAAAGGCCTGTCTTATTTAGGTTGTGGGTCGGTTTTCTATGTTCCAGATCCTTCTCCCTTTCATAATTGCAATTCTTATGTAGCCTATAGACACTCAATAAATATGAATTGATGATTATTTATTTTATGTGATGTTTCTTCTCTTTCTATGCATGTATTTTATTTTAACTGTACCATGTTGAAATTATTGTAATGCACATAGTAACTAACAGCTGGAGTCAATTAAAGGCAAGTCTAATAATAATACATAAACCACATGGCATGGAAGTTAAGATGAAGTTCCTATTGAACGTGGACATTGGTAATGTAATACATTACTAATATTTATGCTCTCTATCACATTTCATTCTTCAGGTCTTTGGATTTAGGTGCTATGGGGAAAAGAACATAATTCAATGTTGAAAAATTATTGTGCCTGTATCTATTTTCCTGAAAAAAAAAACCACAATGATCTTTTTCCCTTCCTTTATTTGCCCCAACACCAACAGAGATCCAAGATGAATCTTCCTCAAACTGTTAATGCTTCAAGGACCATTGACTTCCTCAGTGTAGGTACTTCCTTTACAGATGCAGATCAAAATCCCTTGACAGACTTTTTGTGTTGCTTCAGTTGGAAAAAAAAAAATCTTTACCTGGTAGCTAATCTTCTGGTGATGAGATTCTCCAAACTAAGCTAGTTGGATCCTCAGACATAAAATGTGCAGTCCATTATAGGTTCAATACTAACGTCCTTTCCAGCTTGGTAGAAATGCTCAGACCTTTCCTCCCCATAGTCTTTGTGAATCCAAGAGCTTCCCCACATTATTGTAAAACACAGAAGTCAGATGGTAGTGGATATAAGATGCTTCAATGAAAGAAAAGGAATTTTACCACTTAAGAATGTAAGATTTTGAGACCATTATTTAAATAGTTAAAGGAATTTTATCTAATGTTTTCAGAAATTTCAATGACCATATTTTCCTTTTGGTTATACTAATAGCAGTAAGTAATAAGTACTTGATTTTGACAGAAAAGTGTTCATCACATTTTTTAATTAAAAAAACAACAACTTTTTTAAGTAGGGAGGAAGGCCAATTTATATTTCAAATAGAATAGATGAATTCATCACCAAAGATCAACTTTCTGAAAATTAACCTGTAATCAGATGCTGGTCATACATTTCAAGTTTCATGATATTCTGCTTTGATCACATACAACAACTAGATGGGTTGACTATTGCTTTAGCTGACAACCAATGACACAACAGTGTTAAGGAAAGCATTATATCATTTAATACTATCAAGTAGACTACAATGTGAAAGTCAATCCACTTATCAAAATATTGTTATTTATGCTCAAATCACAAGAAACACATTCAAATGACATGAACAATTATAAATTCCAGAGAGATCTTAATTCTCAACTATAAAAATGTCGCCTTTACTAACCCTATTGTACAGATATCACATCACATTAAGAACTAAATTTGGCTCTCAAGCTTACTGTGTTCAACAGAAATTGTGCCTAAGTGTATCAGAGGGAGATTAGCCCATAAAATGTAACCTGGCAAGGAGATATAGATGCTAGACAAAGGAGTAAGCTGAATATGGAATTTTTTGGAAAATACAGTTTCTTCTAAATTCCTTTTTTTCTTACTAGTTAAAAGTGTTTCCCTAATAAAAACAATCATAGTTCCACTATGTTGATAGCTTTCTATTATTGCAATGAAATAGAACCTTGGATTTAGAGTCAAGAGATTTAGCTTCAAAACCTAGAACTGATGCTGATGGATCTGGGGCAAGATATTTAGTTTCTCTGGGCTTCAATTTTTTCATCTCTAAAATGGGAACCTCAAGTACCATTGTCACTGTATGTAGAATATGGAGAGGAAGAAAATGTAGTAAGATTGCAAAGTCAGAAAAGGGCCAGATTTAAGAAATCTAGGAAGAGGTTAGGAGAGAAAAGCAATTGAGTTTTATATCTGTTGAATTTAAGATGGCTATGAGACATTCCATTTGAGATGTCCAATAGGCATTTTGAGTTGAGCTCTGAGATTGAAGTCAGATTGTACAAACTTTAGAAGAGAGTGAGAGGAAAAGAACACAATTGTGTATGGCCTTATCAAGGAGGTTAGCCATAAAAGGGAGGAGAGATATAGGGCAATAGCTGTAAAGTAGGAATCAAATGAAGTTGTTGCTTTTTAAAGTAGGATTTGGGAGACATGGGAATGTTTATTGGCAGTAGGGGCGGCAGGTAGTAGAAAGGGAGACATTGAAGATTAATAAGAGGATAGAAAAGAAGGTAGTTTGCTATGGAGGAGGGAATGAAATGGGATTCCTTCAGCACATAGACGTGTTTGCCTTGGCAAGATGAGATAAAGCGAAGGGGAAGATAATGAGTGAAGGTATCAAGAATGTAAGATGAGGAAGCAAAGTGAAGGGTTTTTCTACTTGTGGTTCCTTTTTTTTTTTTTAAGTGCAGTATGAAAGAATGTTTTCAGTGAGTGGTTTGGAGGAAGGGAAGCCAAGGAAGGTTCAAGGAGGTATGAAATGATTTGCAAAAAACAGATTTGTTGAGTTAATGAATGAGTTAGGGCCATAAACATTTATTTGCTTCAATGAGGGCCAGTTGGGAATATGTAGTGGCCTAATTTTGTCATTTCTTCAGCTTCATTCAGCAGTAGCACTTGAGTAGGAGGGAAGGCAGCAGAGGGAGGGAGTAATCTTGGGTTGGGGGAGTTGGAAGGCCAAGGTCTTCAATAAGATGATGTGGCAAGGAACTTGAAAGATGACCATGTAGAGTTAAATTAGTTCCATCAAAGGACTAAGGTGGGGAAGGGAAAAAGCATAGCAAGTGCAAGGATGATAGCTTAGGAAAACATTGAGGGTTGAAGGGATTGAACACCACATTGAAGTTAAAGAATAAATTCAGGCAAGACAGGAGGAGGTAGAATGTCAACAGATTATGGTCACATAAGGGAATTTCAGAGTTCAGGGACATAGAAGTGGAATATGTGTGTGAGTGATGACAAGATCAATGGTAGGAGCACTTCTGTGGCCATTTGAGGTGGGATACAAGAGTAGGTCATAAGAACTGGGAGATTTGGGTGTGTGAGAGAATATCAGAATATATGTTGAGGCATTTAGTATGACAGGACTTAGGGACGAATGAAAGACTGTGATCTGGAACTGAACTCACAGAAGGAAAAAGGTTCTTAGATAACAGCTACTAGATTCTTGATTGGATGATTAAATATGGATTGAATGAATTTCAAAGGGAGAGAAGTTATTGTTTGATGGTGACAAAGATGGTAATATGGAACAAGGTATATTCTTCTCTCCCACCATGACTAGTGAATGGGGGGGGAGCAGGGGCGGTAGGATTCAAAAGTGCCACCAGTGCTAAAAAGGGTGGCAAGGGAAGTGAGTACAAGAAGATGAAAGGAAAAAGAGAACACTTTAAGGTGACATCAATTTTGTTAATTTTGGAGCTGGCTTTCTGATGAGCACAGTTGAAGGAGTAGGTAGGTTTAGAGTAAGAGTGGAACCTTGAGGTGGGGGAGGAGTTAAGGGAAATGGAAATAAGGGAGTCAGTAATGGGGGGAGTCTGAAATTAGTGCGACTTGAGTGACAGCCTATGTTTCAGAATTACTAGAATGAGGAATGATGAGAGACAGAAATATCTTAATCATTGAGGAATGAATTCAAGTAGGTTATCATCGTCTCTAGGGTTTTAGCTTATAGTGAAATCCTCGGGGAGAGAGAGCAGTGTGAAGCTGGAAGGAACAGGGTGCTCAGATATGGAAGTTAGCTAAGCAACTGATAGGGAGGTGGAGTTGTAGGGACCCTGAAAGAGTGCTGGGTGCTGTGAGATGGAATGGCTGAACTGAGGAGGTGAGGGGGCTTCCTATTGGAAGGTATTCCTAATGGAAGGTATTTCTGTTCCTTCTAGATCAACTAGAAGCTGAGCCCAGAATCAAATATTTGGAAGATATCATGATACAGTGAAAAGAATACTGATCTTGCATTCAGGGGACCTGAGTTCATATCTTGGCAAGTCACTTCACCTCCATGGGCCTCAGTTTCCTCATCTGAAAAAAATGGAGTTGAACTTCATAGGCTTCAAGAGTCTGAGGCCAGATTTGAATTCAGGAAGGTGAGTCTTCCTGACTTTAGGTCCAGTAATCTCCACCTAGTACACTGCTCCACCCTGCTTAGATGATATCACCCTTTAAAGTAATTGATTTACATAATGATGAAAAGATTTACTCTTAGCACCTCTCAACCTGTCCTGGAATGTATTAATTTAAATTTTAAAATTTTAAAAGTAGTGCCATTAAAGCTATAACCTAAACTCAGATCTAAATAATTGAATTAATATTTATTATTCGTGGGTAGGTAAAGCGAATAAAAATTTTAAAATGACAGTTTTACCTAATTATTACATTAGTAAAAACAAAAATTTACTGAGTTAGAAAAAATGATGACAAAGTTCATTTGGAAGAATAAAAGGTCAGAAATTTCAAAGAAACCATGGAAAAAAGATTGAAAGGATGTAGATTCAGCAGTATCAAACCTTTAACTATAAAGTGAAAGCATTCTTGAACTGTAAAAAGGATGATTTTGATTATTTTAAATTAAAATTTCCTTGTTTAAATAAACCCTACATATCCCAAAACAGAAGGAATGCAGAAAATTGGGGGAAAACTTTCATAGACAGTCTCTCAGATAGGATGTGATTGAATTGAACACTGCTATGGCACAGGAAATAATAAACTCATTGATTTAAAAAAAACATGGAAAGACTTGGACTTATGAAGAAAGATGCTATCCACCTTCAGAGAAACAGATCATAGGAGGAAACAAGCACAGTCGGTCTTACATATATGTGTATGTTTACATGTGTGTGTGTGTGTGTGTGTGTCTGCACACTTAATTGTAGCCTTCTTTAGTGTGGAGGGAAAGAGAGAGGTGGAAAAATAAAGTAAAAAGTGCATAGCAGAAAACAAGAAAGCCAATAAGAAAACAAAGCCAGGCAGCTTTGGAAGCAATGTATGGTATAGGTTTTCTTGAAATGGAAATTTATTGTTTTATATTAAATCCCTCTCGTGGTATACTTTATACTTGGCAATTTTTTTCTTTTCTCATTTTGTGTTTGTTTAAAATTAAAAACATTACCAAAATTAACCAATAATTATTCTTAAAAAAGCCAAACCCAATTTTTGTAGTTTTGTATTTGTCTCAATTCCTACCTAACAAGCCTGCCATTCTCTAGTCACCTCTTTTGTTTTCTTTTTAGCCAATCCATTCTCTCTATTACTCTATCAATCAACTCTTTCTTGTCCTTATATCTCTAATGTAGATGTTCAAACATATGAATGCCTCTGGCCTTAAAGCATAAGTGAGATAACGGACACATTTTTTCTTAGAAATGTATAAGCATAATGAAGGATTTGTTTTGTTTTTTTAAAAGGGGACTTGAGGCTTGACATGAGGCATTGTTTTACAATTCTCTATATACAGAGTGATTACCAGTCCCATGTAGACGTTAGAAAAATTGGGCTAATATCCTATGTATCTCACCTCCTTCTATTTTTCAGGATCCTGGTTCCTCCAGTAGGCATTTAAAAATTCTTAAGTTTTTAAATAGGAATTTACGATGAAGCTTTAAAGGGAAAACATGCAAAGGGTGGAACACCATACTCTATGAAGAGGTAGCAGTCTCACCAAGTGTCAGCACAGTGTGACCTTACACCCTGGTTCAGTGAACAAAGTACTTTCTCATATGGGGCAGATCTTTTAATCAATTTTGGATTGCCATTTTCTCATCTGCAAAATGAGGAGCTTGGACTAGAGGGATGGATGTTTCCTTGGGGCTACTATTGTAAGGACCTAAGATGCAAAGATCTGTACAGTAAAGTACCAACCACAGGCATTAAGGCTCCCCTAGTGAGGCCCTTTCCTGATCCTTGGTTTTGGCCTTGGTTCTAACTCACTTTCATTTCTCTTGCTGTGAATTTGCCTGGCCAGGCTATTGCATTTCAGTCTTTGGCATCTAGTTCCCTAGTACTCTCTACTTGAAAGCGTGGCTATGGTACTGATTTAGCTTGCAGCATCTGCAGATGTGGGTTGAGTTGACATGACTGTGTTGTTTGTTGTTTAGTCATTTTAGTCATGTCCAACTCTTCATGACCCCATCTGAAGTCTTTTTGGCAAAGATATTGGAGTGCTTTGCGATTTCCTTTATCATCTCATTTTAAAGATGAGAAAACTGAGGTAAACAGGGTTAAATGACTTGCCTAGAGTCACATAGAGAGTAAGTATCTGAGACCAGATTTGAACTCAGGAAGATGTTCTTCTGATTCTATTGACTGTGCCACCTACCTGCCCCTGCCCTCGACCCCCAATATGACTATAACAGCCACAATTTTATTCTGACTTTTAATCTGAGCCTTCCTTCAGTTGCTTTTTCAATTTTTCTTATTCTATAAAAGTGGTATGTAATATTGATGACCTACCTACCAGAGCATAGGGAGGAATAATCAGTAGTTATTAAAATACTCTAAATATGCAAAGACAACCTAAGAAACACTTACAAACGACTTATGGAAAACGTATAGATATTTAGAGTGGCCCCAAACATCAACCAAGGTTGTTCAAAGACCAACAAGAGGAAATTACAGTAAAGCAGATTTTTCTCCCAGTATAAGAAAGGATTTCCTAAGTTAGATCCATTTGCATTGAAAATAGACAGCTCACCATTCCTGGAAGTGCCTAAGCAGAGGCTGTACAAGCATCTGTCAGGGAAACTGTAGAATCAGGTTATTGCAAATACTGATTGGGAGATTGTAGTATATTAATAAATAAGTATTTGTAAGTACCTACCCTATTCTAGGCACTGCACTAGGACTTTGGCATACAAAGACAAAAGGGGAACTGTCCTTTTCCTCAAATAGCTTACCTTCAGTTGGGAGAGAGCAGATGTATGCATGTCTATACAAAAAGAAGGCAGGATAACATTTTTTAGGAGGAAGGCATTGAGCAGCTGGAATGATCTGGAAAGGCTTTATTGCAGTAGGAGACTCTTGAGTTGTGTCTTGAAAGACACTAGAGATTCTAAAACATGGAGGAGGGAGTGCATTTCAGGCAAGAAGAACCCTGTCCATTGTGAAGAATTAAGGGATGGAGCATCTTGTGTGGTGAATTTGCTTTTTTGGCTGTATAGAATGTATGCAGGTGAAAAATATGCAGTAAGATTGGAGAGATCTTTAAGATGCCTTTTTCCCTTTAGAAAACTTTAACCAGTTTATTATTATTTTATCAAAGTAGTAATAGCAAACAAATAGAAGGGTATGACTGGAAAAGGAGGTCCGTTAGCATGATCAGGTGTGTTTCCCTGGTAACCATGAAAAGTTAATCTATTCAGAAACTGGTCCTTAGCACAATGGATAGAACAATTCGGTGAAAAAATGCAATTCAATAGGTATATTAAAAATATTGATATATTTTGCTTCTCATATTGCCTTCTTTTCTAAATATATTTCTGCTTCCTACCCTATACAACAAACCATCCTTTATAAAAACAAAACAAAAAAAAATAGAAAAGAAAGGGGTAAAAAGCAGGTTAGAAAAACTAACCAATACACTAACCTAAACTGAGAGTAAATGTAACATTCCACATCCTTAGGCTAACATACCTTTCCACTCCAAGAGTCTATGTTAATTAAAGTCAGTATGCTTAAAGAAACAAACCAGATTAAAGTCTGTTCAAAGCTCAGAATTTGTTGGCAAATAAATATTTGATAAGTAAGGAATTACACCTAAGAAACCCTAATACTAACTTTATGAGTCCTCAGTTTTCAAGTTCAGACTTCCAAATCCTTTTCCCACTCTCCATTATATCATGTACTATGATGTGGTCTTTTAAATCCTATAAAAAGATCACTTTAATATGGGGACAGTTGCAGAATATAGGAACATAAAGATGATGAAGGGACATAGTTTAGTGGGTCTACTATATAGACTCAGGATTGCTGATTATTAATTTTTCAGTTCACAACATTCACTTCTACAAGAATTTGAATTCAATATTTTTACCCATCTCTCCCCACCCCCCACCCCAGGACAACGTGCACCCCATCCACCTCTTCCTCCACTCTGTCCTCCCTTCTATTACCCCCCCCTTCCATTCCCCTCCCCTCTATTTTTCTGTAGGGCAAAATGGATTTCTATGCTCCATTGTCAGCATTATTTTTAACACCCAAATGAACAAGGACTATACAGTATGATTGCTCCAGAAGTTTATTTATCAGATACTTAGAAGCAATGAACCTCAATCTGTTCTGTCATCTAATTCTGTGCTATTAAAGTTTAATTTATGTCAGCTGCATGAAGTAAAACTCATTAGTTCAGGTGTCGCCAACTGTTGGTCTACATCAGAATAGGAAATCATGGTCCACTGGAGTACAAATAATTGAATGTGTTGCATTTAAAGTGACTTATTTTGGTTAGTTGTATTAGTAAACTTTCTTTGTCATGTAAATTCTTATATATCACTCTGATTCATACTCCAAACATCTACATTTCTTCCATTGAAATACAGTGATGTTAATGTTAGATTAGACATTGAAAGGGTAATTGATTAGTCATGACCATCTCTTTAAACTACATTATTCCAAAAACCTGGCAAATCTGTTCTCCCACTTAGTCATCAGTAATAGTGGGAGGTGACAGAGAAGAAGAAAGCTGAATGTTTTATTTTACACACAGATGGAAGTATTTGTGGCTACAAAGGGAGCTAATCATAGCCAAGTCATTTTGAGGATTAAGTGAACCTGGGGTAACTAATATACCCCTTGAGTTCTCTTGGAGACTCCCATGGCCCACACTCTAAATACGCCTTGACTGTTTGGTTTTAATGGAAACAAATAGCTAGGGGAAAACTCATCAGGGAGTGCTAAATGTGATGCAATGTTACATTCTTATAAGGGAAGGGATGGTCAGTGATTGCCAAAACCACCCAAGGGAAGTCCATAGATCACTCATTTGACCACAAGTTATTACCTTCAATAGACCAGGATACTAGAGGACTATGAAATCTATTCTTGTCACTCTTTCCCTCTCTTCTCCAAACCAGTCCCATATGCATTCTTGAGAATGATGCTTCTTTTGTGTATATATAAAAAGACAGGTATTTTTAGAAACATGAAACAGATAATTTGGTAAGATAAGAATTAAAACATTGTAAACGTATTGAAGATCTTCCTTCATATTGCCATTCCATGCGAAATAAATTCCGAGGCAGTTATTTCTCATACCACTTTCCTTGTTGCATAATAACTTCAGCTGGTCCCTCTACTGCCTGACAATGACAATTCTGGTCTTATGTCAATCAATCAATCAGTCAACAAGCATTTATTAAGCACCTACTATGTGCCAAGCACTTTCCTAAGCTCTCGGGATACAGAAAGAGGCAAAAGACATATATTTCATTTCACATAAGTGTCCCAAGGGTCCTTTTTCTTTAATTCCATAACTATGTCCTTCCCATCCCTCTATCCCTACTTATAGTAGCATGATATTCTAGAAAGATCAAAGGAATTAGGAACAGAAGACCGGAATTCATGTTCTGTTCCTGACCCTTTATAACTGTGTGAACTTAGGAAGATTTCTGTACTTTTTTGAGCTGCAATGTCTACCACAGGCCTCCACAGCGTATAGCCTGCAGGCTGCTTATGGCCTCATAAAGGATTTTGGGTGGCTGTCGTGACCCATGGAAACAGACCATTGTCACTGAGTTGCCATGGGGTCATGTGACAGCTTCCCCATGGTCCTTATATTGGGCAGGCCTGGTCTACAAGATGGGAGTAATCATATCTGCAGTATCAACCTCAGGGGATTGTTGGGATAAAAGAACTTTGTAATCCTGAATCCTATAGAATGGTGAGTTTTTATACCTCTAATTTCACATCTGAGATCTAGACATGGAAAAGACTTCAGAGCCCGTGTAGACCAACACTCTCATTTTACCATGAAGGAAATGGAGGTCTAGAGAAATGAAGTGACTTGTGTAGGGCCTAATATGCATGAGCATCAGAGGTATGATTTGACCCCAAGATCCTCTTACTCTGGAGCCCATCATCTTTCTCTTCCAGGGTTTATGGAACTTCCAGACTCAGGACCTAGCCTTCTAGGTCCTCAAGTGAGGCCCTTTGACTGAATCCAAACTTCATAGAAAAAATCCCATTAATAAAAGTATTTGTTCTGCAAAACTTCCAACCCAGTCAAAAGATTACACACAAGAACCTAGAAGGCTACGGGTGGTCTTGAGGCCACAGGTTTCTCATCTCTATCTTAGACCATGATTTAGTTCCTCAACTCTTTTTTTTTCCCAGTTCCTCAAAAGTTCTCAATGTCCATACTCGTTCTATCTTCCTCCTATGTAATAATAGAACAAATGGTCTTTAAGGTAAGTGTATTTTTCTTGAGCCTTGTTGCAGTACTCCTTTGTTTTCTCTCGAAGCTTCCATCTTTCCTTTTCCACTGGCTCTTTCCTAACTTCCTACAAGCATGGGAAGATCATGTGTTCCCAGTCTTAAAAAGGTAAAACAAAACAAGAAACTACCCATTCCTTTAACCCTTCCATCTTTGTCAGTGGAGCAAGAGATCTGAGGGTTGGTCATAAAAAACCTAGGTGCAAATCTGGCCTCAGATACTTACTAGGTAACTTCATTTATGATTTTCTGAAATAGAGCTCTGAAAAACCAGGCTTTGCTAAAGCCCATCAAACTTGACCATGCCTTAAATTGAAATCACTCTAGCTCTCACTCATTGACCAGTAATTGGTCCCAGCCTAACTCTCATTTCCTCATCCTTTGGGCTTTGATTTGATGACTCAGAATGAGTGTGTAAATAGTCATTGTTTCTGTTCTGGCCAGAAACCCTGAGGATCTTCCTAGTTTTTTTTTTTTTTGTCAGCAGACTAAGACATCTTTTGCCTCATTTCTTACCTAACCTTAAAACTATTGAATGGGTGTTGCTTCAGACAAACTGACATGTGGGAAAGACCTTAGTTTAGAAAGGCCAAGTCTCCCACTGCATCTGGGTTCCTCTAGTGTCCTGACCTATGTCTTGCTACTGGACTCAGACAACCCTGAATGAGAGAATAAGGACTTTGCACAGTCCTGCCTCACTAAATCCAGTCCACCTTCTTGATGTCATTAGTGGAAGGGCAAACAACAGGAACATGCTGTGTGACCCCCATACAAGTTGCTGAACTACATCTGCCTCAGTTTCCTCAACTGTAAAATAAGGATAGTAATAGCACCGACTTCCCACAGTTCTTGTAAGAATCAGTTCTTTAATAGTGTAAAGTGCCTGACACATAATAGGAGCTTAATAAATGCTTGTTTCCTTTCTATCTGATACTATCCCATTTCTCTCAGTTTTTATTGCTAAAATTTTTTATTTTTGCATTCAAGGAGAGCTTTTATTTTCAAGTATATCCACAAAACAAGTTGATGTTACAATACTTTATAAAAAAAATTAACTTTTAGACTACCACTATTCGTTTTAAAAAATGTTTGTGCTAGAGGTTTCCTTTTTTTTTTCTCTCTCCCTGCCAACTTCAATTTTTGGTTAAGCTAAGTTGTCAGAAAAAAATCTTTAATGTATAAAGTTGCTTTTCTCAACAAATTTAAAAATATGCAACTATTTAAAATGAATTCATATTAAGTTAGTTTAATTTCTTTATTATGTAAATGTTATTACAATAAAATATTCCCTTCAGTTAAGACCTAATGAATACCTACTGCTAAAGTTCTTGAAAAAGTTGTTTATGCCTGTTGTATTTACTTTTTTAAAAGATATTTTATTTCATTAAATATTTCCAAACTACATTTAAAGAATTTTATTATTTTGAAAAACATTGAGTTTTCCTTTTCACCCCTACTCATTTTTTACCAGTTGAGGAAGCAAAGCAGTATGTTACTTGTACATACGAAGTCATGCAAAATGCATTTCCATATTAGTCATGTCACAAAAGAAAACACGCACAAAAACAATAAAAATAAAGACAGTGAAAGAAGCATGCTTAAATATGTACCCAATTCATCAGCTCTCTCTCTTGAAATTTTTTATCATGAGTTCTTTAGAAGTTTTTGGATCACTGTCTTCATCAGAGTAGCTAATTGTTTCACAGCTGACCATCATTATGTTACATTACATTATTGCCATTACTGTGTATGATGTGCGCTTGGTCCTGCTCATTTCACTTTGCACCATTTCATAGGTGTCTTCCCAAGGTTTTCAGGAACCATCCTGCTCATCATTTCCTAAAGCACAATCGAATTCCATCACAATCTTATACCACACCATTTCCCAGTTGGTGGGCATTCTCTCTATATCCAATTCTTTGCCTTCACAAAAATAGATGCTATGAGTATATTTTGTATAAATATATCTGTTGCCTTTTTCTTTGATCTCTTTCAGATACAAATCTAGTAATGGTATTGTTGGGTCAAAGGGTATGTACCTTTATGTATATGCCTTTGGGCATAGTTCCAAATTGTTCTTGATAATGGTTGGACCAGTTCACAACTCCACCTTCAGTGCATTAGTGTTCCTATTTTTCCCCATCCCCTCCAGCATTTACTATTTTCCTTTTCTGTCATTTTAGCCAACGTTATAAATGTGAAATGGTATCTCCTAGTTGTTTTTGGAAATTTCCCTAATGACTAGTAATTTACAGCATTTTTACATATTTTTTTCTGTGACTCGACACATTTGATTTATTCATCTGAAAACTTGCCTGTTTATGTCCTTTGACCATTTGTCAATTAGGGAATGACTTGTATCTTTACACTTTTCATTCAGTTCCTTATATGTTTAAGAAATCAGAGAAACTTACTGTGAATTCACCACCTCATGCGCCCCACCCCTTTCCTGCTTTCCTTCTAATTTTGACTGCATTAGTTTTGCATGTGCAAAACCTTTATCATGTAATCAAAATTATCAATTGTATTAACTGTGATCTTTTCTTCCTCTTATTTATTCACTTCCCTTATTTTGTAGATCTGACAGGGAAAATTTTCCATGCTCCTGATTTATTTAGTATGCCACCCTTTCTGTATAAATTATCTGTCCATTTTGACCTTATTTGGTGTATGGTGTGAGATATTGGTCTTTGCCTGGTTTCTTCCAAACTGCTTTCCAGGCTTTCCCCACAATTTTTGTCATACAGTGAGATCTTTGAATTTATCAAGCATTAGATTATTTCTGTGTATAAAGATACCTAATCTATTCCATTAATCCACCGTTCTATTTCTTAGCCAAGAAGAGATGATTTTGATGATTATCATTTGGTATAGTTTTAAATCTGGTAGTGCTAGGCCACCTTCCTTCACTTTTTTTTTTTTTTTTATTATTTCCCTTAACATTCATGTCCTTTTGTTGGTCCAGGTGAATTTTATAATTTTCCTTTTCTAGCTCTATTAAGCATTTTTTTTTGTAGTTTGATAAGATACTGAATAAATTACCTAAAGCAGACTTGTCATTTTTATTATATTGGGTTGGCCTGCCCATTAACAATGATTATTTCTCCAGTTGTTTAAATCAGTGTTTATTTGTATGAAAAGTGTTTTGTCATTGTGTTTTTATAGTCCTTGAGTTTCTTTAGGCAGGTAGACCCACTGTCTGCAGTGATTTTAAATGGGATTTCTCTTTCTATTTTGAGTTTTGTTGGCAGTATATAGAAATGTTGATGATTTTTGTGAATTTATTTTATATCCCATAATTTTACGAAAATTGTTAAATATTTCATCTAGAATTTTAATTGATTCTATAGAGTTTTCTAAATATACCATCTTATCATCTGCAAAGAGTGAGTTTTGTTTCTTCATTGACTATTTTTATTTTTCCAATTTTTTTGACCTTATTGCTATGTGTGTGTGTGTGTGTGTATGTGTGTGTTCATCCTTCATTGCTGAAGAAGAACATGCTATCAAAGAAATGATGACATGACTTGCACTCGATTTTGTTTTGAGTAAGGGAGGATTGTGCAGGTCACCAGCCTCATTTCTCTTCTAGAACCATCTGAATCCAGTGACCAGATATTCATCAGGATGACTGGAGATGACTCAGGATGAGGCAATGGGATTAAGTGTCTCAAGTGTCTGAGGTGAGATTTGAACTCAGGTCCTCCTGACTCCTACACTGGTGCCCTATCCACTGCACCACCTAGCTGCCCCTCCTTATTGTTATAGATAGCATATCTAATACAATATTGAATAGTAGTTGTAGTGAACATCATTGCTTCACTCTTGATCTTATTGGGAAGGTTTCAAATTTATCTCTATTACAGAGTCTTTTTAATAAAAATGGGAATTATATTTAGTCAAAAGCTTTTTTTATGTCATATAATTCAATGATCTTTGTTGATTTTTGTTATTGATTTGGTCAGTTATACTCATAGTTTTACTAATTTTGAAACAGCCCTGCATTCTTGACAAATATCTCACCTGTATGATCTTTCTGATATATTGCTATAATCTCTTTTCTAGTATTTTATTTAAAATTTTTGCATCAATATCCGTTAAGGAAATTGGTATCTGGTTTTCTTTCCCTGTTTTTGGTCTTTTGGATTTATGTATAAAAACCATATTTGTGTCAAAAAAGGAATTTGGTGGGTTTCTTTACATTTTCCCCTCAAATTGTTTATATACTATTAGGATTAATTGTTCCTTAAATCTTTGGTAGAATTTACTTGTAAATCTATTTCACCTTGGAGAATTTTTTCTTAGGTAGTTCATTGATAGCTTCTTCAGTTTCTTTTTCTAAGATAGGTTTCTTTAAATATTCTATTTCTTCTTCAGTTGACTTGGAAAGTTTATGTTTTTGTAGATATTCATACATTTCATTTAGTTTGTCAGTTTTAATGACATAATTAGACAAAGTAACTCTTAATAATTTCTTTAGCTTCATATTTCTTGATAATGCATTACTTTTTTCTTTGATTTTAATAATGATAATTTGATGTTCTTTTTTACAAAAATCAAGTTAATCAATGGTTTATCTATTTTTTAAAAAATAAAACTAGCTTCTATTTTTACTTATATTTTCCAATGTTTTTTTTTTTTTTTTACTTTCTGTTTTATTAATCTGTTTTGATTTTCAGGACTTTCATTTTGGTGTTTAATTGGAGATTTTTAATTCACTCTTTTTTTAGATCGTTTTTAAAGTGGCATGCTCAATTCATTCATCTACTCTTTTACTGATTTACGTGCTTAGAGATAAAGTTACCCCTCATATTTTTGTATGTTGTCTCATTTTTGTCGTTCTCTTTAGTCAAATTGTTGATTGTTTCTATGGTATGTTCTTTGACTTATTCTTTAGGATTAGATTGTTTCATTATCTGTTCTTTCATGGCCCATTACTGAATGTGATTTTTATTGTGTTATGGTCTGAAAAGGGTGTATTTAATATTTCTGCTTTTTCTTCATGTTTTTATGCCCTAACACATGTTATGAAGGCACCATGTACAGCTGAGAAAAAGGTATATTCCTTTCCGTGCCTATTTAGTTTTCTCCAAAGATCTCTCATATCTAACTTTTGAAAGAGTCTATTAATCTCCTTAACTTCTGTCTTATTTATTTTATGCTTAGATTTATCTAGCTGTGAGAAGGGAAAGTTGAGATCCCCCACTAGTTTAGTTTTACTATTTCTTCCTGTAACTCATTTAACTTTTCCTTTAAGAATTTTGATTCTGTTTGGTACATAATATTTAGTATTGATATTACTTCATTGTCTGTGGAGTCTTTTAGCAAAATGGAGTTTTCCTCTCTTTTAATTAAGTCTATTTTTCCTTTGCATTTCTGAGATCATGATTGCTCCCCTCCCATTTTTACTTCAGCTGAAGTGTAATAGATTCTCCTCCAGTCCCTTATTTTAACTCTGGGTGTCTTTCTGTTTCAAGTGTGTTTCTTATAAACCAACATATTGTTGGATTCTGCTTTCTAATATATTCTGCTATCTCCTTCTGTTTTAATGAGTAAGTTCATCTCATTCACATTCACAGTTATTAGTAACTGTACATTTCCCTCCATCCTAATGTCTCCTATTACTCCTTATCCCTCTTTTTATCCTGTCCCTTCTCTAAATGTTTTGCTTCTGACCATCTCCTACTGCCCTATTGGGTAAGATAGATTTCTATGCCCAATTGTGTGTCTGTGTGTGTATTTCCCTCTTTGAAACAGTTTAGATGAGCAGATTTCAAATGTTGCCTTCCTCCCCCATTTCTCCTTCTTTAAATGCTTCTCCTTGTACAACTCTTCTATGTGAGATAATTTTCCATGTTCTTCCTCTACCTTTCTCCTTCTCCCAGGGCATTCCTCTTTCTCATGTTTCCTTTTTTTTTTAGATCATCATTACATAATCAACTCACACTCATGCCCTCTGTCTATGTAGCATCCTTCTGATTGTCCTAATAAGGATAAAATTCTTAGGAATTACAGGTATCATCTTACTATATGAGATTGTAAACAGTTTAACCTTAGTGGTTCTCTTACAATTTCTCTTTCATGTTTATCTTTTTATGTTTTTCTTGAGTCTTGGATTTGAAAGGCAAATTTTCTATTCAGCTCTGATCTTTTTATTAGGAATACTTGAAAGTCTATTTCATGAAATGTCTTCATTTCATGATTCTCCTTAGTTTTTCTGGGTAGTTTATTCTTATTTGTAATCCTAGTTTATTTGCCTTCTGGAATATCATATTTGAAGCCCTCTACTGCTTTGATGTTGTAGCTGCTAAATCTTGTGTGATCCTGACTGTAGCTCCATGGTATTTAAATGGTTTCTTTCTGACTGTTTGAAATATTTTTCTTTGACCTGGGAGCTCAGAAGTTTGACTATATATTCCTGGGATTATTACATTTTAGTATCTCTTTTAGGTGGTGATCAGCAGGTTATTTCTATTTCTATCCTACTGTCTGGTTCTAGGATATTGGGGTAATTTTCCTTCAGGAGATCACTAGTTTATTTCTATTTTTATCCTCCTTTCTGATTCTAGGATATTGGGGTAGTTTTCCTTGAATATTTTTTGTACTATGATGTCTAGGTTCTTCATTTGATCATGGCTTTCAAGTATATAAATAATTCTTAAATTATCTCTTGATCCATTTTCTAGGTCAGTTATTATTACAATGAGATATTTCATATTTTCACCTATTGTTTAATTCCTTTGACTTTGTTTTATTGTTTCTTGATGTCTCATGGAATCACTAGCTTCCACTTACTCAGTCCTATTTTTAAGGAATGATTTTCTTCTGTAAGCTTTTGTACCTTCTTTTCCATTTGGCCAGTTCTGCTTTTTAAGATGTTATTTTCTTCCCTTTTTTTTTTTCTTTTTTCTTTTTGCCTTTCAGACCAAGTTGTTAGTTATCTTTTCATCATCTTCTTTCTTTGCTCTCATTTTTTACCCAGGTTTTCCTCTGTCACTCTGATTTTGAAAATCATCACTTATCTCAAGGTTGGGGAACCTGCAGGCTTGAGGCCACATGTGGCTGTCTAGGTGCTTGGATATGGCCTTTTGACTGATTCCAGCTTTTATAGAACAAATCATTTTATTAAAGGGATTTGTTCTTTGAAGTTTAGATTCAGTCAAAGGACCTCACTTGACCTAGAGGGCCACATGTGGCCTTGAGGCCATAAGTTCTCCACGCCTGGTTCATCTCTTCCAGGAAGCCTTATTGACATGTCTAATTCACATTTTTCCGTATCTCCAGCTCATTTTACTTATTTTTTAATGTTAATTTAGTTATTTTTAGTTTTCAACATTTACTTCCATAAGACAGCATGCAATCTAATAGAGGCTCTGCATATACATTTCTATTAAACATATTTTCACATTAATCATGTTGTATAAGAGAATTAGAATGAATGGGAGGAACCATGAAAAAGGAAAAAACAGAATGAAAAAAATAAAAGAAAATAGTCTGCTTCACTCTCCATTCAGATTCCATAGTTCTTTCTCTGGGTGTAGATGACATTTTCCATCATGAGTCCTTTGTAATTGTTTTAGATCCTTGCACTGTTGAGAAGGGCTAAGTCTATCAAAGTCAGTCCTCACACACTGTGCCTATTACTGTGTCTCATATTCTCCTGGTTCTGCTCCCTTTACTCAGCCTCAGTTCATATAAGTCTTTTTAGGTTTTTCTGCTGTCTGCCTGTTCATCATTTCTTGTAGTACAATAGTATTCACATAACTTGTTTAGCCATTCCTCAATTGATGGGCATCCCCTTGTTTTCCAGTTCTTGGTCACTACAAAAAGAGCTGCTATAAATATTTTTGTACCAATTCACATTTTTTCTTTAAGGTTTTGCTTGCAGCTGTTTTGCCATCATTGTCTTCATTTGAGTTTGTGTCTCAATCTTCTCTGCCATCATTGGTCAGGTTCTTTTTGTGGTGGTTGTTTGCTCTTTTTTTATAGCTTATTTCTTGACTTTGAGCTTTATGTTAAAGCTGGGTTGTGCTTACCTTTTGGGGAGAGAGGTGCTGTCTTAAGCTTCAAGTTTTTTTCACACTGCTGTTCAGGGTGTTTGGAAGTTTTGGATGCTTCCAAGGTGGTGTGACGTGGGGGGAAGTGTGATCACTGCTTTCCTGGTCTGCAGTCTGCTCCTTAATGAGGAAGGGCCTGTGATCCCTTGGGATTGCAATCAATATTGCTCCTTGGAGTCCTGTTCCCTTGGGACTGGAAGTGATAGTTTATTTTGGGGCCTTTGTTCCCTTATAACAGAATGTGCTCCTCTACCCTTGTTCTGTGACTCAGAAGTAGGTTTAGGCAATGGATTTGCCATATAGAGTCTGGTCCTGCATCCAAAGCTAGCATTTGGGTTCCCTGTAATCTCTTTTTGACCAGTTGGCAGGCCTCCTTGCATCTCTGACTTGAGAGTTCCCAAAGCGGCTGTGCGTTTTGTCATTAATACTAAGACCCACCACTGACCTTGCATCCATGTGGGCTGTTGAACAACCTCGCTCCTCCATGTTACAACTCTTCTTCTCAACTCCTAAGTTGTCTTATACTTGGGTTGGAAAAATATCTCAACCTTACCTTCTGTTGGCTCTGCCTTTCCAAAATTCAATTTCAGGCATTATTTTAAAGTTGTTTGGAAGGTAATGATGGGAGAACTTGGCTGATTGCTTCCTCTTCTCTGCCATCTTGACTTCACCACAACAAACCCCTTTGTATTTATTTCTTCACAAGCTTTTTCTACCTCCCTTTGTATTTTGGTGTCTCCCCCACTGTACCCTCTCAGATGTTACTTATTACAGCATCTTTAGTGTTGGAAAGGTCTTCTATGGCCATCTAACTCAACCAGTACTAGAAAAAATAATCCTTTCTACAACATACTCAGTAAATGGTTACTTAGCCTTGGCTTGAAGACCTTCAGTGAGGCTGCAAAAGGGAGGGTAAATCCTTTCAATGTTCATTGGATCATTTCAATGATCAATTTTGATGAACTGATCAAATGAGACAATATTTGTAAAGTGCTTAGTACAATGCCTTGCACATAGTGGGTGCTATATAAATGCTTATTCTCTTCTCCCATTTCCGCTGATGTTAGGTAATATTTCTTTACATTAAGTCTAAATTTATCTTTTTTCAACTCCCATATGTTGCTATTCTAGTTGTCTCTAAAGACCAATAATTAGTCTTATCCTTCTTCCACATGATAGGCCCTCAACTGTTTGAAGACACGTGTATGTGGACCCATGCATATATATGTGTATATGCATATATATGTATGTACATGTGTGTATATATGTGTGTGTGTCTATTTATATATCATGGCTCCCCAGAATCTTATGTTTTCTAGTCTAATCATCTCTAATACTTTGCAAATGATCATCATAAGACATGATCTTGAAGTCCTCCATCATCTTGGTTCTTAAGTGGTCTGAATGCTGTCCTTTTTAGTAATATCCTTAAGAAAGTGTGCCCAGAACTGAATCTAATGCTCCAGATGTGGTGTATCAGGCAGAGTAAGAGAAATTAATTTGTTTTAAAATTCCTTTCTCATGGAAATGGTGACATCTTCATTGCTAAATCACCTTCTTTTCTTCCTCAGTCACCTTTCTTGGCCTCTCTGCAACATTTGACACCGTTGAGCATCCTGATTTACCTTTATCTTTCATGTACATATCCTTCAAAAGAATATAAGTTCTTTAAAACCTTGCATATAATAGTCTGTGAATGAGTTTATATTGAATTACATTGAATTCACTTTCTGTTGCTGAAGAGAAAATATCCACAAAGATCAAATTTCTCAGGGAGAAAGTTTCCTATTTCTCTCCCTTACACAGGAGGAAAGCAATTCCTGATCGTTGGAGATATAAATCACTAATTATGAAAGACCCAAGGAGATTCTGCATGTTTGAATTGATCTGGAGAAAATTCATGAGAATAGGAATGTTCTTTGAAGCTAGTTTTGAAGGAAAAGAGAGTTTTTGCACACATTCAGTATCTGATCAGTCATTTTCATATTTGACTTAGTTTTTCTGTTTTCTTGATTATCATTTGTCTTTTGGCTACTAAGGTTAACATAAAATATAAAATCAGATAATCCACTTGGACAGTGATTTGGATGTTGATATTGCAATTATCATGCTGAGATGTACTTTCCAGTTTTCCTTGGTTTAAAATGATCACTTACTTGATCATCCCTGCTACCTGAGAATTATTGCAATTTTGCATTTTATTTCAGTAAATATGAAACATATGTATTGAAATTTCATAATAAAATTATATAAATATGGTAAAAGAAAAAGAGGCATATGATACTATAGGAGAATTTTGCCTCATTAGATAAACTAGGTTATGTAGGATTGAATGATAATGAATACATTTTGATTCTTATTACTTTTCCTCTTATTATTTTGGTCATCATATTTCTTTTTTATTCTACTTTCAAATACTGATAATTCAGTTTCTTCCTCTTCCTCCTCATCCCATTTTCTTCTTCTTTCCCTCCCTATCACTCTTGTTGTCTGACTGTTTCTTCTCCTCCCCAACTCCCAACGTTCTCTTCATCTTTTACTCTTAATCTTCCTGTTTCACTTGAAAATTATTTTCCCACCACAAACCTACTTTTCTTTTTCACTGTCTGTCTAGGTGCCTGAAAGGTTCTAATCCATTCTTCAATCACACAGTAAAGAGGAATTACTGAAAAAAGTTTCCTGCAAGGTCCTCTTTAAGTTTTATTACTCTTGAAATACTCTCTATGTTTCTCTGTAGGAAAAGAATTCATTTTATGAGTCTTTTTTACATTGATCTTCTGTGTGAGACTTCAAGGTTTTCTTTTAAAATAAACTTAAAAAGTTAGAAATGTCCATTTCATACTAATTCACAATTCAGTTGTGTGACTTGTTGAATTATGTATAATTCTGAATATTTTGTATACTCAATTTCAATCATTCAGATATCCCATATTAGTTATCAGTTTCCTTTTTCTCTACCTTGCTATCTGTGTTTTGGCTATTTTATTTATTAGTTTCTTTGGTAGAAGATATGGGCACAAAGTGCAGGGTAGGAGGTGGGGATGGAATCATAGAATCTTAGATGAAAGTGACCTCAAAGTCTAGCCTAGTACAAGCCATAGAACCCTTCTACAATAAATTTAAGTAATAACTTGGAGCCCTGTAATGAGAGGGGGGCAACCCACTAACTCTCAAGACAGCCCATTTCACTTTTGGATTACTCTGTTTACTAAAAAGATTTTTCTTTGATGTACATCTAAATTTGCCTCTTAGAATCTTCATGCAAACTATGGTACCTCAGAATCATAGACTGAGAAGGGGAAGATACTCAGAAGCCAATTAGTCTAACCAGTTCATTTTCCTTTCACCTACTGCTTCTAGTAATGGCCTTTGGAGCCAAACAGGAAGAGCTGTGAAAAGACATCTACTCCTGCAGATGTGGGAGGTCCATGAATGTGGAACATTGCATATATTTTAAGATATTTTTCATCTATTGATCAATTTTGCTGATTTGTTTTATCTTCTTGAAAACATACTTGTTATTTGGGATAGCCTTCTGAGAGGGAGGAGGAAAGCAAGAATAGAGTGGAAAATTAAGGTGATGTAAAACCAAAAGGTATCAAGTTTATTTTAACATATAATGGAAAAAAGCTAAGGTGGAAGAATGTTTAGGGTGATTTTGAGTGGAGATAGAGGAAGAAATCTGGGAAGCTATATGTTGGGAGAGAAAAGGCATACAAGAAAATAAAAGACAAGACATACTACCTATAGGAGTGACGTAAACCAAATGAAAACAGAAGTGCTGTTGAATGAGGTATGACTTCTATGTGGAGAAAATCAAGTGGTAAAGGCCCTGTGGAAAATGTTGCACTTGTTTTATCTTAAAGGATGAAGAGGATTTCTAAAAAATATTTTAAGACAGTAAGTAAGCATTTATTAAGCACTGACTGTTTATAAGACAAGGAAAAGCATGAGCTAATGTATGGGTTCCCAAAGCCAACACATTGATGACCTAGTGACCAGGCCACTACTTCTGTGCCTCTCTGTTTAGCTAGGCTGGTCCTTGAAGGGAAACAGCAGCGACTTCCCCTTTTCATCAGAGAATGCTGGAAGTCTCTTGGTATGGCCTACCACAGTGTCACACTTACATTTCTTAAATATGTAATCCACAGATAGTCCAAATGGGCTGAGGTATGGACCTTATATTGAGGAAGAGTGGGATAGACCACAGAGTGTAGCATCATCTTGAAATGACATTTTAAGGAGTTTTGGACTCCTTAAAATGGACTACGTGTTTTGGAATGAGAATGACTGAACTGATCCAAATGATGATACATTGATGCTTGAAGAAGCTTAACCAGGACCCAGTATGTGGAATATATCTTACAGAGAAGAAATTGAATCCAGGGATCCTAGGATTAATCTAGATGTGGGGTAATAAAAGATTGAAAAAGGGGTGGGAATGGAAAGACATGATGGTTATGAGAGGTATTTTAAGTGGCATCTGACGCACACAAGGCAGGAAGGAGACAATGTGACTCAAATTCTGAACTTGTCTGACTAGGAGAAAATAAATAATAGGAAATTTGGTTTTAAGGAAAAGCTAGGGGAAGGCTGGTACAAGACTTAGCATATATTAAATCTGAGTTACCAGCAATAAGTTGGTAATACAGCCAGTAAGCATTTGGAAATATAGTACTGGGGATGTAGAAAGGGGTGAAGGATAAATATAAGTTCTGAGTCTTCTTACTAGGGGTAATAGTTGAAACCCTGAGGAAGAGAATGACAAATGCCAATATTTAGTAGGTGGGAAGAAAATAAAAGAACCAGTGAATGGAAGTGGAGGCAGTTGAAGAGTGGGAGAATCAGGTTGTTATAGTGAACAGAATCCCAGGAAAAATCTCACAGAGAAGGCAGTCAGTAGCATAGAAATACAGGTTTAAGGCCAATTAAAAAGAGAGAGAGACTGAGAAAAGGCCATTGAATTTGAGTACTAGGTGGCCATTGGTGATCATAGAGTGAATTTAACTGATGGGAAGGAGAGCCCAATTTGAAGGAATGGGGTGAGTGGGTGATGGAAGAGGCCGAAAGCATGGGGCATTCTGCCCAGGTTCTGTTGTAAGAGGAAAGAGATGGAATGGATACTTTCTTGCTTGGGGTAAAGGAAGTAGTAGGATCAAAGGAAGGTATTTTTTTTTTAATGGACGCAACTGAAACTGGAGAATGTTTACAAACTAAGAGAGGAAGGCTTTAGAGAGAAAGAATCGGAAATGTTGAAGTGGGACAAGGTAATTGATGAAGCAAGAAGCTCCCCTGTCCCCCCAAAATGGGGGTGGGACCAAAACAGTGACAGAAGATACTGAAAAGATTGGAAAGGAATCCCTTCCAATGAGAGAAGAATGCAGAACAGGGTATGTGTTTGCCAATGACTTATTTCACAGTTTTGACCGGGGAAATTTATTAAAATCCCTTGGTCAGAAATTATGTGCCAGGTTTCTAAGTCATATTCATCAACTACCAGAGTACCAAGTGTGAAAATAATAATAAAGGTGAGGATGATGATCACGGTGATGATAATGATGAACCTTTCTATCGCCCTTTAAGAATGACGTTTATGTTATTGTGTAGGGCACACGGGAATCCCCCTGAAGCAAGAGACAAGAATGCTTAGATTACCTGCAGTGGAAGTGTCCAACTCGATAATAGTCCAGGGGACAAAGCCTGGGGCAGGTGGAAGCTGTTAGGCTAGGAAGAAGATGAGCCTACAAACACTTAGTAAAAAGCAAAACAGAAAATAGAACTGGGGGAGGAGAGTGCTACTCAGGAATTTTGGTGAGGTGTACACTTCTGAAGCTGTGAAATTTTACTTAAAACTCTCAGACTGCTTTATGGCTCATAATTTTTTTGAGGTCCAC
The DNA here is from genome assembly GCF_028372415.1 of Notamacropus eugenii. Taxonomy (NCBI): domain Eukaryota; kingdom Metazoa; phylum Chordata; class Mammalia; order Diprotodontia; family Macropodidae; genus Notamacropus; species Notamacropus eugenii. The sequence continues at coordinate 159,385,725 of NC_092874.1, forward strand.
AAAACACTGGCCCATGATTTATACCTTTTTCTTTTTCATAACATAACTCAATATGTTAATAAATAAATTTGGAGGTGCCATATACACATATGAAGAATGAAACTTGAATAACACAAGTAGAGATTTCCCCAGCATATGTACATGGGTATGTGCTACAGGCTGTGTGTGGTGTGTGTGTGTGTGTGTGTTATTTTTGTTGCTGAGTCATTTTCTCTTGTGTCTGACTTTCCATGACCCCATTTGGAGTTTTCTTGCAAAAGATGCTATATGCACATACACATATGTATATATGTATGTGTATGTATGTACATGTATGTGTGTATAATATATAATTCTATAAATGTGTATATAATATATAATTTTGTAAATATGTATAATATACAATTCTATAAATATGACCATATAGGTGTGTATGTCTATCCGTATATACATAAAAACCATATATAACCATAAGTATATAAGTACTTTTGTAATGTGGAGTTCTCTTTCAATGGTCTGTAAGTCTCTAGATGAGGGTCCCATCTCCCCTCCAACCAAATCATATACATGATTAATGAATTCATGCTGTATAGTGGTTTCAAATGATAAATTTTTATTCTGAATATACTGTTTTTTGCACAAGATTTAACACAACATTTTCTAGGATTATAAACTTTTTATAACAGTATTATACAAATTTTTACAAAATGTTTTTTTCAGGCTTGTCAAGTTCCACAAAAGTGTCAAGAGAACACAATAAAAGGGAGAAAAGGCCTGTTGCCCAGCAAGAACAAGCCAGGGCCTTTTTTTTTGAATGGATGCACACTGAGCATTTCAATAAAAACATCCCCAAAAGCATGATCCAGACATTCCATAGAACACAACAGAGAAGACAGATTAGTCAGGTCACATTGTAAGTTCAGTTGAATTCTAAACAAGACAGTATATTCCTAAAGCCTCAGTGAAATTTGTTTGAGATGATTATTTGAACAAGAAACAATGCAAATATAATTCCTCATTAAGAGTCGGTTAATGCTGTTGGAACTCTGGATTTGATTTTCAGACGCTTTTGTCTGTTTACAGTAGTGTTCACTGACTATTGACAATATGAACATTCTAATATGGGGGTAAAAATAAAGCTTGGCCTTTATTTCAGGCACTGAATAGAAGGTGGAGGTGGGAGCAAACTTAGGTTTCTAGTCTTTCTAGTCTAACTTTTAAAAGCATCACAGACGTTCTCTAGTGGCCCACTATGTCAGTTCTCTATGATTCTAGCAAGTTGAGCTTCTTAACTCACAGGACCAATGGATGGGAATTTGATATTAAGACAAAAAAGTTAAGCTTTGGCGTAAGGGGATAAAAGTTTGAATGTTATTTATAACATACTGAAAGCATCAAACAGCAAGTAACACTTGGGTCGCAAAGGTCACTTAAAAGGGATACTGCCTATTTGAAACCAGTAAGGCCAGTTTTGAGTTAAGAAAAGGAATATTATAGGAAAACTTACAAATGGCAGCAACACTGTGGTGTTTTTATTTTCTCCAAGTTAAGCAATAAAGCCTCAAGCATTAGAAACATGAAAAAGGTCATACTAAAATCTCATAAGTCCAGGACCTAAAAATCTCTTCAGTCAAACTTGCTAACTATGTCATGTTAAAAACCTGTTACAAATATGGACCACGATTGGTGTTTTGGCAGTAATGCTGGTTGTTCAAATGAAGAAACTAGAAAGGAGCCATTCATGTTAAATCTTTTACTGATTACTTAACACCAACACAAGGATTGTTTTAATTTTGGTTTAATGAAAAAATCTATAGGATGTTGCATGATTAAGGTGTAAATCAAACATATTCAAAGCTTTTCCTCATCTCTTGGTGTTTTTTAAATACTTTGGAAACAAATATGGATAGTATACATCTATTAAATCATTGCCAACAGTCAAAACTCACAGGAAAATATCAACTTTACACGTTGCAATTTGAAGGAATGGGTTTTTTTTTCCCCTTAGAAAAGTATGCTAGGAGATTTAAAACTAACAGCAGTCACAAGGACATGTTTCAGAGAAACTTCGTTTATGAAATTTATCACCATGCATGTGGTTTACAGATTATATACTTTTTCTTCTAACAGAAATGAACTGCTCATGCACTAAAACGTTTTTATGCCAATAGAAATGGAATAGGATACCAAGTGTAATTGTAATTAGTTCAATAAAGAATGAATCCCATGAAAAAAGATTCCATTACTCACTGAAAATGGTATTTTAAAATGTTTTTCAAGAGTATTCTATGTTGGAAGTAATTACATAATTTAAATATTTATAATTTAAATATATCATTTAGGGGAGTCCTTGCTGTAAGTTCCCAACATCAAAACTTGCCACTCACTGGACAGAGTTTAGCAAAGATTCAATACCAGTAATTCTATATTTTAGTAACCTAAAATATATAACTTAAAGAGTTTAAGCATGTTGGTTTAGCATTTTGATTTTGACATTATCCAAACAAGAAAATCAATAGTGAAACAGATTAGTTTTACCTGAGGGTTTTAGAGTCAATCATAAAGAATATTTAAAACATTTAATAATCAATTCTACCTGGAATATAACATTCCAAATACTTTTCACTTTGGTGGGATTTCCTTTCGTTGTGGTGGTACTAATGATGGTGGGGTGGTAAGTAAGTAAGTGTGTGTGTGTGTGTGTGTGTGCGCGCGCGTGTGTGTGTGTGTTTAATCAGCATTGTCATTAATGTGAGGAAGGTAAAACTTTTATTGTTACACCTAGGTATAAAGGGGCCTACCACTATCAAAATGACAGATTAGAAGTGTAAATTAATGTCAGTTGTGACAACCAAAAGCTGGAAATTTCCCTTTTTTTTGGAAATTAATAAGAGAAGAAACACAATTGGAACCAAGGGTATATAGGAGAGTGAGAAATGATATGGGACACCACACAAAAAGAAAAAAAAAACACTTTTAAGCCATGCTATGGGGTTGTTTTTGTTCTTTGATTTGTAATGATAGTTGAACATGCTGGACAACTTCAGTAAAATTTTGATATTGTGTAAAAAAAAATTATACAGGAATGCTTTTCTAACATATATAAACATATATGCATATGTATACACACATACAGGATATTTTGCATGGTGTTTTTCTGCTTTTCTGTACTAATGCATTTTATATAATAAACATTTGCTGATTGTAGCTTTTAGCTAAATTATAGATTACCAGAGTTGTACATTCATTGATTTATCGCTCACAATACTGTTTAGTTTTGAAAACCAGAAACAGGCACACTGTTCTACCTCTATACTATAGTGCAACATCATGATTTCCTGCACCAATTGGTTTCACCAATGAAATTGTATAAAAAAAAGCAATCTTTATTATTCACAATCAAGTATCAATGTGCATACATATAGATTCAAGGTTTCCTGTTTGTTCAGATTACTGTAATATCTCACTGAACTGGGTGGAAATTTTGTTCAGCTGACCTGGCCATTTTTAATGAAAAACAGCAAGAGAACTTTTAAAAACTGCAGGTGCTAACATTTAATTGAACAGAGAGGAAACCTGGTATGAATCTTCATTTAGAACATATATGTGCTCTTTAAAAATAAATGTGTCAGATCTGATTTATATATTTAAAATATCTGTACACAGGTTTTCAGGCAAAAGCACTAAACTGTATAAAATTCCATTTTTCCATATTCCTCACTGCAGTCCAGTCTTTCAACATTTTTATTTCACAGTATATTCAGATAGCTTTATTTAATCAGATTATTTAAGTGCATTATAACTGCAAATTTCAGTTTCTCTTAACAATAATACCACTCAGTTACTTTAAAAATAGACTACATTCTACAACTGAAGAAAAGAAAGAAACAAAAAAGTAGCAGCAGCTTCATGCAAAATACCCTTGGTAGCCAAAGTTCAATGATGACAAAAGATTTTTCCCTTCCCATCCCACCCTCCACCCCTACCATCTCTTAGAGGACTTTGAAAGATCTGGCTAGCATTCATAACTATGTTGTGAACAGAGGGACGTTTATTTGAACTGTTCTTCTTAAAGGGATGATACTTATAAAAAAAAATGTTAAATGGTTACAATAGCTAACCCTCAAGCACCTTTATTTTAATAATTTGATTGCTGTTATACTTAAACCAACAGTTTAAAATCTACCAAAACCCTCCCCCCCCAACTTAGCTGGTCACCCATTTTTTAAATATATTTTTGGCAGAATAAGCCACTCTTCATAAGGCATTTCATTCATGGTGAACTTTTGACAGACTATCCAGTATTAATATTTACATCATTTGGCCATTTAGAATTCATCTCTGATTTTGTTTTCAACACAAATGATATTCAAAATTTTTAATAGTCAAATATCAAAGCAAAATAAAATTGATTACTGGAAATCTTGGTAAAATAAAAGGGAGCAAAATGAGTCGATATGCTGGTCAAAATATAAAGAATGATATGATTTAGAAGCCATTTTAAAGGGAGAGCCCTTTTACATGAAGTCATCAATGATCCAACAGCAACAAAAATGTCAGATTCCTCAGTAAAGTACATATAGGATTCTGCTTTAACAGCGTAGATGATGCAGCATTCACACAAGTTTAAGGGTCTGACACTCCAACATGCAGCCACTGTGGGTGCCTAATAAGTCTTTCACATAGAGTTTTACCATGTTGTTTTGAGAACAGCTGATTTTCTGCTGTCTGAATAATTGACCCTTTTGTAATTAAACAGGGCTCATGTTTTGGCAGGGTCTTGAGATCAGTTATGCAGATTTTGGTTTCATAAGGTCATAACTGGCAATGTCTACTGCCAGATAACAGCCAAAGCAGTGCAAACTGGATTCCTATCATAGACCACAAGGATGGAATCAATCCAGAAACCCCACCACAATCTGAATAATCTTCCTATTGGAAAAAAAAAAAAAAGACAAATTAATTTCCTTTAAAATACTTATTGAGGCAGTCTAAATAGTATGTTAATTCTTACCCACACCTTAAAACCTTAAAAGAATTGCTTTATATGTAACTGAAATTAATTGTATTCTTCAAGCATTATCAGACTATGGAATTATTTTACAAAGTTATAGTGACTCACCCTCTGCCCCTAAATTGTCAGTTGATGATTCTGATAACTAAGTAAAAATGATTATGACATTAGCATTGGTTATCCTGTTGAGTGAGATGTTAAATTTTGGTGGAGGGTACTTGCATTGATGTTAATGAGATAATGTATAGATAGCACTACTGTCAACATGGTAGTACTTTCGAAGCAGTAGCTAGTAGTGGGAGTAGGAATGGTAGTGATCTCAGGATCAGGGATAACAGCAAACTGGAACAGAAGTATGCAAACAAGAGCAAAGAAATCCCTCAAGTAGTACCCTGTACAAATATTTGAACCTGGTGTTTAATAGGAATTTAGGTATCAACTGCAATTTGCGAATTTTTGAAAACGGTCAAAGAAATGGTTCCTTTAAAAACTTTTTGCCCAATACCGGTTACCAGTTATCAGGGTGAATGTTCCATACATCAGTGCCCCACATAAAGGATTCCTTTCATTAACACTTAATCATAGAATTTCATAGAAAAGTAAAACATGAAAGTGAAAGAACTTGGCTCACAAATCCTGAGAGAAAAATCTCATAGCATATAAATTCCAACCGTATCTGCCACCAGTGAACATTTGCTTTCTATCTTCAAAGCTAGTAATCTTCATCCTACCACAGCCAAAAGTAAATAATCCTTTAAATTTGTTGTCTGGGTTCTATATTTCAACATCTTAGGTGGTTCTAGATTTTTTCCATGGTTCCCTTAAGGATAACTGCATGACCTCACAAAAGACTCAACATATCCACTAAGGCCTTAAACCCTACCTAACCTTTCCCTGAATTTCTCACATTCCCCCCCACCTTTGGACTACTCTTTATAAATACGTTTTATTCAAACTTATATTTCAGTTAGTTAACTGCAGAATTTTAGGTTTGGGAAACTGAAAATAATTTCTTAGTTTTCAGAATCCTTTAACTTCGAAACCTACTTTGGAGTTCTGATCCACACAGGAAATTTAAGTTATTCACAATATACTACTTTGTCAGTCTGCTTTATAACATGTCAATGAAATAATTCTTAATATCTTAAGGCGACAACTTTTTAAAAGGCTTCAGATTTTCTCGTTTGTTTTTTCCCACAAGCTGCTTCAGATAAGAGACCATTTAGAATCTCAGGTCCCAAGTTTTTGGTCTACTATAAGAAAAATCAGATAAATAACAAACTCCCAATATTTTATATGCTTAGTATGGTCTTATGTTAGGTGGATTGTTGAGAGTGGTAAAAAAAAAATAATTCTTAGGTGAGGGTTACCACGTTAGATTCTATTGAACCAGTTATTAGCATGTGAATGTTGTCTAATTTACAATACCTGAAAGATGTCTGGAAAGCACTTTGGAAATTCATAACAGAGCTTACATAGATGTGTAAGCTATTATTATTCTTACATAGATGCCCTATTCCTTTCCTCACCATCACCACATAGAGGTGACTAGGAGTTTTCAATGAAGTGTTTTCAGAGATAATTTTCCCATAATTTAGCGTGATTACTCAATGATTTGGCTAGGCTTGGTTAAGCTGAGAAGTCTTTTGAGTATGGCCTCAGTGTCAAACTCTCTCCTATATATGAACTGGCTTAGCTACGCATGGATATAATCAACACTTAAATTTTAGTCAATAGGTGATGAATTCTGTGGTCAAGATGACCCATTCAGCTGGTGTTACCATATTTTATACAAGAATTTACATTTGTGTGATGAAAAAATCTGGATGTTAATACTCTTGCATTTTGGTCTTAAAGAAGGATTCTTTCTTAATACTGTATTTTATACTTTCTTCACACTGTATGTTGTACATGAAAGTGATGAGGTACCACAGTGTCATGGAAAACACTATATTTTGAGTCAAGTGGACCTGGATTCAAATGCTAGGCCTTTAGTTAGATACCCCTGGTCATTTTAAAATCTCTGTGCCTCAGCTTCCCGATCCACAAAATGGGGAGGTTGGACTAAATTAGCTCTAAATGGTTGTCTAGCTCTAAATTGTCGTCTAGCTCTAAATCTGGGATAGTCTGAATTCTTACTGTTTTGGTTTGGGAGTCCATATTTTAGTTAAGTCCCCCTTTGAGTTCTGTGACTTATATGTTGATTCATACCAAGACATCTGTCTACTGAGTTTCCTGGTGGTATTTTCCTGTGCGTCGTGCACTTACAACAGCATGTACTGAGATTGGCAATTACTACCTGACATGTACTGTTTTAGTGGGAGGAGTGAGCAAAACACATTAAATCATAGATGTGTAGACCTGGAAGGGGCCCTCAGAGGTTATAAAGTCTGTCACTGGGTCTCACCCATGCAGAACACTTATACCTTCACCAGGCAGATCTCTCACATTTGAAAAGATGACCAAAGCAGGAAATACCACAACCCCTTGTGTTAAGTGACTTCATTGCAATAGTCTAAAATTTTAAAAAGCAAGTGCCCCCCAAACCACCTCTTTCTCTATTTATCTTGCCAATAAATAGTGAAAAAAATAATTTTATTAGTCCTTCCTCCCTGGGGAGAAGACCAGCACTTCTGGAATTTCCTCTGAACTTGTCTCTGAAGATTCTACATGTCAGTCTTTATTATAAAGCACACCTCAGTACTCTTGCCTCTGTGTCCCAAAAGAAAAACATGTAGTTCATAGTTGTATCCATATATTTTTTCCAAAGGTTTATTTTATGAGCTCATTTATATAGAAGGCTAAATCCCCCCTTTCTTGGCCTCAGCTGAAAAATGGATCATTAGATTTCCCCAAGGATTTATTCAGTGGGTCATTCCGAAACTAAATTATTTCAGTCTTAATGCATTTTCTCTTCAATGTTACATCTTTTTGATATAATTTAAATATAGTTTGAAAAAGTACCAAGCCAAACCTGCACTTATTTGAATTATCCCAAGTAGTTTCAGTATTATTTTCTATGTAAAACTATCTAAGTAAGGAAACATAGTAGCGTTTTCCAACACTCCTTTCCAATGTCAATCATCTTTTCTGAAATTAGGCACCCATTTTGACCTTTTCTTGGTATACAATGTGAAATCAATCATGTTTTCAAGAATCAGTGGAGAGAGTTCTTTTCAAAAGCATGCTCAAGTCATGAAGTTGCCTATGTGACATCTTTTTTTTTTTCCAGATAATTTGTTTTTAAAGTTTCTCTCTCATTTGTCCAACAGACTTGTTTGTTCTACTTGGAAATACTTTCTTTTCAGAGATAATTTCCCCATAATCTAGTGTGATTACTCAGTGACATGGGGAAGCTATTTCCACTTCTCTAAAACTGTAGCTGATAGCTATTATAATTATATCCACTTATTCAGTCTGATTGTATTAAAAAACTTTGTGTAACATTGTTTTTTGCTCCACTCTTAATTAACTTGCTTTACAAATAATCTTTTATTTTCATCTCTTTTCTTTCTCCTTATTTAGATTTGGCCAAAATACCTTAGTATGTAAACTAATAGAAGAACAATGATTAGTTAAAGTTACAATCATATACGATTAGGCAAGTGTTCAGTAGTGGGTAGAGAGCTGTTATAATTCAGGTGGACCTGGTTTCAAACCTTGCCTTGACACATAACGGCTGTATGACTTTTAGAAAGCTACATTCATAATCTATCAGTGCCTGAGCCCCCAAGACTACAAAATTCCAGAGCAGGTGGGTCTCTGCAGGAGAAGAGGAAGTTTCCTCATCAAGAATTCATTATACCAAGAAAAACTGTAGGTGCAAAATGTGGCATGCAAGTATGCAGTTTTACATACTCCATAATCTGTTAACTTTGTGGGGATGACAAGTGATCTTCCTCCAGAAATGATCATATTTCTTATAATATATATATGATATATATAACTTATGAGAGAGCCTATTATGAGAACTCTGTACTCTTTGAGAGAATTTTTCTGAGTAATCCATTACTCTGTTCAGCAACCTGATGGGCAGTTAATTTTTCCTTATATCCATCCATTCACATACTGAGACCTAACCTATTTCATCTTTGGCTGTCTTCAGTCAGCATAGTTGTCTGCCATCTTTATAGTAATGAAGGTGGTTGAAGGACCATTCCGTTAAGCCTCATGATATTCTCCTTTGTTCTCATCTCATAAACAATCTAATCCTTTATATGTACCCATGTGATCTGGATAATTCCTTTTTATACATAGGACTGTCATGTAGGACAAAGCACAAAATTTTGATAGTGTAAATGTGCTGATCCCTCCTCCCCCATTACCATCTTCTCTAGGGCTGAAGTATCTGAACCATCTTTTACATTTCATCTACAAGTGGTCTCATAAAGATGAGGATGATGGCCTATGCTATTCTTTGTCATTCTGAGTAGAAAGTAGCATTTGCATCAGTAAAGAAACTTCATAATTAAGTCTCTACAACAAAAAAGAAACTGAAAATCAATTTGCAAGACTCAGATATTAAAATAAATACTTCCAACTTATGTGATGTTGTTTGGCCCCCAACATATTTCTTTTCCTCTTTCACTACCGTTTATATCTAACTAGTGGAGAGGTAAAAAAACAACACTCGTGGGGAAACTTTTGACGGGACTTTGATGGGAAGTGAATTAGTAGTAAACCTGTAAATCATATTGAGAAAGATCCCATTAATATGGCAGAAACTAATTATCTGAACCAAGGTAAAAAAGTTAAGCTTATTGAAATGTTGATTATGGATCCTCTGATCATAAATGCTAGCCATTATTTGTTCCACAGTTTCACTTGTTTCTCAGTTTTTTTCATGCTTAAGATAAGGGATATTAATGTGGCAGCAATAAAATAAGACTTTTCAAAGAAGTATTTTGTTTATGGTGTATTTAAAATTATCTGGAAGATCATAGCAATAAAGTTCTGTCTTACAAAATGTTGAGAGTTCCCAGGGAAAAAAGAACGCAATTTATCCTTCACCTCATCTCACATTAAGGAAAGCTAGGTTTATTGCACTGCTCAATGTTTTAATACTAAAATTTTATTTCATTAATATAAACATTTTCTGCTTATGTTTTGAATAGCCTTTTCCCTTTCACCCCACCCTCTAACCCCATTCCACTTCTTTTTGATGAGATCACTGTTTTCATGTTAATGGTCATATCTCCATCTAGTGGTTTACCAAAATGAAATACCAAACAAACAGTTTTCATAAGCAGCAACGGAAAAATAGCACAGCAAGACTGTTCCAGGAACAGCAACAAAAATGATAGTTTAACGTGGTCAGGGGTCATGATTTTGGACAAGTGACTTGGCAAAGCAGTAAACATAGTGCTGAACACACAAGCAGGCCCTTAAAACCTCTAAAATTGATAGGCCTGGTACTGAGGTACTCTGTGTTTTGTAAACTAGATACATATAAAGAAGGTTTCAGTTTGTATGTTAGGGAATATTTATGGTTGTTGGGAAAACTTGAACTTTAAGAAATTGAGGTATCTACAAAAACTTTCCATGAAGAATGCTATTTGGTTAAGCAAAGTGTCGAAGAGGTGGATAAGAAACATCCCTACAACTAGAAAGATGTGGATTTTTGCTTAGATCACTATTAGCATATTTTCTAGAAAGGAGTAGTGAAAATTCATTATCTATTGGTGTTTTTTCCATGTTAATAGTAGTATAAGGACTATGCAGTTTATTCCTCAGATGATTATCTGGTCTTCTAGATAATGCCTGATCTAGATATTATTTTTGTATGGAAAGTCCATGGGTACCCATCCCAAGCACTCTGAAAGGATAATTTTCTTAAAGTGCATAAATAAAACAGCAATTCCCCCAGGTGCATTCATGGTTGAAATCCAGTTGTCTTCAAAGTGGTATCTCTGCTGATACTTTAAAAAAGTCTCCTTTCAGATCAAATTGGGGGTTGGAAATTATTTGCTAAAGTCTTAAGCCAAGAACAACAAAAAAAATTAGAGAAAGTAACTGACCATCCACACCACATGAAAACTTGCTGTAAAATGAAGATAGGAGCTGACATCGTGGTAGTGGCACAAGTCCTTGTACATGTAAGTTGATCCTATTAATGACGGGCAAAGTAGCAAGTATGGGAAAAGGAAAGAAAACACAGAAAAAAAGACATACAAGATGAAATTCCATGCAACCTGCCAGCAGTTAGCAGAGTGAATGTGAGCATCCATCAAGAGCAAATTCACAGTGACTATTGCAAATAAACTAAATTAAAAATACTTAACTATTAAAGAATTGCACAGTTGACACACTGACACATATAGCTGGTGAGCAAGAGTTGTATTTTCATACACAATCCTAAACATGATTGTTTAAAGTTTTATTTCTGGAAATCCTTGTCTTAGACAAATGTTTCTCATTTTTATGATAAAATTATGACATTTCACAGGGTTAGAAAATTTTCCTCATTTGTTTTCTTAACAGTGCTTTCTTACGCATGAAGGTACATTATAATGACGTTCTGAAATGTAATTTAATCCCAGACCTTATCCAGATGCTGAACTGATGAGTGGATGAGTGAAGCCTTCTTAATGAGTAGCATCCCTAAGCCATCATTCAGCATGCTTTGGAAACTCCTGGTAGTGAAGTGAAACGTGGGGTCTGGACTTCTAGTGGTATAACTGTGAGAATGTGGCTCAACTTAGTCAGTTAATTATCTAATTATTAAACAAGAATTACAATATCTTCAGTAGGAATATCGGGGATTCACTGGATAAATCATTAGAAATGATCAGTAGAAATGAGGAAAATTAGAGGCAAAGTGCTACAATTCATAGTATGGAATTCTAAGCTTGTAAGACCTGAATTCTTCTACTGCCATGGATGCTTCCTTATAGTATGGCCTTGGGCAATTCACTTAAATTCCCTCAACTTCAGTTTCCTCATCTGTAAAATGGGGAATAACAATACATTGAACACCATTGAGACAGAAGCTTTAAAAATAGCTTTATAGAGGCCAAAAGGTGAAAACAAAATAAAATAACTTGAGCCCCTAAGAAAAGGTAATTATATACTTTTTACTGGCTATATTGTTTGTGACCAGGATTCACTTGATTATGTTTTCAGTTTAGTGCCAAATGTTCACTTTAGTAGGAAACTACCATCGGATTAGATAAAGTCAGGGAGCAGCAAATTTGAAAGAAAGGTCATAGAATTGTTTTTTAAAAAAAATCTTGACTTAGTTTTTTGAAAAAAAAAAAGCAAAACAAAACAAAACAGGAAGATGAAGGAATCCAGTATCTTGGGGGAGGGGATTTGATTTTGTACCTTGGAATCTATTTTGCCAATTCTGGCTAGCAAATCACCTTTAATTTACAATCCTAAAGATAGTTGCTTGTGATTAGAGGAGGATTAAAGGCTGTTAATTGTCCATGTTTGTATACTAATATTGCTAAAGGCAGAATTGAAATGTAGTTTTTACTGAATTTAAGACTAGGTCTACATTTTGCAAACTGTAATGAACTTATTATCAAAAGCACAAAGATTTCAGATATTTTCATTTAAAAAAACAACTAAACAATATTTAGATTCATGATAATATAAAAAAAAATCTATGCTTGATAAACATGTTAATAAGTTTAACTTCATAAAAGTTCCCTAAGAAACATGCTGAAAAATAAAACAGAAGAGATAAAAGTAAAAGCATTTTGATATTTTCAATTATCAAAAATACAATAGTCCTTGTAGGAAGTGACATTTTCTATGAGTAGAAAAACAAGTTTCTGTTATCATCAGATTTTTATAACCTGGATTCATCAATACCAAATTAGTAGGATTTGTGTATGAAAGTACAATTTTTATAGAAAAGGAAGATAAAAGCAAGTGTTAATTTTTTGTTAACTATGAAACACACTGAAATGAAAAGTCATCCTTCTCACCATGTACAGCATGTTCATTGAGAAAAATTATGGTTAAGACAGCTAAAATAAGGATTACAATTTGAAAGATCACTTTTATTCTTGGTATTTACTGATCATTATCTTGTAACATTTTAGTACTTTTTAAACTTAAGCTTACCATTTTATTGTCATCGAAGCACACATCAGGTCCCTTTCTGTATCTGGGTTGCTTAACCATATCACAAGGATCTGGCCCATCAGCTAAAAAAAATCTTGTTAAGGAAAATTAAAGTATTCTTCCAAAGAAATAGAAATGTAGTTAATCGGAAACATCATGAATGCATTTTTTAAAGAAAAAAAGTCACCAAGGAACTGTTTGTTTATATCATAGCATCCAAGAAAAGGAGAAAATCTGGAAAAGTAGGTTGAAGAAAGAAGGTTTTAGCCTGGTGAAAGCTAATGTTTTGGAGGTGATTTTATAAGGTTTTAATCAAAATCCAATCATCTAATCCCAATTTCACCTGCATCATCTTCTGTCTGCTACAAAATGCAACGGTATATAGTGTGGAAATAGTACCTTAGGCCAGTCTTTGCTGGTTGTGTTTCCACGGGGCTTGATGTTACAGAGAAGGCTAGTACAGTAGGACTTATCTCTGTATTATCTATAGCTCAAAATGTATATTTAGTTTTTTATAATTTTTTCTTTTTTCTTTATTTATATTTCTCTTACGTATTTTTTATCATTTTCTATTTTATTCTTTTTACTTTATTTATATTTTATTTATAAACATCTTTTATTATTCTATTTCTTTTTTATTGTGATAATACCACAATATTAAAACTAAAAGTAATATGATTCCTGCTCCCCCACCCCCCCCCACACAACCAATAGATTAGGATTTGGGTAGTATTAAGAAACCATGGAAATGGTATTCCCACAGGAAGGTATGTTATCTGTGGGAAGAAATTCATTGAAAAAATCCATTCAGATTGCTAAACTTGTTCTCTCATAATGTTCCATTCATAGTTCAATCTCCTAACTTTGTACTCCCCGCTCTCAATTATTGTATCCCTCCCAATTTGTCTCTCAATTCTGTACTCACTTATTTCATTCTTTGTCCTCTCTCTCAACCTTGTTGCAAAACTCTATAAATAGGTCAGCCATATTCAGCTTAAGTGGAAACCATGGCTGTGACACCTGCTTCCATTTGCTCCCTATGGCCAGAATAAAATGGTCTTACTTAACTCAGAAAAATAGAGTACTCAGACAACTTTACATAAGTAGTCATACGCTCTCTATTTTATACCTGTGACCAAACTACTTTATTTAAATGGCTAGGGGAGGATGAATTCATTTGGAAAGATTCTGATATTAATGATACCTTCCCTGTTTTCTTGTCAACAATTTTTGAAGGGAGAACAAAGAATGAAAGAGACAAAGAGATATTCTTATGAATTCACATGTTTCCTTCCTACCTCAAATCCCAATACCTGTTGACTATTTCTTACGATATAGTGTAATAATTAGAGAATTCTAAATGTTTGAAGGGATCTCAGAAATCAACTAGGCTAGTTGGTATCAAATTCAAATAGAAATAGGAACCCTTAAATCCATGCATAAGGATTCCTGGGGATCATATATTGACTTAGTTTTAAAATAGAAAATTATCTATTTTAGTATATTTTTATTTATTTTGTTAAATATTTCCCAGTTTCATTTCAATCTGGTTTGGGTCATAGTTGACCTGAAGGACAAGTGTTCAATAACTCTGATCTAAACCAACTCATACATAAAGGAAGAATCCTGTCTATAACAACTGGAATATCTTGGAGCTGTTTGAATATTCCCAGTGATGGGTAAACTAATTGCCTTAAGAAGCAGCTCATTCCATTTTTTGGAAAGCTATCACTGTTGGGGGCAGCTAGGTAGCACAGTTCACAGAGCACTGGACTCAAAACCAGGAAGACTCTTCTTCATAAGATCAGATCTGGCCTCAGATATTTGCTAGCTGGGTGACCCTAGGCAAGTCACTTAATCTCGTTTGCCTTGGTTTCTCATCTTTAAAAGGGGCTGGAGAAGAAAATGGCAAACTACTCTAGTATCTTTGCCAAGAAAACCCCAAGTGGAGTCATGAAGAGTTGGACATGACTGAAATGACTTGACATTAATGACAAAATTACTGTTCAAATGACAGGATCATTTAAAGTTGCAAGGGACCTTAGAAGTCATCAGTTCCAACCCCTTCATTTTAAAGATGAAGAACTAAGGTTAAGAGAAGTGACCGACTTGCTCAAGTTCACGTAGGTATTAAGTGTTCAGATGGGATCTGAATCCAGGTCTTCCTCTAATCTTGTCTTCCCCAAAAGGATTCCGTGCTCAAAGAGATGATATAAATGACATTATCATTTTACGTGAGAAAAATTGAGGCCCACAGTCATAACACCTAATCTGAAAGGAGCAGCAGGGCTAGGACCTGAATTCAAGGCCTTTTCCTACCACATCTAATTCTCTTATAACATGAAAGCTAAAACAAGCAAACAATAAATAGTGCTTGCCTTGTCGTAACCAACTATTTAAGATGATCTGAAGTGTACTGCTTAAGGATACAAGTCTGTTCTGCTTGGATTAGTACCCGTGTATCACAAGGACACGTCCCCTTGCCATCAACAATTATGAATATTAAGTTGGTGTTCATAAGCTTTTCTACATGAAATATTCTGGAAAATAAATGTTTAAAACATCATGAGGAAAAAACCCTGTAATTTGAAGTTAAATAACATTCAAGACTTTCAATTTTGTGCAACCACAAAATTTTGAGTGAAGAAATTTAATTACATAATAGTCAAAATAACACTCATTTTTAGAGTAGAAAAATACCATTTTTTAATTCACTGACATTACATGCTGCTCTTTTAAATTGGCTACTATAAAATGGAAACAAAAGGCAAACAAAAACTTGAATGTGACCATGACCTGGTAAGCTAGCTATAGATTATCAATGTAGAAATCTTAATTACAATGAATTTTGAAATTAAAAAGATGTAATTTATGGTTTTAAAAAATCTTTCTGCCATTATAAAACTTTAAACTATATTTTATGTTATCTATTCATTAGCTTTAAAAGAAAACGAATTAAACTTTTTTTCTCCATGACTTTTGTACATAATTACCAGTTGTCCTGATTGTCCACTGAATGACATTAACAACAAATATATTACAATTAAAAATATTACAACTAAATGACAGTTTATTTAAATAACAAAATGCTATTATCTGGTACATCTTCATTATTAAAGAAAGAAGAAAAACTTTGAAATTTTTAGAATATATCCAAAGGCTCCCAGTCTTCGCTCCCTTCATGCAAATTTCAAGTGACTCATCGGATTTGTGAAAGGCAGCATGACGTAGTGGATAGAGAGATGGCCTCAGAGGGAGAGAGACCTGCATTCAAATCCTGCCTGCTGTGTGACCTGACCAAGCACTTATAATTGTTCTACACATTTCTCTAAGACTTTCAGTTGCAGAGGAGGTGCCAGACTGCATTAGTAGATGAAGTTTCACATCTGTGAACCATAGAGCCAATCCCTGTCCCTTTTTTTACAGAATCACTGACTGAGAACTCTAAGGTCCACCCTCACCCTATTCACTTTATAGATAAGAACATTAAGGCCCAGAAAAGTGAATCAAGGTGCCCAAGTGCATGGAAGTATCCCATGATGGAGTTCACATTTGAACTCAGGTCCTCCGATTCCAAATCGAAGGTGCTTCCCACTGTTTTACTTTGCCCTATATGAGAGTCAAGAGGAGAATGACAAAAACAATGTTCTAAAAATTAAATGAAAATCTTTTTCTATCTTTAAGACTGATATACTGATTTTTAAAAATTTTTCCCATTTCCTTCAAAATCTTGATAACCATTTTGATATTTGTGAACTTTTAACAAATTATTATTTTTTTAGAGCTATATGTCCTAAAATGCAAGACAAATGACTCATTAAATAAATAGAAATTAGAATCACTTTTTAAACCTAAAAATAAGGATCAAAAGTGCTGTCCTTTGTGGCTGGTGTGTGTGTTATGTGTATCAAAGGGTAAGGGAAGAGAAGACACTATTAAGCAGGTAAAAAAATTAGTAAGATGCTGCTTAAAGGTAAGCAGAGAATTTTTGGGTTTCTGGAGTAACACAAAGGTAGATGCAGCAGCATGAATTGATGGCTGGAGTGCTAGCTTTGGAGTCAGAAAGACCCAAGTTGGAATCCTCCCTCAATTTCCTCATCTTTTAAATGATGGGGAAGGACTTGATGTACCTTCTTCTAGAAGTCTATGATTCAACAGAGCCATAGGACAATGGTTTTAGAAAAGGAATAGACTTCAGAGATCACTGAGTTCCAACTCTTTCATTTTCAGATGAGGAAACTGAGGCATAGAGCGGTCATGTTACTTGCCAAGGGTCACTCAGTTAATGGTTGAGTTGAGATTTGAATCCAAATCTTCAAGAGCCCCCTCTGTTATGCTGCTTCTCAATAATTGACTGGGGGAGGTGGGGAGTGTTAGTGCAAATGCCTCCTAAACCCAATAATTGTTATTTCATAGTTAATTTAATAATAAAATAATAATATGTAATATATAACATATAATATAAAAATAAAATAATTTTAAAAAAATAATAAAATTGTCCTTCCTGTAGAGGATATAATATATCATATAATAGTCTATGTTCTTTATTTCCAAAGAAATAGTTTGGGGTATATAACTTTTAAAGGCCTTGTCCGGAATCAAATAATGTCAGAAGATGGATTAATACTCAGGTCTTGATTATATATTGTTCTCTCCCCACTTCTTTCTCCCCCCACTTCTCTCTCCTCATACCAACTATCTCAGTTCAGGTCCTTATCGATCTCCCCCACATCATTAAAAAGCCTCCTACTGGATCACCTTGTATTCTTTACCTTTTTGTTTTATTTTGTTTTGTTTTGGGCATCCATGCTTTACATTAGCTGCCAAATGGGTATCTTTAAAAATCACCCCATCACTCCTCTGTTCAAGAATCTGCATTGGTTCCCTATTGCTTCATAGATAAAATAAGATTTGGACATTTAAATTCCTTCATAATTTGTCTTTAGCTTATCTTTCTAGGCTGATTAAATTAAACTCCACTCACATACTGTGCATTTCTAAAAACTGGCCTACTCACTGGCCCCCATACCTATTAGTCTATCCCTGTCATTTGTGCCTTTGGATAGACGATCTTTCGGTCCTGGGTTCTCTTCCTCTCCACCCCAGCCTTTTGGAACCCCTCACTCCTTCCAAGGCTTAGCTAAATACCCTATTTTCTCTTAGTGCCCCACCCTATCCTCATTATTTTGTAACTTGTGTATTAACTTTTCTGGGTGCATGTTGAATCCTCCCAGCATAATGTAAGTTTGAGGACCTCATGGTTTTTTCCTTTTGTTTTTGGATCCTTGCACCTAGCATGACTGTTATATAATAGGTACTCAATAAAATCTTTATTGAATTCAGCCTATTCAGATGATGAACATATTTATATGTATCCTAAACAACTGTTTAATATTGTAAGCTACAGAGCCATTACCTGTTAAGGGAATTTCTACACTGGGGAGGTGGGGGTAGGATGAGGAGTCCACATGGATAAAATCATGGAATGGATTTTACCAGAAACTTATGCAGTCACAGGTGAAAAGGATACATCATGATTTGTCATAATTTATTGAAGAGAGATTTAGGAAAGGAATAGGGGAGTTGAATTAATTGGTCAATATAAAGGTTAAAAAATGTAGCTCATTTTATTAGCTATGTGATCAGAGGACTTAAGTTATACTTTTTTTTTTTTTTGGCAAGGCAATTGGGGTTAAATGACTTGCCCAGGTTCTGTGTTCATCCTTAGTTTTTGAAGAAGAGCATGCCATCTGAGAAATGATGATCTGATTTGCACTTGACTTTGTTTTGAATGAGGGAGGGCTGTGCAAGGTCACCAGCCTCACTTCTCCTCCTGAGCCATCTGGGTCCAGTGACCAGATATTCACCAGGATGACTGGAGATGGCCCAGGATGCAGTGGGAGACCCTGGCCTATTCAGGTACTCAGAGTGAAGTAACACCCATTCAGTGAATAGCCCATACATTGCACAATAATAGGTCCCTGCCCAAACTCCATTTAATGGCTCTTTTTGGGACCCTGCTGGCTTCAGAGTGATTATCAATAGTAACTGTTACTCTTTCCCTCCCCAGCTTATTTACTTATTTTTTTTTTCTTTTGCTTATTAAAGGGCCATTCCCTGATTACTTCTTAAAGAGGTCTATTCACCGAATGGGTATTACCTCACTCTGAGTATCTGATTATGCCCAGGTTCACACAGCTAGTAAGTGTTGTATCTTAGGCCATATTTGAACTCAGGTTCTCCTGATGCCAGAGCTGCATAATTAAATTGAATTTCTTATGCTCTAAAAGTGTCATCTATTGATGACAACTACGAACTCCTTAAAATATGTGATTGTATTATACCAGGGATTTCCCTGGTGATGGAACTCCCCTGAAGAAGGCAATCTGCCTATGACTTAGTAGAAGAGTTTTAGCTTGAATCGCTAAGCTAGTGACACAGCTAGTAAATATGGGGGAGGGAGGATTTGAACTCAGGTTTTCTTTATCCCATAGCCAGCACTAGTTTGTTTCTAGTTTGTAAACCTTCCTATGTTATTAAAATACAAGAGAAACAAATGCTTAGGAAACACACGTGATAACTAACCATTTATTTGGCTAGAGGTCCCTCGCTGCTATTTTGTTTGGCACACTCCCACCCCGTCCCCATGATAATGTCATAAAAAAGGATGAAGTATCAGTGCTTGTGAAATAGGAAACATTACCCACCTCCTCTGTGTTCTGCCTACGTGGCTGGAAGGATGACACTTTAATTTATTTTTCTGTGCTATGATTACAGAGATATGAGTCCACAAATCTCTTAAATTAACGGATGTAGATTAGAATATTTATTTGATGTTGGTATCATGTATACAACAGGCTCTGAGAAATGTTGGGAAAATTTTGTTTTTGCTCAACACTTAGTACTACAACCTACATTTAATTTTAATTTTTGCTATTATGTTGGGAATCTAAATTATGTAGGATGTTCTTTGTTCCTCTAGGTTTAGAGAGAGTTGAACTGAAGTGGGCATTTTCTAAAATACTTGTCTCCTTTCAAGGCTTGGTTCCGTTGCCACCTTCCCTGTAAAGGTCACTAAGTTACCCTTAACTTCCTCTCAGCTACCCTTTAGTTGAAAATGTTCTCCTAGTTCAGGAATGGAGAACTTGAGCCTTCAGGCCACATGTGCCTTCTAGATCCTTAAGTGCAGCCTTTTGACTGAATCCAAATTTTACAGAACAAGCCTGAAGGGTGCAGGTTCCCCATCCCATGCTAGTTCTAAGCTTCTGATGGAATTTTGTCTGACTGTCCTCCTCTTTGGCTTCAATCACTCCACACTTTCCGTTGTCTTATCTGTGTCTCTAGCTTCCTTGCTACTGACCTGTGGCAGAGCCTTCTGACCTCATATTGGTCTGATCAGCCATAGCTGGACACAATGTACATTGACCTCAATATAGTGATGTCACTTTGGTCCTGGACAATAACCAGCTAGCATAAGTCTTACCTTCCACCGTATTTGGGAGAAAGTTGCCCAAAGGCAGCGATTGAGTCATTTAACCTTTTGCATATCCAGTGCCTGCTGAGGTGCTTTGCACATAGAAGGTTATTTTAATATACCCTTTGAATTGAATTCAGTTAACTTTCTCAGCAGTCAAGTTCCCAAAAACAGAACTGCCTGCTTCCATTATTTTCTACAGCAGAATAAAGTGATCCGATGGATAGACAAGAAATTTTCAGAAAATGAGTATAAGTCCAGCAATATATAAAGAAAAAAATACCTGGAACAGTTTCCACAGTCCAATACCCCACTAAATGATTTACTATCATTGTCAAAGAAATACTGAGTTTGTTCAGTAATGCAGCTCTGCTTTGATAGCACAGCAGAAAAATCATCATCATCCACATCCACTGTGAAAAAAATCGTGAGAGGAAAAGTTTTGGTTAGTTGTCTGAATTCTTCACAGAATCCCAGGATCTCAGAGTGGGAAGGGACCTCTGAGGCCATCACGTAAAAGACTATCTGAACGAGACTCCCTTCCACAATGACTTGTAACAGGTGGTCATTCAGTCTTTCACTTACAGACCTCTTGAAAAGGAGAACCCAACACTCCCTTGAAACAATCCATTTTACTTATGTATAGCTTTAATTATTAGGTAGTTTTTATTTATATGAGATAAAAATCTGACCCTCTGCAACTTCTATATACCCCATTTAACTTAAGTCAAGTGGAATAAATCTATTTCCATTTTCACACTTTATATTCTTTAACTTAGTGAACATGTTCCCGTAAGTCTTCTCTAAGTAAACATGTCCCAGGTTCCTACCAAAAAAGGATAGTATCAAACATCTCACTGTCCTGTTTTCTATTTATTTTCCAAATGCTATTTGTTGCATTACTGTCCTGCCTGACCAAGGCAGAATATAGTAGGAATGTGTCCTCCTTAATGTAGCCGAAGTTCACATTACATTTTTTTTTTTGCTATGCTGCACTATAGGTTTACTCAAATTTGCAGTCCAAGTAATTGTGTGAACATACAAATTTCTTATAGAGTAATATATATACTCTATGTAATAATTGTATGAATATAAAAATTTCTTATACAGTAATATAAACTCATTGAAATCGTGATAATATTCTAGCCTACAGAACAGAGACAAGAGTAGGTAAAGGCAGTTTTATTTAGGTATAGATGAGGAAAAATCAGGATTCTGCCCACTGAAGTGCCATCTTACCACCCTTTTTAAACTGATGGGAAGGAGAGATCATGTACCTTGTAATAGAAAAGAATTTCTTATAATAGGATATAGGGATTGACATACCTGCCTCAAGAAGCCGTGGAAAAGTCAAACTCAAAATCAACTGCTGTAGGATAGACCTGTATGATCAAAGAATGAACATTTTCAAAACAAAAGCAATTTCATTACATCTAATATTCAGATGGATCTGTGACCTGTTTAGTATGAGTATTCTCTCCAGATAACAGTCCATTCATGCTTGTTCTCCTTGTGCTACTTTTGTCCATGTCCTTACCCTTTACTGTTGCCATGTGATCAGCCCATTTTTTTATCATACTTTTTTAATGACACCCACAATTCTTTGTTTACAATGTTTTGTAGACTACTCAAAGAGTCACTCTTCATGTATCCATTCCTTTTTGAATGATACTCATTTTTAGTTATTATTATGGAAATCACTGCAGATGGTGACTACAGACACGAAATTAAAAGACATTAGGTTCTTGGTCGGACAGCTATGGCAAATCTGGATAGCATACTAAAAAGAGAGACATCACCTTGCCCACAAAGATCTGTATAGTCAAAGCTTTGGTTTTTCTAGTAGCAATGCATGACTGTGAGAATTGGACTATCAGGAAAGCTGAGTGCCACAGAATAGACCCTTTTGAATTGTGGTGCTGAAGAAGATTTTCAAGAGTCCCCTGGACACCAAGGAGATCAAATCGATCAATACTTAAAGAAATTAATTCTGGCTATTCGCTGGAAGGTCATATACTAAAATTGAAGCTTAAAATACTTTGGCCACATAATAAGAAGATGGGATTCCTTGGAAAAGATGCTGGTATTAGGAAAGATTGAAGACAAAAGGAAAAGGAGATGGTAGAGGATGGATAGATAGCATCTGGAAACAACAAACATGAACTTGGATAGACTTCTAGAAATAGTGGAGGACAGAAGGTCCATGGGGCTATGAAGAGTCAGACATGACTGAACAACAAAAACATAGTATATTGTGTTCGATGTCATGCATCATCTCTAATAGACCATTGGGAAGAGTATCCAGCCCTTAGCTTTATACCTAGAACACAGCAGACATCTAAATACCTCTTGATTTAGTAAGACCTTAAGCTTATCTATTTTAATTTAGATCTAAATGTTTTAACAACATTTGTAATTCTGCAGCAACTTTCATCACACAGAGATACTGTTTTATGATCTATCCTTCCTCTGACTCTTGTTGAGTAGGCAAGCAAAAAAATGCCTTTTGTGTATTTTTATTGGTGTTATCATCATACATATTTTAGAGAAATATGAGCTAAGAATCCTTATTAAAAATATAACTGTATTTGTGGTTTCTAGATCAGCCAGAGTTTAAATTCAGATTTGTAATTCAACTCATGAAATACATGTGGTAAATGACAATTTAGTTCATTGAAATTGACTTTCACATTTTAATAGCATTGTAATGAAATAACACAAATGCATTAGTGAAAAAGATCTACATCACTGTTATTCCTGGTCTACTACAGTTTAGATTCTTTGAACATATTAGTGTTAATGATCTGTGTAATGATGCTACATGTAGCATCTTTGGAAGAATATTAGGGATTAGAAAATGGGCTAGCTTTTATTTTAAGGAATAGCTTGAGATTATGGAAAGGACATTTTCCTAATATCAATGCTGGTCACCTATGTCTTCATTTGAGTTCATTGTTCATATGGAATGTCTGTCTTTCCAAGATTTTATGTTTGTGAACTGATTTTGATGGGTTGTACATCCAACTTGATATACTAGTGTAGATATTAATCTCCCTATCCCTTGAGAATCTGTAGATTCTCATGCTGAACTCTTTTGAGAAGTGTTGGATTCATTTAGGAGCCAGTGTAATGTACTAGTGGCTGGATAAAGTCTGCATCTGCAAACAAGAGCACCAGGCAGATCTCACCACTTATAGAAAAGCCTTCCATATGGACTCTACATATCCTGTATGGTCATGGCAAACACCTTTGGCCACTATATACCTTGTTTCAGAGTGATAATGATTGGATTGTCAAAAAAACTGTCTTTGGTTCTTGTATATGTCGAGAAATCTTGCCTAATCTTATTGTATTCACAAGAGATATCTTGTTGGACGAGAGTCAAGAGGCCGGGTCACATTTTGCTACATTAAATCAAACATGCCCACAAATATATCCAACAGAAAGAGCAGTGATAAGCAACTTTCCAATTTTTATTCAATTGTGTGACTGTTAACTTTTTAAATAGTTCCTATAAGCATTATGATAATTTGTTGAAATTATTTTTGTGCAGCTAAAATGATGGTTTACTATTAATAATTACTATAGTATGTTATTATAGTTATTAAATTATAGTTTATTATTGTAGTTTGTAGAGGTAAAAAGAATTACATAAAATCTTGATTTTTTTTTAAATAATACTTAGAGTTGTAAGGGGCCTTAGAAATTATGAATCTCTTTTTCTCACAGGACACTGAGGTCCAAGAGGTTTAGTCAAAGGTCACAAAAATAATAGCCCTAGAATTTAAAATGGTCACAGACTTTAAATTCATTGCTATTTCTCCTGTACCACAATGTTTTTAATAAATGCAGATATCTTCTGTGGTCATTACAGTACCCTAAGCAGTTGAGAAAAAAAAATATTTTCAAATGGTAAAAACCAAAGTTATATCTTGAAACTGTCCTTTACTAATCACAGAAAACTTTGTGGGCAATGGTGATGGAAGATGCCCAAAAGTGGCAAATGTTGGGGTAAAAGTACATAGAAATAAAGTATGAATGTGCCTGTAGAACTGTGAATAGAATAAATTGAATAAATTTCATCTGGGAGGAAGGGATATTTGCATTTTGCTTACAAGGGAAGTAGTTTCAGGGGACACCAGTTATCAGTAACAAAGCCATAAATAATCAGAGAATCATCATAATTAAACATGTTTTAAACATATTGCTATGCCATTATGCCCTTCCTGTATTATTAATTGGAGTCTCCAATTAATGGAGTTTCCACTTACCATGCAGCAGCAGTTGCCCACCAACCTATCTGCAAAATATCTGCTATCGATGGCTTAAAGAAAAATAGAAGAAAAGGACATTTGATTAATCTAGAATCTCTTGAAGGCATTTTGTGTCAGGGAAAATATTGCTTCTCAAAGGACTCTAGTTCTTTTTGATTGTACAAATATATTATTTTAAGAATTATTGACAATTTGATAGTTAGTTACTCACCACATATGATGAACGATTTCCTGCTCCTTGTTTTGGTGAACTACCAGGGTCACAAACAGATTGATAATCATAAGATTTATTAAAGGCATAGACAGACACATTAATGAGGTGTCTCATCAAGCTTGGATCAATCTCTCCAAAGAATCTCCCAATCTAGTGTGGAAGAAGGGTGAAATTAGGTTCAAACTACTGAGCCAAATGATGACATCTGAACCACTATCACTCAGTGAAATAATAATAATTTAAAAGTCAAAGGAAACTAAAGAATTTTTCCTTTAAAGCAACTAGTAGTTTTGACAAATTGGGATTTACTTTGACCATGAAAAGAAAACTAAAGCATTTTTCCTTCTCTTGCCAGCTGTGTTATCTTCAAATTATATTGTAATAGAACCTAAAAAAAAATCATAAAGTAGTAGAAAAATATAGAAATGGTCTGTTAACCAAGAAGACAAGTCCAGGGTGCCCCCTAACAAGTGATTGATTAATTTGAATATATGAAAATGTTCAATCTCAATATTTTTTGCTTGATAATAAAATTGCATAATTATGGAAATTATTGGTATAATGATATATATATATATATTAGATAAATATAACTGAATCATATGAAATAAAGCATATTCAGGTTGACTGATCACAGCCTAAAAAGTTTTCCACTTTTACGCATGAAACTATTATAAATCTAGTTGCTTCTGAGGTAGAAGTTTCAAATGAATAAATGGTAATTTTGAGTTGTATTTTGTATTAATTTCTTAATTGACCAACTTTCTAATCATTTATGATAAAATTTTGTCCAATTTTAAAATTAGCATTTTAAATTTAAACAATGAAACCATGGGTCACTATGCCCATCATCTACATTACACATATACCTGGTTAGTGTCTTCATCATGATTTGACATTAAAAGGAATCCACCATCATCTAAAATTACACAGTCCATTACCTAGAACAATAGAAGCAATGGTGAAATTTTAGAAATGTGCCAAATCTTGATACAATTATTTTAATAAATAAAAAAGATAAGGAAAATAGAAATAGGAAGAAAATCCTAAGTGACAATCTTTTCTTTTTATTTCAGGTGATTCTGATACCATATAGAAGATTGCTGATATACAGAGAATCCTAGTATTGGAAGAAACTGCAAGATGTTTTCTAATTCATTCTCTGGCATTCTGGAAAGTAAGTTTCTATGTACAAATAGATGAGAGTTTGAATCATAGAATCTCAAAATTGGAAAGGATCCCAGAAGTTTAGTCTGTACCTGAAGAGAAAACCCTTTTCTAATATCTTTAACAAAGGTTCATCCACTTAAAGGCTACATTTCAAGATAACCCATTCCACTTTGAGAGGACTTTTATTCTTTTTTCTTCAAAATATATTGTATTTTAACTCCCACGTGCAAGTATGTGTACATATGACAATACAAATTTAATAATAAAGAGAAAAAAAGGAAAAGTTAACGTAACTAAAATTATTTGCTGATTGTTAAAACAAAAAAAAAGATGTATTAGCTTTAACAAGGTTTCATTTTTGTTTCTATTATCCCTTCTGAAATTCATTTCTGTTTCCTTAATTAACTTTTGTTACTGGATTTTATTTTCTTTATTAACATGACCAGGGATGGTATTTTATTCATTTAGATTTGCCTTTTTCTTTTTATATCATTTTATTTAGTTCCATACATATTTCTCAGAATTCTTCATATACATAATTGCTTATGTTACAGTATTGTTACATTTACTTAGCATAATTTACTGATTCATTTCTAAATCTTTAAGCCAATAGATTGTTCCCATTGTTTTGCTAATACAAATGATGTAGTTTGAAATGCCTTTATACCATGTTTATTTTTTGTCTCTCTAATTTATTTTGAGTATCCTTGGAATAAAATCCTAGTAATAAAAACATTAATTCACTGGATAGGAATATTTTAAGGAATTTGAATGAATATAAAATCCCACTCGTTAATCTCTTCCAATTTGGCTTTAGATCCCATCAATTGACAAACTGCTTTTTGCTCAGGTTTCCAGCCATCTATGAACTGCTAAATCCAATGTCCCTTTCTTAGTTCTCATTCTACTTAATCTGTCTACAACTTTTTTTGTTGTGGTGGTGGTGGTTTTGTTTTGACCGTATCTACCACTCTCAGCTCTTGGATTCTGGGTCACTGCTGTCTCCTAATTCTTCTACTTCTTTCATGTTCCTTTGTTACATAATTACCTTTTTTCCTTTCCATTAATTATAAATATCCCTGTTAGGCTTTGTTCTGAGTTCTCTTCTGTCAGGACTTTCTCCCTTGGAGATCTCATCAATTCCCAAAGACTCAATTATCATCCCTGTGCAGATGACTCTTAAATATACATGGTGCTACCCACTCTCTCATGAACACAAGTCTTAAATTGTGACTTGCCTACTAGACATCTGCACCCAATACATCCTGTAGGCATCTTAAAATCAATATACCCAAAGCACAATCCATTATCTTTCACCCTCTTCCAAACTTTTCTATTTCTGTTGCTATTATCATCACCTTTTCAGTCATAAATTCGCAACCTTCACTTCATCCTTGACTCTTTTCTCTTGATAACTCACTGCTCCCTACTGATTTTAATTCCCTAATGTCTCACATTTGTTTCAATCTCTCCACTTACATACCCTCTATCATAATGTATTCTGAACTACACTATTGTAAGAGGCTCTTAACTGGTCACACTTCATCTATCCTTCTTAATTTTTGGTTCTCTGATTATTAGATAATTAGAACAGTTTTTCATGTGGATGATAATGCATCTCATTGCCCTTTTTGTGATTTTTAAAAATATTTTCATGATTGAAACTTTAAATAAATTTAATGATGGTTACTCCTGTTCTTTTTCCTTATCTTGACGACCTCTTATACCTCATGTATTTTAATCTAAAATATACTTAACAAGACAATGGATAACCATCATTACTCTCTTATTTATTTACATATTTTTTGAATCTACATAATCTTAATAGTGGATTCTCTTCCCTCCCTTAGCTCCCTTGGTTCTTTTTCTTCTCTTTTTGGATGTTCTTTTTTAGGTCCTTTTTCTAGTCCATCACCTTCCTGACCTCCCCAAAGTATAGTCGGCTCTCTTCTCCCTCTACATTCTCTAGCTTTTTTAGACCATTCATTCCCATGAGTTCAGTGATCCCAAATCACTCCCAAAATTGTATGCTTAGACTTCTCTGTCATTTAATGTCTAGTTTAACATCAATACTTAGATAACCCATGGGTTTCTCTAATGTAAAAGGTGCAAAATAAAACTTATTTTCTCTCTTGCATGTTCCCCTTCTTCAAACTTTGTCTATTTCTGTTGAGATTATCAACATAAAATATGATATACTTCTTTCAGTTGTGATAATTAATATGATCTGGACAGGCACAGTTTCCATGTAAAACTAGAAATTACTTATATTTGTTCTTCTGCAAAATATGTTGGGGTAGGCTTTGAGGGGGACTGTACTAAATGATCTTGAAAAGGTTTGTTCCAACTCAGAGAATCTCTTTTTTTCATTCTCAGGTTATAACTTTGAAATTCAGCTTTAGTTAAAAATGTTTTTATATATAGTACATTTATAAAGAGTTTTAAAGGCAGAATGGAAAATCTGTTCTTTAAATCTACCTAAAAGACTCGTTAAATTGTTCTCATCAATAAACAGTTAAAAAAAAAAGACCAACAGCCTTCAGCCCAGCTGAGTTTAAAGACTCATGGTAAAGTCTGACTATAATGACTTGGTCCTATGGGTAATAAATATATCTTAAAGAAAGTTGATACAATGGTTATTAGCAGGTTATATGGTTTGAAAGATAATTCTTTTCAAAAGTATTCTTACATCACTGTTTCTTTTGCAGTCACAAACTGGTCCAGCACACTGAAAAAGAGAAATAGTAACACGGCTGTTAAAAATCTGAAGTCTTTTGCCATTAATAGTCTATTGCAATAAGCCATCATGTTAGAGTTCAAATGAATCTGAGAGTTCTTTAGTACAAAACTAAAAAAAAAAAAAAAACTGACTTTGAACTAGAAAGACCTATGGTAATCCTGTCTAATGGGTAGTATAAGACAATATTTCTACATTTTAATAAGTAAAGCATTTAGATTTAATGAACATCAGTAGATAAGGTCATAGGCAACTAGGTGGCTCAATGAATAGTGCACTGGGCCTGGAAGCACAAAGACCTTCATTCAAATGGGACCTCAGACATTTACTAGTTGGGTCACTTGACCCTGTTTGCCTCAGTTTTCTTGTCTATAAAAAAAACTTGAGAATGAAATGGCAAACTTCTCCAGTGTCTTTGCCAAGAAAACCCCAGATGGGGTCAGGAAGGGTCAGACATGACTGAACAATAATAAAATGAGGTTAAGAATATTCTAGAAGATGTTATTATCACAGGGAACTTTAAAAAATTTTTTTTACCCTATGGATCATTTGCCTAATTAAAAATCCTAATAGCCAGAGAGAAAAGGCTTTAGCCATTGATTATGAACTAATCAATTTCCCATGTTCTTTAAAGATTGATAAGCAGCCCATTATAACATTAAGCAAATCAACTTCTTACCGGATCCCTTATTGAGGCTTTGGTGAAATTCTCTATCCAGGTGCCAACATCTATTTTTATTCCAACAACTGAAAAATTATAAACATATATCCATACATTAATTTATAGATCCTCCTTGTATCCTGATTTTCCTAATTTTATTCTAATTTTTAAAAAATTTAAATAGGTAAATGAAAACATTTTTCCCATCCATTACTATGAAGTTATCTGTCAGATTAGCAAATACGAATCTCATTAATCTTAGATATACTTTGGAATTTTCATTTTACTCTGATTTAAAAGGACTAATGTGCTTTGGAGTCAACAACCCCAGGTTTCAAATCTTCCCTCTAACTTATGCTCATGCTCCTAGGCAATTCACTAAGGCTGGAATTCATAGATGAGTTGGTAATTTGCATTGGTGTTTGAATTTTCCACACCAAAAGTTCCCCCAAAAGAAATTACCTTGAGACCCTCTCTTCCTCCACCAAAGGAGAGGCAATAGTAAAATGCCACTACTTATATTGGAATGTTTGTGATAGTCAAATGCATAAGGGACATTTTCATATATTTCAACTGATTGGGCAAATGAACAAATTAAATAAAGTCACATATTGAGACAGGTAGAGATTGGCCTTTGAATCAGAAGACCTGGGTTTAAGTCTTGCCTCTGACCCATAAGACTAGGTGATCCTGGGCCATTCATTGAGCTTTTCAGCACCTTAGGCAACTCTCTAAGGCTAAGTTACTGGGCAACTGCAGATCTGGAGCTACCATGATAAGAGGTCTCTGCCTTCCAATTCCCTATGTAAAAATACACTCATAGGTCCCCTCCTCAAACACTCTCACCCTGCTCCCAATATATACATAGGGTTGGCACTTGAAAAATAAAGTTCAAAAAAGGTTTTTGATTGAATTGATTCATTAGCCATTAGAAATAAACTCTAATTTATAGCAAAGGAAAAATGTTACGTATTTATTACATGTATGTATTAGTACAGTGAACTGAGAATATTCATAAACAATGAACACTTGTTTATGGGCAGGAGTGGTCTTCAGTAGACAACCACCAACTCGGTGGAATTTTAGAAGTGTTGTCTTTTCCACTGGCCAGAAGATGATTGAAATTCCATAATTAAAGATTAGGTGATTATCCTATGCAGAAGTAGCATTAATTGTGAAAATTCACTAGATCATCTCCTGAGAACAGAGCTTGATAGGGGGAAGAGAAAATGAGGGGAAAAACTGTCAGGGCTTACACTTGGTATCAGAAGTGGTTGGGGCAGATGTATCACAGGGTACAGAAATGGGAGCCTGAGAACAAAGTCAAATTTAACTTTATTTGTTGTTTCACCTATGATGTGTTTTAATGACAGGGTGACCTTTTAAAGGGCAGTGATCTCATAATACTTTCCATTCTAAGAAATTTAATATATGTAGACTCTGTGATGACTTGCCCATTCACACTGGACAGAGAATTACCAATTATAATTTAATTTCCCATTTAACTTTAGTGACATTATGTAAATTTAAAATGTTTTTAGTCTTACCCGCAGGTTTGAGGAGTTTTCCATCAATGTATATCTCCACAGCCTTGCTTACCATAATCCCTGATTCATAGGCACTTGATCCACTTTCTAAAAGTCAAAGGATTGTGGTGTAGAAAAAAAAATCATATAAGATTGGTGGTAAGACTGGTGGATATATTTCATTAGTACACATTCAGTGGACAGTTATAATGTCTCTTTCTACAATTTTGTGCTGAATACACATAGAAATAACTGTTCTGGGGCTGGCTTCTGCAAGTGTATTTATCTCAGTTTACCCTGAGACCTGAATTTTCCTATTTAATTGCTTACAGTGACAGTAAATAGTGTAAATGCCTTCACCTGTCCTTCATCTTGTTAATAACTCAAGTGTCAGTTAACTCTTTACTACATTTAACTCCTCAGAAATCCTTCATTTGTAATATTCTGCGACATATTAGTTCCAATAGTAGTACTCAGCTATGCGGAACACAAGTCAATAGAATGAAGGAATCAAGAAAACTAAGGTTTAATCCTAGCTCTGAGATACACACACACACACACACACACACACACACACACACACACACACACACACACACACACATATATATGTTACCTACATGTGGATACTTGGACAAGCCACTTAGCCTTTCTGTTCTTCAGTTTTCTCATTTATAAAGTCAGGTGGCACCAGATGACATATGTTTCCATAACTTACTGTTAAAGTAGGGAGCAGTGAAAATATAGTTGTCATTATCTAGACTCCGTTTGTAGAAACTATCTTCATATGTTTCTGGATTTTCTTGCCAATCTTCTCCAGCTCTAAAGAGAAAAAAAAAATTCCTTCACTTTTTTTTTTTTGTCTCTCCCTCTCTTATCTGGGTTGTAATATAGGGTCTACTCATTGTTCCAGTTCCATTATAATCTATAAGGAAGCAATGATCTGTCACATTTCTGTCCTGGGCTGGTTTATCCATCCTTAGTCATCCTCATTTCCTGGATCTTTTTTTTTTTTTTTTTTTTTATTGTGTGTCTTCATCCTTCGTTGCCGAAGAAGACCATGCCATCAAATAAATAATGACATGACTTGCACTTGACTTTGTTTTGAGTGAGGGAGAGCTGTACAGATCACCAGTCTCACTTCTCCTCCAGAGCCATCTGAATCTAATGACCATATATTCATCAGGATGACTGGAGATGACCCAGGATGAGGCAATTGGAATTAAATGACTTGCCCAAGGTCACACAGCTACTGAGTATCAAGTGTCTAAGGTGAGATTTGAACTCAGGTCCTCCTGACTCCTGCATTGGTGCTCTATCCACTGCACCACTTAGCTTCCCCTCCCCGGATCTTATGATGAGGTCAAACATAGTGGGACAACTGACTGATTTAGCCCACTGCAGCTCAGAACTCAAAGAGATCCATTGGCCTTACCTTCCCTGGTTGTAAGGATTACAGAAATGAGTCACTAT
Source organism: Notamacropus eugenii (assembly GCF_028372415.1). Lineage (NCBI taxonomy): Eukaryota > Metazoa > Chordata > Mammalia > Diprotodontia > Macropodidae > Notamacropus > Notamacropus eugenii. The sequence continues at coordinate 159,418,320 of NC_092874.1, forward strand.
ACCTGACTCTTTAGCTCTTTAATCTTTATGCAATTTTCATTCTGCTTATCCAAATAGGAAAAAAGGAAAACCCCAATTATTGTTTTCTTATTGTATAGTGAACAGCTAAGTGGTACAGTGGATAGAGTGCCAGGCCTGGAGTCAAGAAGACCTGAGTTCAAATCTGGCCTCCAACACTTTCTAATCGTATGACCCTGGGCAAGTCACTTAACCTTGTCTGCTTCAATTTCCTCATCTGTAAAATGAACTGGAAAAGGAAATGGCAAACCAATCCAGTATCTTTGCCAAGAAAACCCCAAATGGGGTCACAGAGAGTTAGATTCAACCGAAACGGTTAAACAACAATATGCTAATTTCCATTCAAATGTGATAAGTGATATAACCTAGACATACATAGTCTCCATGTAAAACTAGTTTCAGACTGTTTCTACACGAGAATAATTTCTACTCAGGAAGTATAAACATATCTAGGAAAAGTCTTGGCATTGTATATTCTCAGAAAGAGAAGTTAATTTGATAATGCCTGGGCATGAAACAACAATTTAAGGAAACTTGAGGTAGTCCTCTGTCTATTGAAATGTGATAGTTTTCCCAATAGTGTTCATATACTTAGCACCTTCCTCATTATTTCATTATAAAAGATAACAAAATGACTTACTCTTTAGGGTATACTCTGGTAATTCCACCATCGGTCACAACAAAACGAGCTTTTACTCCCTTGCTACAATAAAGGACAGAGAGGGGAAAAAGAGATTTGAGAGAGAAATATATTTTTAACAGAATTCTGCTGTGTATATATATATATATATATATATATATATATATATATATATATATATATATATATATGCACCCACTTTATATAACACAGAAAATGGGCCTATTTAAGCATCCAAAAACGTTAAATAAACTCCTGTTGTACTTCTGTTTTTCTTGGACACACAGCAGTACAAAAGTCCAGCCCTGAAATTTATATGATTTTACTGCCAAAAACTTCATAGCAAAAGTCCACACTCAAGTGAAGAATGAAATTTTATGTAAAAATAAAAAAATACTTACAGGTTTTTCTGCTTACTCCAGTGATTCTGGACAAGCTCATTTGTAAAACCAGCATCCAGCAATACTCTGTTGATCATATCCACATTACCTAACAAAGAATATGAATAACTCATCTAAGAGGACTTGATTTTGAATTATGTTACTTATGAAACATCATATAGTGTCTTATATAAAGATCAGTTAAGGGGTGCCACATATCCGTGGTACATTTTACACACTGCTATTTTTGTTTTATAGTATTCTTAGTTTTATATGAGTTATTTTGTTATTGTGTATTATCTACGAAAAAGCACTTTTTAAAAGTAAATAATGCTATTGTTTATGTTACGTAATATCTACTTTATCATTTGTAGTTCCATTAACAGAATTCTTTATAAAAATGGTTTGACAATGACATTTTATAAGGTGAAATTTAAAAAAATAATTGAAGTATAATGTAAACCAGTTCAAGCTTCATACAACTTAAATTAACAACTTGTCAATTAATTTACAGAAAGTATGACTCAGTGTTGTTGTTTAGTCATTTTTCAGTTGTGTCTGATTCTTTGTGACCCTATTTGGGGTTTTCGTAGCAAAGATACTGGAGGGCTTTGCCATTTTCTTCAGTTGGCTCATTTTACTGAGACAAAAAGGGTTAAGTGACTTGCTCAGAGTCACACAGCTAGAAATTGTCTGAGGCTAGATTTGAACTAAGGAAGATGAGTCTTCCTGACTCCTAGTCCCAACACTAGCTGACCATGACTAAGTAGAGAGGTAATAAAAAAATCACAGATCCATTAAAGTATTAAAATGCCTGTGATTTCTCCATTATTTTTCTACTGAATCAAATACTTTATTAAAATCTTTAAAATCAATAGACAATAATATCAAAAACATGGCCAGTGAGCCAAAAAATAACCCACCCAAAACAAAACCAAGTTGCATTATTCAAGAATTATTCATTGCCTGTTCACTTTCCTATTAGAATTTTTGATAATATTTTTTCTCTTTCTTTTTCAAAGAGGGGAAGAATTTTTGACACACGTGCTAACGTTCACTTTGAGTTTAGTTATTTCTGTTTGGGGGTAGGGTAGGGTGGGAGTGGAGAACATAAAAAAGCAAAAGCAAAAACAAACAAAAAAATAACCAACCACAATCAGAAAGCCATGTTGAGGAAGGAAAGGGGAAAAGTATAGGCTATGTATCTTTTCTTATTCCTTTTATGCAGTTATAAGTGAGCTATAAGAAGCAGTTATTCTCCCACGGTTAAATGATTTATGCTGCAGAAATTGAAATTGTCAATGGATCAATTGATTTCAAGTTAGAATGGACATTAGGAGACACTGAGTCTAATCCCCTCGTATTACGGATGAGGAAATAGCCTAGAGAGATTAAGTAATTTTCTTTGGGCCACAAAGCTAGTAATTGTCTGAGGCCGGATTTGAATTTAGGACTTCCTTACCGTAAGCCCAGAAGTATAAAACACCTATTAGGGTGTAATGTTAAATGGGTAGCAAGTGAATAGCCACTGACTACATTATTTGGTCAGTGTGTTGTGCATGGCCCAACTGAGGCTTCATCCAACTCACAGGTTGAATATTCATTCATATTTATTCTTAGACAAGGAGCTAGGGCCCAAATTGCAGGGGATGACCTGCAATTTTTCTATCATCTACTCAGTGGAGAAATAATTTCAATCTGACTACTAAAAGCCAAACTTTAAAGCAGTAATTTTTGTTGATTTTCATATAGATATCTTTGGCATAGTGTTTTCTCCAGAGAATTAAATGTAACTTTATGCTATTAACCAATGCTCCTGCCTCTCAAGAAAACCTTTTCACTTTAGGAAAGACTCTATTTGGAAAATCAAAGATAACTTACAATGCAAATAAAATGATCAGTAATCTAACAGTTTATATTTTGTCTTAATTATTCTCCAGGTCTAGAGTTTTCCATTCATTATAATATTAAATGTGCCCACTGCAGTTGCTAACACGCCCACGTGCACAGAGACTGTTAGCATTGTTATTTATTGCAACTTTTCTTGTCCAGCTCATTTCACATAAATAATATCATTTTTACACTGATTCTGGGAATTGAGGCATTCTTTTAGTCATTCGTTCTAAACCATAAATATCTGATATGGCAATTGTGGAGACATTTTCATAGGTCAATAAATTAACCTTAATAATAAATAAGAAGTGTGAGAATTCTACACCCACTGATAAGGTTATTCCTGTAAAGTGATTTAATAGAGCAAAATAAAATTTTACTGCATTTCCTTTTTTTAAAGTCTTACTCATTTACTTTTTGGTTGACTATTATTACTGTCAGTGATAATTTTTATAAAGTCATAGCTATACTTGGTTTGTTGATCAAAAAGATAAGACATTAATTACAAGAAAATAAATATAGAAGGTTGACAGTATTGTCAAAATCACTAATGAAAATCTAAACTGTTTGAAAAAAATTTGGTCTTATTAACTCATTTTTAAAACAATGGCATGTAAATATTTTATTTATCTTCATGGCTGGCTGACCACAGCTGATTTTTATTTTGTTACTGAATTATCAGGAATAAACTATCAGAAATAATTCACACAGTGTCCCAGAGAGAAGGGATCGGGTGAAAGCCATCGGGAGTAGATAATAGTAATATGGGGTGTTGCAGCTGGGTAGATGTCCATGATGTCTCTTCTCTCGGAGCTTTGGTCCTCTACTCCAAGCCTAAGACCATAGAAATTATAGCTTCCTGATATATGTGGAAAAAAACAGAAGAAAACAAAAACCATAGTCTTGTACTGGAAGGACCTGAAGGTCGTCTTGTGAATGGAAGGAAGCCTCGCCTTTCTATACAGTGTTTGGTCAAAGTATAGAAAAAAACTGTCCTGGGTGCATATTATTTTATTATTATTTCATTCCTTTTGTCTTGATTTAAGATATTCCTAATGAGAAGTGAGCTTACTTTTTCCTCCTTACTTTAAACAAAGCAGAGTTAGGCTAATGAGTGATATAAGGAAAAATACTTTTATCAGAACAAATTAAAAAATAATGCAAAATCTAAATATGAATAAGGTTCCAGTATATATAATTAAAGCCAAATGAATAAGAACTAGCTTTCATATGAACAAACTATGTAACTACTTTCTTTAAAGTATCTATATTTATTGAAATATCAATATTTTCAATATAATATGTTTTTTGACTGTCATTCATAAATCACCTTGGGTAACAAAAGTTTCTTCATGATTCATTGCATCTACTGATGCACTTTAAAAATAGAGTTAGTGAGTCTTTTTCTTACCTTGGTTTCAAGTGATCTTGAAGTCTTTAGGGACTATGATAAGCTCCATAATATGCACAACAAAATAAGGATTAGATTTTTGTTTTGGGTTTTTGTTTTTTTTTTTTTATGTGATGACCATAGAATTGATCAAGGCAGATTAACAGTTGGCAGACCTACTTAATTGTAACTTTGGTTCAGGATTCTTAAATATTCCTGTCCTTTTTTGCAGTGGAAGTTATTTTCCATGGGTGTCTGGCTGACTTTGTAAACCTTGAAACACTATATATAATTTTTTTTTTTATCTTTCTGCTCCTAGAAGAAATGGAGTATAGCAGTTATCTCTATAGATAACTTCATGTTTAGCATTAAAGTTTCTAAGTATTGTGAGATACTGACAATGAGCAGTGAAAAGGGGGGATGGTCCTTCACTTCTTTAAACTGAATCATGCCAGCATATGTTTGACTTTATAGAAATATTGGGGTTTTTTCCCCAGAAGGGATATTATACTGCCCAAAGCTAATATTTAGGATTACATCTCTGATGAAAGCAAGATACATATACAGTAACATATATGCTACCTGAGGGCGTAAAATGTCTTCCTTAATGCCTTTGTAGGAGTAGCCCCCTAACAGTGCCTGGTGCACAGAGAATATTTAATAACTACTTGATGATTATTTGAACGAGGTTTATATGCAACCAAACCAGATATCACCAGCCATCTCAGTCATCAGGCAAGATTTCAATTAATTTTTTTTTCTGCTATAAGTCAATTTGTCAAGGACTGGCAAAAATCATCCTTTTGGGAATTCTTTCCACCAATGCAAGTTGCACCCTATCTACTGCTTAATAAATAAGTAATAGAGAATCAACAGAGCCTTTGAAAACTTAAGTGACTTGCACATGGCCACATAGAAAGAGCATATTAAAGACTGAATTTGAAATTAAGTAGAGAGCACTTTAATAGAGCACTAAGGTGGCACAGTGGATAGAATGCCAGGCCAGGATTCAGGAAGATTGCTCTTTCTGAGTTCAGGTCTAGCATTAGACACTTAGAAGCTGTATGACCATAGGAAAGTCACATAATCCCATTTGCCTCAGTTTCCTCATCTGTAAAATGAGAGAAGGAAATGGCAGACACTCCACTGAAAGAGTCAGACATTACTGAAATGAGGTACAACAACAGAGTACTGTATGCATTAGCAGGGGTTGACCAATTATAGGATGAGTACAAAATCCTGCGCACTGCCTCCCAAGTTATTTAGCGCACAGACTATCAATTACAAGTGGTTGGAGTGAGGTATGGTGCTTGGGCCATAGTTTGTGAGATTTTTGTACTACCCAGTGCTGCTTCTCAGTCAGGTATATATTTCCAGGAAATAATTAGTGGAACAAATGATCATATTTCTCCAAGAAACAAAACTGACAGTCGTATAGATTAACTCAAGAAGAAGGATATTGGTTGTAGTAGCAATGCTGCCATACTTTTAGAACCCAAACCTCTTCTATGTGTTGCGTTCCCAATTAGAATGCAATATCTTTGAGAGCCTATCTTCCTTTTCTATGTGTATTCTCAGGGCTTAATACAATACTCAGTGCTAAGTCTCTTCTTTCCCACTGAAACTCTTTACAGTATTAAAAGGATGCTATATTGCTGACCCTGGAATATTTCTGGACTCTTAGACCTGTATTTAAGTCAAGTTTAAGGACTGGGCAAAGTATTACTCAGACATTCAATACTAGAAGATGGGGGTAAAGGAGACTAGGATCAGTGTTAAAAAGCATATTCTTATTTGGATTGAGGTTTCCTTATATTCACCAAGAAAGATGTGGGCGAATTGTTGTCTGCAAAAGACAAAATTCCCTCAACAATGAGATCACAGATCCATAAATGTAGATACATTGCATTTTTTACCTTTTCTTTTTTACATATACCTCTCCAGCTCATACTGTATTTTACTCTAAAAGTTTATTTGTAATAAAGAGACTACTTTAGAGAGAACTATAGATCTTAACATTTCTTCTAAGGAATAAAAATGTACATATCTCTTTGGAGTTATAAAGTATAACCCATCATCCAAAGAGTTAATCCTCTCTGAAAGTGAAAGATGTATTGGTTTTAAAGTGAAGTCCCTATTTCTTTGAACCACAGTGTTTGAAGACAAGTGATTATCCTTCAAATTACAGAGGCCTTTTCTTTCAGACACACATTCAGTTGGGTTCAATAAAGTTTGAAACAGAGAAAATTCTTTATAGATATCTTTTTGTGTGTGCTCTTTTCCCTTTTCCCATGGACATTGAAACTAATTTTAGAATCTAACTTATCTGGGGGTAGAGGAGTGGTTTTCTTTTTCTCTTATGAGGATAACACTTGGCTAGATCCAAAAAGTTATATATTGAAAATGTAAGACTAAACCACTCTATATCAGATTTGAGAATAGTTCAAATGGTTTTTAGTATTTTTCAGTGATTTGATAAAATCTGGATCCAGCTGATTTTTTAAATCACTGAAAATACCATAACTTCACAATTGGAAAAGAATCTTTTATTAAATTTCACATTAAGTTCTTTAAGTAGTAAACAAAACTCTGCTCTTCAGGCAGGCTCATTAAAGAAATCAATGAATCAAAGGTAAATATCAGTACTTAATGGGGTAATGAAAGAATTAAAATACCTTTTTTCCCCAAAGCATTTCCTGCAAAATTCACAAATACTTACACGATGGGTTGTTTGGTGTTTTTCGATCAATAAACTCATTGAAATTTAAGAGAAATTCAGTGTTGTTTTCTGATGGTTTTAAGTCGTTACAGTATTCTCTAAAAAAAACAAAACCTTGGGTTAGGTTTATTTTAACACATAGATACAAACAGTTATTTAACTAGATATTTATTTGGAGAACCTTCTATATGCCTACCCTTACACCAGGTACTTTGAAGAATCAGAAGGTATATGACACCTTCCCTGCCTTTAAACATTTTACATTTGAATAGTGGATAACTCTAAGGTACCAAGTGGCTCATCCAAGCATTCTATATTCTGAAATGACCCTCTGGTTGCAATTTGTCTAGTGCTCACTCTCATTCCTAGGAAATCTGTCGGACGATCATTTCAGTTTCTTAGCCTTCAAACCCATCAACTGTGTTTTGACTTCAACTATCCAGTCAACCTAATGGTCAGCTATTTCGGTGATGGACTCTCTTCCATCTCAGAATTCCTCACTTCACTGACTTTACCTGATGTCAGTTTCACTAAACTCGAATCTAGAGTCCCCTTTTCCAGTATTTGTATAAAGATGCATACTCTTACTTGAGGATACTGTGAAGGCATGCTTAGTGTTCCACTACAAATGTATATTAAGAAGGTGACCTAGAATTGTATTTTACTGAGAGAATTCAAATGCCCACATATGATCTCTTAATTCTTTTCCTCTATATACGTAGCCTCTTTACGTATTCACCCATTTTCTTCTCATTCCTTTTTATTCTAGACAACAGTCTTATCCCTTTCCCAGGATAACAGCTACTCTTTGTGTTTTTTATTAATACTAATTCCTCTTACATCTTTGAAAAAACTTTTATTTTCAATCTTTCCTTCTCTCCTGGCTTAGGCTTCTTCCTCTCCAACAATAATTATGCTCAGGTATCTCTATCTTAAAAAAAAAAAATCTTTCATTGACTTTACTGCTCCTTCAAACTATCTCCATCTTTCCTCTTTCCTTTATTGACAAACTTCTATAAAGTTTCCTTTATTGATAACAAAAAGTGTTTTACACTTAAAACCATATTTCTATTTATTTACCCCAGTAGGCTGGCTTCTGTACCCATCACTCTATTGAAACCAATCCCAATTCACATATGTTTTCCTTACCCAGTGGCCCTATACTAGTATTCATTAGTTTCCATCTTCTTGATTCTTTGCTAGTACCAGAGAAACAACATGGCACAGTGGGAAATATGAGTCAGAAAAATTAACTGGTTTAAAAGTCTGGGCATAGGACTGTGGGCAAAGTCACTTAATCTTCCCAAATGTTATTTTCCTTATCTATAAAAGGTTTGTGAGGCAACATTCAGTACCTGGCATAGAGGGTTCTTAAGATTGATGCCTTATAGACCTTAAAAAATTACATAAATTTGAGTATGTATTGACTGTTCCTCCTTAATATTCTCATCTCTCTGGTTTCAGTGTCATTAAATCAGTTACAGTTCCATTGTTAATTATTTGTCCCCTTTGTTGTCACTTTTTCCTGCTCTGATATTCCAAACACAACAATCTCTATGACTTTGCTCTTGGCTGTCTTCTCTCATGCTCTCATCTTTTCATATCACCTTATCCCATGGTTTCTATGATCATTTGATGCAACTGACTCATAAATCTGCATCTCCAGTCCTAATGAGCTTCTCTCTCATTAATAACTTCTCGCTGAATCTCCTTAGATAGACATCTCTCTGGCTCCTCAAAATAAATATGTTCAAAAAGAACAGTCCTGCAAAGCCCTCGCAATTATACTAACTCTCATATCTCTCCTATTTACCCTAGTTCAAAACTCAAAATACTCATTGGCTCTTCTTTTTCTCCCACCATCTACATTCAACCAGTCTCAAATTCTTTCAGTCTTAGGAAAACTACTTGTTTTACAAAACAGAACATCATAGACCTGGTAGATGATTGGTAAACCTAAGAGATCATTTAGTCCAACCTCTTCATTCCACAAATGAGAAAAATGAGGCCAAGAGAAGCAGAGTTACTAGCTGAAGTTAATAGGTAGTAGGATGAGAGTCAGAATTTGAACCTCGGTCATCTGACTGCAAATTTGATATTCTTTCCAATAAACAGTCTCTGAAATGTCTTTCAAATACATCCTCTGCCTTGTACTACAAAGGCTACCATACTAGTTTAAAGCCTTCATCATGTCTGATCTGAACTATTTTAAGTTTCCTTACTAATATCAATGCTTCTCTCCTCCTCCAGTCTGCTCCAATTCATCCTTCATATAAATGCCAAATTAATCTTTGCCAACAACAGGTCTGGACACACCACTCCCTCTCCTACCCCCAAACCTTCAGCAACTTTCCACTGTCTATCTAATAAAGGAAAGATGTCATAGTCTGGCATTGGAGGCTCTCCCCAATTTGGCAACAACATTATCTTTATTCTGTTCTTTAACAAATATTGCAAGAATTTTTCTATCACCCTCATTTCTCCAGTATATCCCTTTCTTTCCTTATCTCAAAAATCCAATCCATCTTCTATAACAAAAGATAGAAAACAAACATTGCAGCTTCCATCCTGTTTCAGACCCTCCTAGTTTTAGAGTGATTATCAATATTAATTGTTGCTGTTTCCCTCCCAGTCTTTCTTTTTCTAGACCTCATGAAAGGGGCCATGCCATGGCTACCTCTTAAACAGGCCTATTCAATGAATGGGTGTTGCCTCACCCTAAATGAGTACCTGCAAAGACCTTGGCCTAAAGGGCCCAAGGTCTCCCAGTGATCCTGGGTCATCTCCAGTCATCCTGAGTGTTGGGGGTGTAAGCTCAGTTCCATGTGGACAGTCTCGGATGGGTAAAGGTGAGGACTTCTAAAACCTTAGAGTTCTCACGAGGCCCCCCAGGAAACAGCAGGGAATTGAGGAGTGAGATCTCGTGTATTTCCGTCTCTTCCTGTGAGAATGTGATGGGAGAGAGCATCCCCGCCCTCGAGACTGGCCCGGATCTGGGCTCACCTATTGTTATCTAACAGGCACGGTATTGAGGTGCAAACGATACGGCAGGAGAGCTTAAGTAGGGTCAGGAAAGCCCGAAGGCTCTCTTAGCGCTGAGGGGCCCTTACAGGACAGAAGGCCCCTTTTCCTCTCTTCGCTCTTCCCTCTCCCCTCTCTCCCCACTTCCACTTCTGCTTTCATTCTCTTACTGTAAGATCTTTGCCTCCTTGGGAGATTCCCCTCTCTCCTAAGGAAGAGTTCCCCCTGCACATGTAACCAAGACCCTGAATAAAGCCTAACCCTTGTTCAACTCTGGAAAGTCTCTTCTCTCATACGTTTACCCGGTCTGGCCAGCCGAAGACCTGCGATAGGTAAGGTAAGACTCGGGTAGCCCTCAGGCCTCTAGGCCTGGCACCTGAGGAATATCAGGTCACTGGATTCAGATGGCTCTGGAGGAGAAGTGAGGCTGGTGACCTGCACAGCCCTCCCTCACTTAGATCAAACTCAAGTACAAGTCATGTCATCATTCTCTGATGGCATGGTCTTCTTCGGCAATGGACGAACACAATTCTAGCCACAACGTTCTCTGATCTTGACCTGTCTTTCTCACCTTTGTGCCTGTCTAGAAAACTTTCTCCCTACATTTATTGTTCTAGTTGTAACTCTTGCTTCCTTAAATATCCAATTCAGGTACCCATTTTTCCACAAAGTTTTCTCTCATCCTCCCACGTTAAAGTGACTATTCTATATTAAGATCTCACAGTACTTTACCCAAACTCTTTTCTACTGATTTTCATTATTATATTTGTGGATATTTCATCTCCCTCACTAAATTATTAGATTCTTGACAGTAAGTTCTGTCTTATCTCATCATTGTATCCATAATGCCTAGCACATTGGTTTACATGTAGAAGGCACTATAATCAATGTTTATTGAATTTTATTTGTTCAATGAGGAAAAAACTAGTTTAACATGAAGCAATTGCTGAATAATGCAAAATGGCATTGCATTGTATTGAAGTTCTAAACTGTGTGCTACTGTCTGTGCAGTATATATGGAGAATAATTGATTAGTAGTGCTATGGTTTTGTTTGCATATACTTCAGTGCTTCCAAAATTCATGTAGTATCAAAATGAGAGTTCACATATATCTCAAATAACCCTAATTCAGATTTACATATGAAAATAAAATTTTAAAGTACATCTGTTGTGGATAAAGTACAAGTTGAATAGTTTTGATTCTAATTCCTTAAGCATCTTTGATTTTTATTATTTATTGTGTAAGTAAGGAGTGGATTAAATGGAAGTGTTGAGTGAATAATGCGTTAATAATGATCAGATTAATTGAAATATGACTGTGCCTTAAAGGGGCAAAATATCCAGTCTTCATGATTATGGTCAATAAAAGTGAGTTTCACAGAAAGTGCTAAATTAAAATCCAGAAGTCCTGGGTTTGATTTCTGCTTCAGAAACTTAGCAGCTCTGTGATATCCACAAGTCCTGCAACCTGAGCTTCAGTTTCTTTCTTTGTGCAAAGGAGGTTATGATACTTTTGCAACTTACTCTGCAGGGTCATTGGAATAAAAGTGTTCATAAAATTCTAAGGTTCTATTGTTATAGTCACTGGTGTTAGAACAGGACAGGAGGGTGGTTGAGATTGTGTCTATGCGCTTATGCATAAAAGATGAGGGAGATGTTTCAGGACAATAATGTGACAAGCCTTACTCAGAAAAAAGGTTAATATGGGAAGCATCTATAGATACAAGCTATATAACCATACAAAGTGAAAAGGATTACATAATGAAATAGATGATTCTGATTCCTATCATCTCTACTAACTTCAATTTATGTAATGTTTTGTGTTACCTAAGTACTTAAATTCACTTTTGATACTTTGAAAAAGAATTTCCCATGAGTATTATTTTTAATAACACATTTAAGCATATTAAGATATATTGAAGTTTGCTATGCATAGGAATTTCTTATATTCTTTAATTATACTATGTCCATGATTCAGAAATGGACCCACCTCGGTGCTATAAAAGTATATCCAGATTCTTCAAAGTGTTCAGGTTTCAGTGTTTCTGAATCTGTAGATAGGAAGTTTCAGTATTAGAAAAAACAACCTAAACTCAGCTAGAGTACATGTTTAGAAAACACAAAACTTTAAAATTATTACCTAGTAAGCAAAATGATATAGTGAAAGATTAATCTACTCACCTTCTTATATTTTAACTACTTCAGCAATTATATCAGTCAGTTTCATAGTACAAGGAGAAAGTACTTAGACTTTTAATAGAGCAATAAAATAATGGAAGCATCCATATTTTATGTACTTCTAAATCTTAAAGTTTTGCCATTAAATAAACATCATACAGACAAGATCCCATAGAAGTGAAATCTATAAAAATGCTAGACCTGTATTTCTTTTCATGTCACAAATTTTATCATTACTTTAGTTTTTTTAAAAAAAGATTTCATGCATAAACTAATATTATCAATGAATACATAACATACTTTTATCAATGACATGAACCAGAACATGGAGAATTATAAAACCCCACAGATTGGAAACTAATGACAATGTGAATGTAAAATACGTCACTTAGGGAGACACAAGCATATCCCTTCTACCCCCCTTTTACTACATCAAATATGCAATGTTCATGTGGGAAAATCTAACAAGTGAGGAGCACAGAGGAAAGTATCCAATAGGAATGGAGATATGAGTGGAAAATTTCAACTGCACTAAATGGAAAGAAATTGAGCAACAAGAAGATACTTGCCCTTCACTTTGACCTTTTTTGCTGTGAAAATCCATCAGAAAGAGAAAGCCAGGAAACAAAAAAAAGAGGGTAAAGCAAAGGGGGTCACAAACAATATTTTATTCAATGAGCTTCTTGAATAAAAATATTGTGCATAGATCAAAGGTTCATTTATGTACAGCTGTAGTCTGGAAAAAAGACAAACATCTTTGAAGACTGGAAAGTATGTACTGTCACTTAATACTAAAGTACCCTCTATGTACTGTGGCTATTTCAAGGGTCTGTTTTGCAGGTTATTAGATGCAAGTGCAACACTAAAGAATATAGGTCTATAAATAGAAGCATTTTTTAATTATTCAAATTCCACTAATTATTCCCACTTTATCAAGTCAAGAAATAACTCATGCAAAATTGCTGGTTGCTAAAAGACCATCATATCTAGTACCCATCAAGTGACTATAGCAGATGCAGTTTTTCCAAGTAATATAATGGAGTACACAAAGCAGGGAAATGCAGGACAGAATGGGATACTGACTAAAGAAGTGGTAGAAATTGGAGCGTATTTGTTAGGAGTAATTTACAAGCAGTTTTTTAAAGGATTTTTCTGAACACACATTCTATCAAGTTAGTATTGATACTTGAAACAGGCTAAGAGGATATGATGGCCATTTTTACTTAACTAAATGTAATTACAATCAAAACAAAATTTTCAAAACAACTATTTATAAGAATATAGCATAGGCATAAGTACCATTAATTAACACTACATTCTGAAGGTTGCTTAAACAGAATCTTATCCAGTCAAATTACTGGAGATATTTATATATATTATAATTTAGAAGACATGACAGCAAAGCTTATCTGCAAACCAACGCCAAAGGCCATTACTATTTTAACTACTCAAGCAAAGTATAAAATTTGAAGCACAATATTGCCATTGCCAAATGCAAAACCAAACCCAAAAAAAAAGCTCTATTACATTACTATGAGTAGAGTTTACGTTAGTATTTAGCATGTGAAACACTTAATGCCATAAGCAGACCCTTAAAATGGCAGCAACAGAGGATACAGCAAGGCAATGATTCTATAAGCACATAGCAAGGGAGGGAAGGGTGGTAAGGGTTACCAGTGAAACTGGAATACCTGCTCATATTCTATCTACGTAGAATATTTCTTGTTCCTTGCATGTTTGGAATGGATTAGAATCATTGCTATAGATTTGGTAATAACACCTACTGAAATGTATAAGCTTTATGTATTCCATATGTATTCTATAAGCTAAATGTGTTCCAAAATCTGATATTAGGAGATAGTGATCAGACCCTGAAGTCTCTTTCACAGTACTTACATCTGGCCTGAGTTATTGTCTCTTCTATTTTGGCTTTTATATAGTAAAAACTGTAGGTTGGTAATACCAAGGCCAAACTGCAATAGAAACAAGAGAAGCATAAACAAAAGAAAAACAAAACAGAGACACCGTGGACTGAGTGGAGAATCCAAAGATCTGCTACCACTCCTTCCTTGTTGGAGTCAAGATTAAACATTCATTCAACAAGCATTTATTATACATCTATTACGTGCCAGGCAGTATGATAGGCACTGGGGATACAAAGACAAAAATGAACCAGTTCCTGCCCACAAGGAGCTTACATTCTATAAACATTAAACACTTTGACAAAGAAACTGGAGATAAAAACCATGAGAGAGTATTCAGCAAATATAATATTTAATTTTTTTCCCTTTTGACACCATGTGGAACAATCTGAGGACTGGGGTAAACTGTCCTTTTTAAAAAAATCATTTTAATTGATACTTCTATTTAAAATATTGAATTAAAAAACTGTCAGACTAGAATGAGTTTACATTGTACACTATTATAGAATTTTGACTTAAGGTATCTTGGTTTTTACACTCAGAAAGATTTAGATTTATAGGGTTTTTTTCTAAACAAAGTAGAAGTAGCTAGCCATTTGACCAAAATGTTTTTCCCATAATTTTCTCAGGCTGTGTAATTAACAGGTGGTATGACAATAAAATAGTAGCTCAAAAGCCTATCTCACTAAAATGTTAGCTATTTGGAGGTTTCAAAGAGCTACGCTTTTTTTCCCCTTCAAATCACCATTGAAATGGGCTCCTTTGGACTAATGGTTTAGTTTGATGCCAAGGGAGGTTCTACCACATCTATTACTGTGGGTTTCCATTACACCAGAGAGAGAGAGTCCATAGGGACAAGTGTGTGACTTTGAGGCCCTTAGGCAGTAGGATTTGCTAAGATGACAGATTAATTTTGGACTCTTTTCCTTAGTGGACTTTAGAAGGTTTTTTGACATGGTCTATTTTAAGATATGTGTGACTTTGGACAGCTCGTTCATTAACTTTTATAAGCTTCAGTTTTCTCAAGGAAAGGATAAAAATATATTACCTATCTTACAGGATTATTGTGATCAAAGTGCTTTGCAAAATAAAAAGCATAATGTAAATGTGCGGTTGACATAGTCCTGTGTTGGGCGCTGAGCCCCAGTTCATTCATACTTGACACCCTGTAGGAGCATGGGCTATAGAGATAAGATGGAAACCCAAACCTAAGCACTATTACTGGTTAAAATAAAAACAAAAACTAAACCACTGATTGGGCATTCACCTAAGCCAGCCAATTAGTCAATAAGCATTTATTAAGTGCTTATTTTATGCTAGACATTATAAGCTTAATTGTGGGTATATAAAGAGGAAGAAAAGTCCTTTCCCTTGAGGAATTCGTGTTCTCATGAGGGAAACAACTTGGCTCAATGTTGTCTTATAGATGTCAATAGACACCGTATATTAGAATATCACGTAATTGTCAAACCGTACACTTAAGCATGCAGTTCTCCTGGTTCTACTTCCCTGTGTGCCCTAAACCCCCAAATACCACTTTAACATCAAAAACTGCAACATTATATGAATTTTAATTTTCCTAAGAAAAGGAGACAGAAACTGTATGAAAAGGGTATATATAACTTCTTTCATAAGACCCCAAATGCTGATCAAATCTCCCATCTCTAATTTTAACTGCACATAATCATATTGTAGACAGTACAGACATGGAAAACAACTGAAAGTTTAAATCTAATTCTTCTTTCTTTGGGTACTTCCTAGTATTATATATAGAACCTCATATTTGCCAACATAGAGGTTAGAAATATTGAGTTCATTTGTATTCTAAACTCCAAAGACAAGTACTGGCAATCACTTATTTGCTACAGTATAATTAGAATGGGCACGATATTATCATAAGTATGTGCTCACTCTAATTCCTAAACCCTTCTGAATCACTAAATGATTTCATAAACCTTCCTCAAGGAAAAAGGTCAGAGGAATAAAACATTAAAGGAAATCTTCTCACCCCTCTTCATTTTTATAGGTAAGTTCCTCCTATATGTGGCAGCAGAAATTAAAATGAAAATAAGCATTGCAATTGGTCTAGAAGCAAGATGACCCTTAATGATTCACTTGCCATTTATAAAGTACAGAGAAGAATTAGTGAATATTTGGATAATCTCCCACCAATTCCTCTCTAGGGAAATTAGGACAATTTGACTTGCCCATTAGCATATATTGCTTACAGAAGCTACTAATTAAAACTATAACCTTTTGTCTAATAGGGCTGCTACAATGTGACTCTTGTGGATTTAGAATATAGTTCATCAACTTCAAGCAATATTATGAAGGCCCATGAGAAGCACTAGTAAAGTTTTAAATAGAGATGCTAAGAATACATCTTTATTGGTATTTGGACCTCACATTACAATCCCTGATCTATATCTTCACTGGATAGTTAACTGTACATAATTATATTGTAGTTAGCACAAACATGGAAAACAACTGAAAATTTAAATTTAATTCTTTCTTTGGGCAATTTCTAGTATTATATATAGAACCTCATGTCTGCTAACATAGAAACATTTCGTAAAATGCTGCACAATTTAGACCTTTCCATTTCAGTTCAGATGCAGTTCTGCGAGCAAACAAAATGGATAAAGACCCTCTAGTCATGAGAGATTACTACCTCATATTCACTTTCATTTTAAAGATGTTTGCAGCAGTCCAGTCTATATCATTAGACACTATGCCTGTAATTTAAATAAGATGCCACCAGAGAGAGCACTTTGTTCAGGCTGCATTGTTGTGATCTAAATACTGTAGTCTGTTTTTTTTTTTTTTCCACTAGCATTTTTAACTAAATCAAAGAGCATAAGGGATACTTATGCTTTACTCTCAACAATGCTTTCTTCATAATAGGAATATTATTTAAACAGCCAGGCATTATTTATAACATTTTAAAAAGGTCCTCTCATTTACTACTTTATTTGCTAAGTGCCTACATCAACGTTTTTAGGTACTCAATAAATGTTTCTTAATGGAAGAGAAAGGCTGCAGACTTTTAGGGCAAGATATAAAGAAATATAAAAACCTAGGTACAGCTAAGTAGTTCATCCCAATAAACTTTATCTGCCTGATCTGCAAATATTTTTTTCTTACTTAAAAATAGAACATCTTTTTATAACTGACACCAAAACCTGTGACACGGTTCTAGTACTTCACACCACAAACACAGCCTCTGTCAAAAACCCTTGTTAGGTACTTTTTTGCTTTGTTTTTTCTCATTCTATATAGTCTCTGATAGGTGATACTTTTAGTTTTCTGGTTACAACCTCTCTTATGAAGAGTCAGATTTGCTTTTTCATGTTCCTTGTTTGAGGCTCTTGAGCATGGAAAAGCAATGAAGCAAAAAACAAAAGGAGCTGCATTTCAGTAGTCAATTTCCAGATCTGTTTCTCTGGCAATTAAGTTCTAAGTTTCTTGAAGACAACTCTATGCCATTAGCTCTCTAGAGATTAGCATATAATCATTCCCTTAAATAATGGTGGTAGATGCACTGCACTTTTCACAGTTTGACAACTCATCAGAGATTAGAAGTTCCCCTAATCACAGTTTGTACCTGAATTAATTTTTATTCATGCAATAGATATTTATCAAGCAACCACGATATGCAGCTCACTGTGCTAGCTACTATCAACAATATATACATTTTTTTTTTAGTTCTTAGGTAATGTACAGGATTAGTGTACTGGGTCTGAATTCAAGAAGACCCAGATTAAAATTTGCCCTCAGATAACTTACTAGCTGTGTGATCCTCGATAAATTACATCACCCCTATTTGGCTCAGTTTCCTAAATGGGGATGATAATAATAGCACCTACCTCACAGAGTTGTTATGAGGATCAAATGAGACAAAAATTATAAAGTGCTTAGAATAATGCCTGGCACATATGATGATGATGATGAAGAATATTGATACGTGAAGTAAGAGAGTTATAACCCATGTGATGGGCATTCGGAGTCTGAAGAAAAATCACATCTGGTATGAGGGATGAGAGCTGACATGAAGAAGGAAGGTAATTCATGAACTAAGCCTTGAAGTATGGGTAGGGCTTGGCAGGAATAGATGAGGGAAGTAGGGAAGGAAGTAGCAATTCCAGAGTGAACAGATGAAATGAATAAAGGTGCTGAGGTAGGATAACATGTTGTTATGGCTGAGTTATTTGTCAATTGTGTCTGACTCTTTGTGACCTCACTTTGGGATTTTCTTAAGCAAAGATACTGGAGTGATTTGCCATTTCCTTCTCCAGCTCATTTTATGGATGAGGAAACTGAGGCAAATGAGTGAAGTGACTTGCCCAGGTCACCCAGCTAGTTAGTGTCTGAGGTCAGATTTGATCTCGGGGAAGATGAGTCTTCTAAACTCCAGGTCTAGTACTCTCTCCACTGGTG
This sequence comes from Notamacropus eugenii, assembly GCF_028372415.1. NCBI lineage: Eukaryota > Metazoa > Chordata > Mammalia > Diprotodontia > Macropodidae > Notamacropus > Notamacropus eugenii. The sequence goes on from NC_092874.1 coordinate 159,436,918, forward strand.
AATGCTCAATATTCCAGTTTGGTTGGAACATTAAGGATCATATAGGTGAATAGTGGGATATTAAAGATAGAATGGTAAATTTGAGCCAAAAGAAAGGGCCAGGAATTCTATGCTGTGACTTTTTATGTAATTCAGAAGGGTTCTGGAGTCACTGAAAGTTTTTGAAGAGAGGAACAATATGTTCAGAGCTATGCTTTAAGAAAGTTACTCTGGCAACAGAGTGTAGGATCATAAGATCACAGATTTAGAGATGAACAAAATGGTAGAGGTCATCTAATTCAATTAAATGTAATCTAAATTGAGGTCCAGTAAGGTTAATAGAATTGCCTAAAGTCATTAGGTAGAAGGTGGAAAATCTATGAATTGATTGCAGGTTTTTTTGGCTCCAAATCAATCATTTGTTTGACAACACTGTATTGAATGAACAATACTGAAACTGGGTTGGTCAATATGGAAAATCCTGTGCCAATAACTTCTAATTTGTTAATCTATAAAGGAACATGAACTTAAAGTTTCATATGATCTGAGTGTATCACAAAAAAATGTCTGATATATGGTGGGATCCCAGGAAACAATTATTACATGCCTTCTGTGTTCTGGGCACTGTGTTTTACAAATATTATTTTATCTGATGCTTACAACTTTGAGAGGGAGGTGCTATTATCCTCATTTTACAATTGAGTATAAACCAAAGTAGATAAGAAATTAATTGACTTGCCCAAGGTCACACAGTTAGTAAATTTCTGAGGCTAGATTTGAACTCAGGTCTTCCTCACACCTGGTTAGATCATTGTATAGTGAAGTAATATTTTGAGAAAAAGGGAGCTGACTATCTGTTTCTTTTTTCTCTCACAGATTTACAACTTTTGGGAAAAGATAGACTTTGGCATGGTGTATTAACTTCATAGCTAGTTGGTTTTCCATGATCATATTTTATTCCATCCTTGGGAGAGTCAAACTGATATTTACTTACTTTGCCACAGGATTTGTGGCTCAGTATGGTGTCAAAACATTGGTAAGTTATTTCTTAGACATTAACTTTAAAAGGTGTAAAATTCATAATGAATGATGTAAAGATATAATAATTTTATGGGAGAGTTACTCATTATTTGTGCACAACATGTCAGTTACTTTTTAAAATAAAAGTGGAGGTTGACTCCAATATAGTTTATGTTTTTATACAGAAATATAATTTGCATGCTTTTGAATTTAGTTTGAAATAAGAGCTGCTCCTGTTTGGCTGCAGGAGAATTAGATACATCGAAGTTAGTCCAATTTTCCAAGGTGCATGTGCATGAAGTACCCTTTGAGTAGGAGAACAAGAAAAGTCGTGTTACTACTGGGAGAAAGAGAGGGAATGAGACTGAGTTTTTAAGTCTTTGATAACTGACTTGATTTTTTAATGTTCATTTGCAACTATTATTTAATAAATCCAAGGGAAAATTTAAAAGTAGAAAATTCTGTGGAGAGAAACCAGAGAATCAATTACATAGTCTAATCATCTTTGCATTTATTTATACTAGCATAAAAACTTAAAGTAATGATAGTATATTGTTTTATTTCTAAATTAGAAAATTACCTTTTGTGTCTATTCATTGATGTGTATTTAGAAGTAATACTACTACTAACAATAATCTTAATAACTGACATTTATATTGCATTATATACGTTTATATCATTTTGCAAAGGGACATGTGTGTATGTGTACACACACACACACACACACACAAGCGTGCGCGCGCTATCTCACTTTATTCTCACAGTAACCTTTTGAGATAGGTACAATTATTATCCCTAGTTCTTGTAGAGGTAATATAAAGTAAAACTACTTTGATCAGTTTATATTGAGAAAAAAAACACAACAACATTCTTAAGACGTATAGATAGCATAAGGTATATTTGAAAAAAATCTTTTTAAACCAAAAAATCCTGAATATAGATACTGTATCTGCATTTTGAAAATTCTATATTTGAAGATATCTTCTTTTATAAAACTTCAACAGTTAATTACCTGTAATCTGTGCCATTGACAGGAGTCCATGTATATGTCCTATTTCCTTTGTCAATATAGCGCTAGAAAAAAGTTTAACACAATTATTAAAATCCAACACTGAGATGGAGTAAGAGAAAAATCCAATATTACCTGAGATTTTTTAGATTTTTTAAAGTATATCTTTGTTTATGTGTGGCTTGATTCAGTCTACCTTTGTTTTTGGTCTCTCAGGAAATAGTGATGAAGACTAGTAGGTATCAATACAGAAAATAAAAGAAAAATTGGAAAATGTACATGATATATGATAACCTTCACATTAGAAAGAAATGGCCTTGCTTCTCTACCTGAGCAAGGTTTGGGTTACCTTTATGTAGCTTCTGTTTCTTAGAGTTAGTTTTTTTTTTTTTAAGGGTGGATAACCAGATCCTTTTGTTGAAATTTTTCATCAATAATTTCAAAATAACAAATGTTGTAATCAGGGGAAGAAATGGCAAACTACAATAAATTTGAGATTTCACATAAGGACTTCCTGAAAGTCACATATAAAAGCAGTGAAATATTGCTATTGGCTATCATTGGAGTCTTTGCCATCTTGGCCATGCAAGAATACTTTTAGAAATAGGTTCTATATTGATTTAAGTTGAATGGTTGATGGCCAGTGATTAGTCATTCCAAATCTATGATGAACACGTTCTATTTTGGTGGTAATGATGATGATGAGGATGGTGATAATGGTGAAGGTACCCCAAAGGACAGATTCAGTTGCCTCAAACAGAGTTTAAAAAAGGTATCTTAGGCTCTTTTATTAGAGATAGGAAATACAATGATTAATAACAGACAGATATAGAAAGAATTTATTTTTTAATGCAACTGTATAACAAGAATGAAGAATGGGTTATTTCTTCAGTTTAGTAAAATGATGTCATCTCTGCCTTTAAACAATAAAAGCATTGTATGTTGAGGCTAAGAAATTATGTTCATTGCAAAATCAAAACACGCCTTCAGAGATCCAGTTTTAATGTATGTATGGTTATAGGAGAATCCCTGGCAAACCAATATTTCTTGTAAGAGAAGAAATCTAGAGACTTAAAAGTGGACTACAGTTTATGTTGGTTCCCCAATAATGCTAAATTTGTACATATTTTAAGTATATGTGGTATACATATGCGCGTGTGTGTGTGTGTGTGTGTGCGTGTGTGTGTGTGTGTGTGTATGCTGGCAGTTTTGACTTGACTGTCTTAGGGAAAGTCTCTTATGCAGTGCTCAGGTGCCAATAAAACAGGATGATAGTAAAAACCTCCATATTAACTACTATTTCCATTTAGAAGCCACTAAGCTTTTAAATTGCTGAACTTTGACTATACCCTAGTCTTGGCGTTCTTCAGAAATGATAAACACAGATGATGCTCCTCACTGGACCAATTTCAGTTATACCCTGTTTGAAATATTGTAATTGAGATCCAGTTGTGGCATATTAATAGCATTACAGGCATTGAGGGATTGAAGAGGATGCCCACAATACAGACAGTCTGCTAGATTTCCTCTGTTGACATTCAATTGTACTAAGCTAAGACATTGAAATTCTCATGATACATATGCTCATCTCAGAATAAACATCAAAATCCAGTAAAAGCAGCATAATAAAAATGATGCTCTGTAATCCAATATGAATTTTATTATATATTCATAAATCTTTATCCCACACATTTTTCTTCTGCACAGCAGGTAGGTGTGACTAAAGAGCTCAAAACACAGGTTTCTGTTCTTTTCCTTGAGAAAGCTCATGTTAGGAAATGTTCCAGACTTACCTGAACCTAGGGAGATAGTATCAAGATACGTATATAATAGCCATCTCACAAGTAAAAATGTTTCCAAGGGCTCACTGCTTAATACATGAACACTGAGACAGAAAATAAGATTACAATTTCCTATCTTACACAGGAAAATTGTATGCATTCTGAATGACTCGTTCACACACAATACAGAGACAATGCTGACATTCACCTTTGGAATCCCATAATTGAGCCTAGAAGACCTTGTGACTTTAGGGCATCTTTATTATAATTCTATGTTCACAGGGCCTTGTGCTGAATCTGCCCTAACTAGGGCATAACCTTAGGTAGGTTACCTAATATCTCTGGGCTTCGTTTTCTTTTGCCAAAGAGTATGTGGCAACTAGATAAGCGATGAGGTCACCTCCAGTCCTAAAAATGTATTATTCTATAAATTATTAAAGGCCATGCTTAGGCATGAGTCTGTTTCCAAATAGAGTACAAATAGTCAAGTTTAATGAGCATCTACAATGTGCCTAGGACCATTCTAGAGAGCAGAGATGTTTTTGCAGTTAAATGTAAATTGCCTTACCTATCTTCTAGTAAAGTTTACAAATTCATTTTCAGTAGAATGAATATATAATCTCTATTGAGGGTAGGGACTATCTTGCAATAAATATGAGCTTAGAAAACCTAAGAAGAAGGAGGAAAAAATAATGACGTATACATATTTCACAAGGACTTTGTGAAGGAACTATTTTGCAAATCTTAAGGTTAAATTTAATTTGCATCACCCTCCCCTTTGCACAGGCAGCTTGTTGTTGCAAGTAATCATGCCAAAAAAAGCTGTGTGGCTGAGGAGAGAGCCAGGCAGGAAGGGAAGATTCGCAGAACATGTCACTCCTGGCTAAGAGAGGGAGCAAAAGCCTTCTGACCTTCGGCTCTCTAATAGTGAATTCTTGCCATATGGCCTTGAAAGAGTTAGGATTTTCTTTTAAAGTTACTATATCCAATGGGTAGGTGAAGGAATATAACAAAATTCAAGCATTTATGAAAGCAAAATTTGAAAATGTGTGCTTATAACTGGATTATCTATTTTGAATAGCAATTCGATGTGACTCAGAAAGGATATTTACTGTTAAGTAAGGCTCATTACAAAGTATATAAATCACTTAGAGCAAAAACCCAAGTACAACTCCTGTCACAAATCTTTCAACATGGCCGCTCTAAAACAGATTTCTTCACAATCTTATAACTTGGACTTAAAAGTTATGCTTGGCTGAAGTTTTGAACAGGCAGGCTTCCCTTTTATTACTTTGTTGATAGGATAAGGGATTGTGTAACATTTTTAATTTTGAACTTGACAAAAGAAAACGAAAGCAAATTAAGGAATTTCTCTGTGTCTTGAAATGGAGGTTAAAGAGAAGTCCAACAAACAAAGGATAGTCTATCCAAGAAGGACTACTATGATAGTCCTGGGGCTCTGGGGATAAGGAGTCATCTAATGTCTCTCAAGGGTGAACCAGCCATTAAAATGGATTCTGCTTTGGGGGTGGGGGGTGGAGACCATGATTTGATTCTGTTAACTGAGTCATACCCCTATTTTAAAGGAAAGGGCTTTTTTTAATTTTGAAGTGACAAATATAAATAGTTTAGGAATGAATGGATCTTCACATGAGAATCCTTTGTGGCTTCCAGAGTACTTAGTACTAACTACAAGATCAAACAATGTAGCCCAACAACTCTTAAAAACCAGAGGTCCCCTGACTCATATTAATGTCCACCTCTATTAGGGAAGCTGAATTTTCAAAATTTCCCATCATCTCAGTTGTGACCATGCCTGATAATTAGGATAATTAGGATAAGATATACTTAAATATTCCAATCCTAGGATAATTAGGATAAGATGTACTTAAATTTTCCAACCCAATTGAACTATTCCAGTTATCTTCCCTTAAAAAAGCATTTATTTCTATCCAACTAGAGTATTTTCCAAGACATATTTAATAAAAGTATTCTCCTACAAGGTGTGGATAAGATAGAAATCAGAAAATTTCAAACAAAAATAAAAATCTTTTTCAGAGACTTAATGAATTGAACCAGTTTCTATACGTTTGCTGATCAAATAAATTTGATAATTGTCATATCTCAAATCCCCAGTTTCCTCATCTACAAAATGGCATTAATGGTATGGGTATTACCTACATCAAAGGATGGTAAGAATCAAAGGAGAAAAAATAATATGATTTTTTTGATAACTGCAAATCATTGAATCAAAATAAAGTCTTACCAAGTATTATGTTGCTTAAGGACATAGAATTGTATGATCACATAAATTTTTAAAAAGGATATGTTAATTGATGAAGGTATTCAAAAAAAACAACAAAGCAACTTTACCTTTAAAAAGTATGAACATTTCAACTGATTTAAAAAAAAATTAAAAGAAGTCCTACAAAAAATCTCTCAAGTTAACTTATATATCTCAAAAGGAATTTTTTTTCATAAAAATCTTAGCCAGTATCTGATATCATGTTTGTTTTACAGTGTATTATTATAGTCTGCTTTTAGCATGTATGTTTATAATGTATTAATAGTGTATATATAATTTTTAAAATTATATTTGCAAATCTCACATAAATAATGTATGCTGTGTGTAAATATCCAGAAATCTTAACACATATAAATAATTTTCATTATGTTTATATATTATTTAATAAAAAAAAATAGGCCTTACCTCATCTTGAGATTTAACCAGTGTTCTAAATGTCTTTTCTCCACTCTCTCCATCTATCATTTTATTTCTAATCTAAAGAAATGGGAAACAATTTTTGTTAGGCCATGTACATTGTCAACAAATTACATTTTAAAAGTAGTCTTTGCAAATCTGTTCAGCGTACTCAGAATAGATAAAGTACAATTTCTCATAGCTGATCTAGTACCAGCCATTGTTTTTTGGGAGACCCACTTAAGAAAGATAGTTGTCATGGTACGCTGACATTTTAAACTATTGAAAGAGGACAAAATGCTTTCATAATGAGTCTGTGTGGCCATTCATTAATCTAAATGTAACTAGCAAAAGTATAATTCATGACATTTTGTTGGATAACCATGTTTAGCTAGAAGGGAAACAATAAGAAATAGGGCACCTAGAAATAGGGCACAGTGAATAGAGCACTGGGCGTAGAACCAAGAAGACTCATCTTTCTTAGTTAAAAATCTGACTCTAGCTTTGTGACCCTGTGCAAGTTGCTTCACCCCGTTTGCCTCAGTTCCTCATCTGTAAAGTGAGTTGGAGGAGGAAAAGACAAACCACCTCAGTATCTTTGCCAAGAAAACCCCAAATGGGGTTACAAAGAGTCAGACCCAACAGAAACAACTGAACGTGTGTGTGTGTGTGTGTGTGTGTGTGTGTGTGTGTGTGTGTGTATTTCTGTTACAGAGATAAACAGTGTCATCCATATATTTTCTATGGGTAGGTTATCAAAACCCTTTTCCCCAAAAACTATTTTTTATAAGTATACATTCACTTTTACATTTTTTAAATGTGGAAATTGGCATAACAGTAGGGCAAAGGATTTTTCTTAGGGATTAGAGAAATATTAAAAGGACCAGTTGGAATGGCCACAAGGTTTGCTGCCTCTCTTAAAATGTAATATCATTAACTTTTCCAAAATAACCAAGGTTAAAGTAAAAATGTCATTTAAAAACATCATCGTTCTTCTGGAGGTAATATATGTTTGATTTTTGGAACACTACAGACTGAAGAGTTAAACTTGTGGTCCCCCAAAGGACAATGAAAAATATCATAGCCAGAATGTATAGGCCACAAAATATTTTTAGGGACAGCCTGCAAAGGGGAAGTGGTGCAAAGGATTACATCAGAGACACAGGACTAGAAAAAGAGTTGGAGCAGTCATGAAGTGAGAGCAGAGGGAATCCAGCCAATGGCTAGCCTGTCTACTTTATGGGTATCCACACAATGTCAAGAAATCCAAAAGGAACTAGATAGTATGTTGGAGAGTTAGAATCTCACAGTTTATGGAGGTCGTGACCTATATTGCTGGTGAGGTCAATGGGATCCAAACAACACACAGATCCAAATAACTATTAAAATATGTGCAAATAAAATTATCTGTTAACCAGGGGGAAAATTCAGTTAACTTTGCTGTCTTAGGGATGGATCTTTCTTCCAGTTTTTTTTTTTTTTAAATCCTGGTAATTAAAAAAACCTTGCATTTGCAATTCTGTTAAGTCTCTGTTCAAAAAACAATGGAGAATAAGATGTAACCACTGTCTTCAAGGAAGATCCCATCTAGTAACAAAGATATGACATCTCTACAACTCAGGTGATGAAACTGACATATTTCATAAAGCTCCTGTCTCATGTTCTGTATGCTGTGTGAGGAGCAGCCAGTGGTGCAGCTTGGGATGCCAGGTTGGGCATCTTGGCTTTCCTTGCTTAGGGAGGTAAGGAAGGACTGTCTAAAGGCTTGATAAGCAAAAGGCATCTAGAAATCAAAACAGATGGGCTATTTCAATGCCGCAACCTGCTGCACTGCTGCCAAGGACTGTTTCTAATGTTCTCATAGTGATTAGTGTCATAAGATAGGTACTAAATATTAGAAGAGTGAAACATCATTCTCATCTTGGGAGAAGATGCTGAAAATCATCATAGATTCACAGTTAGGAGTAACTTTGGAGGCCATCCGTTCCAAACCCTTTATTTTACAGATGAGTAAAGCTCAGAGTGATTGGTCCAAGGTTGCACAGTTCCAAAGTACCATAGTTAGACTTGAACCCATGTTCTGATTCCAAAGCCCACATTCTTTTTCCTTCATCTTATAGGGTACTGTGTGCATAACTATTCACATACAAGACTGGGAGAAAATTAAAAAATTAAGATTATTGTAAGAGTATTATTATGTATTCACTTTGAGGAAAAAAGGATGAGAAGGTAAAGAACATTTCTCTCCCTTCTTGAGAAAGTATGTGTTCCTTTTATTGAGAACTTACACTTGAGAAGTCAGAGAAATTGAGCACAACCCCCTTTTTTTTTTAAAAAAAAAAAAAGCATGAGCTAAGAATTATTCAGTAGAGTGACTTTTGGCATCATATCTGAGGGTTCCATTCTCAAATGTTAGTGCAACTCACCTCCACTTTGATATCATTCTCCAGTTCAGCATCCAGGAAATCCAAGGTGACAGGCTCCTGAGATTTAGGATTCTACAGCAAAAAATAGTAAGTATTAAGCATTTATCATTTTGCCATAATTACACAGTAGATATTCTGCAATAATTTGAGAAGTTATTCAAATTGAATGTAAATGTATTAAAATGTCTGGCATAATAAATATCCAAACATATCTCCTTTCATATGATAGGAATTTGTAAATGATCACTGCTAGGGATCCTGAGCTTTAAAAATGGTACATTTGTAATTTATCACACCCTGAAAAAGAAATATTTTTTAGTATTTTTCCACTATTTCATTCATGATACCCAAGTTCTGAGTGAACAAAGTATTTAATGAATTGTCCATGATGGACAAATGGGACAGAGATAACTGCTCAGATAACTCACAGTATTTGTGATTGGTTTCTGTTATAAATCAGCCAGAGCACATGTTCAGGCTACAGTGCATAATAGATCCTACTCTTAGAAATGAACAGGGAAGAAATTGAAATTCAAAGGGAACTAAAGAATCTATAAATAAAAGACAAAGGAATCCTGCCGCTTTTAAGGGGGAAAGTCTTATTGAAAAAGTACACAAGTTTTAAATTACTAAAATTCATTAACTGACATTAGTTTAAAAAAAATCTGTGTCTGCTAATATCTCTCTATTCAAATTCCATACACTGTCAACAGGTCATTGTAAAAACAGAAATTATTTACACAGTTTTCAGGGGACACAATTTTACATGCATAACTTCGTTCTATGATTCACTTTTCTATCTACTCACCATATCCAAAATACAGAGCAATATTATCTATCACTACAGGGCAAACTAAAATGCTTTTCAAACAGGCATTCAGCCAATGATTACTGGTGGCGGAGCCGGTGATGGTGATGATGATAGTGATGACGTTTGTGACACTTTTTTCAGCTGAACAATTTTCATTAAAGCAATTTGTAGTATGCTTTGGAGAAAATGAACATATGTGTGTGTATGTATGTGTGTATGTATATAAATATACCCACGCATACATATATACACATGACAAAGAGGGAAAGAGAAACATAAAATAACTTTTTTCCTCTATAAATGATGACTTTAGTTTTAAAATTACTTTAAAAATATAGATCCTCAAAAGACAAACAGCAAATGTATGCTAACAGAGTGTGGTTTAAAGCAAAGAGAATAATTTTATATGGCAATGGCATCAGTCTAACTAATTTATCGTCACATTTCACATATGTGTGCATGTATGTACACAGGAAAACACAGGATGTATTTATGTGTATCTATGCACACACACATACAGAGAGATACAGAAGGGAGTAATGGAAAAAAGAGAGGAAAAAGATATCTACAAAATGAGCTAAAAACAAAAAGTTTAATAATTTATACAGTAAGAGACATCAAATAGAAAATTACCCTTTGCTTTTATACAAGCAATTTTATTTATATTGAAGTTGTAAAAGCTAATTCTTAGTTTGTGTGTCTAAGGGAGATTTGACCTGGACTAAAGACCATTAATGGTCATTAATAATGATGCAATATACTATTTGATAATCAATGAATATTCATCAAGTACCTGTTGCTTTTAATGCAAAAACAGGAGGGAGACAGTGTACCTTCAAGAAAATTAAGTCTGTGCTAGAAACTGGTTAGCACAGACACATGTGTATGTGCTATATTCAAATGGTATTTATAAAGAAAAGTTATTTAGGGCTTTACCAACTATAGAACTAGAAATGACTTTTTAAAATATTAGCAGGTATAACTTTTCCATTTCATTAACAAAACTGGCACTAATTTGAATATACCATAAGCTACAATGGACTTAATAAGAGGGTAGGGCTTTTTTTAAGGTAGAAGGAAAGCTAGAGCTCTAGCTGAAACAGATTTCCCAAAGAGTAGTATTCTGTAAGTGTAGATCATAGCCCTTTCACTCATAGGCAAGGATGTGTTTGAGTCAGCTTGAACTGGTTCATTAGAGCTGATTTTTAAATTTTCAATATTACCATTAATCCTCAGAAAATTAGCAAATGCTACCAGTCAGCACTTTATTTGTTTATTTTATTGTTGTTGGTTATTTACACTTAAAGTGATAGAAAATATTAATATAAATAAAACTTAAAAGTGTGTCATGCATACTTTAAAAAAAATTAAATAGGAGAGCTGGTTGTTAAATATTTACCAGCATACTGCTGCCATCAGTTTGTCCAGGGAGATTAAGTAGTAAAGCTCTTCATTGGAGAAAAACAAAAAGAATGTGTGTTCTAAATAAACCATATCCATTTATCCCATGACAGCCTTCTGGACACAAAAGCATTTTACTTATAGGATAACCTCTGTGACCTTTCCAAGACTAGTCCCATCCCCAAAAAATTAGAACATTGGATACAGATGGATTTTTGTGAAGGATAATTTACGCTGTTGAAAAGAAAGCAGATGGTTTCATTCATTAATCCTAAAATCGCTAACAAGTTTGCTATTTTACTGAAAAGTGGGCTATGTTATGCAAATAATATCTGCATTTTCAGTTATTTGATTTGGAATAAACAAAATTGGAGAAGCCAAAAAAGTAGATAATAGATGGATGGCTTTTCATTTTCAGCTCCCATTTTAACTAATCTAGTATGTTGTTTTGAAAACCAGTTTCCTTAGAAAAATTACAACATATTTCGTCTCATAGATGGGAATATTGGAAAGCCCAGCCATTGCCATAAATAGATGAATCAAACTGCTGTCAACATTTTATACTGTCAAAAGAAATAAATCATCTTCACCACACAGACACCACCATATCAGTATGAAGGTTTTTTTAATGTTCAGTCCAAAAATAGTCAAAATGGTAAAATGTAAACAGAAGTAAAATCATTATCTTACATGCAATGGATAATGCATAGCATGACCAGACCCAAACAGCATGCATGGAGGCATTGTCATGGAAGAATTGGCATTATGATGTTCACGTCCCATTCCAACATACAAAGACAGAGGAGAAAATGAAATGGTAAAAAAGAAAAGAAAAGAATGAAAACAAAGGGAAAAAAAAAAACCACACAGCTTTAAGTCAGTGAATTAAATTCATTTAAAATGGCAACCTGGCAGACCAAATTTTAAAGGAATCAACAATTGAATTGTGATTGAAAAAGTCAAAGGTGACAAGGGCTACTTGAAAATATAATAATTAATAATAATATTTCACATTTACATGGTATTTTAAATTTTACAAGGGGTTTTGGAGATAGATTCTATTTTTAATTCCCATTTTATAGATTAGGAAACTGAGGCTAGGAGAAGTTAAATGACTTTCCCATGATCATACAGCTACTAAGTATCTTAGGTGAAATCTGATTTGCACTTGGGCCTTACTAGTTCTAAGTCCAGTCTTTACCCACTAGACCTCTCAACTATCCCTATGTTTAGGTTAGATATCAGAAGACATGGATTCTAGTCTTTGCTTTGCCATTAGAAAGCTTTCAGAACTGTCGACCTCAAATTCTTAGTTTCTTTAATTTCCCATCTCTAATATTAGAATGTTAATAGATGACCTCCCTATTTCTCAGAGTTATTATGGAGAAAAAATTATGTAGAATGGGGTATTCCTCCTTAAAATAAAAGTTTGTACTATGATTAGTAATATTTGGTGGTAATTTAAATTTGCATGACTCCTCATAAATTTATTTTTCCTTATAAATCTCTTGAAAGATATTATTCTAAAATGGGAAAGTGGTTGCTAGTTTGCCATTTTGAATTTTTGCTGAAGGAACAAAAATTCTCTACATATTATTTAACATCCTAATTTCTACATGCAGTTGAATTTACCACTGGAATGGAGATTCACTAAAATTCCCATGACCACAAAAGAACACAAGCAAATATAAAAAACTGAAACATGCCAAAAAGATTAGAATTAAATAAATTCATAAGTCAATGTAATACAGAGAAAAGGAATTTGAACTGTTTTTTTTTTTAAAAAGAAACACAAAAGACAAAAGTCTTATGCAATAAAATAAAAGCAGTATAGAATGACAAAGAAGAAAAGGGCCTTTGAGATAATAGAGCTCATCTACTTCAGTTTACAGATAAGGAAACTGAGAAACATAGAGGACAAATGGCTTGCCTAAGGTCTAGCTAACAGGTGGTAGAGACAGCACTGGAATAAATATGTAAGGTATACTCTTGCAGTTATTTCCCCAGACTGTGCTGCCTCTCCATCACAGTACCATTAAAAAACCAAAACAAAACCTAGTCTAGGCAGATACATACTTTTCACTCATAGTGCCATATAGGAGCATCGATTTAGAACTCTCAGGGATCTTAAAGGTGATCTAGTCCAATTTTCTTATTTTTAGATGAAGAAAGTGATGCCCAGAGAGGTTAAATACCTTGTGCGAAGTCATTTAGCAGAGTCAGATTTTGCATTGTGGGTGTACCCACTCGGTGTTGTATTAATTTCCATTGTACTACTCCCCCTTATTACATGAAAATTGTATTAAGAATGATAGTAAACTTGCCTTTGAATTTGTCAATTTTCCTTTCCTTCCTTCCCTCTCTATACTAACTTTTTTAAATAGAGCTTCAAAAATCATTTAATAAGCTAAGTATAGTGCAAATAATACTCTCATATTAAGCTAAAAAGTATTTTTAGAGATGTTTAAACAGTTTTTTCTCATTCATTTAGTGAAATATACATACATATTAAAACCTTGTTCTGGTAACATGCTCATTCAAACAAGATATCAAAAACCATATAGTATTTTAGGAGTATTTCAATGTATCCAAAGTCACAGTTGTATTTGGTTATTTTCACTAGTTACTCTGAATATATTTCACAGCTGATGGAGAAGAAACACTTATGGTAAATTTCACCACATTTATTTCTCCCCATCAAGCCTCTAGAAACATGGAATGAAGTTTCATTGAGAATCAGTGTTTTGCAGAACTTGGAATATTCACATTATACTGACATCTATTTAAAAAGCTATTAAGCTAATATTGGAAAGGTAGACTTAACTAATGAAGCATGATCATAATATTCAATTAATTTGTTTGAAAAAATTATCTACATAAATGTATTAATATTATTATTGCAGCATCACTTTTGCTAACAGCTATTAGTCAATGCACATCCCTTACTGTCATTAATGACAGTCTTGCTTCAGTTTAATAAAGAAGGATGCACATTCCATGCTTTGGAAGCCATATATCAAATAAACAGCCTTTTCATTCAACACTTGGAAGCTTTTGCGAATAAAAGCTTAATTTCTGCTACAGTTTAGCATAGCTTAAAAGCACTAATAACTACCTTCAATTACAGTTACCTGAACATTAGGCCTTCTTTTTCTTAAATTAACTGTTGGTATACCTACACCAATAGGCTGAAGCAACAAAAAGTAGCAATTTATAATTTTATGCTTTAGCAAATGAAGGTTGTGAATTATCTTAATGAAACGTAGCTCTTTCCTTTTGAACTTAGAGTTGTGAATTCTTTGTAATCACCAAAGAAAACTCAAGCTGGACAAATGAAAGCTAAAAGGATGTCTTTAGTTAATGGGAAAAAATGTAACTAGAAAAATGCAGAATTCTAATTCTTTCTTTACAAAATTTTCCGATTTATGTTTTGCTTGGAAAAGTACATGCATGTAGAGAGGTGGCGGTCTCTTTTTCAGACATTTTTCCAGCTATAGCTCTCAAATTAAGCATGAAAATACTTATAGCTGGGGTTTACACAATCCATGAAAATATAAATTTTAGGGTTCTAAAATTTTTCCCTTTAAAATCAATGGAAACTCATGACTTTTATTTATCCTTCCCAAGTCATGTAAGATTTTATGGAGAAGAAAGGATGAAATAATAAGCTATTTTCATGTATTTTAACTTAATTCCTGAATTCCTTCCTAGAATTGATTAAATCAGGATATTATTACTAGATTGGATCCAGAAATTAATGAAATCATTGTACTTAAAGAAACACTTGAGATGTTGGTGATCAGAATGCAAAAGATACAAAGTGTGATACACAAAGCAATAGGAAGCACATTTATACTTTTGAAAAGGGTACTTGGCCACAATCTTCCCCTCAAGAACTTCACTGCTTTTAATGATTTCTAAAAATTTGGATTATAGCTTATGAGGAAGAAAAGAAAGTACACAGAAAGTACACAGCATTAAACACCCTTTAAAGGACATATAACTGCACCTTGTAGAGTTGGCTATATTTTGCTTTATCTCTATTGACATTGAATTTCTGACAAGTTAGTATGTTAGATGATTTGATTTCATCTATCTAGGTTTAAGATTAGGTTTGATTAAATGGAAAGTTTGTTTAGATGTCTTACACTATACCATAGTTTAAGAAGTTTCTTGTATCAATCTGTATAGCATGCACCAACAAAATGGCAACCATAAAATCTGACCTGTTAATAATAAAAAATTCAAAAGCATACTTAATGGTTATTTTAGAAACATATATATTTAGGAGAAAAGACTACATTAGGAACAATTCTATGTATCTTAGTCTTTTACAGTACCTTTTTATTTTGTTATATTAAATTAAATACAGTGGCCTGAAATACTGCTTCTAAAATTCTAAGAAAAATGGCCTCTTATTTTATGAGGATATGCAAAAATACAGACCATGTTATGATAATTTCAATAATTGGTAAATGGAATGTCATAGTACAAGCATAATACATACTAAAACATTTGCAAACTGATATATTTTCTACATCATATTTTGTAGGATACATAGATACATACATACACATATGTGTATATGTGTGTATGTATGGTATGTGTGTATAAATGTGTATATATAGCTGGAGAAACAGGAGTGATTTTTAAATTATTTCATTTTCAAGACAACTGCTTGAATTTTCTTTAGTACCACAGGTTAAATAGATTGATTAACCTAATGCACACCAAGAAAAGGGATCTAGTGATGTCTATAGTTCAGTCTTCATTTTGTCAAAACCTGAAGGAATCTGGAATTCTAGATAAGCTGTTTCCACAAACTCCTCTCTAAATTTCATTTCTCTTAAATCATTTTAGTTTGGAATGAGTACTTGACATGCGATCTTGATGAAAAATGATTGAATAGTTACAGACTGTACTACAGAATCAAATATGCAGAAAACTGTCATATATTTTGTGACAAGAATATTAAATATTAATGTTTTTATAATAACCAGGTAAATAATGAGATTAAATGGATTCTTGCTCATTTCTTCCCATAAGTACCAAAGAATGTGATGCCAATATGCTAGAAACCTTTTACTAGGTTGTTTTGAGATTCCTGTGCTGGGTGGAAAGGCATGAAAGAGACCTCCGCTGCCATGTTGAAAGGAATATCCACATCGATAAGATGAGAGATCACTTGCAGTCCTACGGAACTGAATTATGCAAGAACTGTGCCACCTTGGTAGTAATGTGAATAAAAATATAGCCCAGACTGAAATTTAAGTGCAGTAGATGAATGCATTTTTAAATAATTCATTTAAAAAAAAAGAATTTGTGGTGTTCATTTGGCACAATTTATTGCTTATGCAAATATTATAAAACTGTTAAAATAACCATAAAGCTAATAAACTTTACAGTAGAAATAATCATAATCCAATTTAGTTTTAAAAGGGGGTATTTTGCATTACAACCTACTTTAAAATTAAAATGAGGATTTATTAGTTAATAAGCATTACTTATTATTGTGTTATAATAGGGAATTCTCAGATGAGGTAACATCCTATAGCAGTGCAGTTCAGCTCCTTCCCTGCAATTTTCAGTGTAAGAGAGCACTGAAAACTTCTGGAATTTTCCTAGGGTCACATAGCCACTACGTGTCACAAGTGATATCTGAAGTCAGGTCTTTCTGGCTTCAAGGCCAATTTTCTATCCACTATGCCAACAACCTTTCTATTCTAATAGAAGACAATAATTCTTTTAAAATTTTGGAGCCTATGCTTATGCACCACTGGGTTGATAGTTTGTTGATTCCTCAAACTCATCTGATATAATCTTTGAGAGTCTGAGGACAATCTCTTGAATGCAAGACTTCCACTTCACCCGTCCACTACAGCCTTATACTACTTCCCTTTCTATGACAGGCAGGGTGTGGAAAGTCCTGGCTCATAGGTGGTTCAGGAGGAACTCCCCAGACCGGCATCATACTGGGCCTTTCCTACAATGCCAGCCATTACTTATCACAATTTTGACATCTAATACTGGAGGTATCCACTCGTTATGAGTCTACCAAATGGTTTCTCCTGAGCAATACTGAATGAAAAACTATTCTTAGTGAAAACTTTATTCCTAAGTAGCCTGTGGCCCTGACTCGTTAAGTTGATAGAAGAACATTCCTTCTGTAGGGCCTGGTTCATGACCTGGATGAAGGAAGCAGATAGCTTGCTGCTGGGTAAATTTCATCTTCTTCCAGGGAACTAGCAATTATAAATTTAGAGTCCTATGCTATTAAGGGAAACAAACATACAGAAGTATTTTCTAAGTGGAACATTTTTCTACCAAAGCCTATTTTTGCTCTCTGCCTCTAAAAAGTAAAATAATGTGCTCATATTTTTGGACATGCGACACTCTTGTTTATCTCATGGAAATGGTGGCAGAAATCAGAGGGAAAATGGTACCCTATTTTGGTGGTTACAGAGTGGATGAAGAGCAGGAGTCTGGCAGGGATTAGCATCTGTTGTAAGTTCATAATTTCCTGCAAATCAAATACAATTGTTTGTATTCTACCAATGCCCTAGAGAGAACAATGCAAAATTACTTTTTAAAACTACTGTGAGGGAGTTTATATTTTAAAAAATGTAAAGTCATATCATGCAGGGATTAGATGTATCATGTTATTTTAAAATAGTAAAAATGCAAATAAAAAATATAATATGTCAAGAGAAGGATGCTTAAAGGAGTAACATAAATGCAAAAGGAGGGGGGAGATAAAATATTGAATTAACATGGAAGACTTTGACTAGAAAAATAAATTTTGACTGTTAAGAAATGCTAAATGTGCTGGCAGTTTTATTTGCTACAAAAATGGAGAATAAGAAGATTTGGGCTGGAGGGACCAAGGTATAGCAAATGAACTCTAAGTGCTCAATCATCTCCCTTCTAGAGAATATCTTTCTACTTGTAAGAAGCCCTTGTCCTGAGTCATAAACTTTACTCACTCCTTCATCTTGCCCTGACAGTTTTAATAATTGAATTCTACTTCTATTTTAGTATTCTCGAGAAGGTAGTGACAAAAAATCTGTGAGATGGTTTTAACAGTTATCTGAATAGCAGAGTAGTGGGAAGTACTGAAGAGACCCAAGGAAAACATTTTTAATATTTATGAAGTTTTTACTTTGTTTCTATAATATATTATTTTCCTATAATAAAGTCCTACTCAGAGGATGAGATAAGCCAAGGAAATTTGAAAGAGAATCTGCATTAATAAGCATGAATGATGAGGAGTTTACCAAGAAAATTAAAGTACAGAATTTGTTTTCATATTATACAGGGCATCCCCAAAGTTTTAGTTCAGATTTAAGCTTTAATAACATCAGAAGTGTAAATAACACAAATGTACAAAAATATCATTTAAACTTTGTTATTTTAATTTTTTAGTTTTATAAATTTTCAATTTCAATTTTATGAAGCGCCACCCTGTCATCGTGCATTGTTTGTTTGACAGTTACTGAATGATACTTTCCCAGGCTGATAGATTGGTGGAGGAGGTTCTCTTGCTTGACCACCTCAATCACCAGACTTTTTTCTTATGGTATCATGGAAGAACTGTCATGTATGGATCAGAACCTCATTCTTTGGATTATCTTGAAGCTAAGATTACAAAAGCAGTCCTTTCAGTCCCTGAGCAACAGATGATGAAAACTTTTACAGTTAAAAACTGATCAGTGTGATATATAACACAAGACAATTGTTGTCTTTAATTTTTATAAGAATCCTAGTAATATTTTATAATTAAAAATCATCTTTCAAATTTTGCTTTCTGTAAGTTTGGAGCACTTGTACTTCTGAAGCTATTAAAACTTAAAACTGTCCAAGACTTTTGGAACATCCATATTCAGTAAGATTATTTTCCTGAGTCATGAAATGAAACCAACTAACATAAGGTGTTTCTTCTTTAATTTGTATTCAGGACAATATGATAAATTCATAGATATATTAGACTTGAAGTGGATGTTCTAGGACAATTATCTAATTTCTGAACAGATAAGATTTTCATACCTTTGGCTGAAGATTAGGATGCAGCAACACATAGCCATTGGGATCGATTGCAAAATAATAGCCATTTGGACAGAGCTGAAAGAAGAAAATTATGTAAATGCCACATAGTTCAATGACAGATATTTGGAAATCTAAATGATTCCTTTCAAGATTATTTAAAAGGTAGATAAATGTCTATGGCATGTTGGATAACAGTTCTTAAGTATCTTCCCCATTCATCAATGAACAATACCATTTGATTCATGGTAATTTCATGGCTGAAACAAAGAGCCAGAGATTTCTAGAACATGGTATAGATCTTTTTTATGTCATCAACCATTTTGGCAATCTAATGAAGCCTGTAGAAGCCTAAAATTTTCAAATGTAAATAATAAAATACTAAATAATAATAATAATAATAAATACTAATAATACTAATAATAAATACTACTAATAAAAACCAATTATATTGAACTAGGGCTATCAAACTATTTTGTAAAAGGTTCATGGACTCCAGCCTAAGAATACCTGATCTAAATGTTTTAGAGACCAAAAATGCAATGCAAGAAATAGTGTTATTAAATGTCATAATTTTTATCCCTTGTATAAAAGGCTTCTCAAATGAAAAAAAAAAACAACTTGTTTTGATTTATGTTTTTTCCTTGAATAGGACTTTGTGATAAATATCTGCAGTTCAGGAATCTTTTTTCAAGGAACTTCTTTGCAGAAGAGTCAAACTAATTAAAAAAAAGAAAATACTCATTTTGAGGACTGCTTGGTTACTCTGGAAGTGGAGGTATTATATTGTTAGGTGTCCATGGGCATTTTCCCGGTATTGATACAATTTGCTATAGTCCTAATGCTATTTAAATTCAGTTGCTCCTCAGTGAGTTTTCTGTTCCTTTAATGCCCACAGTTGCTGGTCTAAGCATTTCTAGTATCCTCAAGTCTATATTTCAAGTAGCTTACATCAATCTCTGAAGATAACCTTAATGGTTAGTAAGTAAACAGACTATCTGTAATAGTTTCCTCAACCTCTCAAAACTCACAACTTTTCTCTTTCTCCATTCTGTCACAGAAAATGAAATAACTCCTGTGTTCTTCATTCCATACTCTCCTCTATACTGAAAATACTCTCTGGAATATTTTTCCAACCCAATGGCCTTTTCTCATTCCTTATCTTCCTTGACCTTTTGGTAGCATTTCGGGTTACCATTTTCCTACTTCTTCTTGAAACTATTTCCCCTCTTGGCTACATTTCACTGTACTCTCCTGAAACCTTCTACTTTCCTGTTAGCTCTTTCTGGCTCTAATTCTTCTCCCACTCCCTAAATACAAGCATTCCCCTCCCCCAAGTCTCTGTTCTCAGATTGCTTGTCAGTAGTCGTATTTCTCTACACTCTCTCCTTTGTGGATCTTATCTATTTCCACAGATTCAATTATCATATCTATCCAAAGACTCTCACATCTTAATTTCTCTTCTGAGTGTCCAATCTAGATTTCATAAACTTTTAGTTACAGATAGGGCCAGAGAATCATCTAGTCCTGTTTTTTCTTTTTTTTTAAGTATCTAATATCCTCTATAAAAACCTTTAAAAATTGACATTCAGGGTCTGCTTTAAGCCGTTCAAGTGAAAGGAAAATGCAGTCCTCATGAAGCAATTAATTATAGTTTTGGGCAGTTCTAATGGTTAAATATTCTTATAAATCTGCTAGATGAACATTCTTAATGCATAGCAATCATCCTCTCTTTTTCCTTCAGAAAAACCTTCACTAGCTCCCCGCTGCCTGACTGTAGTGCAAACTCTTCACTCTGTCCTTTCAAGTATTCTGCCATCTCCAACTTATGTGATATTCATCTTCCTAACCTTTTAGCTCTAATCAAACAAGATGATTTACCTTGACTGCTGCTCTTTCATACTTCCATAACTTGCTACTAGTTCTTTAATGTAGAATTTCCTGGGTCTTCCATATCTGCTAATTGAAATCTAAACCACCCTTCAAGGTTCAACTCAAATGACTAGTGAATTCATTTTTGATCCTTCAATCCATAGCACTTTCCTCTTTTATTTGAATTTTCATAGCATTTTGTATTTTTCACACACATTTATATTCTGCACAAATAAATAGCTTATGAACTATGTTGCTGTTGAGTCACTTCAGTTGTGAAGTTTTCTTGGCAAAGATACTGGAGTAGTTTGTCATTTCTTTCTCTAGCTCATTTTGCAGATGAAGGACTGGGGCAAACAGGGTTCAGTGACTTGCCCAGGGTCATCCAGCAAATAAGTGTCTGAGGCCAGCTTTGAACTCAGAAAAATGAGTCTTTCTGCCTCCAAGTCCAGCACTCCATTCATGCTCCACCTAATTGTCACTTATCTACTATATTAGATCTTCCTTATTCTCATATCATCCATAGTATTTAGCACAGTGCCCTTTGCACACAATAAGCATGCATGTCAATTCAAGTGAACTAAATGATTAGACATTAGGTTTGAGTGTTGGAATTAACACAAGAACATATATGTATTGTACTGAGTTACATCATGGTAAACCTGGTCAAAAGGAGAAAACTGCAACTTACTGTAAAGCGTGGTGTAAGTCTTTTGATATCTTCTAAGGACACATCAACTCCCATTACACCAAGAATCAGCTGGTTCTAGTGGAAGATTTCAGAAAGTTAATTTATTTGCTTATGTTTTTTTAAAAAAGGATTCTATATTTTCAACTTTGTCTCCTAAATGACTCAATCTTACTAAATTACAAAGAGCCCACATATATAGAAGGCTGGGCATATATGCATAACAAGCCTTTTAAGTATCAGCTTATGACTTTTTTTTGCTTAATTTTATTATGTGGGTATGGTTTACTGTCATGAAAACTTCTTTTCATAACAGTTATATAGCATCTGACATCTGGAAGAACACTCTGTTATCATCACTACATTACATAAGGTTTATTAGTGTATTGACTATGACCAGCTACCACATTCTTTTTACTATCACAGGAAAATGCAATTTTTTTATCTACAGCAAGAGATGATTAATATCTCCCTGACACGATTATAAAACAATGGAATAGAATGCCATAAAATTATGGAACATCTTCTCTGTAGATTAAAAACATTCAGACAGCTATTGCTAGGGACTGGAGCTGTGATCTCATGGGTAAAAGGAACTCTTGGGTGAAGAAACCCCCTCCTCTGTCAATGCAGATCAGCATATTTTCTGCAACTTATGTTCTTTATAGAGAGTTAACAAGAATTCCAGCCCTGGGTCACAAGGCCAATATGCATCAAAAGCAGAACTTGAAAAAATATTATCCTGTCTTTGTATCAAACTCTATCCATTACATCATGCTATCTCCATCCATTAAATAGAATTAAAAAGAATAAAGTAATTGCTATTCTCCTTTGCACCATGTACCAGAACCAAGTGTAAACAAGGGTGACCTAAATCTACTTAAATAAGTGACAAGATGCTATACCTATACCACATCTCCATTTAATTAATCATAGTTTGAAAATGCCGTTGATCAATTTACTGGATAAACTATGGTGACATCAAATAGGAAGTATGTTTTAATCGATTTGAGCAAACCAATTATGTCACGTAGGTTTTGGATAAAATAGTAGACGGGATCCCTATTGGCCTATTATCTCCCACTCTCACTTATCTTCAATCTCATCCTGTCTACTGGCTGCTTCCCTACTGCCCAAGAACATATCCCTATCTTTCCTATTCTCAAAAAACTCGTTAGTCACTATTCCATATCTTTGCTTTCTTTTTTAGCTAATTTCTTTGATGAAACCATCTACAATATGGTTGTATGTCAAGTTCCCTTGACTTCCTCTCATTCTTTTCTTAACTCTTGACAGTCTGTCTGTGGATTTCATCATTCAACTGAAAGTGCTCTCTTCAAAGTTACCAATGATCTCTTAATTTCCAGCTCTAATGGCCTTTTCTCGGTTTTTATCCTTCTTGACCTCCCCACAGCCTTTGACACTGTCAATCATTTTTCCCTGATTCTTCTCCTATATGATCCCTTCTTAGTATACTTTGCTGGATATTCATGTCTATTAACTAAGGATATCCCACAGAGGCTCTAGTCTCTTATCCCTGTATAGTAATTCACTTGGTGATCTCGTTAGCACCCATTGGTTCAACTGTCATTTTTATACTGATTATTCTTAACTCTGTTTATGCAGTGTTACCCTCTCAGGTGACCTTTATTCTCACATTTCCAACTGCGTACTGGGCATCTTGAACTGGGTGTCCTGTTTCAAGATGCCCAGTAGACATCTTAAACTCAGCATGTTCAAAACTGAACATGCTCTCTTTCCTTCAAAACCTTCCCTTTTTCCTACCTTCCCTCTTAATATTAAAAATACTATTATTCTTAATTTTTTTAATTTTTTCCATTATACATAAAGATATTTTTAATATTTTTTTAACATTTTTGAGGTTTCATGTTACTTCCCTCCCCCTCAACTCTACTCTTTCTCCAAGACAGCATACAATTTGATACAGGTTACACATGTGTAGTCATGTAAAACGAAGACAATTTTAAAGGATTTATGTTAGCACCGTCCTTCACAGTCACCCAGGCTCAGACTCTAGGTGTCATTCTTGATCCCTCTCTATTTCTTACCCACCCTCCCCCCCCATATCCAATCTTGTGCCAAAACCTGTTGATTTTACCTTTATAACATTTCTCCTATAAGTCCCATTTTCTCTGCTGAAACAGCCTCCACCCTGATATAGGCCCTCACCTCAGGCTTGGACTACTGCATGGTCTCATTGCCACAAGTTTCTTCACACTCTATTTCATCCTCCAGTTAGCTATCAAAGTGATCTTCTTAAAAGCACAGATCTAACTATGTCATACTCTATTCAATAAACTACAGGGTCTACCATTTCTGAGATCAAATATAAAATCCTCTGGCATTCAAAGCCCTTCATAACCAACCTGCACCACCTTTTTATAATCTTTTTATAATCCTGTATATACTCTGAGATCCATTATCACTGGCCTTCTTGTACATGTCACTCCATTTCCTGACTTGGTGAATTTTCATTGGCTGTCCCCCATGCTTGGAACACTCTCCATCCTCATCTCTGATTCCTTGGTTCCCTGGCTTCCTTTAAATGAGTCCTAGTTAAAATCCCATCTTCTACAAGAAGCTTTTCTTGATCCCTCTTAATGTTAATACCACTGATTATTTGCTTTTGATTATTTGCAATTTAAGATACATCATATGTTTAGATATGTATAATAAATATAAAGATCTACATCTATAAATCTCATTTGTTTATAGTTTGTATATTGTCTCTCTCATTAGATTGTGAACTCCTGAAATCAGAGACTGCCTTTGACCTTTCTTTGTATTTCCAATGATTAGCACATAGTAGGTACTTAACAAATATTTACTGACTAACTTCCAGATATTGATAGCATAGAATTAAAGCCCTCTTGTCAAGCCCTTGACTTGGGGAAAGGGAGAAGAGAAGTTCCAGGCCTTGACTTTTGTCACATTTCCTCCTTTCCTCTCTTGGCTGGAAGAGAACCCTGTGAGCTTCAGAAGAGCAAAGGTTATAGACTTTTTCATTTGCATCATGACAACATCCCTGGGACAGCAAGGGCTGGAAGCAGTATTTGCACGCTGTATAAAGGAAGGCTCAAAGTTCGGAAAGAAGACCAGTAGAAACACTAAATCAAACCTAAGAAGAATAACTTGAGCATTCCAGCAAGAAGAGTTTCTTGAGATGTAAATACTCTTTGCAAAATGGGCTGATATTAAGCCCACTTTATTCTAGACTCTATATGTACTTGTGAGAGTATGCGATGCAGACTTTAAGGCAGAATAGCTTGTACCAACTATTATTGTTATATCACATTAGTAAAAACTCATTTCTACAAACTAAGTATGGCTGACTAGTTGATTTCAACTTAAAATCAACAAGGGAAAGTATATTTGTAGTAGCTCATGAGCTATAGTCTTAGAAAAGCTACCCCCACTATGTCTGGGCTATCCCTAGAATCTTGGAGAAGAAAAGTAGTGCTTACTCTCTGCCAGTATGAGTAGGGGTCAAACACTGCAGTAAGCTGAGCAAAGGTCAAGTTACAAGCAATCCCTACGCCAGGGGTGGGGAACTTGTGGCTGTGAGGCCAAGTGTGGCCCTCTAAGTCCTCAAGCATGCCCCTTTGACTGAATCCAAACTCCACAGAATAAAACCTGAATTTTGGATTCAGTCAAGGAGGGCCACATGTGGCCTGGAGGTTGCAGATTTCCCACTGCTGTCCTAAGGTATTCCATAAGTAAAGTACCCAAGTAGTACCCAGGAATTCTTCCAGGAGGAGGAAAGTGTGTGTGTGTGTGTGTGTGTGTGTGTGTGTGTGTGTGTGTGTGTGTGTGTGTGTGTGAAATATAGTAGTGAGCCCCATGACTACTGTATTAACATGGATTTCACTTGGATCAAATATATATCAAAGGCAAAAAATGCTTATACTATGAAGAGAAAATTTATACCTTTTTGATATCAGGAGCATTGGCCAATTTACCCATTATTTATCTTATTCATCTTAATATCTCCCCCAGTACCAAGAAAGCATGCTACTCTAAAAGGTGATTAATAAATTGATTAAACATGAATTCATTATCTTAAAAAAAAACCCTCATAACTGTCTTAAAAGCTACAATAAATTCACTTTACAATTAACCCAATGTAGTTGGAACATATTTTGTTCTACAAAAATCATTACTCAAAAATAACTGAATAATTATTGCATCAGCAGAAGCTTGACAGTTTCTAAAATTATTTTAGACATGCTGCATTTCAATGTAATTAGAACATTAATGAAGACTAGGGAATAGATTACATTTCTATGAAGTTTACCTGCTTCTCACTAAGTGGATAAAAAGAGGGGATAAGACTTCTGATTTCCAAAACCTAGTGAACTCTCTAAAGAGAAAACTCCCACTATCAATGTAGATCAGCACCTACTAGGTAACCAAAGGTCTTAGAGAATTACTTGAGGCCCTAAGATGTTAAATGGCTTGCAGGAGATCACACAGCCAGCTTGGATTATTCCAAGGCCAGATCTCTAACATTCTATGCAGCTACAAAAATCATTGTTGAAAGCCTAACTCTGACATAATTTACTAATTAAACTAACCTTTTAAAATTACAAATGAAGAATGATTTTTAAAAAAATACATTTACTTTATCTGGCATTACTCCATGCAGCTATACATTTGCTATGATCTCTGGTCATCGATGCTTCCTGGATTCCTTTTACAAACTCACATACATGATTATCAACCTATTTCTCATACCAGAATCTGAAATTTGGCCCTTATTGTTTGCAATTAGGTATAGCAATGTAAGACAGTGACTTAGAAAATATGTAGATAACATCAATTTCCCATTTCATAGACAACCAACTTTTAGCATTTGTTTCTATCTTCAGAAAATGGTCATAATGTGGGTATTTCCTTACACAGATATTTTAACCGCAGTGAGCTTCAACGTCACACTTTATAAGTTATTATCAGTAATAATAATCTTAATTAACTTTTAACCTTTATGTTTCCTTTATTTTCCTCTTGGCCTGTTAGGTTGAAGACAGGAAGTGTTCCAGTAATGACAAGGCCCAGTTCCTTCAAAAAAAAAAGATAAACAAATAAAAGGGAAAATGATGTTAAATTGTGGCATGGTGAGTGATTAAGGGCAGGAATCATACACAAAAGAAGTATACTCAATACTCAGTTCAATAAAAAATGCATTAGCCTTTGATTTTTCAGACAGGATACTTTATTCTTGGTTTATAAAAAGTGAAGCAGAAAATCAAAACTACTTATCAAATTTTGGAAGAGCCATTGCAAGCTTAGGTTCTGACAACATCCCATTGCACGTTTTGAGATATTTTATGGGAAAGAATCAGGAAATTTTAGACAGTTGTTGAAACATGCGATATTAACTAATACTACGAAAGTTTCACAAATATCTTTTACCAAGCCACAGAAATGAACACCAACCTATAAATGTTTCAGCAGCCCAGCTCATACTTTCACTGACCTAGCAACAATGTATCTCATAGCACGGACCACCCACAATCAACAACACTACAGTTTCCGTTTTTCATTCTATTAAAATCGTGACTTGTCTTCACCTAATTTCTTTTAATCCCATTCTACTCCCTTTCATGCTTTGGATTTATGACTTCACACTAATTTTAGAATATTACAGTACTAATTCCTAGGGAATCATGCTTCTGATCCTTTAGTTTTCTCATGTTATATTTAGTACTGTGTACCTTTCAAGAGAAGTTCTGTCTAAAGATGCTCTCAGGAGTAAAATTGTGCATTTGATGGTAAAGTAGAAAAGGGATCATAAAACAATAAACTTCTTTTCTTTAAGTACCAAACAGCAACAGATTTCTAGAAATTTCAGGAAACAGTAATGCATCCTGAATCAGTTTATAAAAGGCAATTAATCTGAGATGTAAAATGATTAGAAATCAGTTTTCTGTTACAAAAACATCGATGTCTTTGCCACTTGAAAATGAATATACTAAAATGAACGATAATTAAATTATATTGCTCATCTCTTACTCAAGCTATATTTAGCAACTTGAAATCTGAAAGTGATATTTTCAAAAGTAACACTATTAAAAGTAATTTATTCTGAGAATTTAAACTTACCAGGGTGGGTAATATTTATCATAGGATCACAGGGAGTAAAGCAGATTTAGAACTTGAAAGATGCTTTTTGATCATTTAGTCCAAGCCTGCCTTCTTTTATTTTCGATTGGAAATTGAGACTGAAAACAGTTAAGGGCTGTGCTCATGGTCACACAGGTAGGTAAGTAAAGCTGAGCCAGGATTCAAACTCGATTACTCAGGCCAAATGTAGAGATTGTGGTTGGGGAATAAAATCAGGAATATGTAATGATACATAATCTCAAGGTTTCTTTGAAAGGACCACAACCTATCTGATCCCATAACATCAATTTTCTTAAGTTTACTACGGTTTAAATCCATACATGTGACTGGACCTAAAATCATTCCAAGCTGGTAGGAATAAAAGCTGGGGAAAGAAGAATTTTAGGGAGGGCTATAACATGGAGAAACAATTTCTCTACTCTATCCCAAGTTCCTTCTCCCTTCCTCTTCCCTGTGGCCCTCTGTTCTCTCCCTATGATGCTGCCTTTCATAAATCAAAAATATAGATCAGTGATTGAATATGCAAATGTATTTCTCTTTACATAATGATCCAAGTAAAGACCCTCCTTTCCATGAGCTCCCCCAGCAGGAATTAGAATTTATATGCAATTTTCAGGATAACTGTGCAAAGTAAGGTATGTATATAATAATTAAAAAAAAAAATCTTTGGCCTTTCTTAAAATTTTCTTCTGAATTTTTCACTATATTACTGAAATACTTTCAAAACACTATTCACTGTACATCTAAATGGGTTCAGCCTTCCAGTCTATCCTATGACCTGGATATAAATATTCCTAATGTATAGATCTGATAATATTACTCCCTTTGTCCCAAACACTTTAGTGGCTCTGCGTTGCATGAGTTAATAAAATCCAGCTCCTTATTAAATTACATTAATGAGTCTGTAATCTCACCGATGCTCATGCTTCCTCTGATAACACAGATCACAATCCATCCATACTTGCTCTTTCTATGTTAACTTCTGTCCATGTTCTCTGTAAATGTACCATAGGGGCATATTACCTTAAAGTCCTTTCTGATCTGCCCCAATCTAACTTTCTGACATTATCTTCCATCTTTACCTTATCTATATTGGAGAATCTATCAGAGATGGGGAACCTATGTCCTCAAGGTGTCCTTGAGGTTACAGGCTCCCCACCCCTGGAGTCAGATTGAACTGTCTGTAACCCTTTTACATCTCTGCCTTTGGTAATTCTGTTTCCTTTGCTTACAATATCTCTCTTCATCCTCTCCCCGAAATCATACAACTTGTGGAGGCAAAGACTATCCATCCCATCCCTGAAAGTCCAGGGCACATGCCATATTCTTTGTGACACATGATTTACTTTCACACTACTTACTACTGCACTGCCCACCTCCAAGCTGGCACTGATCACTTCCTGTATTATTTTTAATGAATACCTTTCTTATGCCACTTATCCAATTTAACTTGGGTATTGTGATTACTGTTGTATTCATTCAGCCCACAAAAATATATTGAGCATCCATTGTATACTTTATTTGACTATAAACTTAACAAGGTCAAGAACTGTCTCTCATTCATTTATGTATCCCTCCTAGCAATTAGCACTACTCAACACAGATTAGTCACTTGAGAAATGTTTGTTAAATGAA
The DNA here is from genome assembly GCF_028372415.1 of Notamacropus eugenii. Lineage (NCBI taxonomy): Eukaryota > Metazoa > Chordata > Mammalia > Diprotodontia > Macropodidae > Notamacropus > Notamacropus eugenii. The sequence goes on from NC_092874.1 coordinate 159,466,425, forward strand.
GTGTAGAAGTCGGTGACATCTCTATAATTGTGTCCCAGGATTTTATAAGACAATTTAATGGATATTCTTCAGGGTCTGCTGACTAAAACAATGCAAGCAACTGAGGCAGGCAGTGTTTTTCTGTCTTCATTAAAAGCAACCTCCCTCCCCTCCACCCCCCAGGTTGAAAGGACATACTTAGAGACCACATGAACTTTCTCGTAACGTCACTTATGCTATCAGTTAGAACTTCAACAGAAAACCAGACATTCTGGTCAGTGAACTTTTGGCCATAGGAAATACAGCAGGGCACAGTAATTGCTTTTCTCAGTCACACAGTGTCCCATGGTGGTCTTAAAGACATCGAAGCACTATGACCACAGCGCAACTTTTGTTGACCATGTGAACTTGTGTAACTATGGGGGTTTGGGATGAACATTCAGCAGTATTTTTAGCATGGATTGAGGTAAGCAAACCTTCCTTTATCTATATCAGAAGGCATGACTGCTGCTAATAGCGGTTATTCCGCCCCCCCCCAACTTCCTGTATCTGTTTATTTTACAAGAACCAACTGATAAGTAGCCAGAAGAGCAGGGATCTTGCTCTTCATGCTTTGTATCATATTAAGCAAAATGAGGCCAACGAAGTAGGGGAAAGGTTATTGAATCAGCATTTTATTTCCAGTACACGGATGTTAATTTTGTCCATGTCCCTACGCACTAAGGGAGAGTTACCAGTAAGGATAACACTATCACAACTTTGGCATTTTGTAAAGAAAAATTAACATCTGACCCAGGGAAATGAATTACATAATTTAAGTAAAGCAATTTCATCATTTTTTTCAATTTAAATGATTATCCCTGGCATAAGCCTTAATGTAAGTTAGCACAGGTGTCTTTATCATGCTCCATGTTAATATACAAATTGATACTTAGTAATAATTGGCCCTGTGAGTAATAGGAACTTCCAGGAATTACTAAAGCTCTTTCCCTGACTGTGAGGTAATCTAATTTCATAAATGGACTTAAATAAACAAATCAAGGTTGCATCATCACAATATAATTGCCTGCAAAACAACAACAAAAGCCAAAAAACCTACTGAAGGTCCACCTAAATTTAAAAGTATAAATAAGGATTAAGTAAAAGAGAACGGTATAATAGATAGCTGGCCCTAGTTTCAGGAAGACCTGGGTTTAAGTCTTGCCTCTGAAATGCATTAACTGATTATTACTGTGACTGTGGTTAAAATGCTTAACTCTGCAATTTTCTTGTTTATTTATTCATATTAATTTATGTTTTCAGTATTCATAATTTTCCATACAACTGTTCAAGACTGTAAGTTAGAGATGGATTCCCATCCTATATCAGCAGAAGTATGTGCCGCACTGGAAATATGTACCTCCCACTGATAAAATCCCAGATATACATATGTACATATTTGAACATCTATTTTTGTTTGTTGTTTTTATGTAATCATACGTCTTGCTTCCTTAATTTGGAGAGGATGGAGATTGGAGAAGAGCAGTGAGAGGCAGATGACTGAACTGAGATACCAGAAGATTTGCCTGGCTGAGATGGTGGAATATAATTTTGGAGATGAAGGTAAGATGCATATTAAGTCATGTACCTGGGTTAAAACAAACAAACAACCTAAGTATGAGATAAGGCAGATGTGACGGTATACCTTACAAGAAAAAAAAAAAGCTCCTAACTAAAACCCTAGGGATTCTCAGAGACTGTGACCTCCATATGCGCCCACAGCATGAGGAGGCAGAGTACAAGTAAATGAGAAATTTGACTACATTAATGCAATTTTAGCACCCTGCAACAAAAGGAGTGATGACATGGTTCTTTCCTTTACTAGTCTCCTTTTTAATTATAGGCATTCTCCAAGACAGAGTTCATACAGAGACTATATCTAGAGCTCTGTGTTCAGTTCTGAGAATTACACTTATTCTGGACATCCATGAGTACATGCTATCTCAGTGATGCAGGGAATGAATTTAAACATAATTAAACATGTGTGGACCATGAAATCTTAATTAAAATAGCATGACAGGAATTGGAGTTATGGTTTTCCTGATATAGAGAATTCCCTGGTATGAAAACTCTCGCAAGTAATGCTGCAACTTATATTCTGAAAGACTTGCCTAGAGCATGGAGAGGTTAAATGACTTGCCCAGGGTCACATAGCCAGTATGTGGAGTTGCAACCAGGTCTTCCTGAGGCCAGCTCTCTTTTTGTTATGATAAAATATTAAAACACTTCATAATTACTAACCACCCCCCCACACACACATTTTGCTACATTTTCCATCACTATATTTATCATGGTATCAAAGCTGGAACTGAAGAAATGAAGGATAGTTGAATCTGGGCAAGAGAATACCTACAGGGGCCAAAATAGTTATAATTATGTTCTGCCCTAAACTTAGTAAATACTTGTAGTCATTTTATATTGCCCTGTGTTTTATTATAAACTAAAAATTCAGAGGTTGCATCTTGTTTACCTTTGTATCTAAAGCTCAGTACTTTGAACATATTGGTGCTTAATAGTTGTTAAATAAGATTAATTCATGTTAATATTTGCCACTAAATGTGAACACAAAAATTCATAGTCATTCATGCAAAATTATTTTCTCCCATAGTTCTAATCAACTTGAGAATTGTGATATATATTTTTTTAAATAAAGAGAAAAAAACTCTGCACACTGAGAATTAACAAAAGCAAAGACATAACAGTAGGTTCTAAAAGTCATATTTATGGGGAATGCACAGACAGGGGAATGCCAAGTAAGAAAAAGTAGGTAGAAATCATTAGTATACCATAATTATGATATTCATCTCTGCATAAGAAACAGAAAACCTTACCAGTGCATCCAAGTATACATTGGTCCACTGGACTTGCTTGGCTTTTTCTCCTGCCAAAACCATTGGTCTTCCCAGAACATCCAAATATTCCTATTCAAATAATAGAAATGTCAATCACTTGACAAGTGTTAACAAAAAATAACCTATAAGTATATTAAAATATGCAAAAATCCATATAAAAACATGTTTGATGAAATAATAGGAAATGAATATGATATTTCTATCATGCTTTAAGTTAGCAGTATATAGCTGGTTCTATTTATGTGACATATTCCGTCCTATTTCTTATCCTGGAATAATCAGAATATTGTCTTCAGGAATAAAAAGAAGATAATTTTTTATTTTTCTTGTAGTTTGTCTTATATAAGGAACTACTGAAAACCATGATTTGCAGGGTAGAGTGCTGACCTTAAAAATAAATAAATAAAGCCAGCCCAAGTCTGTCTTCCTATCAGAGATTGGCTGAAATTCAAAACTGCATTTAAACATATCAACAAATAAATGAAATACTGAGCCAAATCTTCACAGCAGATTCAAATGCAGCTGCTGTTTTATTTCAGACTGAATGTATGCAGTGTTTACATTTTTAACAAATTCAATGTTATTCTAAAAATGTAGACTTTTATTCTGTAATAATGTAGATTATGATTTTTTAAGTAACAATAATATGAGCAGTCAAATTTCTTGCAAAAATAATATATGATTACTTAAATTACCCCATGGTCTTCTATCTTCTTATGATATGTTATAAGTAGACAACTGATCTAGGATTTTGCTGTTGAAATGTGAGCTTTAAGTTTGTCTGCTTTTTCTTACCTCAGTTTCTCTTAAAGTAAACTTTCACTTAATCTGCCTTTGGAGATCTTCCTACTGAAAATCTGTGGGTACCCATCCTGACTTGAAATATCTTTTGACCATCTCACCACCAAATTGATTGGGAATGTATTTTTGTTATATTTATGGTGAGAGCTAAATCTGTCCTATCTCAAAAGTCAGAATTAAACAAATTTGGAGCTAGAATGGACCTGAGAGTTCATGTAGTCCAGGAATTCCTGATTTTTCTTTATTTCAGAGATACCTTTGGCGAATTGGTGAAGCCTAACAGACTCCTTCTTGGAACAGTGTTTTTAAAGATATAAAAGAAAATACAAAGGATTACAAAAGAAATTATTAAATTATATAAAGAAACAAGTTCACAGACCCCAGACTGAAAACCCCTAATCTGTTCTAAACACTTAATCTGATAGAGAGTACAAATGAATCCCAGAGATAGATAATTTGATTTCAGAAATACATCAAAGCAAACATTCTCTTGATTTTCTTTCCCTTTCTTTCCAACTTGCTTAGATACAGAGAACATTGCTCTCTGGTTTTTGTTTTTTTTTTTTGTTTTTGCAATTTCTATACTTAGTATAGTGTACTGTGATGAATAACACCCACAGTTGAAACCTATTTAATGACACAGTAGTAAAAGCAACAGCTAGCATTTACATAGAAATTTAAGGCTTACCAAGTGCTTTACATTTCTATTATCCCAATTGATTCTTACAACAACCTTGTGATGTAGGTGCTATTGCACACACACACACACACACACACACACACACACACATATGCACACCCTTTTTTATATGAGGAAACTGAGTAACTAGAAGGGACTTAATACAGAACCTTTCCAGTCCAACACTATCACCTTCTAGATGAGGAAACTGGAATATTAGAAAATTCAGTGATTTGTTCATATTCACAAAAGTAATAAATGTCAGAGGAAGGATTTGAACCAAGCTTCTCTGGCTCCAAAACTTCATCTTCTTTACACATAGAACCCATTCCTCTTTAGAACAAAAGACTGTGACTGAACTTGAAGCCAGCAGCTGGAACATGAAAGACACTCCGCTACCACATGTTCTGTGGCCATGAGACATAGCAGTGACAGAGCAATAGAGTACCACCTGGCATGGACAGCAGAGACGAAGCACAATAGGAGCCATAAAATCTGTGTTCCCAAAGAACTCGAGGCAAAATGCCATCCAGAGCCAGAGAAAGAACATGGAATCGGAAAGCAGAATGAAGCAGATTATTTTCTCTTGTGTTATATTTTGTTTTGTTTTGTTTTGTTTTTTTCTAACGGTTTCTCCCATTCGTTTTAATTCTTCTATGTAACATGACTGATGTGAAAATGTGTTTAATAAGAATAGAGGTGGAGAACCCATATAAGATTGCACGCCATCTCGGGGACGGAGGAGAAAATTTAAAACTTATGGAAGTGACTTTTGAAAATGTAAAACAAATAAAATAATTAAATTTTTAAAAATTTGCAAAAGAAAAGCCTCTGTGTTGAACTGATTGGGTCCCTTGGCTGCCTAGAAAAATAAACAGATTAACATGGGGTTTGTGAGTTATGATTGTGAGTAGATGTAGACTCAGAGAGTACCATGAGCTTCAAAGTGCTTTATAGGAGCCCCCAGATCCTACAGAGTGCACAAAAGACATCTGGGAAATTCCTGCTAGTCACAGTCAACTGTAGAACCACTGAGTAATGTCTCTCATATGTTAGTAGGTAAATCCAAAGAATAACTACTTGAGATATCCTATGCTGACTAGAGTAGGTTAGAGTTGCTGTATGGTATGGTGCAAAGGGAAAATAATAGTATTATCACCTGGAAAAAAATGATTCAGTTCTCTCCAAAATTCCAATGGTCTTTCTTGTTATGGAGTGAGTTTTGTCCTGTTGGAAGTTTTCAAAAGAGGCTACATGATTAATTGTCGAGTGTCATCTCTGTCATAGTGAGGATTCCTTTTGGGTGTGGGTTGGAACAGATGGCAGATGAGGTCTCTTCTGTGTGTAAAATTCTGTGACTGACACTGAAACATGGTATAGTGTCTTGGAGTCAGGAAGAGCTAGATTCAGTTGTATCTTATAAACTTAGTGCCTTTTTGAATGTGACCAAGTTGCTAAACTTTTCTTTGCCTCACTTTCCTAATTTATAAGATGAATGGGGTGAACTCAATTGCCTTTAAAGTATTTTAAGGATCTATCACCTTATGACCTTAGCTCTATGTATATATAATTTGGCCATTAATTTTTTTTTTGTTCTATCACATGTAAGTGTATGTGTATACATACCTCTGCAGTGATACATATACACACATATATCATACAAGTATACATATACATAGTTTCATATTCAAAGTGATAAACTAAATTTTTGCAAAAAAAAACTAGATTAAAAATATGTAGTAGAAATTTCAGTAGAATTTCACTGGATTTCTTGTCTATGGTAGTAATCTATTGTAAAGATAAAGAAATTTACATCATGTTTTATTTGAGATGTGATATATGTAGCAAATATTGAAAGAGAAAAAAATAATTATCACATAAATGAAAAAATGCTCATAACTTTAGGTGTTTTTTTATATGAGGGTAAACTTTGCTACTTCATTTTATCATTTATTTTCTTTCTCTGATGCTTTTTAAATTTTTATATAAAAATAACATCTTGTTCTTTGGCAAATCAGTTTGAGATTGCAGTCCTACCTGAGTATTGATCCTTATAGCTCCGATGGATGGAATTTCATAATAATAACCTGAGATAAACAAAAGATACAGTTTAAACAAAAGGAAATATATTTCTTTTTTTTATAGGCTCATTTCTGGTTTGTGAAGTACAAAGCAGAACACCAAAATTCTCTAATTTTTGAAAAACAGTGAATTATTACCAAAATAGAATGATGGTAAAAGGCAAGTAATGGACACTGTATCAGACTTCTTAATCTGTTTGAAAGAGATATAAAATCAACTTTCATACACGTGTTCAGAGCAGTAAGGAAACTATAGTACAATCCAAATGAATGCCTCCAGAGGACAAACAAAATCATGTGATTGGCATTTATTTGAAATTGATTAGTGTCTAGTGTAATTATTTGCTTAAAGTCAGTCTGAATAGTAAATGCAGCATATTTATGATACTAAATAAGTATTAAACCAAAAAATTAAAACTAATCAATTCATATCATACTTTTCTGGAAGACGTGTTCAAATTCTACATCTGATCCATATTAACCATATGATATTAGGCAAATCAGAACCTATGAGAGTTCCCAACCATTCTGTGAGATTATACATTGTACAAAGAGTTCCATCTTACATTGGTAAAAAAGGTCAGCCTGGAATTTCCAAGACCATTTAAATCACAGTTTCAGTACCTACTGATATCTGAACTACAGAGTAATATTGTATTTTTACATACTTCTTTCATTTGAATAGATAAAGTAATAATTTTCAAGAAAAAATATAGCCTTAATGGTGTCAGGGGAAAAATGTAAAGTAGCGATATTACATTTCTTTTATTAGGACTCATCAACTTTTAATTCACTTTGTTTATACTACTACTGCTGGATTTTTTTTTTTACCAATTTGACATTCTCTCAAATTTCAGTTCAGTTCAATTCATATTTCTTAAGAATTCTCTGAATGCATGGTAGTTTTGTATTCTTAATTTAGACCAGGTCTGAACTAAGAAAATGCTGTAAAAAAAAAAAAAAAAAGAAAAAGAAAAGAAGATCATACTGATATTTCAAGTAGAAGAGAAGGACTTTGGATTGAAGTATCCTAATGTTTGCTTCAACTGCTATTGTAGATCTGGTTTTACTTTTGATTTTGCTGTTAAGGTAGATATAAGTTTTGAATTCTTTCCAAAATTAGTGTATATAGAACCCTGCAAACCTCCTACTCTACCACTGTAGAAGGTAGTCTCTTATGAAATCCATTATGAGGCAGTGTGGTACAAATGGAGAAAGAACATTGGCTCTAGCTGAGAAAAGAGTTCTTAACCTGAGGGTGCTGTAGACTGACAAGCACCCTGCAAATGGGTTTTGGTGGTGGTGTTGGGTAGTCACTGAATTTAGTTGGAAAAATATGACATTTTAATTTATGCTAATGTCTAACTGAAATTTAGCATTTACTTCAATTATTTAAAACCTTAATATTAGAATTAAATAGAATTAAACTAACTAAAATAATAGAAGTCCATAGGTTTCACCAGGCTACCAAAACAGCCCAAATACAGTTAAAAACTTCTGCGTACAGGGGATAAATATAAATCCTACCCATGATATTCAATACTTGTGTAAAATTGGAGAAGTCAAAAAATCTCTCTGGACCTCAAATTCATTATCTGTAAAATGAAGGTGTTGGGTTAGATACCCTCTGAGTATCCCATCTAGATGAACAGTTCTATTATATGTTTGTATATTCAAAGAAATACATCATTTACCTTTGTTTTCACAGGCCATCCACTGTATTGGTCCACGGTCATAATTATGCTGACCAACTGAAAATGTGAACACACGTACCTGAATGAATTAAAGAAAATGCAAAACAAAGTTAGAGAGAATATTAAGACAAATTAATAAGAAATTAAACCATGGCCAAAAATATTTGAAAAATAAAAAGAGGAGCTCTGAAAGGCAGTAATAGGAAAAAAAAAAAACATTTGTGTGTTGTTTTCTTCTGAACATGAGTATGAACCAATGAGATTCCAATAACACTGTTAGAAAAATACATTGGTCTAAATCCCAATCCCTTCAGCTTCTGGTCTATGAAATAAGATCTAACATGAAATTTTTACATCCCACCCAATTCACCAGCAACTTGAAGACTCTCTAAAGTAAACAAATGTGGAACAAAATGCTATTTGTTGTCACAGAATGCATTAATGGATGTGCATAAACTTATGACCTTTTATTTTCTCCAGGATGAAGTACAACAAAATTCTCTGTATACTTTCAAGTCCTTTATAACACGTCTCCTTTGAATCCTTTCTATTCTTCTCAATCATAACTCTTTTCAACTTACTCTGCAGTCCAGTGACACTGACCTCCTGAGTGTTCCTAACACAAGACAGCTCATCTCGTGACCTTGTGCACTTTCACTGACCATCTCCCACGCATGAAATCCTCTCCCTCATCTCCACCTTCTAGGTTTCCTGGTTTCCTTCAAGTTTCAGCTAAGTTCCCATTTTCTGTAAGAAGCCTTTCCCAGTCCTCCTTAATCTTAATACTTTTCCTTTGTGACTATCGTCCATTTATTCTGCATATGTTTTGTTAGCACATATTTACATGTATGTTGTCTCCCCATTAGACTATAAGATCCTTAGAATTAGGGAATCCCCTTTCCCATTCTTTGTATTCCCAGTGCTTGGCTCACGGTAGGCACTTAATAAATGCCTGTTGACTTGACTTACTAGTAATTTTGACAAATACTCCACAGACACCTCCACTAAGGTCTTACTTTGGTGTTTCATTGTGTTCTGAAGTATATTCTGGGCCCCTGAAAACTATGTTAACTAAGCATATGCTTTTTCCAGATTGGAAAGACTTCTGGCATAGCCCTATGGTCATGTCCATCATCTGTAGAGTATCCTAGCCATTTTTTTTGACCCCAACAGTTGTCATTTTGGTCATCCTCGAGCATAAAGGACAGCAACCAACCAGACTAGCCAAACTAGGAGAGACTCTTTTCGAGAACTTAGGTTACTACTAGTTGATTTTTTTGAGGAGGATGGCAATTGACAAATAACATCTACTAAGATACAAAGTGATTGTGGGGACAAAGGCAAATGGAGAATTGTTTGGTAACCCCAAGGAACTCATAGATCCTTGAAGTATTGTAGAATGACTTAGACACTTTATGACTGTAGATATTCTTGTTTCTTCTTCCAGGTTCCATTTATATAAAGATGCAAATATATTAGTGTGACCCATCAGAATGTTACATTTAGTGATATGTAAGAAATAAATAATGAGTCAGTTATTGAGTCAGATTTTAACACAAATAAAGGAGGCCCCAAGCATTTTTATGGAGCATATTAACATGAATTATAATTTAAAAATACACATTGAAACACATGTGCACTTTACTTCACATGTCAGTTAATAACCTAATACTGTCAGACACTTTCAGTATTTCAATAAAGATAACTTTGAAATTATAACTTTATGACTTAATATATTAAAAATTACATAATTAAAGTATTTATCTTTTAAACATACTACAAATAAAATCTTATTTTAAAGTACTATACATGAATATGTACTAATATCTTTTAAAATACTGTTCATGAAAGTACTATTTTTTTTTAAAGTACAATATTAGAAGGAATGGAATTGAAGAATACTTCAAGAGACCAAATTTTTTTTAGCCCACAAAGCAAAGAAAATTAAGGTGGGATGAACATTTTTATTTCAAAGTAAAACTGTAATAAATCTTTGTGCATTATTTGAAACACCTGGTCTTTATTATGCTAAAGCATAATTTTAATATCCTAATTTGAATATGTATGTATTATAAACTATAGTATTAATACTATGTTGTGTTATAATACCAATATATAATATAGTATAATAAAATGTGCAATACTTTGTATATACAATATTTAAAATACAAATGATCTATTTTAACATATACATAAATATATTCAGATCACAAAACCAAATGATTTGTAAAACAGTGAAATTACTATTGTAAAAGGGAAGGAAAGGGAAAGGAATAAATAGTTACTGACTTTGTGCTGAGTCCTTTCCAAATATAATCTCATTTGATCCTCACAACAAACCTGTGAAGAATGATGTGTGACCTGATTTTTTTTTTAAATTCAGTAAAGTAAATGAATTAGAATATTCCACTTTTCCTACTAAAGGAAATAACTTCAGAGGAATAATACTTTCCATATCTCCTAACTCTAGATTATGACATTAAGGGCAAATGATATATATTCTAAGAATTTTGTTGGAAACACATTGAGTGCTTATTTTGATATTTTTTCTAGTTACACACATTTTCTCTTTAGCCGTGGTTCCCAGATTATAAAGTGTAGAAATTTTCACATCTGATTTTTATTCATTTGGTGGATAGCTGTTATGTAGATCCAGGAGGTATGCTTGCAAATATTTAACACCCAGCTCTCCAGAAAAAAAAAAATGACACAGGATATACTTTGAAGTTTAGTCTGCATTATTAACATTTCTTCATCAGTTTAAGTCTAGACAATCAGCAATAATCAAGGCCTTAGCATTTGCCAATTTCCAAGGTGTAAATGCTCATACCAAAACTTTAACACTGGTTTCTGAGAACCAGTAGAAGTGAGCACCAGAATACCCCTTTATAGATGACATTATAAATCAATAAATGTTCACTTTGGAAACTGTGGCTATGGGTACTTGGGGAACAATTTCTTTTGGAGCCACAGGGACTGAGTTCAGTGGCTGGCTCCCCATCTTTCTTCCTACCCTTAGACCCCATTCCTTATACTTGGGGACTTCAATTTACATGTTGATTTCCCCTCAGATATTCCTGTTTCCCAGTATCTCCCCAGTTCTCATGAGCTACACTTTTACTCTGTCTCAGTCACATCAAAGAATGATCAAAGTCTTGGTAACTCACAAGTGTTGCAATTCCACAATCCATTATTCTGAATTCTTCTGACATTTACCTCCTATCCTTCCATCTCTCGCCATGCCTTAGCCTTCTTAAATCTCTCATTCTCTATCATTACAGAAACCTCTACTCATTCCAGTCCTCCTTAATTTCCCAGACCGTCACCCCTTATCTAGTCTGCTTCCCTCCTTTTCAAATCTTGGCCTTGTAATTAATCTGTGAACTATATTTTCCAATACCTTTGAGTTGCCCTCAACTTTTCTCTTTTTCTGATTGATGTGTTTCTATCAAAGGTACCATATCCTCCTAGTCATCCAAGTTTACAGGTTAGGAATCACCTTCAAGTCTTTATTCTCATTAACTAAACCCATAACGAATTATTCACTAATGCTTGCTGATTTTACATAAACCGCATCTGTAACTCTTCCATTAACTACCATACTTCAGGTCCTCACTACCTTTTGCCTGGACTCATATTACAAAACTCTAATTGGTTTTCAGGTAACCAGCCAATCTCTTAGCCCATCTTCATATACAACTTCAACATATCTATCAAATTAATGTTCCTAAATCTAAGTCCTAATCGTGTTATTCTCCTGCTCAAAAACCTCCACTGGTTCCCATTGCCTCTAGTATAAAATACAGACTCTTGGACATTTAAATCCCTAACAGTTTGGCTAGAGTCTATCTTTTCAGACTGTTGATATGTTGTTCCAATTTACATACCATATAATCTAGTAAAACTGGCCATCATGCTCCTTCCTGTTCCCGTGCACAGGCTGTCACGCATGCCTGGAATGTTCTCTTTAAATTTTTGTCTGCCTTTTAAGTCTCACCTCAAATGTTAACTTGTATAAACATTTTGCTAGGCTTTGAGGGTTTTTTTTAGTGCTTTACCTTTGGAGCTCTTCTGCATCACCTTGTCTTTATGTCTTGTGTATATCTTGTATTTAGTTATCTCTGAATGTGTATTCCTTGTAGTAGAATGGAAGCGCACTGATAATAGGGTCTAATTCATTTTTAGCTTTGAAATTCCAGTGTCCAGCACTGATTAGTACTAAAGTGAACTGAACTGACTCCATTCAGAACAAAAGGACAGGTTAAAAAAAATTCATTCATTAATATGTATCCTGCTGCCAGGAGTGTGCTGCAGCTCACCAGAGCTAATTGGTAGATTGTCATTGTAGGCATTTATAGATCACACATCAACAGACACTAGAAATTAAGGCTTGACTTACTCTTTTGCTGATTTCTAGACTTAAGAAAATGATAGAAAAAATATTAATGATGCATTTTAAACTGCAAAGTGTGTTATGTATCTTTTTCTTCCCCCTGAGAGAACCAGTGGTTAAACATTTACCAAAATACTCTTGCCCACTGGGATTGAATTTCCAGATGTGGCCTGGCCAACTGAGTAAGAAGCCACTTCGCAGAGAACATTTAAGATCAGAGTATAAATTACCAACAGAATAATTCTGTTAATTTCTCAGTCTGACAAAGAAACAACTCCTTATGCCTTTTTTTTTTCTCTTAAATCTCACTGTCTCCCCAGATTCTGGTTAGCAGACTCTCTCGTCCTTGAAACAGCATTGGTTTTCCTTTCTATCATTCAAGGATTAATCTTCCTTCACTGGTGAGGGCACTTTTCTAGGATAGGGTTACTTCTTATGTAATGTAGATTAAAGCAATAAAGGCAACTTACTTTAAACAATTTTGCCACTCGATTGAAAATTCAATTTAAATTTAATATCTCTAACAAAATTCCCAAGAATATGAGGCAAATAAGAAGTGTCATATGCTTTAGGAATTACTTGCCACTTTTTTTCACAAGTAAAGATTTTGCTCATATTTACACTTTTTGTTGCCTTAATTTTAGATGCTCTGTATTTTTTCTTGCTATTATAAACATTTAAGAGATATAATTTTATTAGTTAATGAATTTCCTTATATGTTCTTTATTAGATTGTTCTCCATATATGCTCAGAGTAAAATGGTGACAGTATGCACATCATTATTCCTAAAAATCAATTTGAATAAAAGAAAGTTTGACTTATGAGAATACCTAACTTCATTGGCCTTGTAATAAAGAAAACATACTACTCCAAATGAAGCATTTTAAGTATATTATGCTTGTAAGTACATTTCTTTCTCAGAAAAAATGGAATGAGAATTCTAAACCTTTTACAACAAAGATATGAAAAGCAAAGACAAAGGAAGCTGAGTGGGACCATTCTATCCGGATCTATGAAAAACATGCCTTTTCAACAGTAAAGAAACATTATCTAAAGCCAATCCTACTTGAATGTTTGAATGATGTTATCAGTCAAATAATCTGCATAGTCAAGGCCATCCAAAAATAAAACATAACAAACAAACAAACAAGCAAAAAAAAAAAAACCCACAAAACATCCAGATCGGTCTATCTGCATATGTTTTACCTCCCACGAATTGTGTCTTTTCCATGTGTTTGTCTACATGAAGCTAGCAGAGGATATTACAGATAAGGAAGGGCAGAAACTTGGCTAGCCATAGAAGTGTACACCCTGTCATATTTAATTCTCGTTGTTTTAACTTGTTTTTCAAACATCCCAAAGGGAACAGAACTTAGTTCAATGTTTTTATCTGTTATTCTCTTAGCCATTTACACTTGGCCCTCTGACTTCCCATCAAAGCTGATTTTGCTTGAGTAATTATGGTTGCCATTTGAAGTAGTATTCTCCACCTCATCTTCCAAATCTTCATTTGTCATTATATAGATGTTTTCTAAAAGTGCTTTTTCCTCCAACAAAACCCATTTCTCCAGGGATAAGTTCAATGAATAGCTACAAATAATTAAAAACTACAAATACACTTCTTTTGAGATAATTATAATTCTTGGGATTGCTTTATTGGTACAAATAATGGTCGTGCTATAGTTGAGATCTTTACCAAGTCATTTGAGGCAGGCAATGTGGTGGAGCAGAAAGAGAATTGTGCTAGTTTCAGAGGCCCTGGGTTCAGATTCTGTCCCTGACCTTACTATTTGTGTGATATTAGATAAGTGATACAGTCTCCATGACAGTCATTATCCATATCTTCTAAAGCAGTTGTACTAGATGTCCTGACTGTTTGTTTTTCACTCTGATCTGTGATTCAAAATATCTATCATTGGTTTTACAACCAGAAGGACCTAGAGATGAAATAGTACAATCTCCACATGAGCACACCCATCATGGCCAAATGACTCATTCAAACACACTTAATATTTATAGAAAGAAATTAAGTGCGCATCTTCCCACTCTTCCACTTCAGTGCCAAGCTACATGTTCCTTTCCAGAAATGTAAATATTCAACAAGGGTTCTACTTAAGAGTGCTTTCTGTTCATATTCAAGCTGAGACCTTTAAAATACCCCATACCACCACCACACATTTATTAATTATCTATCACAAAGATAGAAATGAACTAGTCTTTCACAAAATATTTCTGCAGATTCTAAAACTATAGTTAAGTATTTAAATGCTCATTAAAAGTTTAAAAATACATTTGTGATATATTCTGTTGTACGTAGGCAGAGATTGCTGTTAATTGGCACAACAGAAGCTTTGTGCATTCCTTCTTTATTCCATTGTAGCTATGGGGGTTTTGATTCAAATGTTCCATATTGTATTACTGCCACCCTGTGGAACAGTTAATGAACTTAACTGAAGGGTGTATTTGTCAAAACTTAATTAGTGAAAGAATGCTTTGCTAGGATTATTTTTGTGAAAATAATTCACTAGTACATTGTTGTTTTTTTCTTTGAACATAATTTGGAGGAAAAAATGCATGTGATATATCTCATGTAAAATACACATGATTGAGCATTTAAGATGATTTGTGGATACCAAATATTCCATATTTTTAGATGTCTTTACAAAATCTTACATCTTTTCATGTAATAGTTGTATTCATTTCATACATTATCAGCAATACATGTGTATGTATACGCACATATCTACACTTATGCATATGTCTAGCTATTTGATAGATAATTCTAACAATGAAATAAAGCTTTTAAAAACTAAACAATGCAGTTATTTTAGGCTGCATTTATTTAAGATAATAAGCAGCTTCTTGGAGGGAAGAACCCTACATAGATGTGGGGATAATATTTTATTAAACATAAACTAGATATTTTCAGACAGGAAATGTGTATTATGTAAGTATTGCATGTATGTACACATATACACAGAGAGAGAGAGACAGCTAGATCTGACTGAGTTGTAAAAGTGATTACAAAAAAATTCAATTTCATTCAAAATTTGAGCTCGGAGATTTCACAATCTTGATTTTATATTCCTCAGAAAATGACCTATAAATCACTACCCATTCATTAGGGCTTTAAGTAATACTAAACAGCTGATTACAAAAACCATGAATCAGGGTTTCTTTAGTATTTCCAAGATGGATTATTTTATCTGGAGATAGATTTCTATTAAAAATAAAAGAGACTACCTTCTCAAAATACTATGCCCATCCCTGCCTTTATCTTGTAATACTTTACTTTTTTCCTCTGATTCTCCTAATGTTAAGTGCCTTCATGTAGTAAAATATTTTCCCAAACCACAAGGTCAACCTGTAAAAAAAAAATTAAGGCCATAGGAGCTTCTCATTTCCCAGCAGAAACCAGTTACTGGAAACTGTCACCTCTACAATTATCAACTATACAAAGTTCAAGTTTAATTTTGTAATAGGCAAATCTCCAAAGAACAAATGGAAATGTGACTATATAATAATGAAGGCAGTAAAATTGAAATAAAAATATCAGATATCAAAACATACTGGAAGACGAAGTCAGAGATGGCTCATTATCATTTTAGTGTACTTACTACAATTTAATAACATTGGCACTGATCCTATAACAATACTGTTTTCCACTGGAGATTTTGGAAGAAAAAATTTTCAAAAATATCCACAATTTGACTAAGTGCTATAGTTCAGATCTTTTAAATACTTACAATCTGTTGTGTTGAAGCTCTAATATAAGTAAAAGCAGCCTAATTTTTTTTTCTTTTTGGTTCTTTCTATGCATTTGATTGATGTTAGAAGGTCTAAAAATTGTAAGGTGTCTCAGAACCTTGCAAGACTTGATTCTTCTCTCCTGCTAAAGACTGTGAAGAACAACCTTATCAGCTCCCTGGGACTTAATTACCATCTTTATGCTGATGATTAGGCACCTAGGTGGCACAGTGAGTAGAGCAGTAGATTGGAACCATCAAAACTCATGTTCCTGAGTTCAAATCTGGCTTCAGATGTTTACCAGCCTTGTGTTCTTGGGCAAGTGACTTAACCCTGTTTTCCTCAGTTTCCTTATCTGTAAAATGAGCTGGAGAAGGAAATGGCAAAGCACTCCAGTATCTTTGCCAAGAAAAGCCCAAATGGGGTCACAAAGAGTAGGACAGAACTAAAACAACGCAACAAGAAAATGCTAGTGACTCTCGATTCTACCTTTCTTACCCTAGTCTCTGCTGACCTCCAATCCAGCATCTCCAACACTCATTTTCAGACATCTCAAACTGCATATCCAGCAGACATCTTAAATTCAATATATCTAAAACAGAATGCATTACCTTTCCCCCTAAATCCTAGCCCCCTCCTATCTTCTCAGTTACTGGAATGTATTTTCATGTTGTTCCCACTGGATTGTAAGCTCCTTTAGGTCAGGGATTGTCTTTTACCTCTTTGGGTATTCCTAGCACTTATGAGAGTATCTGACAAATAGTAAATGCTTACTAAGTATTTATTGATTCATTCAGTAATATTATTGTTATTATATACGGAGTGAGAGTAGCACGAGGGCCTGGAACAAAGTCAATGCTGTTTGTATTTCCTCAGCTACACAAGTACTATCTCAACTTAGTTCATTCTATCTCTCTCATACACACAGTGATGCTTCCTACTCTCTACTTAAATACAGTCATGTATAGATGAACTCCTACTCAGCACATTCAAATGTGCCTTAAAGATGTCCTGTATATAGATAACTGCCAGCTGTGGGGAAACTCTGCCCCTTTCACAGTTTGGGGGATCTTTTTGCCATAGTCCTTGGAGGCTGGCACATAAAGACTACTGAGTGAAAAAGAGAATTTGACTCATTCCATCTCAAGTGGCAATAAAACAGGGCAGTAAAAGGTTAAGGCTATTTCTAAGTGACAGACAATACTAAGACTGAAAAATAGACCTCCAAGAACTGGAGTTTTAAAATTCGCATTGCTGAATTAAACATGTGTCTTAGCAAAACGTACATAGGGTTTGAATGATGAATAAATTGACTTCTTGATTGCTACTAGTCTCAATTATATAAGGAATTTAAAATTCATAAGTAGCATGAATCTTAAGAGACATAATACTAAACTATTTCCCTTCTAAAACACAATGAAATTTATAGTTATGGTTCATAAAATCCAGTGTGTAAAGGAGAATCATATGAGTGATCAAGGAAGAATGTGTCAATTGACCTTATTTCTTAGGCCAGATCTCTTCCTGTGAAAATAATGTGAAAGCAAACCTTGAATTAAATTTGGAGGGAAGAACTAAATCATACTAATTTTTCAAATTTACCCAATTCTGTTACAGAGGGGAACCAAAAACATTGATTGTCCAAAATGTATTTAATACCTTGGTATTTAATGGAGCTGCTCTGAGTTTCTGATATATTTCATAAGCAGTAAAATGTTTGAATATTAAGATTTCATTTTAAGAAATTAATATAGGAATCAGTGAAATAAAGGAGGAAACAAATTAAAATCCAAATGTGACTACCCAGACACATTGTTCACTTGAGCTGCTAGTTAACTCTGCTTTGGACTTCAGTACCATCTGCTCATTGTGTATGGTGTTAAGAATGCTATTTTTAAAAGCAAATTAACATATAAAGAAATTATTTTGACTACAAAAGCTTGTTTTTAAGGCCAAAATGTTGCTAAGCCATACTTTTCCTATAAACACTATAAGAAATAAAATTTAGTTGACTCTATTTTTGAAAAAAATCTCCCAATATGATGACAGCATTGAGTGGTATACTGTTAAACTCGCTTTTTAATAAATGAAGAATATGGTATCATATTATCTGATAGTTCAATTTATGAAAAAAATTATTATCACATTAGTCATTTTGCTTAAAGCAATTATAATAAATTGCTTCCATATTTTAAGATAATAAGACAAATTTCCACCCCCACCCCCATTTCCATCTTTGTATATTTACAATACTTGACAAAGAAGTGATAAGCTTTGGGCACACTGTATTTCTAAACAATATGCAACATGGATGTTAAGCCCAAAGCATCGTCAGCTGAGAGGTGACTGGCTTGGAGAGGTCAGTAAACAATCAGTAGAGTGATTTATTTCAGATGCCCTTCTTGGGTAATTCCAAATATTTCACTGTCAGTGACACTGAGAAGACTCGTTTTAAAAAGACGGGCTCTTCTGATTGGGGTCAAGGGGAAGAGGCCATCAACACAACTTCCCACAACATATATTTCACTCCACTCCATTTACATGCACCAAAAGGATAAGGTTGCTGTGTTCATGATACGACCTAAATTAAAATTTCAACTAAAAATACTAATTAAAAATAGAAAAATAAGATAACAAAAAGGTTGATCAGAAATAGGCATTGTTTTTAACATTTCCTTTTTTGTGGGAATCACAAACCTATTGAGTTTTTTGAACAATTTCAATATGTAATAAGTTTCAAATAATTAAAGCATCACTAAATTCCCACAGGAAAATTTAAAGCATATTTTTATATGCTTCTCTGTAGAGTTTAACTCATTTCCCACAATTTGTGTCTAATATCACATTTGAAAAAAAATTTATGTCCCCCTCAATTTTGGTAAATTTGGTTTTTCTGTAACATTAAAGTCACTAAAGTTTTGCGGTAAAATTTTTTTAAGGTTTATGCTTCACCACTCTCTTGAATCTGAAGCACTTTTTATTAGTTTTTCTCATTACTCATCATAATGTGTCTGTTAGGCAATAGGAAAGCAACGTTTTTGAGGAATAAGATGATAGGGAGAAAGTGGTACAAATAATTTCACAGATGCTTATTTATACCTACATGACTTTGGGCAAGTCAACAAGTTTATCAAGCATTAATTAAATATCTTCTAGATACTGTGCTAAGAGTGGAGGATACAAGGGAGGCAAAAATGGTCCCTGTCCTCAAGAAGCTCACAATCTTATGAGGAAAACAACATAAACACCTGCATGTGTGTACATATCATTCATGTATGTCTCATGTATTTCCACAGGCATGTATGTATATACGTATACACTATATGTACATATCTATGTGTGTGTATATCATTCATGTCTATCTCACGTGTATATGTATTCACACACACACACATATATATGTTTTTGTGTGTGAATACAACTGATCCTTTCCTGCCTTTTCAGTTTTCTTACACCTTCTAGTCATGTACTCTCAGTCCTGTGATTCGAACTTTCTTATTATACCTCCTATATAAGATACTCCATCATACGATTCTGTAAAATTTCCCTGATTGTCCTTCATCCCTGATACATATATAGATAAATATTGATGTATATATAGATACATTCATATATGTATATATACGCATGCATGTATATGCAGATATACACATGCACATATATATATATATATACATATATATATATATATATATATATATATACATCCACATATGTGTATATTCTTGAAAGTTCTTGAAGAGCTTTAAAGGAAGATCTTATATTTGTACCTGGAGGTAACAGGGAGCCACTAGAGTTTATTGAATGAGGAGAGGGAACAGGCTTACATGATCACACATACTTTAGGTAGATCATTTCGACAGCTGCAGTGAACATTTTACTAATGACTTAAAAGAAAACATATACTGTTTCCTGTGGAGGCAGAAATAAATGGACCAGAGTGGGAGAGGCTTGAGGTAGGGAGAATAATGAGAAGGCTTTGCAGTAATCTACATGAGAGGTGACAAGGGTCTGTGCCAGGGTGGTGGCAATGTGAGAGGTGAGAATGGTGATTATACAAGAGATGTTAACAAGATAGAAAGGACAGGACTTGGGAGATGGTGAGAGTGAGGAGTTAAGGATAACCCTAATTACATATCTTGGTACCACTAATAGCAGGTTTGTTTGGCCCTTGGAATGGCCAGTAATAGGGATGTAACTGAAACACTCAAATCTTTTTGTAAAGAACCCAAATACTTAAAACTATGCATAAAGAATCTCAGCATTGGATGCCTTGGCTTGGGCTTTCAAAAAACAAACAAATCTAAGTAGGAAAGAATTGTGATATGGTTAAATCACTTTTCCCCCCATGGCTTTGCTCTTGACTGTTCTGGAAGATTGGCAGAGAAAACAGATGTTTGGTGGATAGTTTCCCACGAGTATTATGTTCTTCACCAACTCTTGAAAAATAATTGTTAAATGTTCCTTTGCACTGTATACAAAAAAGCAAAAACACAAAACTGGCTTTCTGAAGGCTACTTTGAAAGGACATATGTTAATGCTTTCTGCTTCCCATCTGGCACCCTTATTTGGGAGATTTGTGAGTGTTGCTCTACATACATTTTAAAATATAAACACTAGTAACCTTTAAAATGAATAATATCTTTCTTTTGGAGAACCATTCCTCTTGCAATTAATTATTTCACTGTGGAAATACTTAATAATCATGGTGACTGTTATTCCATCTTAATCTTTTCCTCTTTCTATTCCCTCAGTTTTATTGATAACCCTAAAAGTTTATGTTGAAGAATTTTAGCATCTCTTTGGAGTTCATGTCCAGTTTTAATTATAAATCTACTTGGAATGAGAAAATTCCTCTTTCATCAGGCAAAAGTGACATGCCTTTATATTTTGAACAGGCCTTTGGGTTGTTCTAAGCCAAGTCAAATGCTTTTTAGTTTTTCACTGATCCTGGGAATTATCTTCATCAATGTTATGTCTGGTACTAATTTTCCCCCTTCTTCCTTCACCTGTTTGGACTCGATTATATTGTGCAGCTCAGTTTGGCACCGTTTGTAAGAAATTCCTGTCTATGAGTGAGCCTGTGAGAGATGGAAATGTAGGTAAAGACTGGGAGGCAAATATTTTCTAATTTGACACAGCTGTGTCAGTAGACAAGCCTCAATCTTAAAGCGATACCTATCTATAATTAGGTAGATTAGCCTCCAAGAATAGCAGTTCTCACACCAAAAAAAAAAAATCAAATTTTTTAATACTCTTATTTCTTGAACTTTTCACCCTTGTAAAAAGTGTGTCATACATCTGTTGTCCTCATTTATCCATTTATATTGATGAATCCCAGTTGCCCTGCTTTGGAATGCTCTGAATTATTTCTAATATGATGTGGCTGGCAACATATATAAAATATTCAATAGCTCTAGCAATGCCAAGTAGAAAGCAATGGGAAGCAAAAATTGATTTATTACATAACGGCATGTTTTCAAAAAGGAATTTTTCCCAAATTTTACTATGATTTTGAAATGCTGGGTTTTTTTAGATTAAAAATGCACAATAGGTTTAATGGGGGTAGGAAATTAAAGAGCTTATTTTGTGATGAAATCATGATTATATACACCTGATATATATTTAGTCATCTATGACTATATTTTAAGAGGCAGCTGGGGGACCTGGAGTCAGGACGACTTCAGTTCAGATCTGACCCCACTTACTAGCTGTGTTACCTGGACAAGTCACTTAACCTCTGTTTGTCTTAATCAGTTGAAGAAGGAAATGACAAACTATTCCACTATCTGTGCCAAGAAAACACCATGGACAGTATAGTTCATGGGGCCAGGAAGCTTCAGGCACAACCAAATGTAAATTCCATAAAGGCAGAGATCTTTTCATTTCCTCCATGCTCTCATTTTGCAAACCTTAAAGCCCTATGGAAGTGGTAGCTTTCAATTATTTTTATCATCATTACCTCATAGTAGATGCTTAATACATTTTTAAATTCAATTGATAGAGCAAATAGATATTTACTAAACACTTCAGAATTTTTAAAACAATGGACACTTAAGAAGTGAAAATTTAGTGTTTGGAAAGTTCCAAATAAGTTAGTCAACAACAGTAACTTTGCAGTTTTTGTCAAAACCTTGGATTGCATCACAAGAATTTTCAGGACTGATTTTGAATCAGTTAACTTCCAAAGACACTCATGTTTTAACGCTATACCACAGATTATAGAAAACACAGTCAAATGTGAAAACAGTGAAAAAATAAACAAGTATAATAGCTGAAGTGGCCTTAATTATTTTTATTATTCATTGGTTTAGTTTTAAAGTGAATATTTTACTAATGATTTTAAAGAAAACATTTACTGGTGTTTGGGTAGGTGGAAAGGAACTAGGTGCCCCCCCCCCCCATGCTTCATAATGTCTTATTTTATATTAATAGTTTTACTTTATCAATATCTTAGCTTTTATTAAATAAGTCAGAGTATACTGACATTATTTAATCTCAACTATGTGCTTTGTAAAGAGTGACTATCTTAACTTTAATAACTAGCAAAATAGTTTAAAAGGATTATTTGAACAATTTTTTTTTTTAACTGGGAGAGACTTGAAACCTAAATGAAAGGACTCTAAGAAAGAAATAAGCTTAAAAGGAGCATGACATCAAGTAAAGAATGGTTGAGTCAAAGACAAATTGTGCTTCTGTTACTTATAACCTAAATGTTATTTGGGGAAATTACTTTGCTTCTCTGGGCTTAAGTTTCCTCATCTGTGAAATGGTGATATTTTCCACTATCTGTTTGAGGGAAACATTTTGTAATCGCATTCCAGAGGAATGAGTTTGTTCTTCCTGATTTCTTCATTTAAAAAAAAAAAAACCCAAAACTTTACCACTAGCCCTACTCTCAGCATTAGTCTATTGATAGATTGAACTATTTTGGACATTGTGGAATCCAAGCCTCTAAACAGAATTATTAGATAAAAAAGTTATTCTTCCCTCTCTCCATAATTCCTATAAGACTTTATCATTATTCATCACACAGTATCTATAATAAGTATCATAAGAAACCAGAAGGAACTTTTTCAATTTTGATTATTGTCCTAAGAATCTTTGAAGAGTTATTGATAATGAAATATAATTGGTGATCAGTAGTGCTACACTAAGCACAAAAAGCAATTTTCCAAGTACTAAACTGTTCCATTTAGTGTATGCAGATAATATTTCTAAGGCAAGGTATTACAAAAGAAAGAAGAATGTGAAGGCTATGTCCTATCTGGCTTGCAACCTCATTATTGATAGGTTTCTGTCTGGATCCTCCCTGACAAATAATATTTAAAAAACAAACAAAAAACTACAAAACAATATTTGTCTTGTCATTTGATAGAGGCTTAACTACAGGGGGAAAAAAACTCTTCTGAAAAAATTCCTTGTAAGCCCCAATTCAGGAAAGCCATTATCAGATGACATCTTTGATAATTTTGGTACTGGATCTTCCCTCTATCTCCCTAAAGTCATAATTTGAGATTGCAAAAATTATATACTTGAAGGCCAGGTTCCGAGTATCAAAATAAGCTAGACTCAAAATATCATTTCATCATTACCCATTCTCTTTTTTCCCCGATACTTTAAGCAATGGCCCTGCTCCTTGCCAAGTCTAAGTACAACCTCTCTCTTTCTCTTGATCTCATTTCCTTCTAAGGGACTTGCCCATTTGATTGTTCCCTCTATCCCATTTTCAGTGAATCTCTCTTACTTCACTGCATTCACTGGGTTTTTTTCTTTTTGCCTAGAAATATGTCTGTCTCCCCTATCCTAAGCAAACAAACAAATAACAACAAAAAAAACCCCACTTACTTAACCTTCCTTCCATTTTCTTATTTCTTACATTTCAATCAAATTCCTTTGCAGTCTGGCTTCTAACACTACCACTCAATTGAAATTGTTCTCTCCAGGATTATCCATGACATCTTAACTTCTATATCCAGTAGTCGCTGATCAATTCACATTTCTAATTCTTTACAGCTTTTGACACTGTAACCCATCCATACTTTTCTTCTACAACTCTCTCTCTTTCTCTCTCCCCCTTCCTTCTTACTTCCCTCCCTCCCCCCATTTGTCTGTCTTCTGTCCTGTCCTGCCTGTCATCTTTTCATTCATTAAGTGTGGCCAAGGTTCTCTTCTCTTTTCCATTCTCTTTAGTGATTTCATCAGGTCTCATAATTATCTTCTCTGCAGTTTACTCTCAGATTTATATTAACAGCTCTTCTCGATTTTGAATCCTTATAACAAAAAAACTCCATGTTTAATATTTTACCTGAGTGTCCTTTATGCATGTTATAGCTAACATTTCTTTTTTTTATTATTTATTTTTAATACAGTTTATAACAGATAAAGCAATTCCAACTTTTAGTCAGGTGATACTTCTTTTTAAAGCATATACAATATGGACCACAAAAGAAAAAAATTTTTTTAAACATTAACTGAGACACCAATAATATTTATGTTGCTAACTTCACAAGCTCTTGACCTGTCTCCACAGTATTACTAAGAATTAAAGGACCCTAACTTATTGTTGTTGGTCTAAAGTCCTATGCCTAATACCTTAATTTTAGACAACTTCGGATGCTCCCCTACCCATAATTATAGTCAACATTTCTAAAGCAAAAGTCATATTATAATTCCTTTAAAGTTCATCCCTCTTCCAAACAAGCCTACTACCCTTCCAATGTTTCAGTTCTCCTGGTTTGTGACACTGGAGTTATCCCTGATTCTTTCATCCCCCTCATTCAATGAATTGACACATCTGGTTGAGTATACTGCCATGATATCTTTCCTATCTCCACTCATAGGAATACTGTATTCATTAACTGTTGTGTGGGCTACTGAAATAATCCTAAATATATACCCAGCTTCCAGTCTTTTACCTGTTTAATCCATCCTGTTTACCAGTGGTGTCTAACTCAAATAGAAATAATTAATTCATACATAAGGATCCCTGAGGCCTACATATTGAATGATAATTGTAATACTACTAAAGCTACTTATTACTAATATCATAATATTAGCTATATTTTATTATATTTTTAGGAAGTGTGTTAAATAATTTCTAGTTATGTTTTAATCTGTTTTGGGTCACACTTGGGAACATTGTGGGCTTTATGCAGTCCTCAGGTAGCGAGTTTGACGACTTCGCTCCATATAACTGTCAAATGAGTATTCCTAAAACATAGATCTGATCACTGTAGTTCCATAGTGTGTACAAATCCTCAGTGGTTCCCTTCTGCCTCTAAGATGAATTTTAGATTTCCTAGTCTTTTTTTCTAGTTAATATTCATTCCCTGTTCCCATGAACCTGGCCTATTATTAATTGTTCATCATTCCTATCATTCCAACTTCCATCTCCAACCTCTGCCCAAGTGGTTCCCCATGACTGGAATGTGCTCTTCTCTTCACCTCTGCTTTTTAGAATCCGTAGCTTTTTTGTGAGTCTTAGCTCTGTTGCTAAATGTCATGTGAGGTCTCTCATCATTCCCTTAATTGTTAGGGCTCAACCTCTCCTGAAAATATTCTATGTTTACTTATCTGAGTATATGATGTAAATTATCCACTGGGCTGATTCATTCTCTGTCTCTGTCTCTGTCTATTGTGTCCACTGAGTCTAGCACAGTGTTAGGAACAGACTCTGCTTAGTAAATGTTTAGTGAATTATAATGAATACTGCTATTTTGTGACAGTTCACATGAACAGGTACATGATCCAGGCACTGAAATGATGAATTGATATAATTGAACCTGCCACAGTTAAGTGATAACAAAGCTACAGTAGCCCCACTACAACTAACACCACTTTTCCACTTTAAATGCTCATCTGGAGTTTCCAAATTGGGCAGTATTATAGTGTGACACTAGGGAAAACACACAAAACTTAGAATAAAGAGACCTTGGTTCAGATGGAGGTACTGCTAAGTTGTTAGTTGTGTGATCTTGGGCAAAGCACCGAAACTTCAGGGTTCTTCCTTAGTTTCTTCATATGTAAAATGAAGATAGTGATCAGAAGTTATAAGTAAAGCACATTTCAAACTGTATATCACCATATACAAGTGAGCTATTTATTTCCAGCTTAAGGATCTAATTTGAGGAACAAGATGCACTAGACACACACATCTATATGCATTCACATAACTCATGTATATGTATATTCATATACATATATGTGTGCATATATATATGTACATATATATATGCACACATATAAATTAAATGCCAGACACTTGTCAAATCAGTCTCTTCTACTGATATTAATATCTTGGCATTAAAAATGTATATGTAGCTTTATAAAACAGCTGTCAGAAATATAATCAAACAGTGGGAGAAGAAAATCTTTCTGTGACTTGATTGGTTATTTTTTTTAAAGAAATGCATAGGTTGAGCCATTTATTTAGTTGTTAATTACATACCTAAATACACAATCTCTTAAATAATATATTTGCACAGTAAAATAGATAAGGAAAAAATAATATTTTAGAATAGCAATGATATTTTTAGAGGCCTTAGGTCCAGAAATAGAATTACATAAAAATAAAATTAAAGTATTGATTCTTAATTCATTTTACTTCAATTATATGTGTAATTATACACATAAGTTCAGCATGGTATGGTGAATGGAGAATCAGCCTTGGAGACAGGAAGACCCAGTTTCTGGTGCCACTTTTGGCTTATACTTTCTGTATGACCTATTGAGGCAAGCCATTTAACCTCTGAGTGCTCTAAGCAGCTCTCCAAGCCCATAAATTTTAGAGAGGATAAATAGTAGGGGCAGTTCCTCATCTAAGGGTTTTTATATCAGTGAAATCATAGGTCTAGTCATAGATGCATGCACATGTATACATATATATACAAACACACACACATACACACACATATATATATATATATATCTTCCTGGCTCTAATGTACACCCTTTTACCTATGCACATATGTAAATGTAATTTTGCAAGCTGCCTTATTTAATTATGAAAATTATGCCCCTCCTCATCTGGATCGTGCTACTCCCCTCAGTTCACCATTCTAGTATATGTATTATCTCTCTTTTGTTAAGATGGAAGGTCCTTGAAATGGGGGCCTGCCTTTGCTTTGGTCTTTAGCAGTATTCCTAGCACTTAGCATGGTGTCTGGCACATAATAAAGGCCTGTTCAGTGCCTTTCCTATTTGTCTTTGGATTAACTCCCATTTTGATTCTTCTGAGATCAAAAAGTCCTGCAATTCACAGCCATGTGAGATTCCTGATAGAATACAGATACTAAAACTAATGAACACAGAGCCCCTATAGAGAAAATATCTATGTTAAAATAATTTTATTTGTATATAATGGCTCATCAGCTTGAAAAACTTTGTCAGTTTCCTACATTCTCCACTCTTGTTTATTCCCCAATATTAAGTCAATTTCCAAGTCTTGTCACTTCTATTTAAAATGTTCCCTTCTCTCCATTCATACCACAATCAGCACAAACCCTCATCACCTCATCACCTTTCTCCCTACTAGAATAGTTCTCTGCTGAGCTGCCCTGGGTTCAGATTCTCCCCATTGCAATTCATCCTCTACACAATTATCAGATTGAGATTCCTAAAGCACAGCTGTGAGGTGACTCCCCTACTGAACAGTCTTTAATGGCTTCCTGTTGACTCTTTGATTAAATACATGTTAATCTGTAGAGCACTTAAAGCCTTTTATATCTGATGCCAACCTCTATTTCCAGAATGGTTACATAGTTCTTGCTCTCATGGACACTGCACTCTGGCTTACCAGATCTATTCACTGTTGCCTACAGATGACATGACAACGTACATTATTACAAGCTTTTCCCCTGGGCCTGGAATGGTCTCTCTCCTCATCTCCATCTCTGGAGAACTCCATCAGCTCAAGTGCCACCTGCTTACACATCATTGTGAACATCACCTTACTCTTTATTTGTTTGTGCATCCCCAATACCTGGCATAGTGTCTGGCACGTGGGCCCATAACAAGTGCTTACTGCTTTATTGATTCAAGGCCCTCTCTTGTTTTACCAATTATTAGTGGGTCTTGGAAATTATTTTGCATTTACTTTAAATGTCTTTACTTATCTGTAAATAAAATAGGAAGTAAACTTAATTAGAGAAGAGACTGTCTCATTTTATTTTCATAGCAGAAGTTCTTGGCATGTGGTTAGGGTACTTAACAAAAGATTCTTGAATTTAATAAGTTATTTTCTTTTAAAGCACAAGAAAATTCATATGAATTTTGGTGACATCATTGAATTTCATCAGTGGAGAGAATCTCAGAGGCCATGTGGTCTAATTTTCTTATTTCACAGATAAAAATATTGAGGTCCAGAAAGGCTGTTACTTGCTTAAGGTCACACTGAGAACAAATGGCAAAGCAGAGATGTCTGACAACCAGTCCCAAGTGATTCAACATTTATGAAGAACATTAAGTCTGAATTTTGCTTAGGGCATGGCAGTCGTCTCTGGGACACAAAGACAAAAAATGGCATTGTCTTTGCTTCTCTGTGATTAGAAAGATATGGCAGAGACATCTTTAGGGGAGTATTGTGCCAATGTGCAGGGATGGAAGGCAGAGTCAGAAAGGGTACAGCTTCTTATCCAGCTTTGCTACACTGCAGAGTGCATGAAGGGCAGTAAGGTGAAAAAAGGTTGGAAATGAAAGGGTCCTTTAATGACTTACTGCTGATCCTTTCACATCTCTGTAATTAGAACAATACACTCCATATACTTTGTTCTTAAATTGCAATTTGTGCCAAAGATGTTCCCCTCTTGAGAAAATTAAGACATATTTCAAAGGGGCAAACTCAGACTTAATAAACATAGTGGTTGTTGTTTTTAAAAGAAAAGTACTTAAACTTGAACAACACTCCCACTATAAGATTGAATGGAACATAAAACTAATTTGGTCAGAGGGCATCAAAATATAATAAGCAGGTTTATCCAGCATTTTTTCACTGAAAATCTCTATGACCCAGCATTTACCACACACCTATAATATGATGATAATTGATGTTTACAGTGATGATCTGAAACCGCTTTGAACTAAAGCATCTTCTCAATTACCAGAAGGAGATTAAGTTGTGTTCAATATAACTTGAATGTAAAGTGAATTTAACTGTATTTGAATTCTTTGACAGCTGGGAGTCCAGGAATGGCATAATTGCCTATCAGAAGAATTAATTAAAATGATCACTCCATGCTCTGATCAGGACAGATAATAGAGAATTCAACAATAATTATAACAGAGCTGATGCTTCTATTATAATAAGATTGAAAACTCGGGACTTAATCCCAAACTCAATTCTGGTATCTTTTTTTAGTTAAAGAAGCATGCTTTTGTTTTGTTTACCCATAAAAGTGCCACTTGATATTTTTTAATAGAAATGAAGATTGTTGAGGGCAAATGTTTGCAATTGTTCATTTGTTTTCAGTGTTGCTTTACTACAGATGGGATGCATATGCTGGTATATGGTGGAAGGAACCAGAATGTTTTACAAATCCACTCAATGTATTCAAATGGCTTCCAGTTTGGACAATGCCAGCATACCATTAATCACACTAACAACTGATTTTCAAACACTTCAACTTTCACACTGTTTCAATATTACTGCTGACCTCTGTGCTCTTAAGAGGGGAAAAGAGTTGGATTTGAGGACTGAATTCAAAGGGAAATTGGTTAGAATTGCAGACAACTTCTCAGTGATCAGGTATTATTTAAATCCTAAAAATGAGTGGAGTATCAATAAGTTTATATAATTTAGCATGAAGTTTTTTTTTTCAGATTTCTTTTTGGAATATAATGCATCATAACTTTCCTTTTAAACAAAGTCTGTTGCTAATTTCTTTTCATTCTCTTATGTTATTTTTGTCTCTAATTTTCGCCATCTCTGTGTCTGGGTAACTACTCTCTTCCGTGTTTCCCTGTGTCTGATTATTCCTTCTTTTTGGAGTCTTTAGAAATAAGGATAGGATTGTATCTGTGCAGGTTCTATTTTCAGTAATATCAGAATAGGAGCGTATGTTTCATGCCATTTTACTAAATTATCAGTACGGAGGAAATCTTAAAAGAAACAAAGGAACTTCCCAATATCTTGTATCATAGTGGATTTATAAGAAAATGTGAATAAGGATTAAATAAGATGGCTAAATAAGTTGTCGTATATAATTGTCATGGAATGCTACTGTATTGTAAGAAATGATGCCTTGATCTTAGAAAAACATGGAAAGACTTGCACAAAGTAATGATGAGTGAAATAAGGAGAAGCAAGAGAATATTGTATACGGTAATAGCAAAACAATAACTTTGAGAGAATTAGTCATTTTGACTATTGTAAATACCCAAAGTAACTACAAAAGACATATGAAGGAAGAGACTATCTGCATCCAGAGAAAGAACTGATAAATAGAAGTATGTACAGAATGATTTTACATATACCCACACTCATACTCCCCCTTCCCCACACACACACTTAGGTCTAATGGTAGCCCCCTCTAGGAAGAGGGCCAGGAGACAAACAGGGGAAAAAAAATTTACATGATAACTTTAAAAGGAATAACAAGTTTTACCTAATAGACTTGCAGTTTCATGTGTAATCATTTTTAATTATATACTGTGTTATGGAAATACTTGCTTTATCCCATAAATTAAAAATAAAATAAATTTAAAAATTTTTAAAATATAAATAGAACTGAACAAGATGAAAAAGCAATGAGCAGCTGATACTGCCTTTTCCTCTAAAGACATTTTCATTTACTTCATATGTAATATACATGTTAGTGAGTGTTCATGTATATATTTATATCATATATACATATACATGCATACATATGACATAATAGATATCATATATTTTTTTAAATCTCTACCTATACTTATTTATTTGCATTTTGTCTCCTAGTTACACTGTAAGTTTCTTGGAGGTCTATAACTTGTTTCTGTATCCTCAGTACATAGTGAGTGAGTGTTTAATAAATACTTACAGAGAAATTGATGTCATGACTTGAAAATGACATGGTTGAAGAGAAAGCCCACAGAGAATCACAGATCCATTAAAAATGTGAGGAAGGCAATGCTGAACCCTACTAGACCATACCATTCAATGTGCATCAAATATCATTTATTTTTAATTCAAGAAATGACATCACCTTCTAATTCTTGATGACCAATATATTCCCAACCTACCCTTCACTCACACTTTCAACCAAAAAGAATTAGAAGAGTTTCCAAAAAAAAAAGTAACAAAATGGTACTTACTTTTTTGTCTTTGTTGTATTTGGTGAAAATCTCCTGTGCTCTCTCTTCACCTCCATCCGTAAACAGCATGATGATCTTATTACAATTGGCTCTAGAAACATTGTACTGTAAAACATGTATAATCCAGTTGTGTTTAGGATATAAAAGGGCATAGGATGGAAGCAACTAGAAAGCAAGGACACCACATATCTAACTGTAACTAAAAATGTTGGGGAGGATTTACACATACATGGTAAGGATTAATTCTAAGAAGGATTTTGGTGACTTAAAA
The DNA here is from genome assembly GCF_028372415.1 of Notamacropus eugenii. Classification (NCBI taxonomy): domain Eukaryota; kingdom Metazoa; phylum Chordata; class Mammalia; order Diprotodontia; family Macropodidae; genus Notamacropus; species Notamacropus eugenii. Next base: position 159,498,252 of record NC_092874.1, read on the forward strand.
TATAATAAAAAAAAAATCAAACCAAAGAAAATGCTTCTTCATGGAAGTTCTTTATAGTGTTTTAAACCATCAACAAATAGAAGAGGCATGAGGAATTGTTACTTATTTAGACTATATCAAAAAGAGCTTTCCTGAAAGTTTCCTCATCTGTAAAATAGACTAATAGCCATACCTACCTCCCAGGATTTATTGCAAAGATCTAATAAGTTAACACATGAAAGGTGCTCTTTGAGAACCATAGAAAGTAATATATGAATGTCAATTGCTAAGTTGTTGGCTGCTACCTGAAGCAACCATAAGGAGCAAATGAATTCAAATAGAAAAAATTCAGATTAAAGAAAAAAAACAACACCTTTTAATAGATGGCCCTCAAAGTCCCTTCCTACTCTGAAGTTCTGTAATTCTACAAAATACTTTCTATAAGCATTTCAAAACCTTTGTGAAATTAGTAAATCATTGCCATCAGTTTTCCATTCACTTGCAATTCATACATTCGTTTCTTTAAGCAGGTGATTAATATCTTTTCTAACTACACAAAAGTGAGACAAAAAATTAATCTAAAAACAATCTTACAACAACTTTATCTCCAGGGCCTGAAGGAAAAAAGTTCCTTTAGAAGGAAGTTTAGGTTTATGAAAAAAAGACTATATGAAAAATATTAAATAACTTTTTTATTTGCCAAAATACTGAGTAGCAAAGAGCTAACCAATTTACAATTATGATCTTTTTAAAAAGTTCAATACTCTATTATAAACATGTATAATGATTATTATAGTTTGTATTTAAATCTGTACCTAAAACTTAGAAGTACATGCATGCTGCTGGTTCACTTCCCCCTCCCAATTTTCAAGGGATAAATAAATCTTACTTTCTGCTTTGTAGGGAGAACTCTGTGAAACTGTTTTCAAATGGACAAAAGATCTTGTTTTCATTAAATGATATTACTATATGCTAGAATTTTAGAATTTTTCAGGAGTCAGTTATAAGATAATCTAAGACATGTTTTAATAAAAAGTGCTTTGCTAAAGACAAATTTTGTCACTTTCAAATAATGGATCACTTTTTTTTTGAGAGGTGTGAATAACCTTTTTTTATAGTAAAAGAATTGTGATTCCATGTTCTCCAAAATACTCTTGTCATAAACTTTACCATTCATTTTCTTGGTTTAAAACTTCATCTGTTAAATTATTAAAATTTGTCACTTATATTGGTATGAACATTATCAGATTCTTTTCTGAGAATAGATATTGACTGGAAAAAGGGGAAAGTCATGAAGGCATTGGGTATTTGGGTAGGTGATGAGCAGACAATAAGACAAATTCTATCCATAATGTCTGAGATTAGCACTGTTCATGACTTACTGAATACCAAATTGTCTAGTATATCAGAGTATATTACAGTAAAATATGGTATATTTTTATCTAGTTACAAGAAGAATCATGTGAAAAATGAATGGATGGCTTACAGAGAAATAATTGGAGAGAAATTATTATTTGAATAAAACTAAAATGAATAGGCAAATGAAATTCAGACTCCTAATAGGGAAGACCCTATGAAACAGTAATATTTCAGGGAGTACTATTTGTAGAATTCATTCAAACCGGTGTCTAAGGTGGTGCCATGAGGTTCAGTGAGATGTCTAATTCTGTGTAATGCCTTCATCACTGATGTGGAACAGTGGATGCACTGTGTTGGAATGCAATTCTCAAACAGCAAGAAATCAAAAGATAGTTCAGGGACCAATGAGGATTATAAAAATTCTATTTTGCAATGTGAAATGGTAGAAGCATTTGAGGAATCATAATGATATTTGACTTGACAAAGGCAAGCCATGAAGATTGAGAGAAATTCTTTAAAAACAAAGATATTTTGCAATGTGAAATGGTAGAAGCATTTGAGGAATCATAATGATATTTGACTTGACAAAGGCAAGCCATGAAGATTGAGAGAAATTCTTTAAAAACAAAGATATTTCATATTGAAGAAAAAAATGGAAAGAAGAAATACTTAGAGAGACTTTGGGAATAACTGAGCACATATTAGAAAAGCATTTGCAAATGTTATGTGTTGGCACAAAAGGCCAATATGATTTGGATCCTATATGCAGAGGCAGCAGGTAATGAATCTGGGACTTAATATTTCCTCTCTAGTGAGATTGCTTCTGAAATACTACATTTGGTTTCAGGCACCTCATTACCAGACTATTATAAGCAAAACTACAGGGAATGCAGAAAGGCAAACCAAAATAATTAAAAGGCTATGACCCAGAAAACTTGATCACTATCTCAGGGCTAAAAAAACTACATTTGAAAATACTAGCCTCTTCCACTTCTAAAAGTGAAATGTTTCTAAATTTATGGAGAGTTAAAATAGATAATACTGTATTTTTCTTGTTTTTTAAACAATGAAATGAGTTTCATATGTGAAATCCAAAATACTTGTAATGTTTATCTATGTTTTTACCCTTTTTTCCCTAAATAATGTAGGGTTAAAATGAATTGAAGGGTGATTGGTTAGCTCCCTCAAACCAACAGATTTTTTAAAAAAAATTTCCATCAGTATAATTTTATGCTATCTTAGATAATAATTGAATGCCTCTGATTTGAATCGGTATTCATGTTTGGTACTGTTTTTTTTTCTTTTGGGAGAGATAAGAGACAAATCAAATAAAAGATAATAATACCATTTGCACCAATACTTATCATCAATAGGCTGATGATAACACATTACATAGACAAAACAGAACCACTATTTGGTTTCTATTTTTCCTCTTTACTAAAGAGAATGATTTTTCAATTTGAAATGATGGAACAAATTGCTAACATGGAAGCAAAATAAAAGTAAGAGAAGGCATGATAAGACAGCATCCAGTTATCCTTGTTAAGTTAAACACATGAGAGTTAGAGGAACCATATACTAAAACAGATGGCTCCAGGGGGCAAAATGAAAAATCACTGAAGTTGTAGAAAAGCAGATTTTGGCTCAGGGAAAAAAAAAAAAAAGAACTCTACAGAGCTATCCAAAAATGAAATGGACTCTGCTATTAGCAGGAATCTTTAAGAAGAGGCTGGATGGCCACATATTGGTATTTCTATACAAGCAATTCCTCCATGTACAGGGTTGGATTAGTTGATCTCTAAGATCTCTTCCATTTGGGAGATTCTATGATGCCATTCAAGAAGCATATCTTTAGTATATTTTTATTTAATATATCTTATTATAAGACATATGAAAATATAAATTTAATATAATACAAATGCAAAATTTATAAATATAAATATATTTATACATAGATATATTTAATATATCTTTAATAATTAAAGGTAATTTTTATTTCTGCTGAGCTTATTCCAAAGGCACTATGGGATTTACGGTCCTTTTCCTATTGGGCACCCGCACAACTTCTCTTCTTTTATATTATCAGTGGCCATAGTGTGGAGAGTGGAATTATATACTTAAAAACCACTGTACACCCTTGTGACCAAAACAGAATGCTTAAAGTTAAGTCAACTTTCCAATGACTGATGATTAAAAGTAAATGTTACTAGAAACATACTAGATAAATTGAGGAAAGGTTCTCAAAAGATTCAAGTAAATTCAACTCAACAAACATTTATTGAGTGCCTTTAGTATAAATTTTGAAATTGATGAGAATTGGAAAAATCCAAGGAATATTGCCTTCCTGGATAGGTTCATGCACATCTAACTTATTCATAAGATCATAGATTTAGACCAGGAAGGGACATCAGAAGCCAACAAGTTTAAACCACTTATTTTACAGATGAAGACAGTGATGTATTGCCCAAGTGACTTACCCAAGGTTTCACAGCTAGTTAGTGGCTGAGGCAGGAACTGAACCCTGATCTTCCTAATTCTACTTTCAGCACACTTACTATTCAGTATTCACCAAATATCACTCAATATATTTTAATTTGATTTTTAATGCAATTCTAATTCGATTGTTTGGGAGTGGGAAACAAACCAAGTTAAGAAATATTTCTAAAAGGAGTGAAAAAATGGATGTTTCCCAATTTAAAATGATCGTGATCTTGAAGCAAAGCAGAGGGAAAGGGGGGAAGGATGGTTGGCTCCCCACTAATGACAGATGAAATGGAGTGTTGGCTTTTGTTCCAAATCAGATCTGGAAATTGGACATTGACCTTCTGTTTCTATGGTTTAGGAATCATCTGAGAAGTGATATGAATACTTACATTGAGCAGCTGCTCAAAAGCAAAACTAAAGCCCTTTTTATAATCTGTGATGCCTTTAGCAGTGATGTTGTTCACAGCATCTTTCAGCACTTTCTTGTTTCTTACATTAGCTTGGACAAGATGTTGAAAGCAGCTCACATCCTGGGCATTGCTGTTAAACTGAAAAACAAAATAATATATATGAAAAATAAATTCATGGTTTCCTTTTCATTTTTCCCTTTTATGTTTCCAAGCACATGGTTCTAGGTTGATTATCTTATCTTTAAAAGGAAATCTAAGTAGAAGGGCAAGTCATAAATAGGTAGGTTGGGTTAAATAAGGGGATTAAACTTTAAACAATGCCTTTCTATGCAATGCAATACACCAGTAAATTAATCTCAGTTTTCTCATAATTAAAATTAGGATAAGGGACTAACCCTTCATCTGAGTTCCTATTCAACTCACCTTGTATAAAGTTTGTGATTCTATGAAAGCTTAGAAAAGCAAGACATAACCAACGTGTTTGAATACGTAGAATGATTTAGGGAAAATTCAATATTTCATTGCCTAATTAGATGAGGCATGTTGAGAGAATTTAGTTCTGAACAATAGGGTAGAGATTTAATAGATTTAAGATAGATGGTTCCAATAACTGGTTCCATCTTGAGCACTATCCTCAGTTCTAGAACAATCAAATAACAGAGTAAGTGAGCCCTTCTGGATTTATAAAAAGATGTAAAGTGTAAGACCGCAGAGATTGTCAGTGGTGAGCAAATGTTGATACTCAGATGATAGCAAATGCCTATGCATTAAGAAAATGTCAGGTCAAAAGATGCTTTAGATTTACATAAAACAGGAGACCTCTGTAACAACACTATATTGATTTAAGAGAAGAAAATCCTAAAAGGTAAGAGGATCCAAAAATGTACATTTCTAAAGGCTGTGATGAACTGAAAAAGTTTCTCTAACAACCCAAACAAAATATAAACAGTGGAAAGATATGTGAAGACACTCGGGTCTCAGGAATGACAAGCAAAGCAATCCATTTGCCCCTGGGGTGCTTGTTAGCCAAAGGGGAAATACCGATTTGTTGGAAGTCATATGTCACTTGTATCCTGGAGTTTTGCATGTAGAAAGGGCTTGTCCAAGTGGTGAATTGATCTTTCTGCTTGAATGATTCAGAAGAAAGGCATCTTGTCATAAGGAAGGACTTCAATGACCTACACTACATGTCTAGACATGGAAGCAACACAATTCATGGAAACACAGGAGAATAATAATTATAGGAGACTGTTGGAAATCTGTTTATTTTTTAATTAGCAAAATAGAAAGTGGATCTTTTTAGAATTTTGGTGTTTGGAAGCTAGAATTTTAATTTCCGTTAATAGCACTATATTCTCTTTAAATTCTGAATCATACATTAATTTTATTTTGGAAGTGGAAGAACTTTACAAATACAATTTAGTTATTGTACAAGTCAAGAAACTGAGGCACAGAGAAGTTAGGTGAATTTCTGTAGGTGATAATGATGTTTAGGTAAAATGAGGTCTTTGATTCCTAGTCCCAAAATGTAGAAACATATCACATATTTTTAATTTAAAATATTTTTTGCCTTTAAGTATCCTTCCAACATATTAAGTATATTCTCATTCCACACATTCTTTACATGGCAATAAGCCACACACATTTCAACTTGTCTTTGTTATAATTTGCTTTCTCCTTTGAAGTATTCTAAGCTTTTATTATCATATGGTGGCATCTTAAAATTTAGATATGAAAAAGACATGCAGTCATGGCAGCTAGGTGGCACAGTGGATAGAGCACTGAAAAGTCAGTTTAGCCCTGACCTCAGAAACTAGCCGTGTCGCCTTAGTCAAGTCCCTTAACCTCTTGTTTGCCTGTTTTCACAACTGGCAAATGCTAGTGATAATAACATTACATATTAGGGTTGTCTGGATCAAATGAGATAATATTTGAGGAAAGTTTAACATATATATATATATATATATAAACATTATATAAATGTTTACTGTGATGATGATGTCTAGGAGGAAGAGGATATGCTCACCTCATTCATTCAACAGATGAAGAAACTGAGGCTCATAGAATGGGAGGTGGCTTTTCAGTGGTCAAACAATGAATAGGAGTCCATAAAGAATGATTTAAAGGAGAAGAAAGGAAATGTTCAAAGAGCACCTGAACCAAAATATCAACTTCAACCATGACTGCATATGCAGGATAGCTTATGGAATTCTACCTTCAGATTCCCTATTGCGTTTTGCTATTCAAATGCATTTCAAAGAAGATAAATAGATACTCTAAGATAATCTGATAAAGGAAACAATTTTTTCCCATTGGAGACATTTTAAAAATCTATTGTGACGGCAATAGCATAGTCCCAGAGTTATTTATGCAATAAACCAACATATGAATACATTCATTCGATTGCTTTGTCTTTTTTTACTTACATTACTGTGTTATAGAAATAGGCAATATAAAATGTCCATCACAAGATAATGTTTGCAGGCCCTTGTTCCTCACTCCTCAAAGTGCTGTCCTCCAAAAGTGATTTTCTTCAATACGTAATTTATTGTAAATTTAGCATCAAATGATAATGAAATCAATTAAACTTGCATTTGCAACTAAGAAAACTTCTAAAAGCCTTGAACATAAAGCTAGCTGTAGTGATTACTACTTTCCTCTGTTTCCCTCCATTATCTGCCACCCTATGAACTCTCTCTCTCTTCTCTCTCTCTCTCATTCTCTCTCTCTCTCTCTTCTCTCTCTCTCTCATTCTCTCTCTCTCTCTCTCTTCTCTCTCTCTCTTCTCTCTCTCTCTCATTCTCTCTCTCTCATTCTCTCTCTCTCTCTCTCTTCTCTCTCTCTCTCATTCTCTCTCTCTCATTTTCTCTCTCTCTCTCTCTCTCATTCTCTCTCTCTCATTTTCTCTCTCTCTCTCTCTCTCATTCTCTCTCTCTCATTTTCTCTCTCATTCTTTCTCTCTCTCTCTCTCTTCTCTCTCTCTTTCTCTCTCTCTCTCTTCTCTCTCTCTCTCTTCTCTCTCTCTCTCTCTCTCTGTCTCTCTCCTCTTTTCTTCTTTTCTCCTCTCCTTTCCTCTCCACCCTCACAGGCACTATATATAATGATAACCTGGTTCTGCTTTTTTCATTTCACATTATATATATATATATATGTTTCCTCCATCTTTCTTTATTCTTCATATTTTTCATTACCTACAATACAATATCCTGATACAATGAAACCTGTTGGTTTTTCCTATTTAAATGTTTCTCTTGGTTTCTGTTACGAGTTCAGCCATTCTAAAGTTATTTGGCATCTACAAAAATCTAACATCTCCATTCTAAGAAGACCCACAACAATATATCGCACTCCTTTAACTAAAGTGAGGCTTGTATTCACAATTGGTGTCGAAATAGAACAACAACAACAGAAAAGAGACACTGGCAAGGGATAACTATAAAACCTGAAAATTGAATATATCCATCCCTAGATTGACTCTATTTTTAATGACAGGAATATCAAAACAGATTTAAAAGTAATGTTTGTGAAAACTGAGGACTAGGAAAAAAGGCTATCATTGCACCAAATTTTGTTTTATATTGTTCATGTTTAAACTTGGCTTTCATAAACTATAAACAGAGATATAATTCTCAATAATTCTCTGTCTTAATATGAAATTATATAAGCCAAAATTTGTTTGCTTTTATAGAGTAATGATTTAATCTGATTGAATTTCTGGAATAAAAACCTTTGAACAATAAAAGTTTTGCTCCACGCTGAAATCATATTGGATGATTATAGAATTTTCTGTTATAACAAGCTCTTCCTCACAGTAGGATTTTAAAATCATGATCAAGAAAAATCCAGGCAATATTGGAAATAATAAAGAATTATTATTTGACATGGTAGAAAGATAAGAGATAGAGACAGGACCTGTGAGCTCACTGATGGAACTCGCAGAACAAGAAACTCCTCCTACAGATCCAAGTCAGCACCTTCTCTGCAAATTACGGTCCTGCACAGTTGGCTCAGGGTCCTAAAATGTTAATGACTTGAGTCACATGGATAATGTATGTTAGAGAGGGAATATCCTTTCTGGTTCCAAGGCCAGCTTTCTCTTTACTCTTCCTTATTTCCCTGGACATGGTATAAAGATGCACTTGAAAAAGATATATACCACAATCTAAGATTTGCTTAAAGTCAAGAAGACTCATCTTCCTGAGTTCAAATCTGGCCTCAGACATTTACTAGCTGTGTGACTGGGCAAGTCACTTTATCCTGTTTGCCTCAGTTTCCTCATCTGTAAAATGAGTTGAAGAAGGAAATAGCAAACCAGTCCAGTATCTTTGCCAAGAAAACCCCAAATAAGGTCACAAAGAGTTAGATACAACTGAAACAACTGAACACAATGAGTGTGTGTGGGGAGGAGGGGGAAACGAAGAGACTGACTTCCTTGCCTTCCCCAATCATGTTAATATCCTAGGAGGTCTGTTATCCAACACACCTGAAGGCAACCTTCTCGTTTCTTGAGTGAGCTGGAAAGATGCTTAATTACAGCACTGCATATAAATTAAATCTTATAACTATCTCATTCCTTAACTAGAAAATATTTTGCAACACATTTATCTCACATATATCTTATTTGTACAGAGTGGTTTTTATATATTTTTTTCCATTAGAGTATATGTCTTGGCAGAGATAGTAGAGCAGTTTACCATTTCTTTCTCCAGCTCACTTCACAGATGAGAAAACTGAGGCAAACAGTTAAGACACTTGCACAGGGATACACAGCTAGCGTACCTTCTTTTTGTTCCCGGTGCTTAACAGTGTCTTGACATAGAACAAACATATATGTTTGATAATTTGCTGAACTGATATACACATGTATGTATACACACATATGCATACTCATAATATTCAAATGTATTAAAATTCATTTCAATGGAAATGAATTCAAACGAACATGATTATGTCGTATTTCTGGTATATAAGTGGTTTTATGTCAGACAATCTTCAGCCCTAGGTTAATGTCTACTGTCAATGAGGAATCATAAGATGAATGGGAGATCTCTCTCTCTCTCTCCCTTTGTATCTCTGTCTCCCTCTCACACATACAAACAATCATATCCAGGGCTTAAAGCATGGAGAATTTTATATACGTCATTTAAGCCCTGGTATAGAGGTTTTATGAAAAGCAGAAGTGGAGAATGATGAACAATGATCAGAAGTCATCATAAGCACAGTGTCAAAATGTGAGATAGTGGAACTCTCAACATTAAAACTTTAAGTTCTATTTTAGTTTTCTTGGCACCTAAATGGCATATCTGAGGCTGAATAATAAATCTTCAGTTGGGCAAGTGGGCATTGGAAACTTTTCTGAAGGATCAGGTTGTGAGTAGCTTTAAAAGGTAAGAAGGAAAGCCTGGGCCACTTAAAAGAAATGTCTTTCATAGTAGTTAAAGATAATAGCAATTTAATAAATGATTTCTACTGTATTTGGAGGAAGCTACATGAAGTTTGAAAAACAGGTGTCAGTGTGTGTGTACACATGCTACTACATGAGTGTTTTGTTTCATTAGAGAAAGGTGGTATAAGGTGTGGCTGATAATATGATTATGTATTTAGGTTTGGAAGGGGCTTTTTAGAAGGCAACCAATTCAGCCTCATCAATAATTCAAAGTCAGGGCAGCTTGGTGATTCAGTGGATAGAGTGCTGGGTTTGGAAATAGGAAGGCATCTTCCTGAGTTCAAATCTGGTTTCAGACATTTACTAGCTGTGTATTCCTGTGCAAGTCTCTTAACTGTTTGCCTCAGTTTTCTCATCTGTGAAGTGAGCTGGAGAAAGAAATGGTAAACTGCTCTACTATCTCTGACAAGAAAACCCCAAAACAGTGTCACAGAGAATCAGACATGACTAAAGAACTAACTAAAAAGTTAGTCTCCTATCTGGAAAAGTTGAAAAGGGGAAATGGGTAGGACATTAAGCTGCAAGCGGGTTTTGAAGAAATTATTAAGGAGTTTAATATCATCATTAATACTGTAAGTCATAGGTTAACTTGGGGTCTCTGATTTTTAAAAAGTATTTTGTTAACTCCAATGATTTGTTTCCTTTGTAATCCTATGTATCTTAATCTATTAATAAAAAAAAAAATCATTCTTAGAAGAGCCCATGACTTCCCCAGATTTTCAAACAAGTCTATGATACTAAAAAGTGAAGTTATATTTCAATTTACTGTTAGAAGTGAAGTAAAAAAGAAAAAAGTATCTATTTTAAGTGGCAACTGATTACTGGGATTCTTACGTTCTTCACATATTATAATTAACTTTGTAATCTTGTCTTCCCCTTACCAGCCTCACAATATGGATTAAATATGTTCAATTTAGATGTAACTTTGGGGTAATTTAGATATGTTCTTATATATTGAAAAAAAGTTGACCCATCCATCACTAAATTTATCTGATTGGAAGGGGCTTGAATTGGTTTTTCTTTTCTGAACCTATGTGCCTTGTCCATAGTAGATGCATTGGGCCCAAACAGAAATGGCATATGAAATTAACAAATACAAGAGTTTAAATGAAATCCTGTATCTTCTGTGGCATATTATTCATTTTTTACAGATGTCAAAATATTAAAGAGCTCATTGCAATCTCAGGAATGTAAGCACACACGCTCATTCATCCATTATATAGTCAAGAACAGAAGGAATGATAAGCACAGACAAGTTTTGGCCACGAGATGGCACTGCAGGAAAAATCAAAATGCCTAAAGCAGGGGCTCCAGCAGCCTGATGCTGAAGGTGTGTATCATTTTCCAGGGTTGCCTCTTTTTCCAATGAAAATGTCAAGCAATGTAAATTCTTATGAATGTCACACATTTTTTCATTAAACTCAGATTACTTTTCTGTATGCCTCCTTTTTTATGCCTTATTTAAATTCAAAATAATATAGAATACTTCTGCTAAAAACTATAGGAGATTAAGCAGGGAAATTTATGTTGGTGTAGGAAATATATATGCATATTATAAAAACATTTGCATCCATATGTGACCACGTTGACAGGAAAAGAGAGTCTGACAAATTACTCTTTTAAAATGTTGATATGACTTCTGTTTGAAGTTTAGTCTAGACCTGTATTTTTAATCACTGTAAGAAGTTTCACAACATAGAAACTTGCTCCAAAATTTCAATTGGATTATTCTAAGATAATGTCTTTGAAATCTGCTTGGGAGTATTGGATTGGGGTCTGCCTGACTCTTGATCCTGGAAACATTTCACCATGCTTTCTCTCCTCCACTAAAATCACATAATTAATTCTTATACCTTGTAGCTTTGAAGTACCTGGATACATAACTCAGTCTTACAGTACAAATACTATTGAAATGGATTTTATCTGTTGAACACTTAAGACAAAGTATTAACAAGACTAAATAATACATAAGAAATACAGATTTTAAAAAATTCAGCTAGCGCAATGCAAACCATATAGGGGTAAAATTGCTGCTGAATTTTCAACTGACTAAGAATGGATGTTATTAAATTATCCTCAAAACTAACACAGCTTGAAGAACTAGTTATACTGATGTGTTAATAAAAGAGATTCCTTCTATGGTACTATGTCCAGTTAGAGATAACCTCATAAAGAACCACAGATAAATAAATAATTAAGATCAGATCTATAATAACAAATGAAACAAAATAATAAACAAGGCATACACAACTTTGAGAAGTATAGGAAGGGCTAATATGCAAATGTTAGTGAATATCACCATGGTTTAAAGGGATGAATGTTGGACTTGGAAACAAAAGATCTATGTTACAATCTAAGGTCAACAAATTTAAATATTTGTGACCATGGGCAAGTGACCTCCATGGTCTTCTGCTTCCTTCTAATCTCTAACATCCATTCGTTCTCTGCTGCACTATAATTAATTTCATAACCTATAACCAGAGGTATATAAAATGGGTCTAAACAGCAGCAAGAAAGATTTAAAGATGTAAGAAGAATTTTTTGGTAATAAGGGTTGGAAAACATAGTTGTTTCATCATTCCAGTTAGCAGAATTTTGCTACTGAATTAATAAGAATCAGAGACAAGTGTTTAATTTCTTTAAAATTAAAAATCTTTACAACAAATTATAGTCAAAAAGAAAATAAAAGTCATTTATGATGAATACATTGGATTAAAATTTAACATCCAATACATAAGCAACTACTAAAATATACAAAGGTCACTTCCAGGCTACAATAACTAAGTGGTCAAAGGAAGGGCATATTCTTGCAAAAAAGAAAACACTAATTACTTGAAGACATTCTTACTAATAATCAAACAGAAAGAAGTTAAAATAATCCTGAAATACTAGTTCATACTCATCAAACTAGCAAAAATAATTAAAGAGGATGAGATTCAATACTGATCAGCTTAAATTCAATTGAATTCAATAAATGTTTGCTATTTGCTAGTTAAGTACTAGGGATTTTGTGCTAAGTACTAGGGATATAAAGAGAAAAATTAAGTTTTCTACCTTAACAAGTTTTGTTCATTTTGCCAACAAAATAAATGCAGATAAGTAAATATGAAAAAAATTGCATGTACAAATTTTTATGGAATGGGGACATAATTAACAACTAGGGATATTGGTGAAGGTCTCATTAAGAAAAGACACAAGCTAAACATTGATGGAATTAATTGTCCACAGGGGAAGAAGTGAGGAGGGCAAATATCCAGGTGTAGGGACAACCTGGGCAAAAATACAGATGTGGAAAGTGAAAGTTTTATCTAGAGAACATCTAATAAGCCAGTTTACCAAGTATGTGAAATTTATGAGGGACAAAGATATGAATTCAATCCGGAAAGATCTTTTTCAGCTAGACTATGAAAGCCTTCAAATGCCAAGCAAAAATAGTTCCATTTTATCCTCCCTTGGCATTAGAGAGCCAGTCACTGAAGAGGAGAATGATATGGTCAGGCCTATGCCTCAAGAATGTCAACTGTAGTTTTTCGAAAGGCGAATGGGATGAACTTTTCATGGAGACAAATTAAGAATCTATTTCAGTAATCTGAAGGAGAGGTGATAAGAGCCTAAACAAAAGTAGTTAGATTGGGGAGAAACAAAGATGGGAAATATTGTGGGGTAAAATCAACATGACTTAGCATTTGAATGGATATGGAAGGAAAAGAGAAGGGTCAGAGATGAGTCCTTTATGAACTGGGGTTATTGCCATGAATGGAAACAGAGAAGTTAGGAGAAGGTTTGGGAGAAAGATAATAATAAATTCAATTTTGGACATATTAAGTAGAATTTGCTTACGGGAAAATCAGAGGGAGATGTCCTACGTGCAGTTAGAGATGCAGGACTAAAGCTTAAGAGAAAATTAAGGGCTAGATGTAGGGGATTCTGGAGATATCGGCAAATATCTGATAGAGGATTGCATAGTTATCAAGACAGAGTATAGAGGGAAGTGGAGAAATTCCAGATCAGAGCCTTGGTGGAGACTCATGAATAAGCAGCAAGAATAGGTGATAATCCTGCAAAGGATATTGAGAAGATTTTATCAGACAAGTAGGAAAAAACAATCATGGAATACCATTTCTAATATGCAAATTTTGCAAAACAAAATTATAATAAATCAAGCGGATAAATAAACTCAATGCATAAAGATAAATTCAGCAGGTAAAGGGGAGAGAGAAGGTTTTGGGAAGAAGAAACTGTGAAGAAAGGCACTGAGGTGGGAAATCAAAGGGCACATTCAGTTGTCAGAATGATACAATTTGACTGGAGTATATTGCACCAAAACTTTTGCGCAGAGAAGGGACATGATGAGAACTGTGCATAAGAAAATATATTCTAGCAGAGGCACAAGAAAAGTATGGACCACGGGAAAGAGAGAGAATAGAGGCACCATTATTATAATTTATATGTAATAATATTACGTGTAACATTATATCATTATATTATGTAATAATATTATTATAAGACTATGGAAGGAATGGGGGTGGGTGATAAGAGCTTCGACTGACTACATGGTGTTCTTGGGAAAGGGGCAAACTTGAGACAAGACTAAATACCAGACTCACTAGCAAGAAAGCCTTGGTAATGAACTGATACATACAGTTAGTGAAGGCAAGTGATAGCAAAAAATAACACCAGGATTTCAAACAAAATGGATGAATAAAGTTAAGAATGGTGGGTTTAGGGAGAAAATAAGCTTGGTTTCGAGTATTAGATTGAGGCAGCGATGAGAAACCCAAGTAGAAATATCCCAAAGTCAGTTGGAGGTCAGGGTTAGGAGCAATGAAGAGACTTCCAAGTTGGGAAATAGAGATTTGGGAGTCATCTGCATAAAGTTGGTAACACAGGAAGTAAGTGAGATTGTTAAAGGAGTAAGTAAAAGGTCAAGGATAGACCAATATTAGGATGTCAAGAAGAGGAGATGAACTTAAAATTTGCTTATCTAATCATAATTTTTGTATTATTCAACCTTTCTCTATGCCTTATGATCCTTAAACCTGTTCTTTGTCTTCTCCATGACTTTCACCCTTCAGTTCTTTGGCCATTTTTACTGGCTACTTTCCTTTTCCTTCCTTATCTCATTCTCTTGGTCAGTCAGTTCAACTCTACACTATTGTACACACTCAAATCCCTTATCCCCTTCTCTTATCACTGACAACACTTTGCAAAACCCCACCAAGGATTCCTCTCGTTATCTGGCTCCTTCATTCCCATTTACATGCTGCTAAGTAGAAGTGGTGAAAAATAAGCAAACTATGCTAACTGGGTCCAATACAAAATTTTATTCCATTATCTCAATTTATACTAATAGCAAAATCTGTGCATTCAGCACAGCACTTGGCACACAGAATGCACGTAATAAATTTTTATTGCCTGACTGATTGATTTGGCCCTCAGCAAGGCAATCCTTTTTCAGCTCCCTAATTGTCCCATAGGGACTATTCCAAGCTGTTTTATCCCTCCTTAATCTTCCCATAGCAACCTCTCCCCAAAATCTGATATGTAGTTATAGGAAAATGGAAAGGGGTAGTGGAAAGTAAGAAATTTAAGATGCCCGAAACAAAGAAGGAATAACTATTGGAACACAGTCCAGGAGGGAGGGGATGGTATCAAGGCTCCAGGTAAATTGATCAAATTTAATATGCAATATGATATCTTTTGTGACCAGAGTGGAGAAATAATGTGTTGGGAAGGTTTGTATAATTTAGAAGAAGAATCAAGATATCCTTTAGTGGCTGATGAAGTCTTTGGCACAAAACTAA
Organism: Notamacropus eugenii; assembly: GCF_028372415.1. NCBI lineage: Eukaryota > Metazoa > Chordata > Mammalia > Diprotodontia > Macropodidae > Notamacropus > Notamacropus eugenii. The sequence goes on from NC_092874.1 coordinate 159,513,734, forward strand.
GGACATTTTTGACATACATTTCAGAAGAGAAAGGTAGACATAGAGGGAATGAAATATGTCTTTAAGAATCATCTGAAAATGTGATCAGGGTTTTTGGATTGAGTCTTAAGACACAGTAATGATGAGCTCTTGGCCAGAGATGGAATAGATCTAATAAAGGTCACTAAAATCCTATTTGCTTAGAGATGTGCAAATCTGATGAGGAAGGTTTTAAATTGAAATGGAGGGAGAGAGAGAAAATTGCCTACATAGATCCACTAAACCAGGTACCAGAGATGGTGGGTATGACATAGGAAGGATATCAGGCCAAATATGCATATAGATGTAGATAGCCACACACATATGTATATAAGCATGTATGTGAGTATACATACACACATAGATACATACACTTATGTGGGTATGTGTGTGTGGAAGGAAGGAGGGAGGGAGGGAGGGAGAGAGGGAGGGAGGGAGAGGGAGAGAAAGAGGAAGAGGGAGAGAGAGAGAGAGAGGGAGGGAGAGAGGGAGGGAGGGAGGGAGGGAGAGAGAGAGAGAGAGAGAGAGAGAGAGAGAGAGAGAGAGAGAGAGAGAGAGAGAGAGAGAGAGAGAGAAAGAGAGAGCAGATTTCCAAAAAGAGGGGTGGCAGCAAAACTTTGATGGACTTAGATGTCGACATGTAAATGTACAGGGTACTGATGACATGTAAAGTCAATTTAAGCTCATAATTCAAGATAGTAAATTTAACTTCATAGACATGACTGAGTTTTGTAGGATAAATAATCAGAAACCCCACCACCATTATAGGCTATAAGAGTATTTCCATTTTCTCACCATCTATTGTGAATATGTTAGAGATTTCCAAAATTTCCTCTATACTTAATTCTTAAGTACTGTGAAAATATCTTTGGTGTACCACGTACTTAAAGTAAAAATATTTACCATGCTTGTCAACACCTTCCTACTAAATCTTTCTTGTTATATATTGGGAAAGTCATTAAGTTACCATCTAACCATTTTTTCTTTAAGTTAAATATCCCTTATTCCTTTACTCTGTCATCACAGTCCATTTAATTTATTCCTTTCATCCTAACTTATAATATCTTATAGCGTTTAAAATGCATAGAATGAAAATTGACTCAATCCAAAGAGAACATTACTTAAGGTGGGGAAGAAGATCTCTCTGAGTAACTTCAATTATATTGCCCTTCTCTTTCTTTCAACATCCTATGTAAGATGGTTCCAAGTTGGGCAGGCTAACTGGAAGAAACTATTTTATTTTTAAAAAATAATCTGACTTCCGTCAGTAATAATCAACTCTCATTTATCTGTTCAGTAGGAAGGAAAGAATGTGGTGTAAGACAATTATTGCCACAAAGCATTCATATTTGGATTTGGAAAGTGCTGGCACTGAAATTTCAGTACCTATGTGCCTGACTCAAATCCAATTCACTTACAAGTCAAGACACCACCCTCCTGATGCCATTGGTCTTCTTCGAGAATGAAAGACGCACAACAATACTATGTGCTTCATATCCTGGAGAACCTACTTCTACATGCTTCAAAGAAAGTACTGCACTTACATTGTGAAGAATAATTCAGAATGAGCTGGAGAGAGGTTATTTAGTTTATCAGATCTTCTTCTGCCAACCTACCCACCCTACCCCATCCAGAAATGCTTCTCCAACTGATATATAACAACACTTAGAAAAAACAATGAAAAGTTTTGCATCTGGTTTTCATTCTTTCCTTGGGGTGAGAGCGAGGGCAATTAATTATTTTTATTTAAAAGTCTTCTGGACAGGCTGCATAGTTAACAAGAGGCAAGTTGAGAATAGTATTTACTTTATAACCTATACTCCTTAATCATATCTACAATTTTGAAATTTTAAGCAATTTGGAATTGATATTTACTGAGGATAATCTTTAATTCTGACAATTATTTTTAATGAGAAAATTACTTAGATGTCATCTTGTGGTGATAAAGTGAATAAAGCACTGGGCTTAGAGTCAGGAAAATCTGAGTTTGAATCCTGACTGAAACTTATGAGTCATGTGATCATGGACAAGTCATTTTACCTTCCTTAGCCTCAGTTTCCTCATCTGATAATTGAGAAGGTTGGACCAAATGGCCTCTGAAGTACCTTCTAAATCTATGGTCTTATAAATGGTAATATCACTAGGAGATCTAAGAATGTCTCTTGAGTGCTGCCGGCTCTTCACAGTTTACTCTGACCCTAAGATCTTTTCTGCTCATGTTACTTAGTCACCTGAGCATAAACCGATTTTTACACTTAGGAATCAGACTCTTGATTTTTACTGCAATTCATCTTAGATTTCCTGTGCGTTTGAAAATTTGTCTTCATAAGGCTCTCTGCACTGGAGAAGGAAATGGCAAACCACTCCAGTATCTTTGCCAAGAAAACCCCATCGGGGTCCTGAAGATATGAACATGTCTAAAAATGACCTAACAATAACATCAACATTCTCATCCTGTCTTCATCAAACCCGGAATCATCCTATGAAGCAAGAGCTGGACAGCATCTTGGCAGGGAAACTGTCAAGAGGGCTTGTGTATATATTGGATTAGACATCCTCTGAGGTTGTTTCCAACTCTGAGATTCTAAGAACTGGTCAACCATGCTTTAGTAAGAAAGCTAAAATGGAAGGAACTTGGAGGCAGAACATACCAAGATAGTTGTTTTTTGTTTTAGTAGTTTGCTACTCAAGCAGGCAACAGTAGATGCAATGACTAGGAGGTGAAAAAAGAAACTGTATAGGAGTAGGCGAGTCTCTTAAAAATATATTTTCTGCTTTTAAAGCAGTTGGAAGTTTGGGCTTAGAAAGGTGGAAAATATCAATGAACTCTGCAGACTGTATCATTGCTACTTTTTGATGTTTATTTTATACTTAAACTTGGGAGTACTATCTCCTGTCTCTAGATAATTCTTTATGTATACATGAGAGGAATCTGTAATTCTGTCAACTGATATAGTCACTTACAAAGCCAAATAATGCATTTTCAAATAAACACATGGGTATGCTTGGATCAGGCAGACTGGTCTACAAAGGACCTTGAAACAAGGATATTTCTTTTTTTTTACCCTGGCTGTCAGTGGGAGTGTCAAAGGAAGAATTCAGAGCTGGAGAAGGAATATGCTTTAGGAATACATAGTTCCCCAATACATTTTCCATTTATCTGCTCTCATTTACTACACTAATTTGCACTACGAACAATTGGGCTTTGGCTTATTAATCTGTGGAGAAAATATATTTCTTTTATTTTTTCTGAGTATAATTAAAAAAGGTAGCATCTCTGACTTGTCACTATTGTAGCTGTTGTTCAGTAGCCTGGCATCTGGGGAAATACTTGGGGACACTTTGTTGTAAAGGCAGTTTCATTTGAAGATGTCAACAATATTTTCTAGGACATTATGAATATGACATTTTTCATCTGCCGCTACTTCCAGGCAGACTTTAGAGGTTGTATATTGCAGCGGCATCCAAATTCCATAGCACAAAGTTGCTCCTAAAATACCTAGAGAGGCCATGGTATTTCACATTTATTTTCTAGGTAAGAAATCCATGATTTTATTGGATCTTTTCTGATGTTGTGTAATGTTAGAATGAATGACAAAAAGCCCTACAGTGCTGACCTTTAACATAGTGGTTTTAACTAGTTCGTATTTGCCTTTCATCTTCCACAGGTTTGCAGGAGAGGTCTTCTAAACCCCCAGCCTACACACAATCATAAACAAATTACACTCCCCATGTCAACATTGGAAACCTAGTCTGTAAATCAGAGCATGCTGGGATTGAATTGCTGCCCCTATCATCTGCCATTTACTGCTATCAAAGCATATAACTGGATTAGCGGAAAAACTGCTATATTACTCTTACATTTAAGCTTTCTTGAACAGCAGGCTCTCTTTCAGCAACAAAGCACAGCCCTAGAGACAGCAGAAAAGCATATCCAGGAAGAGGATAGAGCAGTAACCCTGACAGCACTTAGGGGGTTCACGGAGAGCATGGCAATCATTCTTCTTAGAATAAATAAGAAATTTAAAAATACAAAACCAGAAGCAAGTAGCCAATTGGTATTTCTGGCTGTGGTTCATAAGGATCTCTGGGTGAGCTTTTTATATGACTGATTAAATTGTACTGTCACTTCTTAGGGATGATTGACAGGACTTTAAATCCCTACATCTCAGGTGTGAGTATGAAGAGCTTACATGAGGGCTTCGCAGGACAGCTTGCTGGAAGAGCTAAGTGGAAGAAAAACCCTCAGGTTAATTCAGCACCTCATTACCAGGCACTGCTGCAGCATGAAACACTTCAAGCCCTACTGTTGGTTTCCTGGTACAATCAAATTCTGGGGGGAATGGGTAAAATCACATTTTACAACCTTGAGTTTTAAATCTCCAGTTTCATAAAATTCTATTCTGTGATCATTAAACAAAGGGAATTAGAACATCCCCAAATGTAAAAGCATCCAGAATTCTTTTCTAGAGACAGTGTTTTACCTTTCTTTTAGAAGAATTTCAAATGTTTCTTCAATGTCTCTAAAAGCTTCAGCCTACTGTAATTCCCAATTAAAGCAAAGAATGCTATATGAAGAAGCCTACGGATTTATTCTTAAAATTCAAAATAAAGTGAGTCAACAGCAAACATTATAAAAAGAATCACTTTGTGTGTGTATGTGCATTTTTTTTGTTTGTTTAAATACATGAATCCACATCAATTCCAAAGCAGTGAAATATGGTGGTGAGACAAAGCAAATGTCAGTAAGAAAAGGACATGGCTGCCAACAGGTTACCTTGATATGGTTAAACCCTTTGCAAATATACTGGTGGTTATTTTAGTGCTACAGTGAGTCTCACGTTCAACATGAGCAAAAAGAGAACTGTTTCTTGATTACTGACTCAGAATCTCAGAATTGTCAGAGATTGCAGAGATGATCTAATCTAACTCGTACCTGAACCAACCACAACCAAAAAAAACTTCTGCACCATCTTACTACTGTCAGAATATACACTGGAGAGCAAGATCTGCAAGAGGTAAAGAATTCATACACATGTGACTTTTAACCTGGGTTTATTTCCAATAACTCCACACTGTGACTTTACAATGTAGAACAGTTTTCCCCAACCTTTTGCATACAAAAATTAAAAAAAAAACCCTAAATTACACATACTTCAATAACTCCAAAGCAAAAACAATCTTTTTCAAAAGAATTTCAAAGATCCTAGAGAAAACTTCCTATAGATTTGGGAAATTATTTATAAATAATGAATAAGAAAACACATTATTTTAATTTGCAATAGCTGGTTGAAGTATCCCAAATCAGCTGAATTCTCCCTTCTGTTTGCAAGTAACAAATTAAATGTATTTGTTCATTTTCAACAGACACAGTCAAGCTAAATCAAATAATTAAGGAAAGTCAAGTGGTAAGGATTTAAAAACTGTCAGAAAATAAATAAAGTAGAGTATGTTTTACTGATGAACAATTCCTTTTATTTAATTAAGGAAAACTCCAGGAAATGTCAAACGGTTGAATTGCTGATTTATATTTCTGGTAAAAAAATTTTTCCTCTTAGAACTACATTTTGGAGAAAAAACAACAGCCTTTATGTTATCACAAATTCCATTGTTCTCTGTCTTTAAAGCTGCCTGACTTTTATTGGGGAAATGTGGAACAAGAACGAATTACTAGCTATTGTGTGGGTCTGTCCTTCAGCATCCCTAAACCGCCAATTCCTCATCTATAACATGTGAAAAATAATGATCATAATGAAGAGTACCTTCAATACCACCCAATCTAGTTTCCTTCATTTGAAAGATGACAAAAAGTGAGATAGAAGTGACTTTACCAAGGTCACAGGGATAATAAGTAATAAAGAGAGAATTCACACTCTAATAAACTGATTCCAAATTCAGTCTGTTTTCCCCCCACTAAATATACTGCCCTTTTCCTCTTGCAGTACCTCTTCACAGTATGGGGATCTTCATTTTTTGCCTTTATAACCCCAGCAACTAGCTGGGCCTGGCACTTAGTAGGTGCTCAATAAATGCTTGTCGATGAATTGATTGGTGTGGAGGTGACCCTGAGTCTTCCAACGCTTTGCGCCATGGACTATGAAGCCTGACATGTCATTCTCAAGCTAGAGAGGCTTTCAACTCTGGATCTGATAATTGATTATGCCTATGCTCTGGTGCAGGGTGGTTAGTTTTTCATCCAAAGCAACTCTAGAATTTCCTCAGAGAGGTTTTCAAGGGGTGGCTCACAGCCCATAAGAATTGATAAATTAATAATGCCTGACTCCCTAGGTAGCATTAAAGATCACAGAATTAGAGCTGGAGGATACATTGGAGGTCACCTAGCCCAATTCCTTCATTGAGAAGTTAATTGAATTGCCCAGGGTTATACACATGGTAAGTGGCAGAGTTGGCCTCTGATCTCAGGTCCTCTCACTTCAAAGTCAGCTCTCTTTACATCTCTGGGATCTGGTGAAAAAGATACTTTAAAATGTGTGTGTGTGCGTGTGTGCGTGTGTGCGTGTGTGTGTGTGTGTGTGTGTGTGTGTGTGTGTGTGTGACAGAGAGAGGGAGAGAGACAGAGAGAGGGAGAGAGACAGAGAGAGAAGAGATTATGGAATGGATCCCTACCCTTCTTAGAATATTTTAAAGGCATAAAATATATATTACAAGAGAAACAAATTACATTTCAGTGCAATTATAAGAATGATGATAACAACCTCTATCACCACCACCACCATAATAATAGACCTGAGGTTAAGGACCCATATCTTAAAGAGTGATATGAATTTGCATTCACAACAAAATAATAATAAACATTAAGACTGTTTTAAAATTTTGGGATAGTTTTATTCAGACCTTTTTCTCCTATAGTCTAACTGCAACATGATTTTGGAAGTTAAAATGATCTCTGTTAATATTAGAGCCTGGCTTCTTACTTCATACAGTATCTAGTGGGATAAGAGAAGGTCTGTTTCATAAACAGGTTGTCCCAAAAGACCTAGTGCAGTTTTAAACTTAAAAGCTTAAATAGCTTAAAGCCATACTCACACTTCTGGGACATGATAAAGAGGCTATATTAGACATAACTAACAGTCTAATTCAATAACAGACAGCCTTCTCCAGTATGCTATTATTTCGAACAAATATTTCCTCTAGTTTAGAAGAGTCAGCCACATTGCCAGTGGCCTGAGACATTCCTGAGTGCAGCCAGAAAAAAATTAAAATATTTGGGGGAAATATTTAACAAAATAAAGCTTAGAGATAATGTCAATAGGTAGTTTTCTAAGTCAGTATACGGCTCACAGGGATCTCTATGAATGGACTAGTAGCTCCTATTTGGACTTGAGTTTGACACCCCTCCCTTGTTAACTCCTCTTTCAAAAGCACTGAGCCATCACCAGTTGTCTCAACTTTTGTCTTGCCACTGGACTTTGATGTCTCTGGGAGAGAGAGTGAGGCTGATGAGTACTCAGCTCTGCCTCCCTTAATTTCAATGTACTCGAAAGTCAGGACAACACCCTCACTATGTCAATGGTCCTCTTCAAGAAAGAAGGACCAAAACCAACAATTTCAGCAGCAAAATCTGATATCATATACACACACACACACACACACACACACACGCACATGCACACGCACACACAGAAACGCATGCACTGGGCTCAAAGTTGTGCACTCTAGATTTGAATCCCAGCTTCCAAACTTCTAAAAAGGTGAGACTGAGCAAGTGACCTGGTCTCTACAAACATTCCTCTTCTGAAGAAGGAAATATTTGCACTACTTAGCTCACAAGGTTTTTTTTTTTTTTCCTAAATGAAGCACTTTGTAAACCTTAACATGTTACCTAACAACAACAGTTCAGAGACAAAACATTGAATTCTAATGATCTCCACTTTCTGAGCAAGTATTTTCAGTAAAAGATTAATTTGGGACTTTTAGCTTTCACTCTCATCTTAATTGTATCAAGAAATATATATTGATGTGATCTTTTCATGCTCCTAGACTGTTCTAGAGAAAATCAGCATATGAGTAAAATATTTCAATTTTTCTTAGCATTTTCCTTCCATCTACGTGCTATATTTTTGGAGCCATATCCATTTGCAGATACACATCCATCATCAAAAAAAAAAAAAAAACTCGCATCAATACAAATCCATAAAGTACAATGTTTGTCAGGCATCTATCTATCCTTCCAATTTTCTCTTCCCCCCTTTTACTAAGGAGCAACAGCATATTATGGGATTTAAATATTAATGGGACCCTAAACATTACAAAGTTTTAAACAATGTCTTCCATGAGAATTACAAAATGGAATAATCTAAATTGGATTTTGGAGAAAAAAATCAGAGTATTGGAATGTACATTATCCACTGTGTTAATGGACTAAATTGTAACATTTTAAGAGCTAATCTTCATGGAAATTAATAACTTGCTAAAAATGAACATGAAGATGGCCACAGTACTACCAGGTGATGCCCCGACCAGAGGTAGTTTGAACCGAGGTGGAAGACCACCCGTTGTACTTGGAGATAAGAATATGACTACTGCTGGAGGTGAGATTATACCTGGGTTAGTGCATCTTGACAATTATGTGATTTCTTTTGAGTACTCAAAATTTCTATTATAAGCAAAAATTTTTTGGATGTATATGTGATAAAACTATGAAACTATTCTGAGTATACAGTTGCCATAGATAATATAAGTAGAAACCATTTTTGTTTGTTTTTTAAATAGAGGAAAAAGTAATCAGTTGATACTCACTGAAGCTACATTCACAAAATCATCATCAGAAAGGGTTTCCAGCATTTCAGAGACGGAAGTACGAATCAGCCTCAGAGTTAATCCACTGACACTTCCACTCCTAAAATAAACATGTAAACCATTTCATTAATGTTATTAAAACAGATATTAAATGAAATCTATAATTTCAGGAGTTATAACTAATTCAAGAAGTTTTTTTGAGGCTATCATAATTATTCAACATTTCTGAAAAGTAAATCACTGTAAAGGATATTTAATGGGAAAAATGTTAGCAAGGAAACTAATTTTTATTTACCTTTTTGTTCTACATAAAAGAAATTAGAATACAAGGATAATTTTGAATTCCTCAGTAGCTTCTCAAGCTACATGTCAAATAGGGATGCAGGGATTCACTATGGCATGTACATATTTTATATGTATTGTATATTGATGTATACACAAATGTTGCTGTTAATTCAATCAACTTTGTAAAAGTATATTTGCCTTAATTCTGTTTCTTAGAATTATTTTTGACAATTGCACATTGCTAATAGCTGTCATTTACCTTAATAATATAACTGTATCTCTCCCCCTGAAAACACTAGTTTACATTGCCATTTTAATTTAAACTACTACTCAGAATGCATAGTATGAGAAAACCTGAATATAACGTGAGCACACTATAGAATGCAACTTGATCTTTGATAGATCTAATAGATCAAGTCTCTTTTCCGGCTTGATCCTCCCTGGTTTCTGTGACATTTTATTTTACTGATTGATCTCTTATCTCTTTGAATACTCCATCTTTGTTTCCTTCATTGGCTCTTTTATCCTGACCTTTCCCATGCCGGTTCACTGGCTACCTAAATGCAGTCCTCCCTGAAATATTCTCTTGATGTCCTTCTCTCTCAACACTGACCAATGACTGGAGTCATAGTATGTAGTTCCCATACTACACAGTTGTAGTACCAATACTATGTATTTTTCATGTGCTTTTTTTTCCCTTTGGACAATTGAATTCAGTTTCTAGTCCTGTAATTGATTATCCTAAATCTAATACAAATGCATTTCCAAAACCATTCTTTCCAGAAAGAATAGATTTCATCAGCATTCAAGTTTGCTCTCAAGGAGTAGCCAGTATTGCTTAACAGTCTGAACCAGGATACAGATGGAATGAGAAGAACAGTCTAGCCAAAATAACATATCTTTATTTCATTTACACAAGAGACCTTGAGAATTCACATTCTAGCATTTTTTTCCCTTATCCGTTACTCTCCCTTATCTTTCTCAGTCTGGTTTATAAGCTTTTAGAGAGATAAATTGAACTAGTTTGCTTCAGGGCAAACTTTAAGTTGGGGAAAATTACAAATGTTCACAAAACCAGGTACGTGCCATTTCCCTGTATTTATAACATCAAATGCTACCTCTTCTAATGAGGCAAAAAGATCTAGGAATAGATTCCTTTTTCTCCAAGGTAAATTAATTTGGAGTTTTCCAAACTCATTTCCCTGATCCTTTAGTGTTCTTCTCATAAATCAAGCCTCTACTGTAAAAGAGATGGTTTTATGAAAACTGACTCTTCTGCTTCATTGGATAATGCAAAAAGAAATCCTCAATATAAATAAAAAACTTCATTTGTTTTAATTTCCCTGATGAGAAGGTCACATATAAAAATCCCCTAGCTTCTGAATTTTATTTCATTTTTATGAAATTCTGAGTATTTAACGTTTGCCAATTTTGGTAATAAAATCTAAACAAATGGATTAATGCTAGACTGTATGTGTAGTTGAAGCAATGTGGCTCCACGCATGTACTAAAACACATTCCCCCTGTTTTCAGAAATAAGTACTTACATAACTTCCATAATAGAGTTACTCAGGATACAGAATGAAAATTGAAAATGCAGATGTAGCTCATAGAAAGCTCACCTCTGAGCCAGGAACCACAGTCTTTAATTCAAAAGCAATTCTTTCAAGTCTCATAGGGTATGTTTTTTTTTTGAAGTATATAATTCCTTCCCTCTATATCCTTAACAATTACTCTAAATATTGGGTCTTTTATGATGTACCATTTTTCAGTTCTCTGATACAATAGGAACAAGGTCTTCATTCAAAAGAAATGTATGAAATATTAAAATACTCACACATCAACTAGAATAAGCATGTCTTTGGGAGATGCTGCTCCTTGGATATACCTGCAAAGGATATTTTTAAATATGAAAGGGGGAAAAAGTTTTACTAAGAATTGACTGAACTAAAAGGTAAAATCTGATCATTCAGCTTTGTACACTTAAGTTTACATAACTTAATTCAATGCAATTCATTTTGATTGAATTAAGAAAAAACAGTTACATGCTTGCTCTGTACAAGGACTATACTAAGTCCTTTTAAAGGGAAAAAAATAGTCTGTCAAAGATGTTGAATTGTATGAAGAGGGGGAAACAAAAATATAAAGTTAAGCTAATAAAAGCTACACATGGAATGATACATTTATTATTTATTATTATGTTATTTGTTATATTAAATATTATTTACATAAAATAAAATAATAAATATAACATATTATATAACATTAAATATTATATAAAATACATTATATTTAATAATTATTATTTATTATTTCAAAACCCACAAAAGTGGGTTTTAAAATCTCCTTTAACATTTAGAGTTGCATTTGTAAGTTAACACTACATAATTTATGTATGTCATGTCCATGGTTAAAGTTCTTCACAAAGGGAGGGGATTTCAGAAACTCTGAAATCAGGGTCACAGAGATGTTCATGCTGCCATTCCTCCAATATAGTACTCCCCATTTAATTTGTGTTTATTTTCAAGATATTATTTTTGTTCCTTATTCATATGAACCATGAGAAGAAGCATAAGATTCAATCCTCCAAATCCATTTAGGCAGACAACAGTATGAAATTGCATTATATTTAAATAATACCCTGAAGATAACAGCTTTAAAGGAGGATTGAAATTTAAGAATACTTTGAAGGAACAAGTAATATCACATAATGCAGTACATTTGCAAACACTAAAGACAGGAGGATGACGTTATAATTCTAAGTAAACTCATAATATATGCTTGTAATTTTTTTCCTACTTAACATGGTTTTGCATAGGGAGGGAAAATTACATTTAATTATCACAAAGTTGTAAAAAAAATTTTCATCAGTTGACGTAATTGACTTGGTCCTTCCTGTGTTGTAGTTATTAAGTAGTTACCATATGCTTCCTGAATTATACTAAATCAAATGGCAAGGGATGACTTTTGGGGTACATTGAGACCAGCTTCAGCAATTTAGGGGTAGAGATGACCTGTCTCTTGTCCATATCAATGCCCTCTTCTCTGGGGGGAGCTCTCTATGGAGATTCCTATGATTTAAAAAGCATCAATACTAGCATTGAATATAATCATTTAAACTCGTGTATCTGGTAATATTAAATGAAAAGGATCAATAATCCTAGTTCTCATGATTAGTTTTACCCCAATATTCTTTAGTGAACATAATTTATCATGCCTTTAACTGAACTTATGTTAGAAAGCCGCTCAAATGATTTACTGATTCATCATGTTGTTAGTCAAAATAATAGGGATAGGGATTGGCTCTGTACCTATGATTTCAGTGGTACTGGGAACTGCCATGTGAGGAAACTACATCTATTAATGCTGGTCAGCATGTTCTCCGTAAATTACAATCTTGGACACATGCTGAAAGAGTTGAGAATCTGATCTATTTACCCATGATCAAAGAGCCAATATATGTGAGGGACAAGACCTAACCTAGGTCTTCCTGACTTGATGGACAGTTTTCTACATGCAATGCCATAATCCCTCTATGCCAAAGTAATAATAACATCAATGCATATAGCACTTCAAGGTTTCTAAAGCACTTTCTAAACTCCAACTCTTTGAGACAGTATAATTATCTGATTTTATATATATAAAGACCTGAGGCTCAGAGAGGTAAAGTTAGAGCAGTTCATAATATTAATAAATATTAGAGTAGGCAACTGAATTCATCTCATCCTGATTCCTTAGGACTGGTGTTCTTCTCAAGATGCTACATTGCCTCTAATGGTGGCAGCAAAAAAGAACCTACTTTTCTACAAAATGGGCAATACTCTCTTGCTTCTTTTTTGCATGTTATCTTACCATGGCCTTCTGCGTACATCATAGAGATCAATCTTGTTTGGTGTTCGAGTTTTATCAACCCATGGAGAAGCTGAAAAAGGAAACAAGGCTTTATTAAACCAACATAATATATACACTTCAAAAGAAGTCTGTCTGCTGACAGATATCAAAAAAACAAAAAAGACTCAGAAGCATAAGTCCATATATCTGCTGCAGAGTTTGAAAGGAAAACAGCTTCTACACTTTCAGGGAAAATCACAAAGCTGTGCCAAAGGAAATCAATGAGAAACAATTTTTTAATATGAAACTGAAATGAACATTTAGACATGGTTCTTTTTCTGGGTACTTCTCAAAGACTGATTTCCCAGGTGCCCAAGAATCTTGCTATTTTTTACCATCACACATAGCCACCAGAAATCAAAGAAAACTTCTTTATACCACTAGTATCTATGTTTTCTTTTTATCTTTTCCAGGTTTACCCATTCAGAACATTTTTTAATGAGATTCACCTTTTAATCCAATATCATCATATTAAACCATGACTTTTTGGAACCATAAAATAAGAATGCCATTTAGAAATTAAACTGTTATTCTCAATAAGTATAGCTTGTAAATGTTAACAACTTGAAAATTTTCAATGAAAATAGTGGGAACATGAATGATGAGTTATAGAATATATACATGATTAGTCCTGTAAAATCTGTGACAATAAAATCATCTCCATATCATTGATCAATTGGAGTATCTGAGAATTATCACTGACTATGGGGAATTCTTTTTCCATCTGGAACCCATATAAGATATCCTGTGGGACAATAGTATATATCTCCACAAGAATGTATAGCCCTCTTAATTGCCATAGCCCAGTCACTGCTTCAGATTACATCTTCTTAATTGCTATTTCAATATTTGTTTGGTTTTTACATTAGAAATTAAGATATCACATCCCAAATGGGCTTGCTCCAAAGTAATAAATTTAAAAAAATCATTTTAAAATTGCTGACAAATAAGTTCCATTTTCTATCTATTGGTAGTCCTACTATCTAACCAAATTTTAAATGTTCTTGGGAAAGGATCAGTTACCTTTCATAACAAGATTTCTATGAACTTGCCTTCATCTTTACAGATTTTTTTACTGAGTTATGATGTGACATTACTCATAATCTTCCTTGACTATCCTTATAAAATATTTATTTTAATTGGCATTGCTATTAGCAAACACATTTCTTTGATTGGCAAAATCAAGTTTTTTCTGAGTAAGGTAATTTTGGGATCGTTGATGTGGCAAATATTTTACATCAGTTGACCTTTTATATCTTATTGTTATAATCAAGGTCAATAATTTTACCTTCTTCAATGTCCCATTTTAAAAAAAACTGTTCATTTGTTTGACTAGATTGATTTGAGGTGGTTGAAATTGTATTCAATGTCATCTTATCCATATTAATTCTTCTAATTTGATTTTGATATTGATATGAGTTTTAACTTATTGATAGTATGAATTCACACAGATAACTGATTTTATATGACTCTGATAATGTCATATGGTTATGAATTTTATAACATCATGATATCTGAGAAATCCCAGTTTTCTGTGACCCCAAATCAATGGAGGGACAAGATAGATAGGAGAAGGCTACAACATATTTTCAGTGGTGACTTACATAGAAGATGTGGGGCACTGTACATCATCAAAGACAAGTATGATCAGAAAATATTAAGAAGTAAGGGAGAATCATCCCTCTGATGGAATTAGACTGGATTAATGATCACAGTGTCAGACTGATACCCATAAGGTCTAAAATGATCTAAAAGAAAGACCTCCAGAGTACTGCATAGATCCTCGAGGGAAACACTATAATAGAACATGGCCAAGAGTCACACTCAGGAAGAGAAGATGTAGATGGATTATGACCTGCATAAATGGAAGTATTGCAGAATGACTGAAATATTGAAGTATTAAGAGAATTAATCTTTTGGGGGGAGGGGAGGAGAGATAAGATCAGTCATTCATAAAAATTTATTCTGTGTAGAAGGCTTTTTCTGTTTTTTTCCTCAATAAATAAAAGAATTAGAGATGAATTTGCCGAGACTTTGGATTTTATTGGATGATTAAGATAAAATAACACTCCAAGCATGACTTAAAATTCTAGGTCTAAAAAAAGTCAGTAATTGCAATATGTAAGTAGCTAAGTTGTGAAAGAATGTCCTCATTTTTAATTGTCAGCCTCCGATGGATAAAACAGCTTCAGGTTTAGATAAATTCCTGTTTGCTATTACTATTCATTATTATGGTTGATACAACTGACTGGCAGACTTGCCTTACTGTAATATTTCTTTTGAAGTATTAAAATTGAATAGCCTTAAATTACAGTAAAATTATGCATTTTAAGATTATGTAGTCCAAGTTCATCATGTTTCTACTGGACATGGGCAAGGCTATACTCCTATGGGAAAGTTGGTTTGTGGCTTTGATAAATGGTTCCATGAAAGAAGGGTTTAAAAATTTTAATTGAGATTTTTAGATTGTCATCATTTTCACTCATCCAAATTATTTCTGTCTAGATTCTTAGTCTCGATAGTCAATTAGAATTTCAATTTTAACTTTTTATGCAAAATAAGATCTATAACTTTTTTTAAAGAACTGAAAATGTTTTGGAGGTTACACTTTTTAGTATATCTAAAACTGAAACATTTTATATAGCACAAGGCCTTAGAAATTTATATAAAGGATTAACACAACTTTCACAAAAAGAAGTTAATAAGTAGTCTTTTGGCCACTATTGGGAAAAATCAAATTAGTTCATATTATGGAACAGTGAATGATTAAAATATGGATAAAAATTCATATTTTAAAATCATATTTTAATCACTCGCTCTTCCATAATATTATTATCTTTACAGGTTTTAAGTGATCATAATTTTGTGTTGAAATGGAAACATAATTACATCATCCATTTAATATGAAACTTCAATGAGAGAAGGATGTTGCTGACTATTATATGAATGCTGAAATCATAATAGATAATGTTTATGCTAGACTCCAACCACTCATTCAGTTACACCAGGAATCCATTTGGCAGTGATTCAGAATAAAAGCCATTGATCAAAATATGCAATCGATTAAATTTTTTTTACAAAAATAGTAAGGAGTATGCTCATTTCAGATGTTCAAGTCATTTTATTTAAAAATATGAATTTTGGGTGACTGGAATTCTGGGAGCTACAGGAATAGGAATAAGATCAACTCAGCCACAGGACACAGTATTTGTGATTGTTATCAGTCAGGTTCTTGTAGGAAGTATAGACTTTTCTCTTTTGTCATTAAAAGACTGTGGTTAGTTCAGTAACAGGTAAATCTATCAGGTTACCATTCTCTTTTATATGGCATCTACAGATGAGCAATAGCCCCAATATTTCCATAACCACACTCCCACTATGAGGTTGAACTTAAACTTTTTTTTAATACAAGGTAGTCTGCTTGTCAGATAGAGACAGGTGCTATACAAGTAATAGAAATATCAAGACTAATGTTAAATTGCATTTTAGAGTTTCTAGTTAACACAGCTAACAATTTAAAAAAGGCAGATGTCATAATTATTTGATGTTTGGGAATTATAACAAAAGTAGGGATGCATTGAAGATGTTTATCTTTTGTTAAGAATGCTTCTACATGAAATGAAAGCTAATTGAACAGTTAATAAGATCAAATTTTGATAACCACATTTTCCTAAAACATTTTTCAAATTTTTGCTATGAGAAGAGAAATATCAAATAAATGTACAGAGACTCTTCTTTTATTAGTTCATATTACATGCTCTTTTAGTTTACATTTGTTTGGTTCCAATAATCCATTAGGCTTACAATTATCTATTGCAAATTCAAAAGTGGTAGGAAAGGGAACACATCTCTAGTTTACATCTCTGGTTACATTATACCAGTGATACCTTGCATTTAACAAATTTCTACTTCCAAAAAGCTAACCAATTTAGGCCTGTTTTCTTATTGATTTGGATATGGAATTGTACTTTTCTAATTCAAGAAGCTCTACTTTGTTAGAAAATAAAATATAAGACATAACAGAACTTGCTAACAAAATCCCCTCCTTAAATACAATGTCTATGTCATCAAAATCATTTTTTGCTATTAACTTAAAAAAATATTTCATGAGCATATATTGTTTGAGTCAGTAGAAACTCTTTAACATACACAGAGTTCCTGATCCCCAGTACAGTCTCCCAAAACACCTAAGAAAAATCAACTAATTGAGCAGTTATTATTTATAGCATAAGATTTTTTTTCTCTTGTAGCTTTCTCATTTCTATTATTGCATTCATTTTGTATGTTGTTCTTTTGGCTATGCTTTCCTTATAACAGATCATTCCATAAAGTCTCTTACTTTTCTAAAATCTCATGTTCATTCTTCCTCATTGTCCAGTAGCACTCTCTTCCATTCATTTACCACAGTTTGTCTGAGCAAGATGATGGTCAAGCCCTTTTTCCTAATAAATCCCAGCCAAAAGAATATTTAAACATAATTTGTAAAGTTTATTTGTAGGAAACATGAACTAAAGATTTTAAAAGGGCTATGTTTCTTATCTGGGACACACTAAATGATAATTCAAGACAGGACAGATACAGGCAGTGATAAAATATTAAACAGTATCCAAATTAAGAGGCTGTCATTCAAACTTCAATTATAATTCAAATGTCCTTGCAGAGTGACATAGTTTTTCTTCATGAAGTCTATTGTCTTCAGAGAAAAACATTAAAAGCCTCACCATATATAACTCTGTTGTAATGTCTTCTTGTGTGATTTATTCTTGTCAAATAAAGAGTACTTTTCCCAGTAGTTCATAGCCTTCTATTCAGCACTAGACTGTAGTATAAATATGAATCTAGGTATTACTTTTCTCTTTCATTGATCTACTTTTTTTCCTGTAGTGGATAGTTTTGCAAATTTCTTTGCTGTGGTATAATTGGAACCTTGTAACGTGGAACACAGCTTTCTGATTGTACTGCCTGTCCACAATTCACATTCTCTTCAAAATTCAGTGCTACAGTCTTCGACCCATGCCATACCCCTTTTGTAGGGCCCTTTAATTGTGTTCATGGACTATAAGGATTATTTATTTAGATGAAGAGGCAGCTGAAATTCACTACAAAAGCCTCCTCAGCTATCAATGAACCTTATTCTCATTTTAGTTTGTCTTTAATGCCCCACACTCTAACTCCTTACAGACAAATAATCAGAAGAGCAAACACACACTCGTATTCCAGAATTAGCAATTATATGTTGCATCATTTATAAAGCAGTCTTAACTACAAAATGATTTGCTGTGAATTCAGCAGATGGTAGTTAATCCACATAAAACATTTTCTTTGACATAAAAGAGCTACTGTCTGTCAGCAGGAGGGGCAGACAAAATAGGCAAGTAGACTGGTTAAGTGGAATATTATGGAAGTAAAAGACAGAAAGTCAAACAGAGATTTAATTATTTATATGGCCAATATGTAATAGAGACTTTTCAGGAGAAATCAGGGACAGATAAAATCATATGCAGAGACTGTGATTTTTGATAAAGTGGTATAACTTAATATGTTTTAGACATAGTCATGTGCTATAACATAAAGAGAAAATATTTTAAGAGGTTAACACCCTTTTTTATAGTAATATTTTAATATATTTCTAGAGACACTTGAAACATTAAAAAATACTCACAACTATAGGAAGCATCTTAAGAGAGACTAAACTTTAATACCTAGAGCCTTAAGAGGTTAAGTGATTTCCTAAGGGTCAGAGAGCCAGCGTGCCTCAGAGGCAGAACTAGAACTAGGGTCTTCCTGGCCCTAAAGTTAGCTCCCTATCCAATATAACACACTGCTTCTCCTCAGACCTAGAAGAATTTACAAATTATTTGCTTGAATTTATGTGATCTATGGTACTTTTTTTAGTGTGCGATGACATGGCTTTGAAATAATGAATAACAGAGCATTTTAAAAAAATACCAAACTATGTATATACAATATGAAGTCTCAGAGGAAATATAGGAAGAAAGGAAAAATAAATGAAAGAATGAAAGATAAGGAAAGGAAAACCAAAAGTGGAGGTTAGCAAAAGTTATCTGTGTCAATCTTAATTCAATTGATTCATAGAAAGAGTAGTTCAGTAACACATGGCATGCATCTGTTTCCATATTAATATTCTATTTTACTTTTATGTCCCACAAGCAACGAACTTACTTACCCATTTGCAAAGGCTTCACTGTGACCCACAGTGCACCTATCACTCTATGCAAGAAGAATGTTCTGTGAGAAGCGTGATGAAACAATCAAAATGACTCCCTCAATTTCTCTGAAATGAAAGCCTAGTGCTACACTGTTTCACCTGTTGCTTTTGCATAATCTTGAAGTTATACTAGAGATGCAAATCATAATGGATTGGGAGGGTGTTATATTAAAAATTCTGCATCATCATTCGTTCTCACTAAGGGCTACTTCAGAGCTTCTAAAAGTTTGTATCAGCATCACATTCTTTAAGCATTGGATGTATAGATGCGATGAAAAAATAATGAGCAATGTCTCTGATATGTTCTGGCTCATTCATTCAGGTGATTTCCAGACCAGAAAATTCAGTCTCTAAATTTAAATGTTTGCTTCTAAATTTGTTCATCATTGCTATCTTGCTATCACCTAAAACACAAAAAGTAAAATACAAAGTCCATCACTTTCAGCCCAAATTTGATTCCTACCTTGCCTTCTTTATTTCTTTCAGTGTCAAGATATTATCATTTTCTTCCTTTTGCTTAAACTTCTTCACTTTGATTTCTCCCTTTTCCAAGTCCCACTTCATCATGAATCAATCATCACACCAGTTATTGTTCCTTACAAATGCCTCTCTTGCATTCTTCTCATTCTTCCTCTTCCAAGTTTTCCCAGTATCAATCCCACATTAAATCATGTTAACTGTCTCATAGCTTGCTCCATAAGGCAGTTAGTAAGGGTAGAGATTTGCATGCTAGTGGACAGAGGGTATGGAGTCAATTGAGCTGAGTAAAAGGAATTCAAGAGAGCAGATTTGTAACCAACTTATTTTAGGAGCAGCCACAGTGATTTGGGATGTCTAGATATTTCATCATTCACATGAAATTACTTTCTGTACCTCCCTGGAGGTGCATTTGTTGGGGTGTGGGGTGGACAACTGACTAATTTTTGTACTCATATGTCCACGTCTGTGCTCCTCATAAAGTGTAAGACAGAAATGTTGCCATAGGTTTGCTCTATCAGAGACTGAGGAAGTGGCTAGCTAAGACATCCAGGGTACCATTCTCACCAAAGGGAATCTATGATGCAAAAGTATATGTATACTCAGCTGTCTGTTGCTTTTGTGAATGCATGCTTCAAAATCTACATCTAGCTGACTTTTCTGGACACTTTTCACATTACCTCCTTCCGATCATTCCAAATTCCAGTCAAACTGGATTAATTTTTGCTCTCCAAACTTGGCATTACATATCCAGCATCTGTGAATCTGCCTGGGCTGTGATTCCTTCCTAGAGGAAGAAAATTTCTGCTATCTTAGAACCCTTAATTTCACTTGAGGGTTGCCCAGGTACCACTTTCTTTGGGAAGCCTTTTTCAGTCTCCCAAGCTATCTCCCTTCCTTAATTTATCTTGCATTTTCTTAGCTTTTACAGCTTCTATCCCCTAAAGAGCATTTTGTAAACTCCTTAAGGATAGATACAACTTTTCATTATTTTCTTTCCATCCCCTAGCACTTTGCATATAGTAAATAGATATAAATGTTCAATTTAATTGAATTGAACTTTAAAATAGCAGATAGAGGCATCTGGCACCTGAAAGATCACTGAAATTAAAACTTAACCTCCCTTCATTTATACTGTTAGTCTAATACTTTAAACATTCCATTGTTAAAAAAAATCTTCTCTAGTTCCCTATTACCTACAAAAGAAAGTCTAACTTCTACATGTTGGCATTTAAGGCTCTTGCATTTGGCTTTATCCCAATTTTCTAAGTTTAATCACCACCATTTGGTCCTGTGCAGTCTGATGCTTCAGTCAGGCTAGTCAAGTTACTGTCTTTAGAACATTCACTGCTCACTTATGACCTTTATTAATGCTATCTCCCATCCTGGAATACCTTGACCTCCTCATTCTTTCTTTTCCACCTATCCAAATTCGACCTGTTGTATTTTTTTTCAAAACTGAAATGTGTTTATACATTCAAAAAGGTTAACTTAAAAGGTTATGAAGTTACCTAGATGACTTAATTAAAGGCATGGTCATATTTACATAGCCCAGATAATGGATTTTACTATCATTATTACTATTAATTGCTATTAGCAGTAATATTAAATGTATCACTATATAGAATTGGTTTCTTTTCATGGCCAGATCGTAGCAAAGCAATAATCTCTTATCACCAATTACTTTTTTTCAGAAGTAGATACTCCATGCTTTTAATTCATATGAGGGAAATAATCCAAATCTGTTTGTCTCTCAAGTTTCTATGAAAATATTTTCATGATGACTCATAATTTTGTAGGCCCTTCTTGTTAGAACATTATGAGAAATCTGAATCTTGAAATTAAAGATCTGCCATTTCCTAAGTGTGGGTATTCTCTTCATTGAAGCTATATGACACTGAAAATGTAACGACTTAGAGACCAATGGAAAAGGGATTGTTTTATAAGTAGCTCTCCTTGGCCAGAAAATAAAGGATATATTTTATTAAGGTAATCCTTTGGTCAAGCTAATTCCCACTAACCAAATGGGAAAGTCTAGATTCAAGAAATTAACCTGCTCATTTAAAGACAATGTGTTGAGTGGTTACAACATAGCATATTGCATAAGAAGTTGTATGAAATACTACAAAGAACACTCAGACTTGGCATGTTATTCATTGGCCAGTAGAGAAGATAAGCCATGCAAATATTTCTAATTCAAGGAAGAATGTGAAGGTGCATAAACAAATGGATGAATGAATGAATGAATAATTATATAAAGGTCTAAAACAAGTGCTATGGGATTTCAAATGAATGAAAGCTATAACGGCATTCAGTTTAGATTGACTGGGTAATGAGAAAGAGGTCTAAAGGGGCACGCAATGGAGTAGAACTGCAGAATACCTACCCTGACAAAAATAAGTGGACTCAGTCTTTACACAGAGTGCAACATTTCAAGAATATGAAAATCATTTCTTTTTTTTTTGATTATAAGACTCCAGAAAATCACATGACATGCTGTATCCCAGAGAGAATGCCTTCATTTTCTTGTCTTATTATTTCACCTGGACTTTCCATAAAGAGGATATGGAATGTTTTCCAGATGTATTTTTTTCTTGGGCAAAATGTATATCCAGATTCTTTATATCTTATTTTAGGAAAATCCCAGTATACTGGATAGAGACATTTTTTACTAGGACTTTATTTGATTCTTCTGATCTGATATATTTTGAATTCCACTTTTAAATACTATAACTTTATTTTAAAATAAAAAGAAATGATTCATGAATGTCACTTAAAAGACTATATTATAAAGTATCACCATAAGTTATCTTAAAGGTAGCTAAATGTTACAAAAAGATTTGCATTTTAAAATGGCATTGTAATAACCCACTGATTACTAATTAAAATCTCAAGTATACTATTAACTGTAAAGATTTCAAGAGAAATAATTGGTGAAATAAATAGTTTGTGCTGAGATTGTTTTTGGTTATTTTTTTAAAAAATGATTCAGACAAGTAAGAATCACCAAATTTGACAGTTCCCATAGGCAATTTAGAAGAAAAGAAGAAATTATTTGGTAGAATAAAAAACTTCAAAAGGAACATTCCAAAAAAAAAAAATGAAGTTGATTAATCCATTTATTTTCTTAGTGACATGAAATTCTTTTCTGGGGGAAGTCTGAAACTCTAGAGAGGCTTTCCAGAGATTTGGATTTTTATCCTGGACATACCTAGATACATGTGCTACTTTGTATGGCTCTCAGGTGTCCAGTTTTCTGAATTGTACAATGAGGAGTTAGATCAACCTCTAAGATCCCTTATAGCTATTAAAAATAGTCCATAAATCTATGTCCATAATATGACTCTATTTATAAATAGTGGAGAACTGAAATAACACCTAAAAACTAACAGGAAGACAGCATAGTACAGTGGAAAGTACACTAGCTGTGGAGTCCAAACACATGAGATGAGCTCCTGCCTTTGATGCTCACTACCTGTGCGACCTTGAGCAAGTTGCTTAACTTCCTTAGGCCTCAGTTTCCCCAACTGTAAAATGAGATAATTGGACTCTTCTAGTCACAGCCCTATGATCCTATTTCAAGCTTGACAATAAGCCTCTAGCAATAAATACATATCTTAAATACTTTATTATTCTTAGTTCTTTGGGGGCATCACATTCTATGTCCTACAGCAACATTTATAGAATACTGGCATTGAAAAGATGGTGGGCTCTTTGTCTTCCATGGGATGTTTGGGATCAATAGACGAGAGCTAACATTACCGAATAGCAACTTAGCTCATCCAGCATTAGATTCAACTTGTTTTCTATCACTACTCTCTGTCTGAGATACTAAATATAAATGTAGAAATAGTCTATATAGAGAGATATAGTATACTATATATCTGATAAACTACATATAAACAATAGATTTATAATCTATCTATATGTATAGATGTCTGTCTGTACATATATATTATCCCTTTACTAAAAGACAAAACTCTGTGCCAAACGAAAGCAACTTCATATGAATTTTAGAATGCTGATGTTCTTTTAAATAATGTTTTTTTAAGAAAAAAGAATAAATCTCTGAGTGCTTATAAAGCACTATATCTGAGAGCATGTTACCAAATTGGACACTAAGGTAATTTAATTATTATTTCTCATCATTTTTTTTAACTATTAAAAATTCCTGACATACTTTTCCCTAGCCTATGCTAGATGTTCACAGAGTATTAAACAATGATTATATCATTTCCCACTCGTCTATAATACAATGGCCTTTTTTTTGAAAATTGGATGTGGTAACTAAAATTATTTTATGTACTTCTTTTTATTGCTACGTGACTTGCCATGCCTTTTTATTGTAGTATTTATATTTGGTACATGCTTTTTGTATTTGCTTCCTAATTCTCTAGCACCAGTGGAGGAAGTATCAGGTTTAAGAGCCCATGTGTGAAAGACCATGAAGGAATATTCGATATGTGTGAGCAGTTTTTAAATAAAAAGATTTAGAACTTGTTAATAAAAGATGAGTTCAAGGAAATTGCTTGAAAATGGTATTTAAAAGGTTTCCATCCTTCTACTAGATCTGAGGTTACTTGAGCTATTCATTTCTCAGTTAAATAAAGAGCCATGTTTTCAGATAAGTAAATCGACATTATTTTCCATGGGCGAAAGACTTCCAGATAATAAATAAGATTTTCCCTTTAAAATGACATCTTTACTTTCATTTAGCATATGTATATATAAATATATATATAAAGTGGCTATTAAATCATTCCCTGAAGTTTTTGTTTGTTTCATATCATTGATCAGTGGAAAAGGAAATACTCTTTTTAGCAAACATATTTATAATTATAAGAATCTCATGAACTGTTATACTACATTATACAATGCACTGGACAAGAAATCGGAGAACCCAAGTTTTAGCTGCATCTTGGTTGTTAATTACATGACCTTGGGCAAGTTTTTTTTTCCCTTTAGGTGCCTCTATTTTCCAAACTGTCAGATGGAGATCATAGCCCTTCAAAGTGACTTTTAAAGATTGTGTTATTCAGTGCCTGTCAAAAGCAAGGCACTCTCCTTGGTGCTAGCGATAAAAGGCTGTAAAAATTAGGGTATCTGTCATGTCAAAGTGCTTACAATTTACTAGTATCAGATGAAACAATTAATTTGAAACATATAAAATGCTATAAAAATACAGTCAAATAAAAATTGATCCAAAAGTTTTTAAATCTTCAAAGACAGTCAAGTTTTGTGGATGTTATGCCTGATATACATATCTAAATACTAAAATAACATATCTTTTACATAGCTAGAAGTGTTACATGTGGAGGGTTTTCTTTTTTTTGGATCCATGTTATCACAATAAATATTTCAAAATTAAATAGCATTTTGAAGATCAGGATTTTTTTCTTCTTGAAGTACCAATAGAATGTAAATTAATTGAAGGCAGGGTGTATTTCATTTTTGTATTTGGTTCCTTGTATACAAAAAAGATTTATTAAATCCTTGGAAACTGAGTCATTAATTGGGGCAGGATTATGATCCTATTTTTGCGTATGAGAAAAGTGATGATTAGAGATGCTACATAACTTGTTAAGTCATACAGAAAGTAAGTTTCAGAATTGACACTCAAATCTAGGTGTTATGATTTACAGTCAAGCCATTCTCTTTCTTTTCACCAGAGGGCTCAAACACAATTGTCTGACAGGGTCAGCAACACTCCCAAAGGAAACCCAGAGGAAATTGAAATATAACTGGGAAATATTTAATGAAATAATGAAAATTCAATAGAACAAATGCTAATGATTAATATTAACAATATTTTATCATTTATTATAATAATATAATTATATCCATAATTATTATAAATATATTTTATTTACTATATAATATTTATTATATTTATAATTATTAATAATTAATATTAATAAAATATTAATGCTAATATGTGCTTTTGTAAGTTAGTATTTGGCCTGTAAGGATCCTTAGGTATGGCTTTGTGCAGTTATTTTTTATCATATTCGACTCTTTGTGACTCCTTTTTGTTGGCAAACATACTGGAGTGATTTACTATTTCTTTCTCCAGCTCATTTTACAGATGAGGAAATTGAGGCAAACAAGACTAATTGAGTTGCCCAGGATCACACAGCTAGTGTCTGAGGACAGATTTGGATCCAAGTCTTCCTGACTCCAGGACTGGCATTCTATTCACAGTACCACCTGGTCGCCCCCTAAGTGTATTGATTAATGGCCCCCATTTCTGTTTTTGACACCACTGTCCTATACCACAATAGCTCACAAACCAGTGTCCAATTTTCAGGAGATGTGATGCACCTGTCTCATAGCTATTGTAGATCTTCCACTCAGGACTGCTGAGGTAGGAGGTAGGATCATAAATTTAGAGTTGGAAGAAACTGTAGGGACTAAATAGTCCAATTATCTCATTTTACAGTGAAGAAAATGAGGTTCACATGGGTTAAGGGACTTGCCCAAAGTCACACAGAGAGTTGTTGATTCCAGCTCTTTAATTGAGACATCATTCTGTTTCTCCCTGGTGGTAGTTCACAAATTCTGAACCTGTTCCTAGCTAAGCTTTCATCCCTCAGCCTGCTCTGTGATTAGCCTGAGCCCTTTTCAAGGGCCCTCAATGTCACTCTCATGGAAGGGCTAAGGGGCATAGGATATTAAAAGCAGCTGGTCTGTATGTTTTGCAATTTATTTATAAATGTAAGCAAAACTGAGGTCCTCCTATGCTTAGACATTATTTTTTTTTGGTCCACCCTACAAACTCTGCTTCCAATAGCCCATTTTGGTTTTTCCCTTACTCAAAGTTCAGGCAGTTATTCCACTCCAGCAGGAATGCCTGTCCATATTTTTTTTGCCTTTAACTTTTAACTTTGCTTTTAACTGTACATTAGAAGTAATTCCAATAAGCTAAAAATTCTGATTAGGTGTTGATTTCCATCAAAGTTATTTGCATTGAATATAGTCTCAAAAGTTTTCAAGACTGAAAAGGCAAAATTCTTTAAAAGTAAAATTTCAGGTAACACTTGAGGCCAGAGTAGTAGAGTTTGGGGTAGACTGTCAAAGCAAAAGGCATTTTCTGCTTCCTGTTCCTGAGTTTAGCCTTGTCACCACAAGCAGATCAGACTACATAGGCTTCATAATCAGCATCAGTCAGTAGGAGAAGCACGTTCTTTTGGCAACATGACCACCAGGTAGACTTAACCTAAATGAGGAGTACTGGATAAGGCATCAAAGCTTCCCTTCATCAATATATAAGGATGGTCCAAAGGCCAGCTATCCCCTGCTGCTGGCAGCAGGTATAGAAGCCTGCCTGTCTGGAGACCAGTTCAGTCTGCCACATCAGGATGGATGTTGAAACCACGGCAGAGAAAAGTCAGTAGTCATAGTTCTGTACTCAAGTCACATACTGATTATGCTATGTATGGATTTATCTTCCATATTCTAATTCAACATTTTAAGATGTTCCCAGTTTTTCTTTTCATTTTTTTTTAAGAGCAGACATAATTTCATCAGTGTAGGGAGTTTTTATGGAGGAAACTCCCTCAACTAATGCAAATCAGGCACTATTCCCCAAATTGTTTTGATAAGGGAATTTCCTGGAGCACTGAGAGGTTAAGTGACTTGTCCAGTGTCACACAGCTCCTTATACGTCCAAGGCAGCATTTGAATCCAGGTCTTCCTGACCCGAAGGTCTACTCTCTAGCCAATATCACACTGCTACAAGTCTACTGGTCAAAATCTATTCTGTGTCCCATTTCTCATGCTTGGTCAAATACAGACACACTTGCCCCATATGTGTTGGCAATGCTTAGCTCTTGACTGGCTTGGAACTTTGACCTGCTCACCCTGACTCTGTCTATAATTCATCTGTGTTCTCTAGTTTGTTCCAATGGCTAACATGTTAATTTCACACTCTGGGCTTATGGTCACTATTGGTCCTTATCTTTCTACATTACTCCTGTCTATATAGTCTGTGACCCATTTAGCCCAGAACTGTCACCTAAAATAGGTGATGCCACTCTAAAATTATTTAGCCTAAAAAAGATTTCACAGAATTGTCCGTAGAAAGGAAGATTTCTATTTTTAAAACTCTATTGTTAACAATCCCTTTCTTGTAACAGAAGTTGGGAATTAAGATAATCCTTACCCAGAGAACACAGAGGTGCAAACTGAAGTTGATTGGTGAAAAGTGCCGTCACTTAAGAGAATTAACTTACCTGGATAATATCTGGCGAGGCCAGTGGCACTGCCAAACACCTGCCACAGCAAGGTAGGATCTTCATCTCGATTTTTTTTGAAAACATCATCTAAGGCACTTGTCCAGTTGAGTTCATTCAACACAATTGTTGCTGCAAAAGAGCCAAAGGAGGAAAAACATTCCTTGAATTACGGGTTTCTTTTGTCAAATTATTGAATTATTTTACTTCACTTGTTATTTTATTTTTTAAATTCCATACTACATATTTAGATATATATGGAGATATATATGTATGTATATATATGCAGGTATATATGTATATATGTGTATGCATATATACATACACACACACACATATATATATATGTACACATACAAAAGTAGATACAAAGTAAAGAATCCAGTTGGTTGTCCAGCTGTTTCTGAATATTTGTCGATAGACATAGTGAATGACTGTGTTTACACAATTCAGAATCAAATTTTATTGAATATTGAGACACTGGGGTCTGATAAGAATGAGATCTGCTAAAGGTGTATGAATACTTCATTGTCAATCTGTTAGCACTACTGAAAACGATTCAAAGCAGAATTTGGCCTGCATCATTTTTTCAGATATTTAAGATATATTACTTATCCTATCTCCTTCCTGAATACCTTTGTCCTTACATCACCCCTCAAGTTCAAAACTGGATAACAATGAAAAGTAGAAAAACATATTTTTGAAAAAAAAATAATACAGTGTGCTTTCTAAGCATCTGTAGATGTAGTTTTACGGACCTAGTTAAAAATTACCTTTAAATTGGCCAAGTCTGCATGAAAAGGGATTACAATGAATAACACACATGAGGCCAGCTCTCTTTTTAATTTATTGTACATGTCACAGATAATAAAATCAAGTGACGAATGTTCATGATATGTCAGGAAATGATCAGATCGGGCATCTTTTCAATAGAGAAATTATCATAATGACTGGACAGTCTAGTTTAAGGATAAAGACAGGTGATCCTGTGCAGCAATAATGTACTGTCTTTTACAATGTCTGATAGCAAATGAGATTAAAGTTAAAAAATATAGACAGGTGTGGGTTTTTATTTTTGGTGGAGGTTAGAAAGTGTTTTAAGAAAGTCCTAAACACTATCATTTCAATTCTACTGGAAAAAAAGAAAACATTGAATTAAATCCATGTGAATTGTAAAGCAGGGTTGGGACCAGCATTCTAAAGCAGGGCTCATTATTACAGGCTAACAAGATTTTCATCTTTATGGATGTGATTGCTTGCAAAGAGATCAGTTGTGTGCGTGTTAATATTCATGAGCTGGGTCAGTTCCATAGTGTTTTGGAGATAGTAGAAAATTCATATTCGTAAGCATGAACCAATGAACACTAAGTGACCAGTTATATGGAAATTCATATTCACGGAGATGACCTGAATGGATTCTCATTATTCGTGAGTATTTACATTACTATGCAACATAGCATACAGAAGGGGAGCAACACAGCTTTTCTTTAAACATTTATGAATGTTACAGTACTATTCAACTGAACAAACAATGGAGTTTATTTATGATATAGATAAACTTCATTATCCCCCAATCTGTCCTGAATATCTGCTTAATTTCCCCAAGTCTCTCAATTCACTCTAGGCAGCAGCTGGCATTCAATTAATTTGAACATGGTAAGGTTTTATTTGTTAGCTGGGCCGCTACTGTTCCCCTTTGTCTTTTTTTTTTTTTGTTAGTAGCATAGCAGCTACTTTTTTTTTAATGGTTAGGTAGGCTGTGAGCTTAGCTCCGTGTATAAAAAATGGAACTGTATGGAAATAAAGAATGAACAAAAAATGAAAATTCTGAAATATGTTTATAATAATAATTTATTACTAAAATTAATTTGTTTTGTAATAAAAACTCATTTGCAAACAAATCTTGATTACAGGATTTTCAAACTGTTTTCCCTCAATATTAACTCACTCTAATTATGCTGAACCAGGAAAATAAAATTTCATTCCTTCTTGAATTTCTTTCTTCCGACTTTATATGTTATACACAAGGAGATTGCTGCTAGCATGTACATCATCATATAAACATATATATGTATCTATGCATATAATAATAGCTCACATTTTTTACATTGAAATCTAAGTTTTACAGTTTTCATAGTGCTTTTCTCAAAACAACCTGGGATGTTATCCCAATGTCAGAGGAGCTGAGAAAAAAAGAGGCTGTGAGAATTTAATTAACTCATTCTTGCTCATACGTATAGCCACCAATGGTAGAGCAGAAACCCATATCCAGGGATTCTAACTCCTAGTCAAGGACATTTAAAAAAAAATAATTTTCAGATTTATTATTTATGCCTTTTTTCCCCCAGTGAGGCAATTTTTCAATATTCCCCCATCCCAATAAAGCCTTCTTCTGTAGCAACAAAGAAATAAATAAGTAAAGTTAAGCAAAATAAGCCAATGCTTTATACCTCAGGACCTCTCTCTTTTTCATAGACATTGCAAAGTATGAAAAACATATTTTAAATCTTTTTAAATCTATATTCCATTACTTTTAAATTTGGGAGTTATAAATATATCTCTTTAAAATGTAAGTACTATCTTTTTTCGAAGGCAGCTTGATGGCTGAGTGGATAGAATATTGGGCATGTAGTCAGGAAGGTCAGAGTTCAAATCCAGCCTCAAACAGTTACTACCTGGCAATATGAGCTTGGACAAATTAATTAACCACTATTTCCTCAGTTGTAAAGTGTGGATAAATAATAGCATCCACCTCTTAGAATTGTTATGAGGATCAAATAAGAATATTTATAAAGCAGTTAGAATAATGCTGGGCACATAGTAAGTGATATGTGAATGACAGCTGCTATTTATCAGTATTCCTTTTAGAATAATATGATAGCATTTGTATTTTAGTAAATTAAAGCCTACAAACATATAAATAAGACACACTAAAGTGTTATTCAAATTTCATTTTAATGTTGTTACTTCCTAAGTGTCATATAATGTGCTCACTTTAATTTTTTCACATATGTGTATATACACAAAAATATAGAAAATACCATTATAAGGATAATAATACCACTTCCTAATATATGTAACACTACACACACACAGGCAATAATTTGTATGCAGTCAAATCCATTAAATAATTATATTATAAAGAAACTGCCTTAATAAAAATGATCATCATGATAAATCCATGAAAAAAATGTATTATAACTACTCTCCTTAATGAAATATTCTAAACATTAATCCACAATGAGGTTATCATAGCAAAATTGAGATTAAGTTAAATTATCCAAATAAAATACATTAAGATGTCTTCTCTGTCTCTTTAATTTAAAATCTAACTACTGCTTTTTTTTTTCAGGGGAGGGAAGGGATAGACAGAATTATATAGTGGATAAAAAGCTATTTATTAGGGTTAAGAAGATTTGTGTTCAAATCTCATCTTTGAAAGATTCTAGCTGTGGGACCCAGGGCAAGGCATCTCTCAGTGCCTCAGGCCTTAGCAAGACATACCCAGAATGCATCTGTAACCTAGGTAGTAGAGAAAGTCTCTATGAATGATGAATTCCTGAAATCACAGATCCAACAAGTGTTTGCATATATAAATGGCAGATAATACATCCATAAGCCATAGTGCATAATGGAGTGAATGTTTGATCTGAAGAAATGGTTCTACATTGGGCATTCCCTTCACTACTGAAATCATAGGTCTGTATCCCAGAAAGATAGATAACTAGATAGATAAATAGATAATAGAAATATAGTTACATCTATTTATGTTTTTATTTGTTATTCTTTTATTTAATTGAAGCCTTGCCCAGCACAATTTTTAAAACTGAACTATTCTTGTTTGTTGAAAAATAACTTTTTTATTAATCAATTTATTTGTTTTCAGTTTTCTACAATCATTTCCATAAATCTTAGATTTTCTCCCTCTCTCTTCCCCCCCATCCCCAAGACAGCATGCAATCTTATATGGGTTCTGCACATACATTCTTACTAAATACATTTGCACCTTAGTCATGTTGCATGGAAGAATTAAAATGAATAGGAGAAACCATGAGAAAAACCAAACCAAACCAAAACAAAACACAAGAGAAAAGAGTCTGCTTCATTTTGCAATCCAATTCCCTAGTTCTTTCTCTGGATGTGGATGACATTTTGCCTCAAGAGTCCATTGAGGATTTTTTATGTCCTTACATTGCTATGAGGGGCTAAGTCTACCAGAAAAATTCCTCTCACACTGTGGTTGTTGATGTGTACAAAGTTCTCCTGGTTCTGCTCCTTTCACTAAGCATCAGTTCATATAAGTCCTTCTAGAACTCACTGGTTCATCATTTCTTATAGCACAATAGTATGTTGAAAAATAACTTAGGGAAACTCATAGCAAAGGACTTGGGTTTGGGTATTCATTTTCCTTTCTTCTCTGATGTTATGATGTACAACAAAGGATGCGCTAATTGTATTGTGTGTGGGTTTTTGGTTTGTTTACAGAATTTAGAGATCACCTAGTTCAGTCAAATGAATTTTAATTAGATTTCTTTTCTAAGAAACAGAGGGGTTGCTGGCACATCAGAAGAAAGAGTTCCTCATGCTACTGAAATCACAGATCCAGAATACCCTGACCCCTCCAAAAATGTATGTACTGAAGAGAAGAAGGATGCTGAGGGACAAAGGGGAGAAAAAGTAGAGAGGTAGAACAGCCTTTTAGGTGGGAAGAATGCCTGCCTCTGGACACATACTTGAACCCTCTATCATAAGGCTGAGAGCTATATAAGATCTTAGAGCTATGGAGTCTCAGAGCTATTGTGTTTGGGTTCAGTTCTCATACAGTTTTAGAAAATAGTAATCAGTGCTCTTTTACTCCTTTCTTAGTCCAAAGTCAGGGAAGATGAACCGTATTACTGTTAGAATTCTTCCCTAGTACCTCTGTCTTTTACAAAACTAGATCTCAGCTTTTCCTTAACAGATAAAATGATCTTTAAGTTATTTTCATAAAAACATCTTTTTATCTTTAGATGTAATTGTAAATTAATAGTACTTGAATAAATCTTATAGATCAGCTGACTTCCTCAGAAATACCAATGGGAGCTCAGAGAAGTTACGTAACTTGTCCAAGATCACACAGTCAACTAGCCAAACTTCCTCAAAAGTAGGGCTGGAGTCCAGATATTCTGGAATGAATTCATTACTGTGTTATCAGCCAGATAAAGAAGATCTTAAAAGCTTTATAAAATCAGTGTTCACAATTTGGGCTTTCCTTAAGTTGCAGGCAGGTTACATATTTCAATAAGTCAGTAGATCAACGAGCTCATCATTATTTTGGAAACAAACTTCGTTTTAGGTTTCCAGTTCACCCTCCCTTCTATATGCCATGAGTCGCCATTTTCTCCACCTCCAATTAGACCAGAAACTCTTTGAGAACAGGGGCAGAATCGTTTTTAATCTCTGTATCCCTACAGCCTAGCACAGAGTCTTACAAATAGGTTTGGTTTGGACATGTGATTTCACTCATGTTCTGTTCTCTTGGTGGTGATATTCTTTCATCAATAATTATTAGTAAATTTTTGTAAATTATATATTTTCCAACTATCCCAAGTTCCATTAAAACATTTTTGACTATCTACATCTATTTTACATTTTATATTTTCTGTAATTATATCTTGGATATTAGTGAGCTGAACTGAATGCATTTCTCTCTCCTTAGCTTGACCTAACTGAAATACCCTATTTAGGACAAATTCAATTCCAGAAAACATTTATGAAGTGCCATCCAAGGTAGTGTGCAAGGTTCTGGGAGTATGCCTATGAATAAAGTACCATTTCTTCCTTTATAATGTTTTCAAATAAATAGGATTAGTTATATACTCAGATACTGAGATGATAACTAGCTAATTAATTAAAATGTGAGATTTCTCCCATACCATAAAAAGTTTGGAAAGAGAACACAAAATTTAAATCCAGTCTCAATAATAGCACCCAGAAAGTTTACTTTTGAGTTAAGGGAGGATTTATGCCTTACAGTTGTGCATTTTATAGAGTGTTTTAAGATTTGCAAAATATTTTTGAAGTGTCCTCATAATAATACCCAGAGGTGGAAGCTACTATTATCTTCATTTTTCAAATTAGGCAAGTGAGGTAAACAGAGGTGAGGTGATTTGCCCAGGACATGCAACTCGTTAGGTTGCAAAGGCAGGATATGAACTCAGGTCCAGCACTTTATGCATTGTACTAGTTAGCTGCCTGTAAAAAGAGCTTCAGAATTTGATGATGTGGATTCTGATCACATCTCAGACAATTGCTGTTTGTTTGACCTTGTGCAAATCCCTTAAACTTCTAGAGTTTTCAGTTTTCTCAGAGGAGACTAAAACAAATGAATTACAAAAATGAAACCAAAAATTACAAGGCTGAACTTGAGATGAGGTCCCAAGTCCCTTGCAGTTCTGGATCAATGGTTGTGTAGTTGCTATGTCTTCAATTGCATCATTTTTCACATAAGAAATCAAATTTATAGGGTTGAACTGATTTGTCCAATAGGACATAGGTGGGTTTCTATAAGAGCTGAGATCTGTGCCTAAAATGAAAGAGTATGATTTCCTCAATCTAGCCACCTCTATTACTCCAACAC